>NC_136692.1:29104866-29784866 GCF_947650265.1 Symphodus melops | reverse complement strand
CCAGCACAGAAAAGATGAAGAGAAAGTGATTCACAGACACAAGACAACACAAAGGGAGCTATTAGCATGCTAACAAAAGGATTCATTATTCTCCTCAAACAAACAAAGACTTAAAGCCAACAGATCCACGTCCCCATCAAACTGCGTGTGCTTCATAACATGGCTGTCTCTGCTGCTCTCAATGTATTTCCATTTACCACAGCTTTAAACCACTGAATGCACAAACACCGTCTCCACCTAGTGGCGAAAAGTGGTATTGTTGAATATAATGTCCCTTAAAAGAAGATGGTGAACCAGTCCCTGACCTCGGGATGAATTCACTGTTAATTCAATTTAATGTTTCTGTCACCGATTTAAAACAACAACAACAGCTTTAAATAAAACTCCGCTCAGCTCGTTATTTCATAAGTGGAACAGAAAATCGAGTGACAATAAAATAAGTCACAAGAAACTCAAAGCCAAACAAAGGTCGCTCTGTTTACAGCGCTGCAGGAAGACGCTGAACTGTGACTCAAACTGTCGGACTCTTCGTTTCAGACTCTGCTGCAGAACAACGCCAGCGCCGCCTTCTTTAACGCGCAGCTCAGCGGCACCGAGTGGCGTGTGTCGGACGTGTCCAACTTCCTGTCCAAGGTGTCAGAGGACCAACGACCCACCGGATCGGCCTTCACCTGGAGGGAAGTCTTTAACGAGACGGACCAGGCCATACAGACCATCTCGCGCTTCATGGAGGTGAGTTTTCTTCCTGTGACTTCCTGTGCTTCTGCAGCCAGCCCCTAGTGGACACTCTAGGAACTGCAGGACTTTGTACTTTAACTCCAGCTTCATTTTTCATCACTGAAAGTCGCCGCTGGGTTTACACATGAAACGAACCTCCGCAGGTGTCCCGTCTGTGATAATAACCTGGACAAAATGTTCCTCAAAAAGTCGCAGGAAGTCGAGACGTTTCACATGACATGTAGACGAGTGAGATGATTCACCTGTGCTTCGTCGTGTCTTTAGGCACAAACTCTTAAAAGTAGCTCTGGTCTGTGAAGGTCTTGTTTGTCACCCCTTCAGGTCGTGCTGCAAAGTAAACAAAGCTGGAAGAAATAGGTTACACGCTAATTCCTGGACGAGGTCATCCGTTACGACATCCTCCCCCGGTCCTCTTCCTTTTATTTTAATTCACTTGAGAGGCTATAAAAAGCTTTTCAAATCAAATGTTCTTTTCGCCTTCTTCCCCCGGTGAAATCGAGTTAGTGCCGTGCGGAGCGTGTGTCAGCGCTCTCCGTCTCGCCGCTGTGGGTCAGTGTGCCAGAGCTCAGCCCTGAGGAGAAACAGCCACGGCTCCCTGCCAAGCGCTAATTGATCCTCACGGCCGATGAATGAATGGGAGCTGGTTGTCTAACTTGTTTTCGTCGGGTGATAAATACAAGATTCAAGCTGTCCCACAGATACGTGACGATGAATGAGCTGCCGCCGCTTGCTCCTCCAAGCGTTCCTCACAGTCCTCTCATAGCCGATGTTTCCATCACGCTCTCACTGGCGTCCCACAGGGTGCGAGGCGGTGAGGTATGTCAGCTCTGTGAGCGGCTCATCTGGGTGTTGGTGTGTGTGTGATGTGTGTTAAAGGTCGCAGAGGTCAGAGTTGTTTTTCAGCTCCTGAAGAATAACCAGCTGACGATGCAGATCTAACTAAAGAACTCTGTGCGTTTTATTTTAAGACGCATTAAGCTGCAAACGTCCGTCTTATTTTGAGATTGAAAAAGGAGGCCTGGATTGGTCACAATAAGTCCAAATATCTGCAGAGAAGACGAGCCGTTTTGAACTCGTCGAGTGTCATGAAATATGTGCGAGATAAATTAGTGACATCCAATAAGAAGGTCAACATTTAATCATCACGGATAAAGTCTGCGTTCACACCTGCAGCTCGTCCCTGACACACCAGGAGCTGGGGGTTTTTTTTGCCTTTTGGGGATGAATAAAGTGAACACAGTAAAGTCACTCAATGGATGAAATGACCTGGGCGTTTTCTCCCATCAGTGTGTGAACCTGGACAAGCTGGAGCCGGTCGCCAACGAGGAGCGTCTGGTCAACAAGTCCATGGGTCTACTGGACAACCAGAAGTTCTGGGCGGGAATCGTGTTTCCTGACATCGCGCACAACAACAGCACCGACTTACCTCCCAACGTCAACTACAAGATCCGCATGGACATCGACAACGTGGAGCGGACCAACAAGATCAAGGACGGGTACGAGGACGTGCCCGACTTTGACTCCAGTGAAGAGCAAATGCACATTTCTATGAGCGGCGCTCATTTTTCATCTCTCCTTCCAGGTACTGGGACCCCGGTCCCAGGGCGGACCCCTTCGAGGACCTTCGGTACATCTGGGGCGGATTCGCTTACCTGCAGGACGTAGTGGAGCACGGGATCATCCGAGCCATCACCGGCAGCAAAGAGAGGACGGGGATCTACATCCAGCAGATGCCTTACCCGTGCTACGTCGACGACATGTAAGTGACACTGAAAAATATTATGGGATGTATTCAGAGTTTCAAGGAAAGTGTGTAAACAAGAGTGCTAGCAAAGAAGCAGCTTCTGCACCAGCTTGAACGTCCCCCTCTTTGACTTCAGTTTCCTGCGAGTGATGAGTCGCTCCATGCCTCTCTTCATGACGCTGGCGTGGATGTACTCCGTGGCCATCATCATCAAGGGCGTGGTGTACGAGAAGGAGGCTCGCCTGAGGGAGACCATGAGGATCATGGGCCTGAACAACGGCACCCTGTGGCTCAGCTGGTTCATCAGCAGCTTAATCCCGCTCCTGATCAGCGCCGGCTTGCTGGTGGTCTTATTGAAGGTCAGTTTTATCTTGAGTTCGGAACTTCGTCGTCTGAGAATCATAAAAAACAACAAATCAAGTCATGATGTCGTCACCGACACGGTTTCTCCTCCCTCCTCAGATGGGAAACCTGCTGCCTTACAGTGACCCGGGCGTGGTCTTTCTCTTCCTGGGCTCCTTTGGCGTTGTCACCATCATGCAGTGTTTCCTCATCAGCACCTTGTTCTCTCGTGCCAACCTGGCGGCCGCCTGCGGGGGCATCATATACTTCACCCTCTACCTCCCCTACGTGCTGTGTGTGGCGTGGCAGGACTACGTCGGCTTCGGAGCCAAACTCATAGTGGTGGGTGGAAGGACGTCTCTTCAGCCTGCGCCTGCTCACAAATCTGCTTTTACCTCTCTAAACCTCTCCCACCCTCCTCCCTTCCAGAGCCTGCTGTCTCCCGTGGCGTTCGGTTTCGGCTGTGAGTACTTCGCCTTGTTCGAGGAGCAGGGCATCGGGATCCAGTGGTCCAACCTGCTGGCCAGCCCTCTGGAGGAAGACAGCTACAACCTGACCACGTCGATCAGCCTCATGCTGTTTGACGCCTTTCTCTACGGAGTGATGACCTGGTACATCGAAGCCGTGTTCCCCGGTCAGTCTTTGATAATAACACGCCAAAGTCATGTCGTTTTTTTTTTTTTAATGAAAAATAAGGATGTGCCGTGGAGTAGTGCAACTGTAAAATACACTTTGTCCTGATGACAGGTCAGTACGGGATTCCCAGGCCTTGGTACTTCCCTTTCACAAGGACGTACTGGTGCGGAGAGAAGGAGAACCAAAACCTCTCCACCCCTCTGTCGAAGAAGGGCAACGCTGAAGGTACGAATCCCGATCACCACGACGACCATAACAAACCTCAAATACAAACCAAGCTCAATGATAATAAAGAGGCGGGGCTTTTACTGAAATGTGCCTGTCGTCATCTGACCCACAGCTGTGTGCATCGAGGAGGAGCCGGGCCACATCGAGCCGGGCGTTTACATCGAGAATCTGGTGAAAGTCTACAGTCATGGAAACAAGCTGGCGGTGGACGGACTGTCTCTGAGGTTTTATAACGGACAGATCACCTCCTTCCTCGGCCACAACGGAGCAGGAAAGACCACCACCATGTAAGACCCTGCACTCATCAAACTTCAGTAGATTTAGTGAGGATGGCACTTGACGTCCCTGTCTGCGTTCTGATAGGTCCATCCTGACGGGGTTGTTTCCCCCGACCTCCGGGACAGCCTACATCCTCGGCAAAGACATCCGCACCGAACTCAGCGCCATCCGGCAGAATCTGGGCGTCTGTCCCCAACACAACGTACTTTTCAGCATGTGAGTCTGCACTGATGACCTTTCACATTTTCTCTGCACTTCACTTCTGCTGTTTTCCTAACCGTGTGGTTTTTGACCCAGGCTGACGGTGGAAGAGCACATCTGGTTCTACGCCCGTCTGAAGGGGCTGCCGGAGGAGATGGTGAAGGCCGAGATGGAACAAATTGTCAACGATGTTGGACTGCCGCACAAGCGCCACGCCCGCACGAACACGCTGTCCGGTCAGTTGGATTGTTTGGATCTCACATGCAGTGTGAGTCCTGCTGCTTTGCCGAAAGATTCACACGTCCTGACTTCTTCTTGTGTCTGCAGGAGGGATGCAGAGGAAGCTGTCTGTGGCTCTGGCGTTTGTCGGAGGCTCTAAGGTCGTGATCCTGGATGAACCGACGGCTGGGGTCGACCCCTACGCACGCAGGGGCATCTGGGACCTTCTGCTGAAATACAGACAAGGTAAACACCACAGAGGACGTTCTCCTATTCGTGCAGAAGAAGTGAGCAGGGATGTGATTGTTCCAAAAGTTCATCCATGACGTTTGAATCATCCAGGTGTTAACGTATGTGTGTGCTCTGGTAAACGTCTTTGTTCCTCCGTCAGGACGCACCATCATCCTCTCCACTCATCACATGGACGAAGCCGACATCCTGGGCGACCGCATCGCCATCATCTCTCACGGCAAGCTGTGCTGCGTCGGCTCCTCGCTCTTCCTGAAGACCCAGCTCGGCACGGGCTACTACCTGACCCTGGTCAAGAGGGACTACGACCTGACGCTTCAGTCCTGCAGGAACTCTGCCAGCACCGTCTCTTACTGCAAGAAGACCGAGAAGGTAAGAGTGGATGATGCGAGGAATTCTGTCTTTCTTTAAAGGTGTGTTTAAGTCTTCTTCACCCTGTGTTTACTCTGCCTCAGGAGGACAGTGTGTCAGAGAGCAGCTCAGACGCCGGCCTAGGCAGCGAACCTGAGAGTGAGACCACCACCATCGGTAAGACGCTCGCCTGGCTTTAAAAGTGGAAAAAGCTTGGGATGTGTGATGTGTTGACGTTGATGTACCGCTCTTTCTGCCTTCTTGTCCTCACCGCAGACGTGTCCCTCATCTCCAACGTGATCTTCAAGCACGTGCACGAGGCTCGCCTGGTCGAGGATCTCGGCCACGAGCTCACGTACGTCTTGCCTTATCAGTCAGCTAAAGACGGAGCCTTTGTGGAGCTCTTCCACGAGCTGGACGACCGACTCACCGACCTGGGAATCTCCAGCTACGGAATATCTGACACCACCCTGGAAGAGGTGTTTATTTCACTTCATCTTTTATGTGTCCTGTTTGTTAAACGATCTTGTGTCCGTGTTGTAATCAGGTCTTTCTTCTCGGCAGATTTTCCTCAAAGTGGCTGAAGACAGCGGAGTGGATGCTGTTGAGCTTTCAGGTCAGACTCATTTTCTGTTTGGAGAGGAAGTTTGAAAAAGCACATGCCCACGATTTAAGATGAAATTCACAGCAGATGGTTAGCATTGGCAAAGGACGGCTGATGGATGATCTGTAGTCATTCCTTTTTTCTTTGACTCTTTAGAAGATATTAAAAAGTGCTCATTTAAAATCCCTCTCTGCAGACGGAGTCGTGCCAACCAGGACCCGCCGCCATCACGCCTTCGGAGACCACCAGTCCTGCCTGAAGCCCTTCACCGAGGACGACTTTGAATTAAACGACTCTGAAGGTGACCCAGGTAGAACTGCACTACCCAGCATGCAGTGCAATGATAACAACAGTCGTGTTGCTTATGATTGCTTCAGAAATCAGTCGCTTTAACTTCCGTTTAAGACGCCACGACCCGGGCGTGGTGCATGTCGGCTCATGTCTCTCTCGATGTCTGCGTGCAGAATCTCGTGAGACCGACTGGCTCAGCGGAACAGACGGCAAAGGTTCGTACCAGGTCAAAGGATGGAGCCTGAAGAGGCAGCAGTTTGTTGCACTGCTCTGGAAACGCTTCCTGTACGCCCGGCGCTCCAGGAAAGGCTTCTTCGCTCAGGTACAGCCGATGACCACACATCTCTGTCAGCTCTTCTTACCTTCCGTCAGCCGTGCAGGATTTGAATTTGAATCCTCTTTTTTCCAGATCGTTCTTCCCGCCGTGTTCGTGTGCATCGCCCTCGTCTTCAGCCTGATTGTCCCTCCGTTTGGAAAGTACCCGAGTCTGGCTCTGGACCACAGCATGTACGGAGAACAGTTCACCTTCATCAGGTCAGAATAAGCCTGCTGTCATTTTCTAAAAATGGAAATGTTTTCTATTCTGCTCTGTAAAGTGCACAGCTCATGAAAGATGCAGAAGAGGATCGACGGTCTGCATGTTCGCTCATACTTGGATTTCAAAGTGCACTGAGCACTTCAGCCGGCTCGGCTGTTAAAGGACGTCTCTGTGAAGCTGCCGATATGGAAGCCTTTTGAAAAGTCAGCGTGTTGAATAGTGAACGTGCTCGGGTGATTGCATGAAGACATGAAATAATACAAGTGTTTTAATTAAAGAGTGTGTGTTGTGTTTTTCTCACTAGTAACGACCTTCCTGAAGACCCTCACATCAACAAACTCCTCGGAGCGCTGACGGATAAACCCGGATTTGGAACACGCTGCATGGAAGGAGAGCCGACGGCGTGAGTTTGCACACATTTCAGAAAATACTAATTCATAGAAAAATAAATATAAAGGCTCGTTTTGACTCATGTCTATGTGTAACCTCCAGGGACAGTTATTGTACGGAGGGCGAGGCAGAGTGGTCGGTGCCACAGGTCTCTCCGAGTGTGAGGGACTTGTTCGACACGGGGAACTGGTCCATGGAGAACCCGTCTCCCCTGTGTGAGTGCAGCTGTGGCGGACGCAAGAGGATGCTGCCGGAGTGTCCCGCTGGTGCCGGGGGACTCCCACCACCGCAGGTTTGTGGCGCCAAGCGATCAGAAAGTCAACCAGTGCGAGGGTGTAAAGAATACGGGCGCTCCTTTTTTTTTCTCTCAAACACAAACAAGAAAATGACTCGAGAGATTTGATGACGTTAGCTTAGCTGACGTTAGCTTAGCTGACATGCTAACGAGGATTCAGGTTAAAGCGCCAGACCTTCACATGACCTTTATTTGAAATCACATTAATCCAATCAGGTAGCCGCAGCAGTGGCTCAAAGGGAGCTAACTGACCGCAGGCCAGTCAACATCTGGAACGACTCAGGTCTAAAGTGTGTCTGTCCTCAGGTTGGACAGTTTGAAACAGGAAACAGTCATTTCACACATACAGGAGCTGTGTGACACTAAGCAGCAGCTTTCAGTGCTAATGAATAATTCTGATGCTGAAGTGTTAAAACCCTGCAGTACCTGGAGTGTCCACTAGAGGCTGGCTGCAGCAGCACAGGAAGTCACATACACACCCATTCAAAAAGCCTGTTTTTACAGCAGACATGAACATGTTTACAGCCTGCTTCATGTGTGTGTGTCATCGTGACTTGACTGTTTGGTGTGTTTGTGTGTCCAGATGATGATCAGTGACAAAGACACTCTTCAGAATCTGACCGGCAGAAACGTCTCCGACTACCTGGTGAAAACCTACGCTCAGATCATCGGCAAAAGGTAACGCTCGTTTCCCCCTGCTGCCGTTCGATCACGCCGCGTTGTGGCGAGATATTTCATCGTCTGTTTCTTCTCCTCTCACAGCTTGAAGAACAAGATCTGGGTCAACGAGTTCAGGTAGGCTCTCAGGGTTTATCCGTCATTCGTGCCTCTCTGCTGCGTCCCTACCCGATCTTAAACAAACCTCCTTCTCCACGCAGGTACGGCGGATTCTCGCTGGGCGCCAGGAACCCTCAGCTTCTTTCCCAAACCGATAACATCGACGACGCCATCGCTCAGCTGAGGCGACGCTTCCGCCTGGAGAGAGTAAGGAAGACTCTTGTTATGTTTCTGTTTGTACGAGTACAGACGTAGAGCTAGACTCGATAGACTGGTTCTGTGTTGTCGAGCGTTGGCAGTCTGCCCGTGTGCTGAACAACTCTCTCCATCTTCCTCCAGGGAACTGCAGCAGATCGTTTCTTTCACAGTCTCTCCAGTTTTATCCAAGGACTGGACACCAAGAATAACGTCAAGGTCAGCACACACACACACACACACACACACACACACACACACACACACACACACACACACACACACACACTGCACGTGGCTCTATGCTGCTGATTGGTTCCTCCTTGGCGGCCTGTTATAAATGTCCCCGCTCTGATATGAAAGGCTTCAAGGCCTCAGGAGTGAAAAGAAGAAGTTATTGTGAACGAACCTTCTGGATGTGGTTTGAGGCGCAACACAAACACTCACGACCGTGAGCGGTGTGGTGACCCGAGAAGGCGCGTGTCAGAACGCCACCTGAGGTGAACGCTACATGTAGGGCGTTTAGGTTGAGTTGTAAACACATCCCTCTTGTCTCTGCAGATCTGGTTCAACAACAAGGGCTGGCACAGCATCGGCTCCTTCCTCAACGTGATGAACAACGGCATCCTGCGGGCCAGTCTGAAAGGCGGCAAGGACCCGGCGAAGTTTGGCATCACCGCCTACAATCACCCGCTCAACCTCACCAAGGAGCAGCTGTCACAAGTGGCCCTGTGAGTGAAACACACTTTAAAACCAACAGAAACACGTTCCGATCAGGGGCGTTCGAATCCTTACGTGTTCCTCTCTGCGCTCGCAGGATGACGACGTCGGTGGACGTGTTGGTGTCCATCTGCGTGATCTTCGCCATGTCCTTCGTCCCCGCTAGTTTCGTGGTGTTCCTCATCCAGGAGCGAGTGAACAAGGCCAAGCACATGCAGTTCATCAGCGGAGTGCAGCCGTTCCTCTACTGGTTGGCCAACTTCGTCTGGGACATGGTAAGAGACGACAGAGAGGAGACGTTGGACGGGGGGGACGTGATGCCGTTAAGTGTCAGCGTGATGACTCCTCTGCTTCTCCTCTTCTCTCTCAGTGTAACTACATCGTGCCCGCCACGCTGGTCATCATCATCTTTGTGTGTTTCCAACAAGACGCCTACGTCTCCTCCACCAACCTGCCCGTTCTGGCTCTGCTGCTGCTGCTCTACGGGTACGACTGTGTTCGTTTGGCTCTTCCTCTCTGTATTTCTCCGACTTCCTGTCGTCTAAAATCGTCTCTGCGTCTCTTCACAGATGGTCCATCACCCCTCTGATGTACCCGGCTTCCTTCTTCTTTAAGATCCCCAGCACGGCCTACGTGGTCCTGACCAGCGTCAACATCCTGATCGGGATCAACGGCAGCGTCTCCACGTTTGTCCTGGAGCTGTTTGGAAGCAATGTAAAGCAAAGAGACGCAGACTGACGGATGGACGAGTGTCTCAGGATCACGTTCTGACTCTGACTTCTTTCTTTCCTCTTCAGGAAATCGGTGGCATCAACGACATCCTGAAGAACGTGTTCCTCATCTTCCCTCACTTCTGTCTCGGCCGAGGGTTGATCGACATGGTGAAGAATCAGGCCATGGCCGACGCTTTGGAGAGATTTGGTAAATACAAGCAGAACCTTGATCCGGACTGTGCATCATTTTTTTTTTTACAAGCGATGAGGAATGACTCAAAATGTCCGCCCTGCTCCTTCTGCTTGCAGGTGAAAACCGCTTCCGCTCCCCTCTGGCCTGGGACATGGTGGGGAAAAACCTCTTTGCAATGGCGATCGAGGGCTTGGTCTTCTTCTGCATCACGGTCCTCATTCAGTACCGCTTCTGCATCAAAGCCAGGTGCGTGAAATGTTCAGTACAAACATAATTCAAACAAAGAAGAAGAAGTGTTGACGTGTCACTATTTGAACAGTATCGTGACCTCTCCTCTCCGCCCTCCGCCCCTCCAGGTCGTCCACCAGTCACCTGAAGCCGATCGGAGAGGAGGACGAGGACGTGGCCAGAGAGCGCCAGAGGATCCTGAGCGGAGCGGGCCAGTCGGACATCCTGGAGCTCCGACAGCTCACCAAGATTTACAAGAGGAAACAGAAGCCTGCCGTGGACCGTCTGTGTGTGGGCATCCCCCGCGGAGAGGTACGACACACACACACACACACACACACACACACACACACACACACACGTGATTCTACAGCAGACGCCGCATGTTCACGCCTCTTCTTTCACCTGTGCAGTGTTTTGGTTTGCTGGGAGTGAACGGCGCCGGGAAAACCAGCACCTTTAAGATGCTGACAGGAGACTCCGTGGTCACGGGCGGAGAGGCCTACCTCGCTGGAAAGAGGTAACATACAGTCAACGGGCTGCTTTGAACTAGCGGCTGAGTGAACGTGTGTAAAACGTGTTTGTGTGTCTCCAGTGTGAACACAGAGATCGACGAGGTGCATCAGAACATGGGCTACTGCCCTCAGTTTGACGCCATCAACGACCTCCTGACCGGCAGAGAGCACCTGGAGTTTTACGCCATCCTGAGGGGAGTGCCCGAGAAGGAAGTGTGCGAGGTCAGAGACACACACACACACACACACACACACACACACACACACACTGTGGACTGGTCATTTGAAACGTTCTTTAGAAAGTGAAGCTGTTGAACACGCGTGTAAATCCCCTCTTGTCCACTAGGTGGCAGAGTGGGGCATCAGGAAGCTCGGCTTGGTAAAGTATGTGGACAAATCCGCCGGCAGCTACAGCGGAGGAAACATGAGGAAGCTGTCCACCGCCATCGCCCTCATCGGAGGACCTCCAGTGGTCTTCCTGGTCAGTGGAACCTTTTTCTATCCGACAATAAAAATCCCATTTTTATTGGACAGCAGGTTCATGTTGTTGGTCTCGTCCCAGCTGAGCGTCTGTTCTCCTCTCTGTACAGGATGAGCCGACCACGGGCATGGACCCTAAAGCCCGCCGCGCTCTGTGGAACGCAATCCTGAGCATCATCAAAGAGGGCCGATCTGTGGTCCTGACCTCCCACAGGTGAGCCTGCACATCTGACCGACACTGAACCGTGTCACTGTAAACCAGCAGTGTGTTCACACGTGTGTGTGTGTGTGTGTGTGTGTGTGTGTGTGTTCCTGCAGCATGGAGGAGTGTGAGGCGCTCTGCACCAGAATGGCCATCATGGTCAACGGCAGGTTCCGCTGTTTGGGCAGCGTGCAGCATCTCAAAAACAGGTGAGTTGGAACGCACCCCCGCAGACACGCCTCCTCCACCTTCACTCACTCAAACAGCGCAGCGGACTCAAACCTGCGGCCTCCTCTTCTCCGCAGGTTCGGCGACGGCTACACCATCATCCTGAGGGTGGCGGGCCCGGACCCGGACCTCCGGCCGGTGATGGAGTTCATCGAGCGGGAGCTTCCCGGCAGCACGCTGAAGGAGAAGCACCGCAACATGCTGCAGTACCAGCTGCCCTCCTCCCACACCTCCCTCGCCCGCATCTTCTCGCTGCTCTCCACCCACAAGGAGACGCTCAGCATAGAGGACTACTCCGTCTCCCAGACCACCCTAGACCAAGTAAGCATGAAGAAGACAGATGTTCCTACAGTCCAGCTTAAAAAAGTCCAAACCGTCCCTTTAAGGGCGGCGCTGGCTGTAACATGGTGGTGTGTTTCCAGCGTGATTGATTGATCGGTGGCTCCTCCTCTTTTCTCTGCCGCAGGTGTTTGTAAACTTTGCCAAGGACCAAAGTGACGAGGACCATTTGAAAGACGTCCACCTGAACAAGAGGGACGCCGTGGTCGTCGATGTTTCCCAGCTCAACACTTTCCTGATGGACGACAAGACCAGGGAGAGCTGCGTCTGACTCCACCGCTCGCCATCAGCGGGAGCTGAGACGCACTCACCCACCCGTCACCTCCCCCGCCCCCCCCCTCACCCAGAAAAACACGGACCACTAACCTTTGAGGGGAGACAGACTCTGTCCTTTTTTTTTTTTAATTCTATTTTTTAGTCTTTTTTAATTGTTCTCATTTCTCAGTGGAGCTGCACTTCAATGCACAGACTGCAGACAGACACTGAAACAATGACAACTCAATGCAAATCAATGCAAGACATATGAATACATATATTCCTGTGAGGGGGGGGGAGACAGGTGCTCCTCCTCCTCCTCCTCCGAGAAAGAGAAAGAGACTCTGAACGCTTGAAGCGACGGCGGGATTCGAATCCTGCGCTCGACTGGAACTCTCCTCGTCGCGCCGCGACGTCAGGGACGCCTGAAGGAAACATCTCGTGCTCCTCAGAGCAGTCGTGAGACTGTGTGAGACTGTGTGTGTGTGTGTGTGTGTGTGTGTGCTACTCTCATGAAAAAGCTTTGATCGTTCACTGCCAGCCAACTCAAAACACACACCGTTTTTCTATCAGGTCCAACCTTTCTTCGTTACCGAGCGCAGCTGTTTTGTAACGTGAATAAAACAAACATTTGATTTCCTTCACAGACAGAAATCATTTGGATTAATTTGACATATTTCATTCTGATAGATGAAACCTCTGCGGGGGGGTTTCCGTGAACAATAAGTTGGATTGATGACGAGGTCGTCGTCTTTTGTACTCGTCCTCCTTCTCGTGTCCTCGCCATCGTCCTGCACCGTGCCTATACTGTATCAGGGTGGAGAGAGAAATCTGAGCACTCCATTCAAGTATGTGGGCTGCTGAGGAATGTTTACGAGCGATACCATCACGCCTCCACGCACACCAACAACGAGGAGCGTGAAGATGATGAAGCCGACTGTTTCTTTCTTCTTCTTCTTTTTTTTTTATTGTTGTTTATTGTCAAAAACAAACAGAAAAAAAAATCTTGTGGTTGCTCGATGTCTGTACATGACGGCGCAGTCTGCTACACTGGCCGGTTTTTAACTCGCCCTGGAACTGAAGGATGAGGCGACCAATCAGAAGCTGGCTGGTGTGACAGTGAGGAGCGGCTCCAGATGTTTTTGTGACGGGGCTTTTGAAAGATGGAAATATATACCGCATGCTTTCCACTCTGGGCTTTACACACACCGGGACTAACAGCTCCTCTGTGTGTGTGTGTGTGTGTGTGTGTGTATGCAGGAGCATCCAGATCAGCTTGTTAAAGCAGCGGAGACGACTGAAGCGTTCGTCATTTGTTGTCGGATTACTGTCGCAAACAGTCTAAATGTAAAAAAAAAAAAAACCCAGTATGAAAATGAAAATGTGATTTTAAGGGCGAGATGAACGAGACAGGAAGTGTTTCTGCGTCGCCTCCACACGTGAGAGGACGCTTTCACACCTCCTCCTCGTGTGGCGATCTTCAGGCGACGGGAACCTTTTCCCCTTGTTCTGAGCGAGGTCACCACCACGGAGAGAGTTTTATAAAAACCTGAGCCAGCTCCGATGTGGATATTATGTACAGTAGCAGTTTTGTGATGTTGAGTCAGAAAAAAAACAACAAAGTGGCGTGAACAAACATTATCTGTGCCAAAAGGAGCTGAACATGTACCTTTGATCAACCAGCATCATGTGGAGGAGGAAAGTATTCGCTGAAGTTGAAAGCCCCTGTGAGGAACTTTTGGTTTTATATCGAGTTTGGCGCCCCCCTGTGGACGCAGCGCTGCATCTTATCTCTTTGCTGCTCTCGTCCTTTTCATGCATAGCTAATGATTCATCTCCTCCTGCTGCTGTATTAACACTCATCTGTGGCCCTAAACGAACTCTTCGTTCCTCCTCCTCCTCCTCCCGAGGAAGCGGCCTAAACGCTCCGTGTCCCTCTAGTGTTTGTTTCTGAGCGCCTGTTTCAAATGAGGAGAGAGCGTTTGAAGCAGCAGGCGAAGTCAGCGTGCAGCTCCAAACGCTCCCGAGCACATAGCCAGCCAGTAAAGCATGTGGACACGGGGCTTCTTCCTCATGTCATCAGTATTAACTTCAATTTGTTTCATAACCAGCTGAACACTCCTCACAGGAGCTTTAAGTTGTGCTTTCATGTCAAACTTTATTTCCTTTTTTTTTTTTTTTTTTTGGACCATCCTCCTCTCTGAAACAAAAAAAAAGGCACTCACCTGTGCGCGCTCATTTTAATTTATTTTCCGATATCTTCTGGTGAAGTTGCCAAAATTCAAATTCCCGTCAAAGCTGCCACTCTCGACTTACTGTCGAGGTTCAGAAGTGAGGTCGGATACTTTGCACAAAATGTTTCCAGAGTTCGTCCAGAGTCGGGACGACACACCAAACAGGGACCACGTTTAACAGGAGATGTGCTTGTAATGCTTTATAGTCCAAAAACAAGAGAAGCCAGGGTTTCATGTAAGGACCGGTGCTCCGGAATCTTCTCCGTTATCTTGGGTTAATCTTTGCGGAGAGGAGTCACGCGTCCTCTCGCCGTAACATGAGCACTTTATAGACTTGGAAGACGTAGAAGAAGAGATTTAGGAATTCAGACTTTAAGAGAAAATACTCGTCGATGTATCTCACACTAAATGAAGCTACACCTGCAGAGTGCGCTTGGTGTGATTGACAGGAAACAGAAGAGATAGAACGAGAGAAACGGTTCAAATGTGGTGACTTTTCTCTTCTCGTGCTCAATATTATTATTTGTTTACATTTCTAAGTATTGAACAGCTGTTTGAGTCTGTTACTCATTGTGTATAGTTATTCTTTGCATTAATAAATAAAGACATTCATACATTTTGGAAAAAAAAAACAGGAGTCCTGATTTTTCTCTTTTGCTACTCTCTTACTGTAGTGTGTGTGTGTGTGTGTGTGTGTGTGTGTGTGTGTGCAGCTTGTGGTTGATGACTGAGCTAAAGGGTGTGTTCACTGTTAATGTACACCGATGACCAGAAGTTCTAGAGTGAGCATGCAATTGTGTCTGTTTTCCACCTGCTGCGCTCCCACGCTCTGACACACACACACACACACACACACACACACACACACACACACACACACACACACACACACTGGATTACACTGGCAGTGGAAACTGAGATAAACTCACTCTGAGTTATTCATCAACGGACATCATGAACGGACGACTTGTTTTTCTGGGGCTGCTGCTCGTCTGTGTGGCTGCAGGTAAACACTCACCTGTTGTTGTTGTTGTTGTTGTTGTTGTTGTTTACACCTCACACTGACTGTTTGAAACCTTCAGATGTTTAACTACTGAAACACGCAGGGGGATTTCTTTTTCCTGTGCCGTCGAAGGAAACGTACTCCCTCTGTATGTTTCTCCTCCTGTGCCGGAGTTTGAATTCCTCCTTTAAGCTTTAATGTAAAACGACACGTTGATGTGACATAGAGACAAATATACAACATAGTTAGACAATAGATGTTATTGCCATTTAAGAAGGTACAGTAGGTTAAAGTTGGTCCTTCAGTCAACTTTACCTGACAGAGAAGATGGAAAAGCAGCAAGTGTCTTTTTACTCTTGTGTTGATTGAAGTGCAGAGCAAATTTAAAGATAAATGATAAAAGTATATAAAAACAGACTTTATGTATAAAAAGAGGCATTGTATTAAAGGTCACATCTTCTTCTCTTCATCCAGTTTTAAGAAGTCTCCTCAAAACGTGTGTGAAAATTAAAGTGTGAAAATGAACCTTTGAGGCAGAGTTTAATCCTGAGTATTGTGTTGAATGTACGGCTCCGCCCCCTCTGTCAGAGGATTTGTTTTGGGTGTTTCAGGTTTCTAGGTGATCAAACCTGCTTGTTATATATATACATAAGGTCGTCACGATGTCAGATATTTAACCTTTGATACCATTCTTGTAAAAGTGATGTCTTTGGCTCAAGGCAGCTTTTGGTTAAAACATGGCTGAAGATTCAAAGGTCACATATTACTCTTCAATCAGTGTCCTCGCTCCTCTTCATCATGTGTGTGAAGTGTGTTGTTGTAAATCCACTCTGATCCTGTATTTGATCATGTCTATAAACCCCTCTATTTCAGCCCTGCTCAGAACAGGCTGTTTCTGTGTCTGTAGCTTTAAATATGTAAATGAGCTGTGTCTGACCACGCCCCCTCTCTGGAAGGGCTCGGGTGTACTCGCTGCTTTCTGGCTCCATGTCCTATTGTTTACGGTGAGAAGGCAGACTCAGAGGGCAGAACAAACACCTAGCTGTGGGAGTGTCACCCACCTGGGGGAGGGGCTACTGCCCTTTGTGATGTCATGAAGGGAAAATCTCCAAACGGCCTGTTTGAGCTTTAATTGTGCGATGTGTCTTTTTAGAAAAGTGAAGAACGATGAAGTGTTTTATAAGTGCTCTGCTCTGTTTGCAGCTGCTGGCGAGGACTCTGGGCTTCTGAGGAAGGTGCGTGTGGAGAAAAGCGTGACCTGTTAAAAGCATCATTTATGTCATTTTAAGAAGATTATGACTGTATGTAAATTCACGTCCTCCTGAGGTGAAAGAGAAAAGGTTTGTCTCATTGAACCCGGCGTGTTTGGCTGTTTGTGTCCCTTGCAGCCGTCCTGTTCTGACATGGGCGAGATCGTGGCGTGCCCTTTGAACCTGGCTCCTGTGTGCGGCAGCGATGGAAACACTTACGCCAACGAGTGCACCCTGTGTGCCGAGAGGCAGTGAGTACACACAGCTGCTTTCTTCACACATCCATCCAATCTTTATATACTGTATCATAAAGGAAGATAATGGATCACAGGCGCCCTCTGGTGGTGGATTAATTCAGAGAGTGTAGAGCTGAACTCTGATTGGCTTAGAGGAGCAGCTGTGCAGCTTTTTCCCAGATCAGCCTGTTATGCCTCAGTTGGTCTTTGCAGGCTATGAGCTGGCGATGTCATCTCTGGAAAATGACACGACAGCTCTGATGAGCACTCTTAACCCCTGACTCACACTGTCAGGCGTTTCGTCCTGTTGCAAATCTCATCACCAACGCTGACTCAGCAAAAAATAATCAATCCAAGCCAACTGTGTGATCTGCTTCTCCCTCCAGAACGACCAAGACGGACATCATGGTCGCCAAAGACGAGAGCTGCTGACCCGTCTCCAGGAGAGGATTTCTCTGCCGAGCGGACCGATCAGGATCAAATTGCCGACATTGATCTGTGAAATGATGAGATCTCTTCTGTCATAGCAATGATTAATAAACTATAATCAGCTGACTCATGACCGTCCAGCCTTTGTTTCTAATTAGTTCAATCTAAAACAAAAGCTCAAACTTGCAGCTCCTCTTTGGTTTGTGTCGTTTTTGGCTCCCACTCTCGGGCAAAGCAGTGCATCTGTTTAACTATACATAGTATTGATAAAAAGAAATATGATTTCTTTATAGATTTGTATAGAGGACTCATTTGCTTCGTGCGATGCTTCTGCGTCTCCTGTCTGACAGGGAGGGTCTCCTGCTGTGTCGAGCATTACCACACAAGACGAGATCATCTGGACAGGTGATGTTGTTGTTCTTGTTTGAAGCTCGATGGCGGTTGCCTCACTACCACCTGCTGTGTTTTATCAGTTCAACATATTTACAGAGTCCACCCAAAAGTGATCCATGTCCTCGTGACATCCCGCTCTTTCTCCCACACACAGCAGCCTGTTTTCACCAGTCCTTCCTTCAGTGAAACATCTGACTCAGTGATGACCACAAAGTTCAGAAATCACTTTGCAACACCCACCAACGCCTTTTGTTTCTGTCTGACTCACTTTATCAGCTGCACACTTTGTCACAAGAAGTCATTGTTTTCATCCACACAGACATTTGGATTCTCTGCTCCTCCTCTTTGCACAGTGGCCTTTTCAGCGTCTGACAGCCCGGTTCATTTCTCACATCTTTGGTTTACTCCACACACACCGGCAACATGTCCACACTCCTGTAAGGGGACATTTCTCCTGCAGCCGTTTCACTTTGAAAATAACTGAACACAAACATGATGCTGTTGAAGGTCATGAAGAGGCATGGCCGCGGGAAGTGGGGGTGCTGCAGCAGCCTCTAGTGGCGAGAGGGAGAAATTTAAAATGTATTAAAAATATTTTTGCACAATTTATAAATTCTTTATGAATCTTCTGGGAAAAGATTTTGACCCACGTAGGCTATTACATGTTTTTTATTTTTTTATTATTTTTAGGCCTAATCAACACAAATTCACGGGAAGTTACTTTGTGTCAGCGTCAGGTAGGCTGACGCGTTGCAGCTGAGTGAAGTGAAAAGCTTCCCTGCTCGCTCCATGCTCGGTCTACGAGTGTCACAGTTTAAGATGTAGCATCGTGTTGGACTAAGCTCCATTAACAAACAAGAGACAAGTTCTCAGAGACAGAAACACTGATTGAGTTCCGTCTCTGTGGCCTCATCTGAGCGCACTGTCTCAGCCTTGTGTCTTTTGAAGACACGCAGCACCATGATGACCCAGAAAAGACTCATAAACCTTTAAGTGATGCATGAACACACAGACATCTTGAACACTCTGGACATCCGTCCGCTCATGACAGACTTTATTTTGACGACCTCAGAGCGCACCTGGACATTTGGACACCTGTAAGCAGGTCAGCCTGTCTGCAGCTCAAAGTAAGACCATGGTGCCGCTGCGCACCTTCATATATGTAGTTTAGTCTGAGAGCTGATGATGTGTGTGTGTGTGTGTGTGTGTGTGTGTGTGTGTGTGTGTGTGGCCCTGGCTGTGTTCACTGAAGAGTGTAAGACAATGAAGTGGTGAATCTTCATCTTTTTATTTATTATAAATGTATTCTAAATAGGCTCATAGGTGTTTTTGTCCTAAAAAGAACAGAAGGTTTTCACAGCACCCCAGCTGTTAAAAATAACTGTTTCTATTCACGTCAGTCTGTGTCATGACCAGCTAAAATCTCCTCACATGACCTTAAACATACATGATCAGTTTCCTCCAGATAATCACAGTTTAGCTGACTGTCACGAGCTCCGTCGTCTTCTTATCAGGTTTTGTGATTGTGGTCGGCGGGCCCAGACCCTGACCTTTACCCGGTGAACGGTTTCATAGAGCGGAAGCTTCCGGGCAGCACGCCGATGAGAAACAGCGCAACATGCTGCAGGACGGCTTCCTGGTGCCTGCAGTCATTTCAGCCCTCAATAAAAATCCACCTCAATCCAATCCCCGGTCCCCCCATAACCATATAGATAGATAGATAGATAGATAGATAGATAGATAGATAGATAGATAGATAGATAGATAGATACTTTATTGATCCCGAGGGAAATTCAAGGCATCCAGTAGCAGTATACAGACAGGCAGGACACAAGACATTAGTTACAATACACACCCGCTGTCCCCCCTCCCCTCTGTATACAAAATCCCCCAAACAAGATATAGCAGCCCCTATGTGACTAAGAATAAACATAATTATATGTTAAACCTGTGCAGCCATATGCACTGTATGTCCTGTCACTGTATGTCCTGTTGTCCCACATGTATCTCCCTGTGTTCACCCTTTGTCGGCGCGCTGCCCTTAAAACTGTACTATGTTGGTGAAAAAGAATTTCCCCTCAGGGACAATAAAATAAAAAGTCTAAAGTCTAACACAAATAATAAAAATAATGCATATATTTATTTACATTTGGAAGAGCCAACAACAATAACAAAAGTAGTATATCTATCTAGTCCAACTGAAACAGAAGGATAAACAAACCTCTGGATCAGCTAAAACAAAACACCTATTACACATTTAGCATTAATGAAAGAGGTCTTCAAGAATTCGCTTGCTGGCGACTCTTTGCCAGGCAGCTGATACACAACTGTTTGTAAAAAGTCCCACATAGGGGCACATTGCTTCGGATAAAGGACCTCAAGCAGTGTCCTGTGCTCCATGGATCACAGAGAAGAACAGTGGTGGACCAGGGTGCGAAATGGGGGGGGTCTGTGGCCCCCTGATTGACACTTGAACCCCCCCTGAAAACCTCAACAGCAACATGTTGGGGGGTCTCTGGGGAAAAAAAAGTCACCTTCAATTGACTTTATACTCTGCAGTGGATCAGAGAGAGGAGAGATAAAGGGAGAGTAATGTCCGCTGTTTGGTCTTTGAATACAAAGCACACAACCACAAACAATATATTTTCCCGTTTTGTGCAGCTGCAGATGTGATTCGTGTGCGCTCTCTTGGGTTTGCTGCATCTTGATCTCTCCCCACACACCGGTCCGGGATCAGAACATTTTAAAACGAGAGTTCTGTTGTCTTGCACGGAGTCACCCAGTGCGGTCGTCCACAGCGTACTATCAGCATCAGATGGCTCTGGTCTGGTCTTCAGGGCCTCCCTCAGGAACTCAGGAATGTTTGTTCCAACCTGTGAATAAGAAATAAAAAATATTTGAAGTTAAAACAGAACAGTAATTACTGCTAGATATTGAAAATTCTATGTTTGATCAATCTATCTGTCATAGATCTGTCAGATATCACAGAACAGCCTGAATGCTTTCAAACATGCCCCTAATACAAGCCTTCAACTCGTCATTAATGTTTTTTTTAGTTTCATGAGAATCATGCCACCATGACGCCAGATGAATTACAACTTTACAGATGGTTCTGACCCGACTGAAGCCCTCACGGCAGACACTTTGTGTGAATGTAAAAACTTTCAAATTTACAAAACATGGACTTGTAATTTCTATTCTTGCCTAAGAATATCATTGGAGCTTAGGACTGTGGTCTATTCAGTTACTTGCATATAGACAAAAGACAACCATTTCTTTAAAAAAAAAAAGTGAATTTAGGACCTTGACATAGCAGATTAAAAAAAGAAATGTAGGTACCTGCGGTGTTTTCACTGAATTCAGTGAGAAGATTCAGGGCACTTCTTTCCTTACTGGCCAGCTTGAGAATCTTCTTACTGAACTGTGGTGAACAGGTTTCTGTAAGCCTTGAAGAAGCTTCTTGTAGGAGCAGGAGGAAATCTTGAGCTATTTGCAGAAGAGAGACAAAATAACAGACATTGGTATATTTAATGTATTGGAGAGGCCAATCAAGAGAAGCCCAGATTTGTGTCTGTTAAACTGATGTGCACTTACTGCTGGCCAGGTGCAGCCTGTGTCCAAAACGTTGCTCCAGCAACCGGAACAAAGCTAAAAGTTAACATGTAAATCCACGCGATCACTATAACGTTAATATTTGTCTGATGGCCTTGGGACATGGACTAACGTTAACGTCAGTAAAAAGTCCCCCCTGTCTGATGAATGACAACGTTTAACGTCAGGGTTAATATGAACCAAAGTAAATGTTAAGGTGCATTAAAAGGATTTTCCGGAGGGAGCCTTATGTGACAAGATGATGTAGAGTAACGTCAACGTTGAAAAGTGATTAACTTAACCAACATTAATGTTAGTAGGATATGAGCAGGCGCACAATTAGCCATCTAACATTATGATGGGTCATATTGGAAAACAGAAAATAAAAGACTGAAAGTCTAAATTAATGTTAACCAACAAACTAAGTGATACTACGTTACCGTTATATTTGCTAGAACTCAAACTAGCTGAAAAACGTCATGTTACGCCAGTCAACAAGTAAAAAGTAATGACTTTGCCATAATTGTTTTGTTATAATTAATAGTACTTGTGTATTGATGTTGTTTAGTGTGAAACTTGTGTTTAAAAAATGTATTTTAGGTACTTACCATAGTCCAACGTTAAAACACAGCCGACCGTTTGTTCAGCAGCCACTGTCAGTCGCAAGGAGAGAAGTGGGCGGGACTTTTGACCCAGCGCTGGGTTGTGACAAGGCCAGCTCAGCCGTTGGATCACTTCAGCCTATCTCAATGACCTAATATTGGGTCAATATTCCCGCCGTGGCCAAAATCAACCCAGTGAAATGACCCAGCAGCTCAGGACCCAGCAATTGGGTCATGTAAATGACCCAGCATTATTTAGGGAGTAGAGCTGATGTAACCTAGTAATTCTGCCGATTCCTGGACACGCTTCTCATTTTGGCCAAAGAAGGGGGGTAGAATCTGCAAAGACCAGACTGAGTCTGCCTACCCCTCAAGGCTGTAGCAGAAGGGGCGTGTCCCAATGAGGGACCAGGGATGGCATGACCCCTCCTTGATATCTGATTGGCCATCCCAGGTACCACCTAAAAATTCTTAACTATTACTGGGTATAGACTGGTGTAGTAATGACGTATTTTTGTAGGCCAACCCGAAAAAATGGCACCGGTGGTTCCGCGTTGCTGTTTTGTTCAGTGGGATAATCTTGACAGATGAACATCATTTATATGAAGTTTGAAGAGTTAATGCAGCCGAGAGAAGTAAAAAGCTAACGTTATGCGCTAGCGAACGACACCGCGGTCGATTTATAATGACGTCACGACCGTTATACTTCATCGATCTAATCAGCGGATTTGACAAGATAGCTAAACGTTAGCTTAATAAGTTGTTTATTAACCTAATATTTACAAGAGCACTGAAAAACATGACTAGAGGCTGTATGGAGGATTAGGGAGAGAGTTCCCGGCATGATGACGTTTAATGTCTGTGACAACCACTGTAGTTTCAGTTAGCTACTCGTTAGCAACCGCCGTTTAAAGTTCGCGTAAAAACTTTAAAATTCACAAGTGGGGTCTTAGCTAACGCAGTTTATCTCGTCTAACAAAACGTCAACATCTCCTCAGCTTGTGTTAACCACAGACCTTACTTCAGGCGTCTAAACACAAACCCATTCAAAATCCCCATTGACTTTTAGAGTTAGGAACCCATGGCGCTAAAATGCTAACTCACTTCCTGGTCTAAATATGACGGGTTAGGAGTTCGACAGTTCCACCTAAACCTGTTGATGTCTTCAGGACTTCCCGGAAAACAGAATAGTTAAACCATTATCTGTCTATATGATAAATGTGTATGTTCGAGTAAGAGTACATGTCGAAGATTTAAAACCATGCCTGTTGTTTGTCTAACTGTTTAAAAGAAAAGAAAACAAAACTTGTCCCCTCCAAATGATTTTATGCTCTGTCGTAAAGCCATAAAACTAGACTGACCTCTCATCAGGTCAAGATGACCATCTGGGAGTGATTAAGAAGGACCTACAGTCACTGCGTAGGACTTTGAAAAACTCCAAGGTTGAAATCTCTATTAAAGAAACGCAGATGCATCTTTTCATATAAATATTTGAAAATGTAATTTAGAAACGATTAACATGATTCTTTTCAGGTCAAAATCCGACGTGTAATAAAGGAATTGCGCGTAGTTAAAATTTAATAGGAATTGGACGTGGAACAACATTGCCATCAAGTGGACAAAAACCATCGTGGGATGTGTAAGCTGTGTAATGATGTAGTTGTACTCTCATAATTATAGGTTGTGTTACTTAGTTACCGAAGACGTTATTTAAGACACTAAGTCTTCACATGTGATTAATCTGCGTTGTTAAAGGTTTTCTTATATAAATATTATTTTTCCAAACTTCAGAATGAAATGTATCGACCGATGGTAACCACTCCTTTAAACCTGATATATTAACTGAAAATATATGTAAGTAAGTAAATTTTATTTATATAGCACATTTCACAGGCAGAGGCCACAAAGTGTTTCACAAACAAAGTTAAAAACATCACAGGCAATATACAGGTCAAGACAGTACAGATATCATAACAGCCCTAAAAGAGGCTAATTAAAAGCCTGGACAAATAAAAGCATCTTCAGTTCACTTTTGAAAGTGTCAACTGAGTCAATTGAACGCAAAGATGGCAGAAGTTCATTCCAGAGCCTCTAGTGCGATAATGAGCTCGAGGGACCTTCATCAGACTGTGATCCATAGACCTCAGAGCTCGCACAGGAGCGTAAGGCTGGATCAGATCACTAAGGTAAGAGGGAGCCTGACCATGCAGGGCTCTGAAAGCCAGAACCAGAATTTGAACCTGAACCTAAAGGACCTTGGCAGCCAGTGAAGTTCTTTCAGAATAGGGGATATGTGGGTCCTCCTATTTGTGCGGGTCAGAATTCTTGCTGCAGAATTTTGAATTAATTGGAGTTTCGAGAGCTCTTTCTTGTTTAGACAGGAAAACAAACTGTTACAATAGTCTAAACGTGAAGACACAAAGGCATGGATAATGAGCTCCAAATTGTTCTGCGAAACCATGTTTCTGAATTTAGAGATCTTCCTCAGTTGAAAGAAGCAGTTCCTTGACAGCTGTTTACAGTGCTGCACTAAAGACATGTCTTTGTCGAAGATAACTCCCCGGTTTCTAAGACTAGGCTTCACGGACTGGCCTAGGTCCCCCAAGAACTGCTTAATCCCTGGAATTGAGTCATCAGGAGAATCAATGTTTCTGTTTTGTCTGCATTGAGCTGCATAGAATTTTTGCTGAGCCATTGTTTGATTTCCATCAGACAATAAAGTAGGGAGCTTAGCGTCTGGATCTCGGACGGCTTAAAAGAGCAGTACAGCTGGATATCATCAGCGAATAGGTGGAAAGAAACTTCACCGAACCTTTGTATGATCTTTCCCAGAGGGATCAAATACAACAAAAACAAGACAGGACCCAAAACAGAACCTTGAGGCACTCCACACAGCAGGTCCGCAGACTCCGACCTTATTTGGTTAGCTGCTACACTGAAGCTACGTCCAGCTAGATAAGAGGAGAACCATTTTAGAACTGATCCCGACAATCCAACTTGATCCCTCAGTCTTCTCAGCAGAATCTGATGGTCTACAGTGTCGAAGGCTGCGGACAGGTCCAAGAGAACCAGAACAGTGGACTTTCCAGAGTCAGCAGCCATCATAATGTCGCTGGACACTTTCAGTAAGGCCGTTTCCATGGAGTGTTGGTTACGGAAACCGGACTGAAGCGACTCATGGATGTTGCTCTAATCCAGGAAAAGGGTCAACTGTTTACAGACCACCTTCTCAAGGATCTTTGACAGGAAAGGGAGCTTAGAAATATGTGATGTAATATTTGATGTAACCTACATTGATGTGAATCTGAAAACAACTGATATCAAATTGAATGTCTGGTGATTTGCATATGTTTAGTCTTATTCTTAAACTTAGTGAGGAATCTAAAACTCTTTAAGTTAAGACAACGCCTGTACATTCAGGAGGAGGGCCTGAAGCTCCCCCTTTTTCTGACCTGATAAAACCCCTGAACAGAAGTGATACCGGTGCTGGGGCTTGTGCTGTGTCTTTGGCTTGTTGCTTGTTGAGTTTTTTTAGCTCTTAAAGGGGCTGACTCTGTTCCATCGAGTCTAGCCAGGCCCAACAGTTGGATCCCCTGCTGCAATTTTTTCTGGAAGACGAACTCATCTTGTCTTCATCTAGTTTTTTACTTTTCCTGCAAGGCAAAGTTTACTTTAATTTTTAAGATTTTTACCGTAGGAACGATTCCTACTGAATTAATTTTAATTGCGACTTTTTACGCGTACATCTTTGGATTTTAATCATGTCTTGCACAAGTAAGGCCCTTTCAAACTTTTCTTCGGCTCACCGCATGTTTGAACTACTATTTCCAGAACTGGATTAAAATCGAGATGGCCATGAGATTAATCTAAGAAGGAAATTGGACTTTCAAAGACTTACAAAATAATTTATTTTTGTTTATATTCACTCGGGACGCTGAGACGACGCGAGCCAAATCACCATCCAGAATTCTCATCTTTAAGCTCCAGACTCAACCTTCTATCTGGATTACTACGGTAGCTGATGGACTTGCTGAAAATGGTTTATTGATCCAGCAAAGAGAACAAGAGTACCTGTGCAAGATCTCTGAAGGAGGTTGGGAAAGTCTTCAGAAGTAAGATTTGCTCTGAGCTGTTGTTGAGAGAAATATTGGTCGTGTCTTTTTAAGTAATCCGAGTCCAAATTAAATCAAAAAATGTTCGAGGTATAACATTCCATGATCACAATACATCAGTATTGCATTTCCCTGCCATAACAATATATAATTTTTATTTTGTTTTATATTTGTTTTGTTTTATTTCATATCATTTATTAAACTTAACATAAAATTCAGTACTGTGTTCCGTGTCTCTCTTGATAAGAAACTGCTCTAGAATTCACACTTATGATATGAGATTGATTTAATTAATAACTAATTCATTAATAATTATTAATATAGTTATTCCTGGAAAAGCCAGGTGGTGTCCTATCAACGAGGAACGTATTAGACTTATGTTTAATACACTTACTAGACTTTTACATATTTCTGAAGTATCCTATGTGAGGCGAGGAAATTTTGTCTAATCAATTAAAATACGCAACAATGACATGCAGCAAAAGGTCATGGTTGGATTAAAACCAACGGTCACTGTGACCTGCCATGTTCCAAAGCACACAGACACACCCCTCCAACTCACAAAGACCCTGCCAATAAAAAGATGAACTCAGACGCTCCTGTCACTCTGAGATACTCGACCACAGGCACCATGATCGGGCGAGTTGTTTTTCTGGGACTCCTGCTCTTCTGTGTGGCTGCAGGTAACACATGAATACACTCAGGAGGTTGCATATGTGTCTGCAGCGTTCTCTCTCGAATCTTCACATTCAATTCCTTGTATGCAATACAGAGAGGAGGTTACCTTACGGTGACAAATGGTGGTAAAACATTATCTTTACATTACAATGATTCTTTGACGTTGGTGTGTCCTGTCCTTCTGGAGACAGTGGCTCTGTAAATGTAAGCTCTTTATTTACATTTGTATGATGTTGTCTGAGAAGGAGGATGCCCTCCTGTGGCTCTCTGGCACCTCTGTTCTTTCAGACCGTTTGCTGGCTCCAGGAAGTAATCAATCAATCAATCAATCTTTATTTATATAGCGTCAATTCATAACAGGCGTTATCTCGAGACACTTTACAAAAGCAGGTAAAGGACCTTACTGTTTGTCTGTTAACATTAACAGAAGAGCAGGTAACAAGACCATGCTCATTGTTATGTTTACAAAAAGCAGGTAAAGGACCTTACATATGGCTATATTACAAGAGCCCAGCTTAATCGGTCATAGCGTGGCAAGAAAAAACTGCCTTTTAACAGGCAGAAATCTTCAGCAGACCCAGATCATGACGGAACAGCCATCTGCTAAACTGTGCTGGGCTTGAAAATGAGATGGAAGAGATGGGACAAGATGCAGAAATAAGAATAGGATAGGAAAGGGGGGGGGCAAAGCAGTCCCTGTAACTCCAAGCAATCGTTCTAGTCTCTGTAACAGGATCTGATGGTCAATTGTGTCAAAAGCAGCACTCAGATCTAACAGGACAAGCACAGATAGAAGTCCCCTGTCTGAGGCTAACAGAAGATCATTTGTTACTCTAACTAGTCTCAGTGCTATGGTAAGCTCTATATCCAGACTGAAACTCCTCAAACAAGCTGTTGTTGTGGAGAAAATCACACAACTGATTAGCTACCACTTTCTCTAAGATCTTGGAGATAAAAGGAAGGTTAGATATAGGTCTATAGTTAGCTAGAGTTCCTGAATCAAGAGTAGGCTTTTTAAGGAGCGGTTTAATTACAGCTACTTTAAATGACTGGGGTACATAACCTGCCGCTAAAGATGAATTGATCATATCTAGTATGGAGCTGCTAACTAGAGGAAAGACTTCCTTAAACAGCTTGGTTGGGATTGGATCTAAAAGACAAGTTGACGGTTTAGACGCAGAAATAATCGAATTTAGTTCTGCAAGGTTAATTGGAAAAAAAACAGTCGAGGTTAGTATCAGAATTTGGAACCGTTTCTGCCGAATCGAAAATATAGGAGGAATCTGCACTAAGTAAAGGTAGTGAGTTGCTAATTTTGTCTCTAATGTTTAGAATTTTATCATTAAAAAAGCTCATGAAATCATTACTGCTAAGGGCTAAAGGAATAGATGGCTCAAATGAACTATGACTCTCTGTCAGCCTGGCTACAGTGCTGAAGAGGTATCTAGGGTTGTTTTTATTTTCTTCGATAAGAGACGAGTAATAGGCAGTGCGGGCCTGCCGTAGAGCTTTCATATATTTATTATGACTATCTTGCCAAATTAAACGAGATTCAATCGTTTTGGTGGAGCGCCAAATTCTTTCACATTTACGTGACGTTAGTTTTAGAGTACGGGTTTCTAAGTTGTACCATGGAGCTGATCTCTGTCGTTTGATTGCCTTCTGTTTTAGGGGGGCGATTGAATCCAGAGTAACTCTAAGTGAATCCACCGCACTATCTACAAACTGATCTAGCTGAGAGGGACTAAAGTGATTTTAGGAGTTTTCAACTAGGTTAGGGGATGGAACAGAAACAAAGGCAGCTGAAATAGCTTCCTTAAATTTAGCTACAGCATTATCATTTAAATTTCTAGAGAGCACTTTTTTATTAAGAGGAGTTAAGGTTGGTAAGAAGAAATCAAAAGTTAAAATGGTCTGATATCAGAGAATTTTCCAGAAAAACCGACAAACTATTAATTTCAATACCATAGGCTAAAACAAGATCCAGGGTGTGGTTAAATCGATGAGTAGGTTTGTTTACACCCTGGGTGAAGCCAATAGAGTCCAATAGAGACATGAAAGCCGTGCTAAGACTGTCATTAACAACATCCACATGGATATTGAAATCACCTACAACAATTATTCTATCACTGCTAAGAACTATGTTTGATAGAAATTCTGCGAATTCAGATAGAAATTCTGAATATGGGCCGGGAGGGCGGTAAACTATCCCAATTAGAACTGGCTGGAAAGTTGTAGAGACTGGATGTGAAAGACTGAGTGCAAGACTTTCAAAAGAGGTATAATTCAGCTTTGGTCGAGGATTGATTATAAGACCAGAATTAAAAATAGCTGCTACTCCACCACCTCGACCAGTGTCTCAAGCTATATGAGTATTCAAATGACTGGGAGGGGTGGATTCATTTAAACTAACATATTCATCCTGAGAAAGCAGGTTTCAGTTAAACAAAGTAGATCAATATGATTCTCTGATATTAGCTCATTTACAAGGAGAGATTTAGATGCTAGGGATCTAATGTTTAGTAAGCCGCATTTAATTGTTGGATTTTTTTGCCAAATCGTATTTGTAGTTTTGATTTTGATTAAATTTTCATGATTTACGCCTCTTTTATTGAGGCTGGAATTGCCTATGACAGGTCTGGGGCGGAGAACAGACACAGTATCTATAGTATAAGTAGGGTTACAGCTATGTAATGTAATTTCTCCCATGTTATTGACTTTATTGACTTTTACTAAATGTTCTCAAAGAAGACGTTGTTTAACTTTTTATCACGCTGATCACTACACCAGAAAATCATTAATCTCATAACTCCATATTTTAGCACACTAGCACAAGATCACTGCTTTTCCAGCTGATCCCTCCTGCAGACTCCGGCTCTAAATGTAGAATATGTCAGCACGCGCGCAAACAGTTTTTGATGTGCACTTTGTGATTTAGAGCAGGGTTTCTTATCCATGGGTGATCGTTGGCCTGCAATATACTCTCCGACCACCAGAGGCAGTATCATCAGTAAGAAGTAGGCCTACATCACGAGAAGGAGAAGAATATTTAGCTTAACGTCTATGGAGAAGTCTCAACTCTGCTAGGTGACGACCCTGAGGCCTCGTTTACACGGAGACGCTGACAGAAATGCATCGAAACGACAGCACTCCGGATTCGAAGTACAGACCGTCTACACAGCAGGCCTTGCCTGAGTGAAAACGATGTAGTTGTCACGCCCGGCCAGTAGTGGGCAGTGGAACTTTACAACGCGACACTCAGCAGTATAACCACTTCCTCCACAACATCCTCCTCAGCGGCTAGTTCTCCCAAGTCTTATCTAAATGCTGCGTATGGTCGCCCTGTGCTCGGGTAAAGGTTGAACTGTTTGCCGCAAGTATTCATTGCTCTTTCGGCGGCGACATACACAATGTTTCATATCAAGGTTCTGTTTTAAAAGACGATACAACGCCAATAGCTGCTGAAGCACATAGCCGCCGTTTGTTCTCGACTAGTGCGCATGTCCAAATGTTTCGTCTTACTGTCACAGCGTCTCCGTGTAAACAGGGCCTGAATCTGAATGGAAACGTAATGGAGAGGTTCTTAAAACGAAAAAATAATGACGGCAACGGGGCAACAAATCTACCTAACTTCATTGAGCACCTAATTTTATTGCTTTTGTTGCTAAGTTTATATTGGGTTACTTATTTGACAAACATGCACTAAAACATGGTTTTATATGAGCAAAATTAATTAAATGATCTTGTTAACTTGTGCAAGGTTTTATGCATAATTAGCCTATGTATAGGTTGATATATTGATTAAAAAACATACAAATGAAGAACAGTATTCATTATTACAATATAGTGACACAAATAGCTATTAAATAAAAATGACCGCAAAAGTTAAATCAGAACCATTCACCCGTCATATTAGCCAGCTTGAACGCCATCGCATCAACAAAGTGCATCCACTGGGATGATTTAAATACCAGACTGAAACTTTGATGCAGCACCTCGTCATGTGACCATTATCTCTGGGTTACAAGTTTAGCTTTATGCTTTTGTGTTTATTGTATATTTGCATGTAGGTTCTTGGAGTACATCATTAATGGTTTTATTCATGTTTTTCTCTCTTTACAGAGGCCAAGACAAGAGATCCCCCAAGATGGGTGGGTTTCACACGCATGAATGAATAAATAGTACCGATGACTTGTTTTGAAGCTGTTTTGAAAATTCACTTCTGTCATGTGTGTTGTTTATTTTGTGTTCTGGCAGATTGAATGTGATATAACAGGGGAGAACAAAATATGCACCATGGAGTATATGCCTGTGTGTGGCAGCGACGGAAAAATGTACTCCAACGAGTGCTTCTTGTGTGGCGAAATGCAGTAAGTCGACAGAGCTGCTCTTTCAGTACATTCATATCACCTGCACGTTAAACTTCAGCTGAGGAGAAAGCACCTCTGCCGCCCTCTGGTGGTGGAGGAATTTAAAGCGTAAAATAATGATTGTTGTATTTTTGTACATGTCGCGCACACAAACTGCCCAACCCTCGTGGGTTAAGAAAACACCATAGAAAATATTTGTCAACGGTTCATATTAAATTAAAAAACAACATTAAAGGGCCAATCAGTGAGCTGGGGGGGGGGGGGGGGGGGGAGTACCCATTTTAAACACTAGGGGTCAGAGTTACATACTGCTCCTTTAAAGCCATCTTTATGGCTTTATCAGTTATGTTGTATTTTTGGTCATCAGATTTGTCTATCATCTTCCAGTAATGAATAATTCCTCTCCCGTCCACTATTCAGTTTGTCATAACAATCAGCCATTTTTCAAGACTTCTCTCTCCCTAAAGAATAAGACACAAACACCCAGATAGACAGAATGAATCACAGACTGATCTCTGTGATCTGATTCTCCAAACAGACGGCTCGGGAAGATCCTGTTCATCATCGATAAGAGCAATTGCCCATCTGGGGTCAAGAACTGATCATCTCCACGGATGGATCTGTGAAATGACAAACCTCAGCCCCGGTTTGTCATTGTAGTGATGAATAAACTTCAATAAGTGAATGACTTTGCTTTTTTTTTGTTATGTTTTATTTGTTTTTATCAATGAAATCTGAGTCTCATAAAGTCCAACATGTGATAACTTGACTGGATTCTATAACACAGATGCAAGAAAGAGAAATGATCCAAGAAAGGATGAACAATTGGATCTATTGTTTGTGTTGACTCATCTGCAGCGGGTGTCCGGTAAGGAGCACGTGTTGGCTCGCCTGAACCTTCTCCCGTCCAGTTAGGAGCACGGGAGGCACCTGACCCTTCTTCCGGGTCCATGTCTTCAGTTGACATCTTTGCAGATGTACTAACTAAGAACAAAAGATTTTCACAGCACCCCAGCTGTTCAAAATAACTGTTTCTATTCACGTCAGGGCCCAGACCCTGACCTTTACCCGGTGAACGGTTTCATAGAGCGGAAGCTTCCGGGCAGCACGCCGATGAGAAACAGCGCGACATGTTGCAGTACGGCTTCCTCCCTCTCTCCCGAAGAACAAGGAGGCCCTCAGCATCGAGGACCACTCCATCTCCCAGATTTTACAGGATGTGCAGATTTTACAATGACAGTCTGAAAACTAAACTTCGTCAATGAAAGTCAGTACATGAAAAACAAACAGGAAGAGGAGTAGTGCGTTAAATATATTTGTATGTAAAGGGCCTGCCTCCTTCTCACAGACTGAATCAAACATGGACGTAGTCTCACAGGTGTCACCCACTCGTCTCTAAAGATTTGCTGTAAAGCCATGCTACATTGGTAGAGCTGATGAAACCCAGTAATTCTGCCGATTCCTGGACACGCTTCTTATTTTGGCCAAAGAAGGGGGGCAGAATCTGCAAAGACCAGACTGAGTCTGCCTACCCCTCAAGGCTGTAGCAGAAGGGGCGTGTCCCAATGAGTGACCAGGGATGGCATGACCCCTCCTTGATATCTGATTGGCCACCCCAGGTACCACCTAAAAATTCTTAACTATTACTGGGTATTTGCCTTATTACAAATGTTATGTCAAGACACTTTACAAAAATGCAGGTAAAATAACCTGGATGCTCGCTGGGCTACGAGGTTTAACACTGGGGAAAAGAACTAAATGTGACTGGGAGAGATAAGGGAAGAAGTTTAAAAAATAAAGAAATATAGGACACTACTAAGGTGGAGACTTTTTTTCTTCTGCACGTTATTATGATCAGTTTACCGTTTTAAGTATTAACCAGCTGTTTTAATAAATTACTCCTGATATCATTGTTCGATAACAAATGTTATCTCAAGACGCTTTACAAAAATGCAGGTAAAAGACCTTCCCCATTCTTACCTGCAAAAACCCAACATGAATCCATCATGAGCGATATTTAGTAAACTTACAGTGGAGAGGGAAAAAAACATCCTTTACGAGGCAGAAACCTCGAGCAGAACCAAACAGACATCAGAACCAGAGGCGCCTCTTGTCCACAGGCCAGGTAGGCAACTGCTTGGGGCCCCAGACCAATAAGGGCCCCAGACCAGTAAGGACCAAAGCAATATCCTAAATGTGCACATTTTGCAATGACAGGAGGAAACCTCTCTCAGGGGCCCATCTGACAGCACTTACCTACACTATTGGTGTAAAAAAAAACCTAAGTTTGTCAATCAAAGTAAAGACAGTAAAATGAAGAGGAATTATCAAATAAAACCAGGAAAAAAATGGAGAGGAGTTAGCGCTGGCTGGCAGACATGAATGTGATGAACATTGGTGTGTGGGGCCCCTCAATTGAGTTTTGCCCAGGTCCCCACCAGACTCTGGAATCACCACGAGCAGACAGCTAACATAAGTTTGTGTGAAGAAGTTTGTAGCTGAACTGAAGCTGTGTTCTGGTCAATTAAAGATGTATTCTTTTTTGGGCCATTTCTGCCTTTATTAGAAAGGACGGCTGAAGGGAAACAGGAAGTGTTGGGAGCAGAGATTTTGTGGATGATGTTGTGATATTCTGCATCCTCAGGAAAACCATAATTAACAGGATTTTCCAGTTAATGTTGAAAAACATTAACTCAACCTTTTAAGTGGAAAAAGAGATGTCAGAGAGCTCCCAATGACCGGGAGAAACTGATATCAATCAATCAATCAATCAATCTTTATTTATATAGCGTCGATTCATAACAGGCGTTATCTCAAGACACTTTACAAAAGCAGGTAAAGGACCTTACTGTTTGTCTGTTAACATTAACAGAAGAGCAGGTAACAAGACCATGCTCATTGTTATGTTTACAAAAAGCAGGTAAAGGACCTTACTTATGGCTATATTACAAGAGCCCAGCTTAATCCGTCATAGCGTGGCAAGAAAAAACTTCCTTTTAACAGGCAGAAATCTTCAGCAGACCCGGGCTCATGACGGAACAGCCATCTGCTAAACTGTGCTGGGCTTGAAAATGGGATGGGGGAGATGGGACAAGATGCAGAAAGAAGAATAGGATGGGATAGGTTGGGGGGGGGGGGTTGTTTGGGCAGGCCATCCTCACCAACAGTCCCAAGGAACCTAAGAGAGCTCAAGGAACCTAAGAGAGCTCAAAAGGAGAGGTTAGAATACAAAGATAGTGACAAGCTACTGCTTGTGTGACAAGCTACTGCTTGTCACTATAGACATATCTTATTACTATAAGATAAGAAAGCTGGGAGAGAAAGAGGGAGAGAGAGATAAGAGATCCTGGTGCCAGTTCCCCCGGTAGTCTAGGCCTATAGCAGCATAACTATGAGCTGGTCCTAAGCCAGCCCTAACTATAAGATTTATCAAAAAGAAAAGTTTTAAGTCTATTCTTAAAAGTACCTAGTGTGTCTGCCTCCCGGACCCCGACTGGCAGACTATTCCAAAGGAGCGGTGCCTGATAACTAAAGGCTCTACCTCCCATAGTACTTTTAGAGACTATAGGCACCACAAGCAGGCCTGCATTCTGGGAACGTAATGTTCTTGTCGGATAGTATGGTACAATTAACTCTTTAAGATACGATGGTGCCAGACCGTATAGAGCTTTGTAGGTGAGCAGAAGGATTTTAAATTCTATTCTAAATTTTATAGGGAGCCAATGGAGAGAAGCCAATACAGGAGTAATGTGGTCCCTTTTCCTCGTTCTAGTAAGAACACGAGCTGCAGCGTTTTGGACGAGTTGGAGGGTCTTTAGAGATTTACCATAGCACCCTGCTAAAATAGAATTACAGTAATCCAACCTGGAGGTAACATATGCATGAACTAATTTTTCAGCATCATTTTGTGACAGGATCTGTCTCAACTTAGAGATATTACGAAGGTGAAAATAAGCTGTCCTTGAAATTTGTTTAATGTATGAATCAAAGGACATATCCTGATCAAACAGAACTCCTAGGTTCCTAACAGTGGTACTAGAGGCTACGCTAATACTACTAAGGGCCGTCATATCGGCAGAGAAAGTCTCTCTAAGGTTCTTAGGTCCAATCACTATAACTTCAGTCTTGTCTGAGTTGAGCAGTAAGAAGTTTCTGGTCATTCAGGTCCTGATGTCCTTGAGGCAGGCTTCTAGTTTACGAAGCTGGTTGGTGTCTTCTGGCTTCATTGCTATGTAGAGCTGAGTATCGTCTGCATAGCAATGAAAGTTCATGGAGTGTTTTCTCATAATACTACCTAGAGGAAGCATATATAATGTAAATAAAATCGGACCAAGCACTGATCCTTGAGGCACTCCATGGCTAACTTTGGTGTACAAAGAGGACTCATCATGAACATGCACAAACTGAGATCTGTCTGATAAATAGGATCTAAACCAACTTAAAGCAGTCCCTGTACCTCCAAGCAAGTGTTCTAGTCTCTGTAACAGAATCTGATGGTCAATTGTGTCAAAAGCAGCACTCAGATCTAACAGGACAAGCACAGATAGAAGTCCCCTGTCTGAGGCTAACAGAAGATCATTTGTTACTCTAACTAGTCTCAGTGCTATGGTAAGCTCTATATCCAGACTGAAACTCCTCAAACAAGCTGTTGTTGTGGAGAAAATCACACAACTGATTAGCTACCACTTTCTCTAAGATCTTGGAGATAAAAGGAAGGTTAGATATAGGTCTATAGTTAGCTAGAGTTCCTGAATCAAGAGTAGGCTTTTTAAGGAGCGGTTTAATTACAGCTACTTTAAATGACTGGGGTACATAACCTGCTGCTAAAGATGAATTGATCATATCTAGTATGGAGCTCCTAACTAGAGGAAAGACTTCCTTAAACAACTTGGTTGGGATTGGATCTAAAAGACAAGTTGACGGTTTAGACGCAGAAATAATCGAATTTAGTTCTGCAAGGTTAATTGGAAAAAAACAGTCGAGGTTAGTATCAGAATTTGGAACCGTTTCTGCCGAATCGAAAATATAGGAGGAATCTGCACTAAGTAAAGGTAGTGAGTTGCTAATTTTGTCTCTAATGTTTAGAATTTTATCAATTAAAAAGCTCATGAAATCATTACTGCTAAGGGCTAAAGGAATAGATGGCTCAAATGAACTATGACTCTCTGTCAGCCTGGCTACAGTGCTGAAGAGGTATCTAGGGTTGTTTTTATTTTCTTCGATAAGAGACGAGTAATAGGCAGTGCGGGCCTGCCGTAGAGCTTTCATATATCTATTATGACTATCTTGCCAAATTAAACGAGATTCTATCGTTTTGGTGGAGCGCCAAATTCTTTCACATTTACGTGACGTTAGTTTTAGAGTACGGGTTTCTAAATTGTACCATGGAGCTGATCTCTGTTGTTTGATTGCCTTCTGTTTTAGGGGGGCGATTGAATCCAGAGTAACTCTAAGTGAATCCACCGCACTATCTACAAACTGATCTAGCTGAGAGGGACTAAAGTGATTATAGGAGTTTTCAACTGGGTTAGGGGATGGAACTGAAACAAAGGCAGCTGAAATAGCTTCCTTAAATTTAGCTACAGCATTATCATTTAAATTTCTAGTTCACCAACAGGATGTTGATTAACTATCTTTCCTACTTTCAGTCAAAGACCAAACCAAGTTATTTATGCTTTGAAAGCTCTCCACATTCCGAACTTTGGACAATGTCAACCACTTTTCAAACAAGAAACCAGATATGCTTTGGTCCTACAGACTGACTGTCTCTGTCTTTCTTTATGACGGGTTAGGAGTTCGACAGTTCCACCTAAACCTGTTGATGTCTTCAGGACTTCCCGGAAAACAGAATAGTTAAACCATTATCTGTCTGTATGATATATGTGTATGTTCGAGTAAGAGCACGTCTAAGATTTAAAACCATGCCTGTTGTTTGTCTATCTGTTTAAAAGAAAACAAAACAAAACTTTTCCCCTCCAAATGATTTTATGCTCTGTCGTAAACCCATAAAACTAGACTGACCTCTCATCAGGTCAAGAGGACCATCTGGGAGTGATTAAGAAGGACTTAGGTCTAGGCCTAGGTCCCCCAAGAACTGCTTAATCCCTGGAATTGAGTCATCAGGGGCGGGAATCAATGTTTCTGTTTTGTCTGCATTGAGCTGCAGAGAATTTTTGCTGAGCCATTGTTTGATTTCCATGAGACAATTAAGTAGGGAGCTTAGCGTCTGGATCTCGGACGGCTTAAAAGAGCAGTACAGCTGGATATCATCAGCGAATAGGTGGAAAGAAACATCACCGAACCTTCGTATGATCTTTCCCAGAGGGATCAAATACAACAAAAACAAGACAGGACCCAAAACAGAACCTTGAGGCACTCCACACTGTCACATCCCCGGGTTAAGTGTTGTTTATTTTATGTTTTTCCTCATGTATCATGTCCTGTGCTTGTTTTACTTGTTACTCACCCTGTGTCTCGTTTCAGGTCTGTTGGCTGCATGCCCTTCCCCCAGTGTGTCTCAGCCTGCTGATTACCTGATGTGTCTCACCTGTGTCTTGTTAACTCCACCCCCTGTTCAGTATTTAATGTCTGTCTCCCCTTCACTCTGTGCCAGTTCGTCTTGTCTCATCGTAGCAGCGTCCCAGCAATTCTAGTATTCTGATTCTTGTTTTGACCCCCATGTGTTTTTGGATTCCGTTTTTGCATGTCGATTTTGTACCTTCGCTTTATTGGACTGACTACCGTGTACCTAACCCTGCCTGGAATAAACGTTTTGAGAAACTGTTTTTGTCCCACGGAGTCGTGCATTTGGGTCTCTTGGTGTGTTTGTGACACACACAGCAGGTCCGCAGACTCCAACCTTATTTGGTTAGCTGCTACACTGAAGCTACGTCCAGCTAGATAAGAGGAGAACCATTTTAGAACTGATCCCGACAGTCCAACTTTATTCAAGTTCAAGTTCAAGGTTGTTTATTTGTCAAATATGCTCCATGTTAAACATTCAGCACAGATGAAATTGCAATCCCCCCAGTGCAAACCTGCAGTGCATAAAAAGAGCACTAAAAAACTAGCAATAAAAAACAATACTATAAAACAAATAACTTTACTAAAGACATTTTGGACAACAAATAACGAACGACAGACAATCGACAGACAAGGGCACTTCAGTCTTCTCAGCAGAATCTGATGGTCTACAGTGTCGAAGGCTGCGGACAGGTCCAAGAGAACCAGAACAGTGGACTTTCCAGAGTCAGCAGCCATCATAATGTCGCTGGACACTTTCAGTAAGGCCGTTTCCGTGGAGTGTTGGTTACGGAAACCAGACTGAAGCGGCTCATGGATGTTGCTTTGATCCAGGAAAAGGGTCAACTGTTTACAGACCACCTTCTCAACGATCTTTGACAGGAAAGGGAGCTTAGAAATATGTGATGTAATATATGATGTAACCTACATTGATGTGAATCTGAAAACAACTGATATCAAATTGAATGTATAGTGATTTGCATATGTTTAGTCTTATTCTTAAACTTAGTGAGGAATCTAAAACTCTTTAAGTTAAGACAGCGCCTGTACATTCAGGAGGAGGGTCTGAAGCTCCCCCTTTTTCTGACCTGATAAAACCCCTGAACCGAAGTGATACCGGTGCTGGGGCTTGTGCTGTGTCTTTGGCTTGTTGCTTGTTGAGTTTTTTTAAGCTCTTAAAGGGGCTGACTCTGGTCCATCGAGTCCAGCCAGGCCCAACAGTTAGATCCCCTGCTGCAATTTTTTCTGGAAGATGAACTCGTCTTGTATTCATCTAATTTTTAACTTTTCCTGCAAGGCAAAGTTTACTTTAATTTTTAAGATTTTTACCGTAGGAACGATTCCTACTGAATTAATTTTAATTGCGACTTTTTACACCATCTTTTCTTGCACAAGAAAGGCCTTTTCAAACTTTTCTTCGGCTCACCACATGTTTGAACTACAATTTCCAGAACTGGATTAAAACCAAGATGGCCATGACATTCATCTAAGAAGGAAATTGGACTTTCAAAGACTTTCAAAATAATTTATTTTTTTGTTTTATTTCATTATTATCATTTATTAAACTTAACATAAAATTCAGTACTGTGTTCCGTCTCTCTCTTGATAAGAAACTGCTCTAGAATTCACACTTATGATATGAGATTGATTTAATTAATAACTAATTCACTATTCAGATTTAATATAGTTATTCCTGGAAAAGCCAGGTAGTGTCCTATCAACGAGGAACGTATTAGACTTATGTTTAATACACTTACTAGACTTTTACATATTTCTGAAGTATCCTATGTGAGGCGAGGAAATATTGTCTAATCAATTAAAATACGCAACAATGACATGCAGCAAAAGGTCATGGTTGGATTAAAACCAACGGCCACTGTGACCCGCCATGTTCCAAAGCACACAGACACACCCCTCCAACTCACAAAGACCCTGCCAATAAAAAGATGAACTCAGACGCTCCTGTCACTCTGAGATACTCGACCACAGGCACCATGATCGGGCGAGTTGTTTTTCTGGGACTCCTGCTCTTCTGTGTGGCTGCAGGTAACACATGAATACACTCAGGAGGTTGCATATGTGTCGTGGAAATTCTCCTTTGTGAGGTGGAGAGTTGCTAAGTCTCAGAAGAACTTCAGACTTCGGCATTTGAATCAGATCTCTTTAATGACACGCAGCGTGGAGAGGAGCCCGCAGTCTGCAGTGTTCTCTCCCGAACCTTCACATTTCAATTCCTTATATGCAATACAGAGAGGAGGTTACCTTACAGTGACAAATGGTGGTAAAACATTATCTTTACATTACAATGATTCTTTGATGTTGGTGTATCCTGTCTTTCTGGAGACAGTGGCTCTTTGATGATAATGAAATGACATCTTTATTTACATTTGTATGGTGTTGTCTGAGAAGCAGGAGGCCCTCCTATGGCTCTCTGACACCTCTGTTACAGACCATTTGGTGGCTCCAGGAAGTCTATGTAATTTCTCACATTCCTCCCTTTTAACACAAAGTATTAACACAACATTTTTAGAAATGACCATACAAAATCATTAGAACTGACTGTTACAGTGAAAATGAATGAAACAAATAAAAATAAAATAAAAACAAAAACAAGCAGTTTGTTGAAGCAGTTCTCTGTGGCAGGTTTTATTTCATGTCCTTGTTGGATGTTTTGATCCTATGTGGGTTCTCGTGTCTTCTTCTGCTGTTGTAGACAGTCCTGTAGTATACATGACATCAGTTTGATGAGTGCAAGTGAATCAGTTGGTGGTGTAAAAACTTTTAATATATGAGGACGTTTGGAGTCCAATTTTGCTCTGCTGTAAAGCAGGATTGGCAACAGCCATTGTGGTGAGCAAAGCAACGATGAGGATCACAGCCATAATCGTCCAACGGTGTCCTCTCTCAGCACTCCGTAGGTTAGGTCGTTGTTCTTCCTTCAGTAGCATGGCTCGGAAAAGGTTTGCAGTGATGCATGGATCCAGGTATCCCTCTCAGTTATCCGATCGTCAGTGGATGTTGTCATCATCTCCAGGTGTCCCTCTCAGTAACATGGTCAAGACCATGTGTCAAACTTTTGAAGCACAGAGATATCTTTGAGGCATTTGTAGAGTGGGGGAGACAGGTGAAAGAGCAGCCGTCTTAGGAGCTTCATCTCCCAGTGACTCTGGGTCATTAGCACCTGTATGAGCTTACATTTACATACTGCTACTGACACAAGCAGAAGAAATGCAGACAACAGATTAATGATTAGACTCTGTGAGAAATAGATTTTCCTGTAGATGTAAGAAAACCTTGATTCTTCCATAATGCATGGAAAATATCATACATTAAAGCATATTGAGAGTCAGTATGTGCTGTGATATCCTTCCCAGTCCATAGAATGAACAGTTATTACAATAGTTCAGCTGCGTGAGCAGACAGGTTAGCTCGCTTAGTACATATGTGAGACACAAGGGGATCCATCTGTTGGATCTCAAAGCAGAAACAGCGATGTAGAAAAACAAAGTTAGGGTTAATGAGAGGAGTGTCAAAGAGTGCATCTCTTGGTTTTTGACACAGACAGGAGTGTGGTTCTCCATCTTGAGCTGTAAGGAGCAAGGTTTAAGGGTTAAGACTGCACATCATTTGAAAAGTTACATGAGCCATAAAACTATTACATTCAGACACAAAAAGATTTTAAAAAGGGTCGGTAGTGTCTGGTAGTCGTAGACAGAGAGGAGGTTACCTTACAGTGTCAAATGGTGGTAAAACATTATCTTTACATTACAATGATTCTTTGACGTTGGTGTGTCCTGTCCTTCTGGAGACAGTGGCTCTGTTAATGTAAGTTCTTTCTTTACATTTGTGTGATGTTGTCTGAGAAGGAGGATGCCCTCCTGTGGCTCTCTGGCACCTCTGTTCTTTCAGACCGTTTGCTGGCTCCAGGAAGTAATGTAATTTCTCACATGTTATTGACTTTTACTAAATGTTCTCAAAGAAGACGTTGTTTAACTTTTTATCACGCTGATCACTACACCAGAAAATCATTAATCTCATAACTCCATGTGTTAGCACACTAGCACAAGATCACTGCTTTTCCAGCTGATCCCTCCTGCAGACTCCGGATCTAAATGTAGAATATGTCAGCACGCGCACAGGGATGTCTTTGTACAGCCGGAGGATGTTAAAGTGTGTTTACCATCTCAAACAGTTTATGATGTGCACTTTGTGATTTAGAGCGCTGAAAAAAAGGTTCAGGATTTTGCAGCATTTTTTTTGTTGCAGTTTGTAAACAAACCATTCAAACGTGGCCCCTCCTCCTGGACCCATGTGTGTACGTTTACTGCTGTACATACACACTGCAAGCTACCACATGCTAATCGTTGGCACCTGCCTGTCCAACAGGAAGAGGACCAGCTCCACGTCTGGGGGTGAAAGCTAACCCAAGGTTCATCTTCATTTTAGAACCAGCTTTATCCCCTGCGTCCATATCCGTCATATTAGCCAGCTTGAACGCCATCGGATCAACAAAGTGCATCCACTGGGATGATTTAAATACCAGACTGAAACTTTGATGCAGCACCTCGTCATGTGACCATTATCTCTGGGTTACAAATTTAGCTTTATGCTTTTGTGTTTATTGTATATTTGCATGTAGGTTCTTGGAGTACATCATTAATGGTTTTATTCATGTTTTTCTCTCTTTACAGAGGCCAAGACAAGAGATCCCCCAAGATTTGTGGGTTTCACACGCATGAATGAATAAATAATACCAATGACTTGTTTTGAAGCTGTTTTGAAAATTCACTTCCGTCATGTGTGTTGTTTATTTTGTGTTCTGGCAGATCCAATGTGATATAACAGGGGAGAACTTATTTTGCCCCGAGATCTATAACCCCGTGTGTGGCAGCGACGGACAAATTTACTCCAACGAGTGCTTCTTGTGTCGCGAAATGCAGTAAGTCGACAGAGCTGCTCTTTCAGTACATTAATATCGCCTGCACGTTAAACTTCAGCTGAGGAGAAAGCACCTCTGCCGCCCTCTGGTGGTGGAGGAATTTAAAGGGTAAAATAATGATTGTTGTATTTTTGTACGTGTCGTGCACACAAAGTACCCATTTTAAACTCTATGGGTCAGAGTTACATACTGCTCCTTTAAAGCCATCTTTATGGCTTTATCAGTTATGTTGTATTTTTGGTCATCAGATTTGTCTATCATCTTCCAGTAATGAATAATTCCTCTCCCGTCCACTATTCATTTTGTCATAACAATCAGCCATTTTTCAAGACTTCTCTCTCCCTAAAGAATAAGACACAAACACCCAGATAGACAGAATGAATTACAGACTGATCTCTGTGATCTGATTCTCCAAACAGACGGCTCTGGAAGATCCTGTTCGTCATCGATATGAGCAATTGCCCATCTGGGGTCAAGAACTGATCATCTCCACGGATGGATCTGTGAAATGACAAAACTCAGCCCCGGTTTGTCATTGTAGTGATGAATAAACTTCAATAAGTGAATGACTTTGCTTTTTTGTTGTTATGTTTTATTTGTTTTTATCAATGAAATCTGAGTCTCATAAAGTCCAACATGTGATAACTTGACTGGATTATTTAACACAGATGCAAGAAAGAGAAATGATTCAGGAAAGGATGAACAATTGGATCTATTGTTTGTGTTGACTCATCTGCAGCGGGTGTCCGGTAAGGAGCACGTGTTGGCTCGCCTGACCCTTCTCCCGTCCAGTTAGGAGCACGGGAGGCACCTGACCCTTCTTCCGGGTCCATGTCTTCAGTTGACATCTTTGCAGAAGTACTAACTAAGAACAAAAGATTTTCACAGCACCCCAGCTGTTCAAAATAACTGTTTCTATTCACGTCAGGGCCCAGACCCTGACCTTTACCCGGTGAACGGTTTCATAGAGCGGAAGCTTCCGGGCAGCACGCCGATGAGAAACAGCGCGACATGTTGCAGTACGGCTTCCTCCCTCTCTCCCGAAGAACAAGGAGGCTCTCAGCATCGAGGACCACTCCATCTCCCAGATTTTACAGGATGTGCAGATTTTACAATGACAGTCTGAAAACTAAACTTCGTCAATGAAAGTCAGTACATGAAAAACAAACAGGAAGAGGAGTAGTGCCTTAAATATATTTGTATGTAAAGGGCCGGAACAGACTTTAATCCTGCCTCCTTCTCACAGACTGAATCAAACATGGACGTAGTCTCACAGGTGTCACCCACTCGTCTCTAAAGATTTGCTGTGAAGCCATGCTACATCGGTAGAGCCGATGAAACCCAATAATTCTGCCGATTCCTGGACACGCTTCTTATTTTGGCCAAAGAAGGGGGGCAGAATCTGCAAAGACCAGACTGAGTCTGCCTACCCTTCAAGGCTGTAGCAGAAGGGGCGTGTCCCAATGAGTGACCAGGGATGGCATGACCCCTCCTTGATATCTGATTGGCCACCCCAGGTACCACCTAAAAATTCTTAACTATTACTGGGTATTTGCCTTATTACAAATGTTATGTCAAGACACTTTACAAAAATGCAATTAAAATAACCTGGATGCTCGCTGGGCTACGAGGTTTAACACTGGGGAAAAGAACTAAATGTGACTGGGAGAGATAAGGGAAGAAGTTTAAAAAATAAAGAAATATAGGACACTACTAAGGTGGAGACTTTTTTTCTTCTGCACGTTATTATGATCAGTTTACCGTTTTAAGTATTAACCAGCTGTTTTAATAAATTACTCCTGATATCATTGTTCGATAACAAATGTTATCTCAAGACGCTTTACAAAAATGCAGGTAAAAGACCTTCCCCATTCTTACCTGCAAAAACCCAACATGAATCCATCATGAGCGATATTTAGTAAACTTACAGTGGAGAGGGAAAAAAACATCCTTTACGAGGCAGAAACCTCGAGCAGAACCAAACAGACATCAGAACCAGAGGCGCCTCTTGTCCACAGGCCAGGTAGGCATCTGCTTGGGGCCCCAGACCAATAAGGACCCCAGACCAGTAAGGACCAAAGCAATATCCTAAATGTGCACATTTTGCAATGACAGGAGGAAACCTCTCTCAGGGGCCCGTCTGACAGCACTTACCTACACTATTGGTGTAAAAAAAAAACAAAGTTTGTCAATTAAAGTAAACAGTAAAATGAAGAGGAATTATCAAATAAAACAGGGAAAAAATGGAGAGGAGTTAGCGCCGGCTGGCAGACATGAATGTGATGAACATTGGTGTGTGGGGCCCCTCAATTGAGTTTTGCCCAGGTCCCCACCAGACTCTGGAATCACCACGAGCAGACAGCTAACATAAGTTTGTGTGAAGAAGTTTGTAGCTGAACTGAAGCTGTGTTCTGGTCAATTAAAGATGTATTCTTTTTTGGGCCATTTCTGCCTTTATTAGAAAGGACGGCTGAAGGGAAACAGGAAGTGTTGGGAGCAGAGATTTTGTGGATGATGTTGTGATATTCTGCATCCTCAGGAAAACCATAATTAACAGGATTTTCCAGTTAATGTTGAAAAACATTAACTCAACCTTTTAAGTGGAAAAAGAGATGTCAGAGAGCTCCCAATGACCGGGAGAAACTGATATCAATCAATCAATCAATCAATCTTTATTTATATAGCGTCGATTCATAACAGGCGTTATCTCAAGACACTTTACAAAAGCAGGTAAAGGACCCTACTGTTTGTCTGTTAACATTAACAGAAGAGCAGGTAACAAGACCATGCTCATTGTTATGTTTACAAAAAGCAGGTAAAGGACCTTACATATGGCTATATTACAAGAGCCCAGCTTAATCCGTCATAGCGTGGCAAGAAAAAACTTCCTTTTAACAGGCAGAAATCTTCAGCAGACCCGGGCTCATGACGGAACAGCCATCTGCTAAACTGTGCTGGGCTTGAAAATGGGATGGGGGAGATGGGACAAGATGCAGAAAGAAGAATAGGATGGGATAGGTTGGGGGGGGGGGTTGTTTGGGCAGGCCATCCTCACCAACAGTCCCAAGGAACCTAAGAGAGCTCAAGGAACCTAAGAGAGCTCAAAAGGAGAGGTTAGAATACAAAGATAGTGACAAGCTACTGCTTGTGTGACAAGCTACTGCTTGTCACTATAGACATATCTTATTACTATAAGATAAGAAAGCTGGGAGAGAAAGAGGGAGAGAGAGATAAGAGATCCTGGTGCCAGTTCCCCCGGTAGTCTAGGCCTATAGCAGCATAACTATGAGCTGGTCCTAAGCCAGCCCTAACTATAAGATTTATCAAAAAGAAAAGTTTTAAGTCTATTCTTAAAAGTACCTAATGTGTCTGCCTCCCGGACCCCGACTGGTAGACGATTCCAAAGGAGCGGTGCCTGATAACTAAAGGCTCTACCTCCCATAGTACTTTTAGAGACTATAGTCACCACAAGCAGGCCTGCATTCTGGGAACGTAATGTTCTTGTCGGATAGTACGGTACAATTAACTCTTTAAGATACGATGGTGCCAGACCGTATAGAGCTTTGTAGGTGAGCAGAAGGATTTTAAATTCTATTCTAAATTTTATAGGGAGCCAATGGAGAGAAGCCAATACAGGAGTAATGTGGTCCCTTTTCCTCGTTCTAGTAAGAACACGAGCTGCAGCGTTTTGGACGAGTTGGAGGGTCTTTAGAGATTTACCATAGCACCCTGCTAAAATAGAATTACAGTAATCTAACCTGGAGGTAACAAATGCATGAACTAATTTTTCAGCATCATTTTGTGACAGGATCTGTCTCAACTTAGAGATATTACGAAGGTGAAAATAAGCTGTCCTTGAAATTTGTTTAATGTATGAATCAAAGGACATATCCTGATCAAACAGAACTCCTAGGTTCCTAACAGTGGTACTAGAGGCTACGCTAATACTACTAAGGGCCGTCATATCGGCAGAGAAAGTCTCTCTAAGGTTCTTAGGTCCAATCACTATAACTTCAGTCTTGTCTGAGTTGAGCAGTAAGAAGTTTCTGGTCATCCAGGTCCTGATGTCCTTGAGGCAGGCTTCTAGTTTACGAAGCTGGTTGGTGTCTTCTGGCTTCATTGCTATGTAGAGCTGAGTATCGTCTGCATAGCAATGAAAGTTCATGGAGTGTTTTCTCATAATACTACCTAGAGGAAGCATATATAATGTAAATAAAATCGGACCAAGCACTGATCCTTGAGGCACTCCATGGCTAACTTTGGTGTACAAAGAGGACTCATCATGAACATGCACAAACTGAGATCTGTCTGATAAATAGGATCTAAACCAACTTAAAGCAGTCCCTGTACCTCCAAGCAAGTGTTCTAGTCTCTGTAACAGAATCTGATGGTCAATTGTGTCAAAAGCAGCACTCAGATCTAACAGGACAAGCACAGATAGAAGTCCCCTGTCTGAGGCTAACAGAAGATCATTTGTTACTCTAACTAGTCTCAGTGCTATGGTAAGCTCTATATCCCGACTGGAACTCCTCAAACAAGCTGTTGTTGTGGAGAAAATCACACAACTGATTAGCTACCACTTTCTCTAAGATCTTGGAGATAAAAGGAAGGTTAGATATAGGTCTATAGTTAGCTAGAGTTCCTGAATCAAGAGTAGGCTTTTTAAGGAGCGGTTTAATTACAGCTACTTTAAATGACTGGGGTACATAACCTGCTGCTAAAGATGAATTGATCATATCTAGTATGGAGCTCCTAACTAGAGGAAAGACTTCCTTAAACAACTTGGTTGGGATTGGATCTAAAAGACAAGTTGACGGTTTAGACGCAGAAATAATCGAATTTAGTTCTGCAAGGTTAATTGGAAAAAAACAGTCGAGGTTAGTATCAGAATTTGGAACCGTTTCTGCCGAATCGAAAATATAGGAGGAATCTGCACTAAGTAAAGGTAGTAAGTTGCTAATTTTGTCTCTAATGTTTAGAATTTTATCATCAAAAAAGTTCATGAAATCATTACTGCTAAGGGCTAAAGGAATAGATGGCTCAAATGAACTATGACTCTCTGTCAGCCTGGCTACAGTGCTGAAGAGGTATCTAGGGTTGTTTTTATTTTCTTCGATAAGAGACGAGTAATAGGCAGTGCGGGCCTGCCGTAGAACTTTCATATATCTATTATGACTATCTTGCCAAATTAAACGAGATTCTATCGTTTTGGTGGAGCGCCAAATTCTTTCACATTTACGTGACGTTAGTTTTAGAGTACGGGTTTCTAAATTGTACCATGGAGCTGATCTCTGTCGTTTGATTGGCTTCTGTTTTAGGGGAGCGATTGAATCCAGAGTAACTCTAAGTGAATCCACCGCACTATCTACAAACTGATCTAGCTGAGAGGGACTAAAGTGATTATAGGAGTTTTCAACTGGGTTAGGGGATGGAACTGAAACAAAGGCAGCTGAAATAGCTTCCTTAAATTTAGCTACAGCATTATCATTTAAATTTCTAGTTTACCAACAGGATGTTGATTAACTATCTTTCCTACTTTCAGTCAAAGACCAAACCAAGTTATTTATGCTTTGAAAGCTCTCCACATTCCGAACTTTGGACAATGTCAACCACTTTTCAAACAAGAAACCAGATATGCTTTGGTCCAACAGACTGACTGTCTCTGTCTTTCTTTATGACGGGTTAGGAGTTCGACAGTTCCACCTAAACCTGTTGATGTCTTCAGGACTTCCCGGAAAACAGAATAGTTAAACCATTATCTGTCTGTATGATATATGTGTATGTTCGAGTAAGAGCACGTCTAAGATTTAAAACCATGCCTGTTGTTTGTCTATCTGTTTAAAAGAAAAGAAAACAAAACTTTTCCCCTCCAAATGATTTTATGCTCTGTCGTAAACCCATAAAACTAGACTGACCTCTCATCAGGTCAAGAGGACCATCTGGGAGTGATTAAGAAGGACCTAGGTCTAGGCCTAGGTCCCCCAAGAACTGCTTAATCCCTGGAATTGAGTCATCGGGGGCGAGAATCAATGTTTCTGTTTTGTCTGCATTGAGCTGCAGAGAATTTTTGCTGAGCCATTGTTTGATTTCCATGAGACAATGAAGTAGGGAGCTCAGCGTCTGGATCTCGGACGGCTTAAAAGAGCAGTACAGCTGGATATCATCAGCGAATAGGTGGAAAGAAACATCACCGAACCTTCGTATGATCTTTCCCAGAGGGATCAAATACAACAAAAACAAGACAGGACCCAAAACAGAACCTTGAGGCACTCCACACTGTCACATCCCCGGGTTTATTTTATGTTTTTCCTCATGTATCATGTCCTGTGCTTGTTTTACTTGTTACTCACCCTGTGTCTCGTTTCAGGTCTGTTGGCTGCATGCCCTTCCCCCAGTGTGTCTCAGCCTGCTGATTACCTGACGTGTCTCACCTGTGTCTTGTTAACTCCACCCCCTGTTCAGTATTTAATGTCTGTCTCCCCTTCACTCTGTGCCAGTTCGTCTTGTCTCATCGTAGCAGCGTCCCAGCAATTCTAGTATTCTGATTCTTGTTTTGACCCCCATGTGTTTTTGGATTCCGTTTTTGCATGTCGATTTTGTACCTTCGCTTTATTGGACTGACTACCGTGTACCTAACCCTGCCTGGAATAAACGTTTTGAGAAACTGTTTTTGTCCCACAGAGTCGTGCATTTGGGTCTCTTGGTGTGTTTGTGACACACACAGCAGGTCCGCAGACTCCAACCTTATTTGGTTAGCTGCTACACTGAAGCTACGTCCAGCTAGATAAGAGGAGAACCATTTTAGAACTGATCCCGACAGTCCAACTTTATTCAAGTTCAAGGTTGTTTATTTGTCAAATATGCTCCATGTTAAACATTCAGCACAGATGAAATTGCAATCCCCCCAACCCACAGTGCAAACCTGCAGTGCATAAAAAGAGCACTAAAAAACTAGCAATAAAAAACAATATTATAAAACAAATAACTTTACTAAAGACATTTTGGACAACAAATAACGAACGACAGACAATCGACAGACAAGGGCACTTCAGTCTTCTCAGCAGAATCTGATGGTCTACAGTGTCGAAGGCTGCGGACAGGTCCAAGAGAACCAGAACAGTGGACTTTCCAGAGTCAGCAGCCATCATAATGTCGCTGGACACTTTCAGTAAGGCCGTTTCCGTGGAGTGTTGGTTACGGAAACCAGACTGAAGCGGCTCATGGATGTTGCTCTAATCCAGGAAAAGGGTCAACTGTTTACAGACCACCTTCTCAAGGATCTTTGACAGGAAAGGGAGCTTAGAAATATGTGATGTAATATATGATGTAACCTACATTGATGTGAATCTGAAAACAACTGATATCAAATTGAATGTATAGTGATTTGCATATGTTTAGTCTTATTCTTAAACTTAGTGAGGAATCTAAAACTCTTTAAGTTAAGACAACGCCTGTACATTCAGGAGGAGGGCCTGAAGCTCCCCCTTTTTCTGACCTGATAAAACCCCTGAACCGAAGTGATACCGGTGCTGGGGCTTGTGCTGTGTCTTTGGCTTGTTGCTTGTTGAGTTTTTTTAAGCTCTTAAAGGGGCTGACTCTGTTCCATCGAGTCTAGCCAGGCCCAACAGTTGGATCCCCTGCTGCAATTTTTTCTGGAAGATGAACTCGTCTTGTATTCATCTAATTTTTAACTTTTCCTGCAAGGCAAAGTTTACTTTAATTTTTAAGATTTTTACCGTAGGAACGATTCCTACTGAATTAATTTTAATTGCGACTTTTTACACGTACATCTTTTCTTGCACAAGAAAGGCCTTTTCAAACTTTTCTTCGGCTCACCACATGTTTGAACTACAATTTCCAGAACTGGATTAAAACCAAGATGGCCATGACATTCATCTAAGAAGGAAATTGGACTTTCAAAGACTTTCAAAATAATTTATTTTTTTGTTTTATTTCATTATTATCATTTATTAAACTTAACATAAAATTCAGTACTGTGTTCCGTCTCTCTCTTGATAAGAAACTGCTCTAGAATTCACACTTATGATATGAGATTGATTTAATTAATAACTAATTAATTATTCAGATTTAATATAGTTATTCCTGGAAAAGCCAGGTGGTGTCCTATCAACGAGGAACGTATTAGACTTATGTTTAATACACTTACTAGACTTTTACATATTTCTGAAGTATCCTATGTGAGGCGAGGAAATATTGTCTAATCAATTAAAATACGCAACAATGACATGCAGCAAAAGGTCATGGTTGGATTAAAACCAACGGCCACTGTGACCCGCCATGTTCCAAAGCACACAGACACACCCCTCCAACTCACAAAGACCCTGCCAATAAAAAGATGAACTCAGACGCTCCTGTCACTCTGAGATACTCGACCACAGGCACCATGATCGGGCGAGTTGTTTTTCTGGGACTCCTGCTCTTCTGTGTGGCTGCAGGTAACACATGAATACACTCAGGAGGTTGCATATGTGTCGTGGAAATTCTCCTTTGTGAGGTGGAGAGTTGCTAAGTCTCAGAAGAACTTCAGACTTCGGCATTTGAATCAGATCTCTTTAATGACACGCAGCGTGGAGAGGAGCCCGCAGTCTGCAGTGTTCTCTCCCGAACCTTCACATTTCAATTCCTTATATGCAATACAGAGAGGAGGTTACCTTACGGTGACAAATGGTGGTAAAACATTATCTTTACATTACAATGATTCTTTGATGTTGGTGTATCCTGTCTTTCTGGAGACAGTGGCTCTTTGATGATAATGAAATGACATCTTTATTTACATTTGTATGGTGTTGTCTGAGAAGCAGGAGGCCCTCCTATGGCTCTCTGACACCTCTGTTACAGACCATTTGGTGGCTCCAGGAAGTCTATGTAATTTCTCACATTCCTCCCTTTTAACACAAAGTATTAACACAACATTTTTAGAAATGACCATACAAAATCATTAGAACTGACTGTTACAGTGAAAATGAATGAAACAAATAAAAATAAAATAAAAACAAAAACAAGCAGTTTGTTGAAGCAGTTCTCTGTGGCAGGTTTTATTTCATGTCCTTGTTGGATGTTTTGATCCTATGTTGGTTCTCGTGTCTTCTTCTGCTGTTGTAGACAGTCCTGTTGTATACATGACATCAGTTTGATGAGTGCAAGTGAATCAGTTGGTGGTGTAAAAACTTTTAATATATGAGGACGTTTGGAGTCCAATTTTGCTCTGCTGTAAAGCAGGATTGGCAACAGCCATTGTGGTGAGCAAAGCAACGATGAGGATCACAGCCATAATCGTCCAACGGTGTCCTCTCTCAGCACTCCGTAGGTTAGGTCGTTGTTCTTCCTTCAGTAGCATGGCTCGGAAAAGGTTTGCAGTGATGCATGGATCCAGGTATCCCTCTCAGTTATCCGATCGTCAGTGGATGTTGTCATCATCTCCAGGTGTCCCTCTCAGTAACATGGTCAAGACCATGTGTCAAACTTTTGAAGCACAGAGATATCTTTGAGGCATTTGTAGAGTGGGGGAGACAGGTGAAAGAGCAGCAGTCTTAGGAGCTTCATCTCCCAGTGACTCTGGGTCATTAGCACCTGTATGAGCTTACATTTACATACTGCTACTGACACAAGCAGAAGAAATGCAGACAACAGATTAATGATTAGACTCTGTGAGAAATAGATTTTCCTGTAGATGTAAGAAAACCTTGATTCTTCCATAATGCATGGAAAATATCATACATTAAAGCATATTGAGAGTCAGTATGTACTGTGATATCCTTCCCAGTCCATAGAATGAAAAGTTATTACAATAGTTCAGCTGCGTGAGCAGACAGGTTAGCTCGCTTAGTACATATGTGAGACACAAGGGGATCCATCTGTTGGATCTCAAAGCAGAAACATCGATATAGAAAAACAAAGTTAGGGTTAATGAGAGGAGTGTCAAAGAGTGCATCTCTTGGTTTTTGACACAGACAGGAGTGTGGTTCTCCATCTTGAGCTGTAAGGAGCAAGGTTTAAGGGTTAAGACTGCACATCATTTTAAAAGTTGCATGAGCCATAAAACCATTACATTCAGACACAAAAAGATTTTAAAAAGGGTCTGTAGTGTCTGGTAGTCGTAGACAGAGAGGAGGTTACCTTACAGTGTCAAATGGTGGTAAAACATTATCTTTACATTACAATGATTCTTTGACGTTGGTGTATCCTGTCCTTCTGGAGACAGTGGCTCTGTAAATGTAAGTTCTTTCTTTACATTTGTATGATGTTGTCTGAGAAGGAGGATGCCCTCTTGTGGCTCTCTGGCACCTCTGTTCTTTCAGACCGTTTGCTGGCTCCAGGAAGTAATGTAATTTCTCACATGTTATTGACTTTTACTAAATGTTCTTAAAGAAGACGTTGTTTAACTTTTTATCACGCTGATCACTACACCAGAAAATCATTAATCTCATAACTCCATGTGTTAGCACACTAGCACAAGATCACTGCTTTTCCAGCTGATCCCTCCTGCAGACTCCGGATCTAAATGTAGAATATGTCAGCACGCGCACAGGGATGTCTTTGTACAGCCGGAGGATCTTAAAGTGTGTTTACCATCTCAAACAGTTTATGATGTGCACTTTGTGATTTAGAGCGCTGAAAAAAAGGTTCAGGATTTTGCAGCATTTTTTTTGTTGCAGTTTGTAAACAAACCATTCAAACGTGGCCCCTCCTCCTGGACCCATGTGTGTACGTTTACTGCTGTACATACACACTGCCAGCTACCACATGCTAATCGCTAGCACCTGCCTGTCCAACAGGAAGAGGACCAGCTCCACGTCTGGGGGTGAAAGCTAACCCAAGGTTCATCTTCATTTTAGAACCAGCTTTATCCCCTGCGTCCACATCCGTCATATTAGCCAGCTTGAACGCCATCGGATCAACAAAGTGCATCCACTGGGATGATTTAAATACCAGACTGAAACTTTGATGCAGCACCACGTCATGTGACCATTATCTCTGGGTTACAAGTTTAGCTTTATGCTTTTGTGTTTATTGTATATTTGCATGTAGGTTCTTGGAGTACATCATTAATGGTTTTATTCATGTTTTTCTCTCTTTACAGAGGCCAAGACAAGAGATCCCCCAAGATTTGTGGGTTTCACACGCATGAATGAATAAATAATACCAATGACTTGTTTTGAAGCTGTATTGAAAATTCACTTCCGTCACGTGTATTGTTTATTTTGTGTTCTGGCAGATCCAATGTGATATAACAGGGGAGAACTTATTTTGCACCAAGATCTATAAACCCGTGTGTGGCAGCGACAGACAAATTTACCCCAACGAGTGCTTCTTGTGTCGCCAAATGCAGTAAGTCGACAGAGCTGCTCTTTCAGTACATTAATATCGCCTGCACGTTAAACTTCAGCTGAGGAGAAAGCACCTCTGCTGCCCTCTGGTGGTGGAGGAATTTAAAGGGTAAAATAATGATTGTTGTATTTTTGTACGTGTCGTGCACACAAAGTGCCCAACCCTCGTGGGTGAAGAAAACACCATAGAAAATATTTGTCAACGGTTCATATTAAATTAAAAAACAACGTTAAAGGGCCAATCAGTGAGCTGGGGGGGGGGGGGGGGGGGAGTACCCATTTTAAACTCTAGGGGTCAGAGTTACATACTGCTCCTTTAAAGCCATCTTTATGGCTTTATCAGTTATGTTGTATTTTTGGTCATCAGATTTGTCTATCATCTTCCAGTAATGAATAATTCCTCTCCCGTCCACTATTCAGTTTGTCATAACAATCAGCCATTTTTCAAGACTTCTCTCTCCCTAAAGAATAAGACACAAACACCCAGATAGACAGAATGAATCACAGACTGATCTCTGTGATCTGATTCTCCAAACAGACGGCTCTGGAAGATCCTGTTCGTCATCGATATGAGCAATTGCCTGTGTGGGAATAACAACTGATCACCTCCACGGATGGATCTGTGAAATGACAAAACTCAGCCCCGGTTTGTCATTGTAGTGATGAATAAACTTCAATAAGTGAATGACTTTGCTTTTTTGTTGTTATGTTTTATTTGTTTTATCAATGAAATCTGAGTCTCATAAAGTCACAAACAGTTTAGCTGACTGTCACGAGCTCTGTCGTCTTCTTATCAGGTTTTGTGATTGTGGTCGGCAGGCCCAGACCCTGACCTTTACCCGGTGAACGGTTTCATAGAGCGGAAGCTCCCGGGCAGCACGCCGATGAGAAACAGCGCGACATGCTGCAGCACGGCTTCCTCCCTCGCTCCCAAAGAACAAGGAGGCCCTCAGCATCGAGGACCACTCCATCTCCCAGATTTTACAGGATGTGCAGATTTTACAATGACAGTCTGAAAACTAAACTTTGTCAATGAAAGTCAGTACATGAAAAAGAAACAGGAAGAGGAGTAGTGCCTTAAATATATTTTTACCTAAAGGGCCGGAACAGACTTTAATCCTGCCTCCTTCTCACTGACTGAATCAAACATGGACGTAGTCTCACAGGTGTCACCCAGTCGTCTCTAAAGATTTGCTGTAAAGCCATGCTACATTGGTAGAGCTGATGAAACCCAGTAATTCTGCCGATTCCTGGACACGCTTCTTATTTTGGCCAAAGAAGGGGGGCAGAATCTGCAAAGACCAGACTGAGTCTGCCTACCCTTCAAGGCTGTAGCAGAAGGGGCGTGTCCCAATGAGTGACCAGGGATGGCATGACCCCTCCTTGATATCTGATTGGCCACCCCAGGTACCACCTAAAAATTCTTAACTATTACTGGGTATTTGCCTTATTCCTGTGTGTGCAACCAACCTTCATGCCACCCATGCAAAAGTCAGTGCCATAGTTGGGCGACTCCATTGAAAACACGGCTGTGATTGGTTCATTCTGTGATAAACATGGAGGCGTTCACCGGTTGATTGAGACACATACATCTCCTTGGATCTTAGCCATAGTAGACCAGAGTGGACAGCTTGGTTTTCTGAACTGTCATTGGCCCGTACAGTGGGTGGATGCTCGCTGGGCTTCGAGGTTTAACACTGGGGAAAAGAACTAAGGCTTCAATGTGACTGGGAGAGATAAGGGGAGTAAAGAAATAAAGAAATATAGGACACTACTAAGGTGGAGACTTTTTTTCTTCTTCTGCACGTTATTATGATCAGTTTACCTTTTTAAGTATTAACCAGCTGTTTTAATAAATTACTCCTGATATCATTGTTCGATAACAAATGTTTTGTCAAGACGCTTTACAAAAATGCAGGTAAAAGACCTTCCCCATTCTTACCTGCAAAAACCCAACATGAATCCATCATGAGCGATATTTAGTAAACTTACAGTGGAGAGGGAAAAAAACATCCTTTACGAGGTAGAAACCTCGAGCAGAACCAAACAGACGTCAGAACCAGAGGCGCCTCTTGTCCACAGGCCAGGTAGGCAACTGCTTGGGGCCCCAGACCAATAAGGGCCCCAGACCAGTAAGGGCCCCATGAGGGTTCACAAACTTAAACCAAAGCAATATCCTATATGTGCACATTTTGCAATGACAGGAGGAAACCTCTCTCAGGGGCCCATCTGACAGCACTTACCTACACTATTGGTGTAAAAAAAAAAGTTTGTCAATCAAAGTAAAGACAGTAAAATGAAGAGGAATTATCAAAAAAAAAAACAGGAAAAAAATGGAGAGGAGTTAGCGCTGGCTGGCAGACATGAATGTGATGAACATTGGTGTGTGGGGCCCCTCAATTGAGTTTTGCCCAGGGCCCCACCAGACTCTGGAATCACCACGAGCAGACAGCTAACATAAGTTTGTGTGAAGAAGTTTGTAGCTGAACTGAAGCTGTGTTCTGGTCAATTAAAGATGTATTCTTTTTTGGGCCATTTCTGCCTTTATTAGAAAGGACGGCTGAAGGGAAACAGGAAGTGTTGGGAGCAGAGATTTTGTGGAGGACATGCAGCAAAAGGTCATGGCTGGATTAAAACCCACGGCCACTGCAACTCGCCATGTTCCAAAGCACACAGACACACCCCTCCAACTCACAAAGACCCTGCCAATAAAAAGATGAACTCAGACGCTCCTGTCACTCTGAGATACTCGACCACAGGCACCATGATCGGGCGAGTTGTTTTTCTGGGACTCCTGCTCTTCTGTGTGGCTGCAGGTAACACATGAATACACTCAGGAGGTTGCATATGTTATTGACTTTTACTAAATGTTCTCAAAGAAGACGTTGTTTAACTTTTTATCACGCTGATCACTACACCAGAAAATCATTAATTTCATAACTTGTGTGGATAAAATCACATTTTTTTACCTTCTCAGATTCAGGAGAATGACATTGTTGCGAGAGCGCGGGGATCTCAGCTAAGCAGTTGGCGTTTTTAGGAATTATTTTAATATCCTAGTTTGTTGCTCTTATGTACTACTTGACCTTGAAACCTCGACCCTGCCTCACTTTGATTGCTTGGTCTGGGCCGAGTGTGAATCTCGTCAGGAGGACCAATAACTGCCTTTCATAAAGATATCGCTGCTGCCTTGAACTAGAACATCACTATTGGTTATTAGGAGCGGTTAAAGAAATCCACAGTTTATTCAGATTTTATACCTTTAAAGTTATTGAGTTATTACAGTTTTCAAGTCATTCCCCTCTATGGTCAGATCATAGGCTGTTAATACTGGAAAGGCCTCCTTCGCAGCCGTTACCTGGAGGGGACTCTCCTTGGGTCTCTCACACCCTAGTGGGTCCTAAGCACTTTAAAGCGGAGTGTCCCTCCCCAGTCTATGTTTTCCTCTCTGGTATTGGAACAATGGGGACAAAAAGCTTCTTACCTTTTGTGTACCTTTTCCCTTTGGTCCGTCGTGGTCCAACAAGAGAAAAATATAAGATCTAAAAGGAAAAGGGTTTTTGTTGGAAAGTCCTTACAATGGAAGGTTTCCTTTTATTTTATAATAACATAATTGATGAAATACAGGCTGAGTTCAGCCTGAACTCAGCTTGAGTTGAAATTCTCCTGTGAGGGGGTCAAAGTGTCAGCCGAGCTTTCAGCTGTTGCCAATGAGCAGTCTCCCTTGCTTCAGACCGGTGTGGTAAGGTGAATCGTCTGGGATCTTTCAACAACATTACATTATTGATCATGGAAAAGTCCATATTTTAGCACACTAGCACAAAATCACTGCTTTTCCAGCTGATCCCTCCTGCAGACTCCGGCTCTAAATGTAGAATATGTCAGCACGCGCACAGGGATGTCTTTGTACAGCCGGAGGATGTTAAAGTGTGTTGTCCATCTCAAACAGTTTATGATGTGCACTTTGTGATTTAGAGTGCTGAAAAAAAGGTTCAGGATTTAGCAGCATTTTTTTGTTGCAGTTTGTAAACACACCATTGTTGGGGTTTTCACCTCGAAAGCTCAATCTCAGCCTGGAACTCACGCACAACTCAGAGCATAGTTAACTTCACTACCAGAAGCCAGTGGCCGGATTTGTATATTTTCTGATAATGAGTCTATTACCCGGTTATGACGCGAGAGTTCACAGAGAAATACACGGGACGCCGCGGCACAAATAAAGAAAACAAAAGAGGTTTAACTCTCATAAAACCTAAGACACAGTGGTCAAACACCAAGCAAATAATATCACCGTTTCACAATAATAACTCAGTTATTAAACACACTCTCTATATCTAACTGCCCAGACCTAGCTAAGCCTCACTTGTAACCGTTTGTCCGCGGTTGATGAAGGAATCAAAGGGGTCCTTGGGACGGTCTTTAGCCGTCTCCCTGCAGTTGTATGGTGATGGCGGCGCGTCCAAGGGGTTGAGCAGGGCCGTGGTGTCCTCCGTCGAGCGAGGTGATCTCCGTGGATGTCCTTTCTTTACAGGACGGAACGAGACCTCTCTCAATACCGTTTTAATACGGGAGAAATAAGACGCTCTTCTTGGAGATGCGTTCAAATGGATGATCTAAGATCGGAATTCAGGATGTCGGTATACTTCAAGGCCTTTGGTTAGCTGTGTGCCAAAACTTTTGAACAAAGAGAAGCGTGCTGTGAAACAGGAAGCAGAGGGGTATCTCCGGACGTCGCCAGACGACGTGTGAAAGAGAGTGAACAATTGGAGACAACCGGTTTTATCCCTCCCAAACTTCACACCTATGTGTTAGGTGTGGCAAAGCCTTCTGGGAGTACCTGCAAGGCATGCTGGGATAAAGAGTCTTTTGTCATGGTTCTCCAAAGGGACACAGCCTGAACTTTGTCATCCTGGCTGGACCCAACACCATTCAAACGTGGCCCCTCCTCCTGGACCCATGTGTTTACATTTACTGCTGTACAAACACACTGCAAGCTACCACACGCTAACCGCCGGTGTTTGGCACCTGCCTGTCCAACAGGAAGAGGACCAGCTCCACGTCTGGGGGTGAAAGCTAACCCAAGGTTCATCTTCATTTTAGAACCAGCTTTATCCCCTGCGTCCACATCCGTCATATTAGCCAGCTTGAACGCCATCGGATCAACAAAGTGCATCCACTGGGATGATTTAAATACCAGACTGAAACTTTGATGCAGCACCACGTCATGTGACCATTATCTCTGGGTTCCAAGTTTAGCTTTATGCTTTTGTGTTTATTGTATATTTGCATGTAGGTTCTTGGAGTACATCATTAATGGTTTTATTCATGTTTTTCTCTCTTTACAGAGGCCAAGACAAGAGATCCCCCAAGATGGGTGGGTTTCACACGCATGAATGAACAAATAGTCCAAATGACTTGTTTTGAAGCTGTTTTGAAAATTCACTTCTGTCATGTGTGTTGTTTATTTTGTGTTCTGGCAGATTGAATGTGATATAACAGGGGAGAACTTAATGTGCCCCATGAACTATGACCCCGTGTGTGGCAGCGACGGACAAATTTACCCCAACGAGTGCGCCTTGTGTGGCGAAATGCAGTAAGTCGACAGAGCTGCTCTTTCAGTACATTAATATCGCCTGCACGTTAAACTTCAGCTGAGGAGAAAGCACCTCTGGCACCCTCTAGTGGTGGAGGAATTTAAAGAGTAAAATAATGATTGTTGTATTTTTGTACGTGTCGCGCACACAAAGTGCCCAACCCTCGTAGGTTAAGAAAACACCATAGAAAATATTTGTAGTGGGGAGACACAGCGCTCTATAATGTTGACTGCTGTACCCATTTTAAACACTAGGTGTCAGAGTTACATACTGCTCCTTTAAAGCCATCAAAGAGGATTTCTTTAGTCGGTGTAGAGTTATGTTGTATTCTTGGTCATCAGATTTGTCTATCATCTTCCAGTAATGAATAATTCCTCTCCCGTCCACTATTCAGTTTGTCATAACAATCAGCCATTTTTCAAGACTTCTCTCTCCCTAAAGAATAAGACACAAACACCCAGATAGACAGAATGAATTACAGACTGATCTCTGTGATCTGATTCTCCAAACAGACGGCTCAGGAAGATCCTGTTCGTCAGCGATCAGAGCAATTGCCAACCTGGGATCAAGAACTGATCATCTCCACGGATGGATCTGTGAAATGACAAAACTCAGCCCCGGTTTGTCATCGTAGTGATGAATAAACTTCAATAAGTGAATGACTTTGCCTTTTTGTTGTTATGTTTTATTTGTTTTTATCAATGAAATCTGAGTCTCATAAAGTCCAACATGTGATAACTTGACTGGATTCTTTTACACTGATGCAAGAAAGAGAAATAATCCAGGAAAGGATGAACAATTGGATCTATTGTTTGAATGATGTTAAAGAAGAAGGTTAGAAGCTCCTGTGAGGAGTTTTGAGCTGGTAATAAATCAACCTGAAATCAATACTAGTGCCTTCTACCACATACAAAAGCCAACGAGACTATCAGCAACAGGATGGATTATTCATATTTTGTCATTTTTAATTTAAGAAGTGAGATACTGCACACAGACGACAGCCTGTTGACCACACCGGCCTCGCCGAAAAGGTGGAGTACTTCAGGAAACAGACGCTGGACAGATGCCTCGTTTTTTTAATCTCCAAACGGACGCTTTATGAACGCTCTCTCCTCATTGAAAACGATCGAAAAAAAGATTTAATAGTTTTCAGAGAAAACAGATTAATGCATGAAACATGGACGTAGTCTCAGTTACATCACCCAGTGGTTTCTGAAGTTGAGTTGAGTTTGAAGCCCAACAATGATGGTTGGGAATGCTGACTCACTTCAGCTTAACGTACACGCTCCAAGCTGAGGCGGGCCTTCAGCCACCACCTGACAAATAACCACCAACTGACTCCACCCCTAATTATGCAACTGCATGCATAACTTAACCTCTGTAAAATCTGTACCAGGCTGTTAACATGTTAAATTATGTTTTAAACAGGGGCATTTCAACATGGCATCCTCAAGTGGACACTCGAGGAACTGCAGTTTTTTTGCACTCTGATCAGCAGAGGAAATAGATAGATAGATAGATAGATAGATACTTTATTGATCCCGAGGGAAATTCAAATGTTCTTGAAGAAAACTTGACCTACACATGACTGCAGAGATAACATCAACTGCTTTGTCCACGGGGGGGCGCCAAAGTTGATGCAAACTAACACTTCCTCTCTGCACCTTTAATGTAATAAATTCTGAAAACAAAATTCTCTGGAGGTGAATGACCGCCTGCTTATCTCTGCAGAGAGGGACTCATGTTTACACTCTGTACACTGAGTAACACAGTGGTCAATAAAGTTCAGGTGTGTGTGTGTGTGTGTTTGGTTAAAACAAACAAGAGAGAGCTCGAGCAAATGCATGGGAAATAAAAAAAACAGTCAGGCAGTAGAAGGAAGAGACAGGGAACATAAAAAAAGGGACAGATGTGTGAGTCACCTGATTGAAACCCGGAAACGGAGAAGTGGTCAGCTATCAGTCACTTCCTTTATCTTAACGGTCGAGCAGACTGGAAGCTTTGAAGACGTCAGTGAACTGACTCACAGACGATGATAAGAACGAGCCGAGCCGATCATGAGTGAGTACGGAGAGCACAGTGTTTTATGATCATGTAGAGTTTAGACTTAACTACCTTATACTAACATTAAAGAGCTAAAGTAGACCAGCACTGAATGAACTTATGACCCCTCATTTCTCTCACCATGCTCTTCTTCCTATCGTACAGTTTCTTTAAGTTGAGTAGACTCAGCTTTTTCTGTTTCTTCTGCAGGGTCTCCACCATTCAGGAGGACTGTCAGAATGGGATCTCTATCGACCTCTTCCTGCATTTTTCACTCATACCTGCAGTAAGGTTTCTCACCTGATTATCCGTTAAAAAACAATATATAGGCTACAGGTTGGACAAGACTGTTAACACACTGATAAGGCTGCCATAACTTCCTTGTGATACAGTGACTTTCTTTATGGTTGCTGTGCAGTGAAAACTCTCTCTTCAAAGCGTACTTAGACAAGGAATATATTTTTACGCTTTTCATTATATTGAAAGCTCCTGTGAGGAGTTTTAATCTGGGTATACACAGTCAGAAAAAGAAAATGACTCCTCTTTTTGACCTGCAAAAGCGAACGAGTGCATCAGAGGAAAGCCAGGGAATTGTTGTAGTCTCTGTAACAGGACGCGGTTCAGAACTAAGATCTAAGAGGACGAGCACAGAGAGGAGTCCTCTGTCTCAAGAGTCCACACATTAGCGGGTAAAAAAAATCCTGTCCACACACGTTAAGTTCCTAAAAACATCTTTGTCTACATGAAAAAGAAAAACGCTCTCTTACAGCTGTCATGGTTTGGCATTAGGCCATTCCTCTACTGAGCATTTCATTTACAAAGCTGTGCTTTCATGTGTCTCTGCTTGTCACCACAGTGGGAGAGTATAGCTGTGTCTGTATGTGTGAGCATGCAAAAGTTAGCAACGTTAACCCCGGCACTAGTTTGATTACGTCTGCCATTGCACGGACGTCCCATGATGACGTCAAACGGAGGAGAAACCGGCGCACACCTTAAACAGAGTTTCTGAACACCTTCACCCTGGAAGGACTTTAACCCTGTTTGTGTATGGAAGGAAAAGTGACAAATTCAAAATGCTTAAAGTGGATCATTTGTAATGTTTGTATAAGCACAGTGTTAATTCAGGCAGGCCACGGAGTCACACTCTAAGATCATGCAAAGTTTTTGGTAACAGCTGATCTCAAGCAATCCTCATCAGCTGATTTGCTTCACAGCATCCTTTGGGCCAAACAGTATTTATGCCGCCTTATTTAAACTGCTCCCTCTGCAAGCTGCATTCACAACCTCAGCTCCTTCCAGTATACTGCTCTGACTTCATCAAAGTTGAGCTTGTCATTGGTGCTTGCTCTGTTTGGCTTTGCTGCTTCTCTACCTGCCTTTGCCTTTCATGGTCCCTGAACAGAGCATACCGCCAAATATTAATAACTGTAATAAAGTGGTTTTCTTGACAAAGTGGTCCTGTCTGAAGTCTTCACCTGCCTTGTCTGTATGCCTCTCGTCTTCAGCTACTCACTTCGAGAGGAGCCTGATGCAAGTAGCGCCCTGTGCTGGGGATAAAGAGTATTGGAGTTGTGTTTGTGTTTCATTGATTTGAATCGTCCTGTATTTATTTTACACCTTTTGACTGCATCATGAGAAGTCTTTACATCCGTAGTTTATTGTCTCTTAGGTGCTCATCACCGGGGTTCTCTCAGTCCTGCAGAAAAGAGTGCAGAGGCTGACCATCGACCACAGGCTGCCCTTCCTGAGGGGACGATTTGCCATCGTGGTGTAAGTCAACCACAGCGCTGTGAATGTTAAGAGAACCTCGAACTGCATGCTCCTTTTCATTATGGGTGTCTAATATTCTCTTGTTTCTGCGTCCAGGCCTTTTGATACTATCGGCAGCCTCAGCAATCGATGGTCGTATGGCTTTGCTTTTGGTGCCGTGTCGTCCAGCGTCCTGCTGCTCTTCTCTGAACGTTACATCCCTTTCATTGTCCCCAACTGGGCCAAAGGTACGTTTGAGACTGTAGATCTAGATTCACACCTGTGAGAAGTCCTGTCTTAGAAGACTTGATAATGTTTCCTGATGTCTGTTCTCAGCCATAGTGTTTCTGATTGGAGCTTTAGAGGTGGGCCTGGTGTATTTCCCTTTCTTTGCCTGCCTGTCCACACCTTTCCGAACGCCTGGGGCGGTGCTGGGAATACTCTACTCTCTGGCCTGGTAAACATTCAATCACATTTCATACTCAGTCATACTTTATGTCTAAAATGTGTTAATACATTAAAAATAATAATAATAAATACGTTGACATGTCTTCTTGTTTTGGTTCTTGTTTGCAGGATCACAATCACCGTCTGGGATACTTTCACCTGTCCCAGTGGTGAGGTAGGTGAGTACTGGGTAGATTTTATGTGTCGCTGCAGAGGGCCTGTTGGTATGTTATTGGTATTCAAACAAGCAGCAACCTCTGATGTTGAAAAATGAATCTGATGCAGAAGTGTACATTTCTGCAGTTCCTGGACTGTCCACTAGAGGCTGGCTGCAGGAGGACAGGAAGTCACATACACACCCATTCAAAAAAGCCTGTTATCAAAACGTGTTTACAGCCTGGTTCAAAAACCAAACAGGCCTGATAAGCTGTTTTGATTGACACACACTGTACGGGGGTTGATTTTATTGATGACTCATCAGTTTTGATTGGATGAAGGATCAGAGTTATTCACAATAAGGCGTGTAGCTGACCTGATTGACAGGTGGGCACCGTGTAATGGTTTGTCAGGAGGCTTAAAACCCGCCTCAGCTCCAGCTCTCAGCCTGTCGTTAGCTTGACTCAAAGTTAGGCTGAGAGTATGGAGACTGTTAATGATGGGACTGCAGCGCCCCCTGCAGGAACAGACGGGTGATGTCACCCAGACTTCGTCCATCAATATTTACAGTCTTTGTACGAAATAGAAAAAAATAACCATGTTTTTATTTGACTGATTGGAAAAAAAGATTCTGGGAAAATACCAGAAGCTCATCTCCCAGTGGCCATGCATCCTCTCCCTTGTCTTCCTCCTGGGTCGATTTATCTACATCCTGGTGAAAGACATTCGGATACATCTGCAACTGGAACAAGAGGTCAGCGTGCATAAAAACAGTAAAATCATTTTTCCGTTTCGAACAGATTAGAACTTCATTTGTCCACATTGAGGAAAAATGTAGTTGGCTACACAAAGAGAACAACATTTTAGAAGACTAGAAATCCCACTTTTGTGATGTGAATGGATAGTAAAGGAACAATCGAGTTACATAAACATGAAATCGACTAAAGAGACAACACACAGTGTGTATGCGTCTGTAGAGTTTTTCCTACCAAGAGATTAAAAGAGTGCTTGGAGTCGTTGACATCACAGTCGACTTAGCTTGTATTAAAAAAAAACAAAAAAACATTTAAAAGACAGGGAATGTAAACCATTGCAAGCTGGTGAGGATGCTTTCAGTAACACTGCTGTAGGATTTTTAAGGATGTGTCCGTTTAAGTTAAATTTCTGTAAAAATGAAACGTGTCTCCGTCTGTAACTTTGTGTTTTTGTGTGACTGACCGTACTGAATCTTCTCCCAGGACCCTGAAGAGCTGATAGGCCAACACCAGGTGCAGCATGTGAAGAGCCTGCTGAGGACAGAACCTGCACAGAGGTAGAAGACACATTCATGCACACCTGTGGAAACTTATTTCTTTTGCTTGTTCATGGATCCACTATTTCTGCAGGCAACTGCTTTTCCAAAAATGAAAGCACATCCAAGTTAGCAATTTTTACATCTTTTTGACTGCTTCCTATTCGAAGAGCATGTTTCATGTTATCGAATATTTAAAAAATCCAGTCTGTCCTGTGTAACTGATTGCAGATCGATAACACACAAATATGAGAGAAGTTGTTTTCAGCTTTCTTTGTGTGCTGCAGTAAGCCCCTCAGCTGGTTCCAGAGACGAGTTTATGAATGGGACCCAAACTTCAAGTTCCCAAACCGGATCATCGGCACTGTCATTATATCCCTCATAGGCCTTTATACGGTACCGTAAGACATCTGTTCGGTTTGATGATGTGAAATGACTCATCACAAGCATTACAGAAACACTTTATACATGTGTTGTTCCTGTTCTGTGTTTTCCCTCTTAGATGACCCTTGCAGACTACAGCCTCAGTAATGTGGCTTTTGACCAGGTAGTTAAGTACAAGAACACACTGAAATACCTGGTTACTTCCTGTAACCAGACTGAAGCTCTGGGAGCCATGGTACCACGTCTGGAAGAGTTCATCGACGTGGCGAGGAGTGAGTGTATTTGCTTTGAATATAATGTAGTTTAACTTTTGAACAGACAAAGAAAATCCCCACGTTAACGTCTTTACAAAGTAAAACAGAGCAGTATGTAACTCTGACCCCCCCCCCCCCCTAGTGTTTAAAATTGGTATTGCAGTTTACAGGTCACCATGTGGTGGACACTGTAGCTTCAGTGTTTAGCCAGCGTCCAAGGGGCGTCCAAAACAGCCTTCAAAGCCCCGCCTACCTTCTCTGGTCCAAACAAATCCAGACCAAAACTAAAGTCAGGTAGTTTGCTGTCTTTCATGATTCAAACTGTTTTTAAAATTTTATTTTATTCCAGAGTCTTGGCTCGCTACGACCATCTTTGCTAGTCTCAACTCTGTGGCCTACACCTTCCATGTCTTGGCATGTTACAGGTAAGAGCAAATAAAGAAACACAACAGACTAAAAAAAGCATGATTAAAGTACTTTAAATAATTAAGCTAATTTAGAGTTCATTGGAGTTAATTTTCGAGCGAATGTTGCTGTAGGAAACACCTGAAGAGACTGTGGAGAGGACAGAAGGGTTTTCTCCCGGAGAAGTTCCACAACCCCGGCTCTGCTAACAGCGTAGTAAGTGACACCCACAAATAAACACACAGACACACACGGGTACAACAGGTTTAACCAGCAGACTTAACGTTTCCATGTTAAACTTACACAGGCTTCTATTGCAAGATACTCTGGCTGGCAAATTGCGTTTACACTCTGGGGTAAGCTTTTCATCCTCTTGACATCATCACAGTTACACTACGAGAGAATCAGAGACCAGATGAAAGATTTAATATTCTCTCTTTTTAGGCTACCTCATCGTCCATTTTGTGCACTTCTTGTTCGCCCTGCTGGTCGTCTATGTGCTGGTTCTTCCGATACAGCACGGACAAGCACTGAGCATGCTCAGAAACTTGGGGATTATATTGTAAGCCTGCCTTCTGTTCTGTTGGGATCTTTATCATTAGATGGCAGATAAATTGGTTGATTGATTTTTTTTGTTTTTTTTTGTTCAGTCTGACCATCGTCCTGGTGATCGGCCTGGTGATTCTTCAGGTCGTTCTGGTTCAGATCTTCTTCCTTCAGGACAAAATGTCTCCGACTGATAAAGAGAAGCCTCTGGCTCTCAACAACAGGTGGGTTGATTTCATTAAACAATTTTAGCTTAATATGGAGCATTAAAACCATCAGGGGAACATTAGATTGTTCTCCAAGGATTTTTTTCTTTAAAGGAGCAGTATGCATCTATGCCACCTAGTGTTTAAAATGGGTACTGTGGTCTAAATAAAAATCAGTAGTAAAGAATCTAAAGTTAGAAGGAGGACATACTGGCTGCTGCATTGTTGTCAGAGAAGCTTCAACACAGCATGTTTCCTTCATGATCACAGAGGAAGATGATTTGATCATTTGATTCAGTCGATATTTTACTGATTGGACCATTCATTCAAACATAAACGGAAGTTTTCTCCTCCTCTTTTTTCAGGAAGGCGTACGATTGCTTCAACTACTTCTTCTTCTTCTACAACGTGGTGATGGGGATCAGCACTTGCATACTGAGGTTACTTTTCAGCATCATGGTGGGAACATGGCTGGTGTCCCGCATCGACCGGACTATTATGCAGAGAGGATATGAAACCATGGATGCTGGTGAGTTTTACCTCCACTGTGTCCTGTGAGAAACAAACCATAAAACATCCACCCTCGGACTGAATGTTTTTTAGACCCTCACAAAAGTTTGAGTGGAACATTTGAAAGAACAAGGAAGCTTTTATCTCATCGTCAAAGTTGAACTGGTTTGGAAGGTTTAGTCTGCTTGTCTTGTCATCGTCCAGCAGGTGGCAGCATTTCACATCAGGGACACTGTGATAAAATTATGAACCCATTATAGAAGGATGAATGACATACATGATATTAAATCATCAGGACACTAAATGGAAGACATGGCACATCTCGTGTGTCTCAACATCTCACATGCAGGACCCACTTCCTCTGTGTGAACTGAACTGTAAATGCAGCACTTCTTCTCTTGCATGTTTCAGGCTACAGCACTTGGATCGGGATGATCTTTGCTGACCACTATCATAGCAATCCAGTCATGGTGTGTTTCTGCCAGCTGCTGGTCTCCAACACGCTGGAAAAACATGCAGTGTCTGCGTACTCCTCATTCAGCAACGCCTCACCCGGTCAGTCCTGTCTCAAGTGTTAGTATTTACTAAATCATAGCAGTCTGTTTTAGTGACATTATGCAAATCATGCCAACTTTTGTAGTTTCAATTTCAGCCTGTCTGGTTCTAAGCCTGTGGCTAAATTATTTCTCATTTAAAAGACCAATCACTAAACTATTACTGAGTGAGATGATGACGCTCTCCTCCTCTGTGATCAATCAGCCAATCAGAGAGCTGCTCTCTTCCTCAGTGATCATGAAGGAAACCTGCTGTGTTGAAGCTTCTCTGACAACAATGCAGCAGCCAGTATGTCCTCCTTATAACTTTAGATTCTGCTCCTGAGCGCTCTGGATTTGTTTGGACCACAGCTGGTTTTATCACATTTAAAGAGACACACACACACAAATGGAGCGTTTTCTACAGGGTCCCAAATCTCCTCTGCTGCTTGATTCATGTTATACATTTACCAAAGCACAGCACAGATGTTTCATTTAGACCACAGGAGACTGTTTGAAAAAGTTAAATCGGTATAATAAGTCCTCTTTAAATTACCTCGTATATTAAAATTTTCTCCCAGACTTCATGTCCAGTTTATTAGCTCTTTACCTTTTTTTTTTAGAACCCCCCGTGAATAGCCCGGCCAGGAGGCGTTGGATGCTGTGTTATACGCTGCTGAGGAACCCTCACCTGATCCTGCTCAGAAAGCACCACCTGGCTTCATCTTCATCACTTCAGAAATCCTCCTCTCCTCAGTCAGAGGTAGTCGTGCACGCTTGGGTCATGGCCTCTCAAACACAGAGCCGCCCGGCAGAATCACGCTCACCAGTGGAGATCACAATCACGCCAGCGGAAGACTGCTGAAGAAACATTTCCATATACTGTTAGACTGTTGAGAACGTGAGCTTTGTTATAGTTTATGTTGGGTGGCGCTCCGTAAAGCAGGACTATTAGTCTCTCTTGAAAAGGCTGTTTTTATAAAGTCACTTCCCTCACAAAAAATGTCAGAGGAAAATTCTATCCTTTCCATCGGACTGGGAAGGTTTTATTTCATTAACGTGATCGGCATTCTGCACAAGTGTGACGAGGGGTTCATCCTCGTCCGTACACCGATGGAGGATTTGATTTCAAGAAGTTGTTGGAGTCTGAACAACAAACTGGTGGTTTGCAATTTAATCCTTTCGTGCACGGTGCTCACTATAAAGGCCTTTTCTTTCCTGAACGTGTTTAAATGGAATGATTTTACGTCCGTCCAGCGCTGGACAGGTGTTCAAAGTAAGTGCTGCAAAATGCATAGAAGTTGTATGTTGGCCCTGATACAGCGCTTTAGAGTCCGTGTTATTTGTTGGTACTTCATGGATGTCCTACGTTTGGCCCCTGTCTGCTCTCATTTGGTCTTTGCAATCAAAATAAAAAACTTTGTGTAAAAACATAATGTCAAAGTTGCATTGATGTGATTCAGAAAAAGGTTTTACATTTAAATCCTTGGAGTGAAATTATAAGACACCTTAAATATGGAGCTGAAGCAACATTCGGCATCAATCATTTTTAAGTACAAAGTGAGGCTGTTAAATGAGTCATGTGTTTGAAATTCAATTGTTTCACCTTTAAAAATAAAAATTGTTCGGCTTTCATTTTGAATTTATGTATTAAGCTGAGTACACTGTGCTTTTATTTTGAAGTACAGTTAGACCCTTCTGGTTGATGGAAGGTTAGGACATGAAGTTAAAGGCAGGGTTGGTCATGTCCTCCAGATGACCTTTTTAAGATTCTGGTTGAAATTGTCTTTAGGTCCTGACAGAAATGAATAACTCAGGTTCTCTGAAAAAGGAACAAACAAAATCCGCAGAGCACCGAAACAGGAAGTGGTTATGGATCCCAAACTGACATCATACAGCTCAAGGGAACAGAAACAAAAGTCAGAGGTCAATGTGTGATGTCATCAAGTGGACATGACTTTGGACTGGTCAGCTGAGCTGTCTGAGAGTTTGTTCAAGTGAAATGAGACATTCAAAGATGCAGCAGTGTCCTTCTTTAACATCACTGAGACTACAGGGGGACACTGAGGACCACTATCTACGGAGAGACTGAAGGGACAAAATAAATACAGAGACACTGAGGACCACTATCTACAGAGAGACTGAAGGGACAAAATAAATACAGAGACACTGAGGACCACTATCTACAGAGAGACTGAAGGGACAAAATAAATACAAAGACACACTGAGGACCACTATCTACAGAGAGACTGAAGGGACAAAATAAATACAGAGACATTGAGGACCACTATCTACAGAGAGACTGAAGGGACAAAATAACATGAGATTTGGAGACATTTGGTACATGGCTCAAACCCCTCCCTCAGTTCTCCACTGATCCTTAACTTCAGATTGATAACAGCTGAGAGTTTTACACCGTCCTGTTGGGAGGCTCGTGACCAGGTCCGAAGACCTCCTATCTGCGAACTGATCAACAATGACAAACATCGTAAAGGTAGGAACCTCATGCTGGGAGCTGAGAATCTGTCAAGAGACTTTGAGGCTTATCAAACTGAAAGACTTTAGTTTGTGTATCAAATAAATGACAGTTTGATACGATTTACGTTTTCATACGATTTATATAACTCAAGTTAAGTCAGAATTGTTTAAAAGTTAGTTCCTGGATTTAAACTTAACATCTTCCTCCCAGCTGGCACACAACTTTTAAACAAACATTTAGACTCTGTATTATCATATTGCACGTTACCATATATAGAGGGTCACATAAGTATACTATCTTTCTATGTTTTTATACTATCGATTCATTTCCTCTGATTAATTGATTAACAGTGTACTTTAAATTACAGATTTCAAGAATATTTTCCTGAATGTTCAGAGATGACTCTCACAATGTCTAAACTCAGAGTGCTCATATTTAGTTCAATATGGTGACGTCATAAAGCGTTTTATTTACTTTTATTCTTCTTTGAGTTTAGTTAGAAGTAATTCAACTCTGGAGTTGTTGGATCCTTGTCTCACTATGGGTGGAGCTAAGCCCCGCCCCCTTTTCTGCCTGCTGCAAAGGATGAGACAAGAGGAGTTGAGTTCACTTCTAAGTTTTTGTTGAGGTGTGTTGCGTCTTTTTGATTCTCAAGAAAGTGATCAGCAGGTCTGATCACTTCTCTCAAGATATCAGTCTTTTTGTATTTTTATTTTTATGAAGAAGATATCAGTCTTTTTGTATTTTTATTTTTATGAAGAAGATATCAGTCTTTTTGTATTTTTATTTTTATGAAGAAGATATCAGTCTTTTTGTATTTTTATTTTTATGAAGATATCAGTCTTTTTGTATTTTTATTTTTATTAAGAAGATATCAGTCTTTTTGTATTTTTATTAAGAAGATATCAGTCTTTTTGTGTTTTTATTTTTTATTAAGAAGATATCAGTCTTTTTGTGTTTTTATTTTTTATGAAGAAGATATCAGTCTTTTTGTATTTGTATTTTTATTAAGAAGATATCAGTCTTTTTGTATTTTTATGAAGAAGATATCAGTCTTTTTGTATTTTAATTTTTATTATGAAGATATCAGTCTTTTTGTATTTTTATTAAGAAGATATCAGTCTTTTTGTGTTTTTATTTTTATTAAGAAGATATCAGTCTTTTTGTATTTTTATTTTTATTAAGAAGATATCAGTCTTTTTGTATTTTTATTAAGAAGATATCAGTCTTTTTGTATTTTTATTATGAAGATATCAGTCTTTTTGTATTTTTATTAAGAAGATATCAGTCTTTTTGTATTTTTATTAAGAAGATATCAGTCTTTTTGTATTTTTATTATGAAGATATCAGTCTTTTTGTATTTTTATTAAGAAGATATCAGTCTTTTTGTATTTTTATTAAGAAGATATCAGTCTTTTTGTGTTTTTATTTTTTATTAAGAAGATATCAGTCTTTTTGTGTTTTTATTTTTTATTAAGAAGATATCAGTCTTTCTGTATTTTTATGAAGAAGATATCAGTCTTTTTGTATTTTTATGAAGAAGATATCAGTCTTTTTGTATTCTTATAAAGAAGATATCAGTCTTTTTGTATCTTTATTTTTAAGCCACACGTAACTTCACGTCATTTTTGTTAAGTATTTTCATTCGTCATCTTTTCTGACTTGATCTAACTCCGTTTGGACAACAAGTTTGATTTTGACTGAGTTAATTTTTTGAGTTTCATCCATTTTAATCCCTCGGAGCTCCTGAGACGACGCCCTGCTTCAGCTGTAGAGACCCGTGCGCTGCTGTGTGACGTCACTTCTACCAGGCTGTTGTGACAATCAGGCTGACATCACCTTTTAAACACCGGACCACATGGGGAAGTTTGACTGAACACCACAAACGTAAGATCCTGTCACAGCTTCGACCTCGAGAGAGAAACTCCAACTCTTCCCTTTTTTTACATGTTTTAAATATAAAATGTTATCATTTCAGAAACTTTTGCTGCTTGGCATTAATTTGAAGTGCTCCATATTTTTTTCACAGGTGAAATAAAACTTTGCATAAGGTTAATTTATTTTGCAGAACTGAAATGTTATTGATGTTTGGAAAGGAGGATGTGAGTTCAGGCTTCAAATTTATCTATACTGTTTTTTTCCCATTCAGGGTCGCGGGGGGCTTGAGCTGATCACAGCTGTCATTGGGTGAGAGGCAGGGTAAACACAAGGGATAACCTCCAGTCTTAAAAAAATGAAGCCACTGCAGAGGAGCAAAATCCTGCTGCAGCTCTTTGAGTCTGCTTGAGGCTGACTGCAGACACACAGGAAGTCACATAGACATGAATGGCAAATAATCTGTTTTTACAGCACCAATTAACATGATTACAGCCACAAACAAACGCATATAAGATAAGATAAGATCACCCTTTCTTCTTCTTGCCTTTCCCTGAATGTCCACCTGTGTGGGGGAGGTGGGTCTATGTAGGTCTGATCAAGACTAGAATCAAGACTAATGTTAAATGACGACCTGAATTTTAGTGATAGCTTATCGTATAGCCTATTTGTGTATTTTATAGAAACATTTAAACATAATAAATTAGGATAATTATTGAATTTGAGATATGATTAAACATATTGTGGGACCAATATCTTTACACTCACAGACTCTGGTCTCTTGTCTGTCTTAACCATAAGGATAAATTACTGTTGACGATCTTTTACTGTTCATTGAAACAGATCGAAAATTTCCGTGAAAAGGCTCCAAACATGAACTTCATCTCGTTTCTGCGTTCACCCTGGTCGCTCTCACGAGTCAAACGCCACTACCTGCTCATACACTTTTTTTTTTAACTGCCAAGCATGATGAAATTCCTCTGCTGGTAACCATCGATCGAACACAACTTTTCAAAGTGCATCGTGGGATACATTGAGTCTTTCAAAAGTTTGCCAAAGTTTGTTCTTAGTTGAATTGAAAGTTGAATTGAAAATGAGCCTCCATCGCCCCCTGCTGGGAAAGATGACTGACATCACTGAGGCGTCATCAATAATTATTTATTGTAATATGTTTATTTACTGTTACTGTTCTGAAAAGTTTTACAGTCTGGTGTGATTTTTTTTGTTTTGTAAATAATGACTTTTTTGTGCATTTGACCTACAGGGCCGCCGTACCTACTATCCGGTAGTGACCTTTTGAACTTGTGGGCGTGGCCGTCGCGTGAGCTAGAAAAAGCGGGTGAGGAGAGTGGCAGCAGGAGAGTTGAGCTCGCGAGCTAAAACAAGAGGTAATGTGGATATAAAACATCTTTATTTGAGACTAGAGGTGAGCTGACGCTGTGAATACTCCTGACGGGGTGTGAAATTATCACTTCGGACCGGAAGTAGCCGAGTCGACTCGTAAAAACGGGACAGTTAGCCGTTAGCTTGCCTCCACCACTCCAACTGTCGATTTAGCGCGACGCAGAGAGTGACGCCGTGACGTCAAAGGGACTTACGACGTGTTTTTTTTAACGCCAAAATGAATGACTTTAAACTGTGACACTGGTAATAAGTGGATTAAATGAGCTATTTGGGGTTTTAACATTAAACTGTCTTTCTATTTAATTAATTTATTTTTGTGTTAGAACATGTTTTAAATTGTGTAAAAAGCACAAATTCATGAATGAAATGCACAGAAATTGTCAAACCTTATTGTTTGGATTGCATGATTGCGTTGGGCGATATAACCTTGAATAAATATCTCGATTAATTTGACATTTAACCTCGGACCTGGGATCTTTTCTCTAATGAAAGAGTGCGTATCTGATGAAGCAGTTAATTATACGCTTTGAGGGCTAAGAATGTTAGTGTAATGTAAGAAGGTTAATGTGTAGTCAGTAAAGATGTACATGTTGGCCTACAAGGTATGTAATGATCCAGGTCGCTAAACTCACGATACTGCGTTCACAGTACGATTCTCGATGTGACTCTCGACACCTTTGAATCTACTCATCACAGTTTGACATTTTTTCCTTTGTAGACCTACATCGTTTTTCTATACAAGCTGATATCAGCACCTCACACTGTGCAGGACCGGCTGCTCATCAAGTCAGCAAGTTTAGGACCAGGACTCGATTTACGGTGTTTTCTGTCACAAATCCCTCTGTTAGCCTGTGTTACTTTCATTTACTCTCCACAGTGGCAGATATATAAAACAAACTCACTCAACGCTGTGCAACACAACAAACACAGTTACTGGTTGGCAGATGCTTTTTTTTCATCGATTCATTTCCTGTTTCTAAATCGATGCATCAATAGTCCAGTTTGCATCGCGATGCATCGGTTTAAATGATTAATTTCAACGACGCTACTTCCAGAAGTTCCTGATACAGTTGTTCACCTCTAACCACGCTGATTTGAATTTGTGTTGTTTCTGTTTCAGATTAAATTTCACCAAGATGTCGGACCGTGAATCCATCAAAAAAATGTTGCGGTCTGTGCTGCAGTCCAGCAAAGTTGGCGTGTCTTTAAGCAGCCTCCAGTCGGAGTACCGATCACTGTGCGGGGAGAGCATCCCACTGAAGAAGCTGGGCTTCTCCAGACTTGAGGACTACCTCAAAAGCATCCCGTCTGTAGTCAGACTCGAGCTTCGTATGGGTGAGGTGAGGGCTGTTTGTGTTAATGGCCGCCGTCCTGTCCACGTGACGTGTTTTGCTCCCCCCAACAGTGATGCCTTTACTCATCTTGCTTCAACTTTTACACATCAGCTTCATGAATAACAAAATCTGCTCTGTAGATAAAATGCTTTGCAGCAGTCTGCCGAGAGACGGCCCACATCGCCGAGCTCGTTGCCAGGCAGAGGAGCGCCAAGAAATCCGGTCGCTCCCAACTCGTCAACTGCAAGATGAGATTCAAACCCTCCAACCCTTACCTGCTCAACGGTAGAGACACGCACAATGCGAGGGCAGCAGCATTACATATAAAAGAGCCTGTGAACAATGTTTATTTATTTTTAACACGTTGAATCCATATCAGGATTAGGAGCTTCAGGTTTATTGTGTTTATTTCTTCACCTCTCCATGTCCGGACAACAACCTCCAGAAATTGTTCCGATTCTTTGTCAAACCTTTCTTCATGTCCCACCTCCTTTTCGGCACTTTAACCTGACTCTAAAATCTCCGCTTTCCGTTCCACGCTTTCAGTATGGCCGAGGTCCTCTCTCCGTCAGCCCTCTGCAGGCAGCGCCTCCAACCGGTCAGCAAACCATCATCGGCCCCAAGGGCATGGCAGCTACCGAGGCTGCAGCGCCTCTGGAGACTTCAGGTGCACAACAGATCAGCTATTGCTGCCAATTTCCACATCGTCCCTGCAGGCCGCCGTACGGCAGCGCCACACACTACGATGTCGTTCGCTACGACTTTAATCAGTGCTCCTGTTCAGACGTGGCGCGCCGCGGTCTTTCTCTGGAGCGGGCCAGCAAATCTACTCGCTCTGCTCCGTTTGGACAGAGCCCACTGCAAGCACTGCAACAAACGACCCAGAGAGGAAGACAGGCAAGGAGACTCCCAAAACGTCACTCCGCTACGTCGTGTGTGTCCAGCTGCTCGTGGCTGCACTCTTGGACAGAAACCTGGCCTGGAGTCGTCAGACTGAAACCGTGGCGCTGACGGAACCCGCACGGACTATGTGAAAATTGGCAGTCAGAGTTCTTATCTAGAAATGTTGACTTGTATACTGTAGATACGAGAGGAAACAGCTGACATCTTCATTTTCAGCTTTCTCTAATTGACACTTTTCCTGTTAATCGATTTGTCGCTGCTTCATCTTAAAGGTTTCTAACCCACGGTTTTGTCCTCTCCTCGGACATTAGAAAGGTGGACCAAAAGTTGAGAGCCGTCACCCCGGTGGAGCACAGACAGCCAGCCCCTCTGCAGGCTGTAAAGCAGCAGTTTGTCGGGCCTCAGAGGTAAACACACACAAGTGAACTAACCTGACGTGGCTGGATTTGATTGGACCAGAGAAGGTAGGCGGGGCTTTGAAGGCGGTTTTGGACGCCCCTGGGTTTGCCAGATATGAGAGCAGTTATCAGGTCAACAGGTGTTGCAGCGATGGAAGCGGGCAGTGGAGCTGGATGTTTAGGTTTAGAATCTGGACTGCAGTACCTGTTTCAAACACTAGGTGGCACACTTACATACTGCTCCTCTAATAGTTAGTATTCTAACACTGCTGTCAGTATAGTACTTTTAAGCAATAGCTGCATATACCCAAAAACTGTTGGTGCATTGATACAATCTAACGATAAATATTTCAGCTTTACAAGTGAAAGGTTTTTAAAAATGTGTTTTCATGAAGCTGCTCTGTTATTAACAGGAAAGAGAGAAGTTTGGCAAACGGCCAGCACAGAGGTAGGTGGGATTGATCACGCATGTAGTGGACACATGTCCCTGAGTTGTGATGTCATTGTGGAGTATTTTAAAATGTTCTTGAGACATGAAGTCTGGACTGGATTTAAGTGCAGTCGTTCCCTCTTTTTTTTTTACTTTTGGCTTTAATGAGGTATCAGATTTGTATAAATATCTTAAGTGTGCTTAATTGTATAACTTTTTTTTTTTTTTTTACAAACTAATCTGGATTTAGTCTGATTTGGATTCCACACTTACAGAAAACTCCTGAAAAACTCCACATAGTTTCTGCTCAGACTTCACCCGGAGTTTCTCCTGCCAGACCCCGAGTGGTTTTTTTTCTGCATAAAGTGCGATTGAGTTGATGTGAAAATGCAGCAGGTTATCATTTGGAGAATTCACCTCGAGTCAGTGAGAGGGCGGGAGTGACTGTCACTATCCTGTGACTGCCGCACAGTGCATCGAAAATACACACCATCGATCTCCGTGCACGTAAATAAACGGCTGCAGTGTGTTCTCTTTAGTTCAGACTGTGATTCTGTTGAACTTCACATTGCATTGATGTGCAGATGAAAAAAATCCCTCTGTTTATCTTCACACATGCAGCTCCTCCTGCTGATATCAGAATTTTTTTAGGAGTTTTCTGCAAGTGTGAAAGCACGACTATGACCCCATCATTGTCAGAAAAACACTAACTCACCCTGTTCTTCTTTTTGTACAATTGTCATAGAAGAGCCTCCTGAAAAAATCTGTCGGTACCAGGTAAAAAAACAAAAACAACCTGCTTTATATTTCTTATTTCTACTGAAAATGTCTGTTTGATATCAGTACATGTATTTTAATTAAAAGTGTTTGCTTTCATTCTTAATGTGTGCAAATGGTTAATCAAATAAATTCTTAGTTTTTCTGAGACAAGAGAATGATTTTAAAAGTCTTCACTCAGTCTTTAAAGCACAGGGACAAACTGTGGACTCTCTCCCTGTTGTCGAGCCAGGATGACGCGGAGCTGGTGCAGAGCAGGATGACTCAGCTGCTGAAGAAATACTGCAGCGGCGTGTGGATGTCGAAGCTGTCGGGGCTCTACGGGGACATGTTCGGTCAGCCGCTCCCCCCTCAGGTGCTCGTCAGTCTGGAGAAGTGGACGCACATCTGCATGGTGAGTCACTTCTCTTTGTACATGCAGACATGATTAACCCCCCGTTCAGATCCTTTAACGTATCGAAGGGAAGCAGCTTATAAAAGGCATTTCTGCTGAGTTGTAGTCCGGTGATGAATGTTGTTGTGAAGGTTTGTGGTAAAAATCTACTTCCATCAGTTTTGTCTGTAACAAAAAAAAAAACTCTTGAGGAAGTGTAAGGAGTTGCTTTTTTTTCCGCCTCTCTGTTTTTTTACTCTCTGGCGTCCACAGGTGGAGAAACCATCCACCTCCAGAGCAGACTGCCTGATCTACCCTCCTCTGGCGCCCAAGCCATCCAACGTCCCCAGAAACAGCACAACCAACACGCCTCTCTTCAACACTGTCCCCACACCCGTTTCATCCAGCTGGTCATCCCCTGAAGATCCCGCCCCGGCTGTTCCTCCAGTCCCTAAGCCTAGACTTGCCCCTCAGAGCCCCCTGGCTAAGCCCACCTTCATTTTTCCGTCTCCGCCGGTGGGAGCGTCTTCAGGCAAACTGTTGCCGTCAGTCACGTTGCGAAGCCCCGCACATAACCCGGCTCTCGCTCCCCGCCTCTCTCCCTGTGCCGACTCAGCAGTGAGAGCGAGCGCCGACTGTGCAGAAAACTCGACCACAGAGTCACTCAAACACAAAAAAAACACTCAACCGTTAGCTCCAACTTGGACTTCAAAAACAAACGGCCCCCCGTCGTCTCCCCCCCTCATGCCCGGCCCTGACATCTTACCCCTTCTGAAGGTCACCTTCTCCCCCTCCTCTGACCCGGCCCCTCGTCCGCCCTCCAAACCTGCCCCCCACGGGGTGGTTTTATCCGCTGACGTGCGTCACAAGTTAAAGGAGCTTCTGTCCACGTACAGTCAAGGTCTGTGGGTCCACGGGCTGCCGCAGCTCTTCATGGATACGTTTAAGACGCCGTTCCCTGAACACCTTCTGGACAACCTGTCGCTTTTGTTGGACATGTGCGATGTGGAGTATCCAGTGCCAGGCGACAAGAAAAAGGTGAGAAACGCATGAAGCCGAATAAACACAATTCAAGTTAATCACCTGCCGGTGAGCAAACGTCGACTGACTGTTATTACAGATCACGTTTGAAACATTTAAAGTTGCTGTTTAAACTGGTTTAAAGTTTTCTTCTGCTTGGGCAGATTTTTCACAGTTGTGCTTCTTCTAATGGTCCATGAAGGTACGGGACACCGGCGCTGTGGGAGGGTTTAACTGAGGTGTGTGTGTGTGTATGCTGTGATGGTTCTTTTTGTGGTCAGGCTATCCTGTACTACTCCAGCAGAGCAGAAACAGAAGACAGAGAGCCAGCAGAAAGCCAGCAGGGCAGAAGCGTCTTCCGTCCCTCTGGTCTGGATGTCCTGAGTCCGGTGGTTCCTCCCTCGCTGCTCCCTCCTGCAGAGCAGTACCCCTCTGTGCTGGTGACTGATGCCACCAGCAGCAACGCTGTCACAATAAGGCAAGACACTCACCATGAGTGAGGGTTGCATTGAATTTACAAATGTTATGTTTTCGCTAAATACGGCAGACTGATTCTTTTTTTTTTTTAAAGGAGTTAATGAGCAATCCATGACACGCCTTACGTGTTTGTCCAATCAGCTTCTTTGAGCCCCGTCTTGTTACTTTACTGATCAAACGTGTCGCAGACTGGGTTCAGGTTTCTGAAGAAGAAGAAGAAGAAGCAGCATGCTCAGATTGATGAAATGTTCAAAATCAAGTTTCTCCCCCCGTACAGATATGTAGGTGAGGTGTACTCGAACGCCCAGGAGGCCATGGAGGAAACAATGCGCTCCTTCTACAGTCAGAGCTCCACCCAGCCGCCTCTGTCCCACCCAGCGCTCGGTCAGCTGGTAGCAGTCAGAGGCGACGACGAAGACGAGCTGGCCAGAGCTCAGGTGGTGGAGGTTAAGAATCCGGACAAGGTCAAGGTAACTCAGTCAAGTATTGAGCGCAGCGCGAGGTCACGCTTCCTGTCGGAAGGATGCCTCGAGCGCTGCAAATGTTTATCACTGCAAAAAGGAAGAATCTTGAGTCAATCAATGTCTTTGTTTGGATTAATTCTTCTGCAGTAAGAAGCTCAAAGTAATCACAATATGTTCGGCTCTTTATACTAAAACCCGGAGTGTCTCTACAGGCGCAGTCAGAAATATCAAAGGCATGTTGTCATCCATTTGAACACGTTGCACAACAGTAACGTCAAGGAAACTTCAAGTCTGGGTTTTTTTTTTTTTTTTTATATTTAGCTGTTTTTAATAAACCTTCGTCCTTGCAGTTTGGGCTTAAGAAGAAGATTGTGTTAAATTATTGTTGCGTTTGTCACGCGAGCTGGCACATCCACGAGCAGTGAAGATCACCTCACAACAAACGGTAACCGTTACACAGGGTCCACATTCCTGCAGCAAAGGGCGCTTGTTTTATCCGTGTTTGCAGGTGTACTACGTGGACTACGGCTTCTCTGTGGACACCAGCAGGAACAACCTGCTGGAGCTGCACCGGGACTTCCTCTCTCTGCCGTTCCAGGCGACTAACGTTAAACTTGCAGGTGCGTGGAAGATCAGAAAAAAACGACTTCAGGAACGTGCTAACAGATTGTAAAACATACGACGAGGGTGACTCGTGGATCTGACTCCGCCTCTCTTTATCTGCCGCCTCGCAGGTCTGGAGGCTTTCAGCTCCCAGCCGCAGGTGCTGTCGTCCCTCGACTCGTTGGCGGTCGGGAAAATTCTCCTGATGGAAATGTTGGAGCTGTCTCAGGACAACGAGACGCCCATGGCAGTGCTGTACGACACGTCGCAGGATGATGACATCAACATCAACTCCACCTGTCTGAAGGCTTTGCAGGATAAGACCATGAACAACCCTCTGACTGTAAGTGGTGCTGACTCCATGTTATCTGTGTGTCGCTCTGTTCTACCAGTGAGTGGTGCTGTTTCATTCGGTCTGGATGATGATTGGTTGATCTCTCTGTGTCTTGCAGGTAAATGCTACGTACCGCGATGTGTGCGTCACTAACGTGTCCTCGAACGGTGTCATTCACTGCCAGCTGCCGTCCAGAGGAACCGCGAGACTCAACAAGTTTCTGGAAGACACGGAGGCCATCCTTAAGTCCCAGGTAGACGAATCGTCCCTGAGTACCGTAAATTCCGGACTATTGAGTGCACCTGGATATAAGCCGCACCGGCAAAAAATAAGTAAATAAATGTATTTGTACATATATAAGCCGCACTTGATTATAAGCCGCATGTGTCCACGTTGTAACAAGAGCTATTTACACAGAAAGATGTGACACAAAAACGTTGTTTTAACTTTTAATTAACTACGTAGGCTACCGGTAACATCCGCAAAAACGAAGCCTACTAACTGGAAATCCTTTATCGAACATGTCTGTAACACGGCTGATGAAAGAAGATTACCGTAATACAGTAATACATTTCACAAGAAAAAGTCCGTCCATTCACTGCCTCAGAATGACGTCATTACTCACTTCCTCAGTCTCTTTTTCGTTGTCGCTGTCAGTGTCATCTTAACGTGCAGCAGCTCTGTTAGCTTCTTTGACAGCCAGGTCGATCGCCTTTAACTTGAAAGCTGCATCATATGTATTTCTCTGTGTGTTTTCCATGATGAGGGTGCGTGCATGAAGCGCAAAATGACTGATATTAAGATCCGATGTGACGAGGACAAATGTTTTTGCGGCAGAAGCTCATTGTCCCCCGACAAAAATCCATAAATAAGCCGCATTGTTGTAAAAGCCGCAGTGTTAAAAACCTGACAAAAAAGTAGCGGCTTATAGTCCAGAATTTACGGTACATCCGTTTGCACTTTAACCCCTCGACGCCTGTTGTCGTGAATTTGCATCAAACCACTTCCGCTCCAAATGCAGCCAAAATAGTCTGTATTCCTCCACTGCTGGTTGATGCACTTTCAGTACAAACAGAGGAACCTTTTACAAGCATTAGATTGTCATAGGAGCAGTCGGAGACAGAACAGCATCCATTTGATTTGTATGTGATATCTATTTATGTTTTCAAATAAATGTTCTCAACTTAATTTAGCATCTACATGAAAGCAGAAACCTGTAAAAAAAAAATGTTTTAATACTTGGAAACAAATTCAGGCGTCAAGGAGTTAACACTTTACAGACACACTCACTCGAGGCCAAGTTGTCTCGTACGGCGCTGAAGCACGATTCCCTCCGCTGGACTTCAGTCACGCTGACCCGGGACTAACCGGGCCTCTTGTGTGCATGGCTTTATGTGTGCATAGTGTACAAGACAAGGAGAGTTAAAAAATAGAAAGGACATCCGGCGGAGTCCGTGTCGGGACATCAGAGTCTTATTTTGAGTCGTGTTCGTCAGACATATCAGAAGCTTGAATTGATTGAACTTCATGAACACGTTGTGTACCTGTGCTTGGACTCGCACCTGTTCCGTGCCAAAGCACACTTCTTCCGTCTGTGCCAGGGTGAAGAAAGTGTAGAAGCACTCTTTAAAATTGATAAATAAACGTTAAAACACTGGACTTTGAGGGTCAGAGACTTTGGGTCCTTGTTTCGGCACGGAGTGCTGAGTGCGCCCTAAAGAGTTGTTTTTTTACTGGTGTTGATATTCATTCTTGTTTTGGTTCTTGCTGAAAAGAAGATTTGTTTGTATTTGATCCCACCAGATGACATCGGAGCTGCTCGTGTCGCGACCTTTCAGTGGGAAGTTCTGCCTCGCACGCCACAAAGGACAGTGGTCCAGAGCGGAGGTAAAACCAGCCATTCAAGTTTAATTCCACTAAAAGCCGGTCACTTAAAACAGCTGTCACACAAATGTCTTGTGTCCTCATTTCTGTCCTCTCTGTGTGGTGCTTGTTTCCAGATCATCAACATGTTTGGCAACAGAGTGATGGAGCTTCTCTTCATTGACCTGGGAGTTCAAGCAACTGTCGAGGTCACTGACCTGCGAGAGATCCCCCCCGTGTTCCTCAAAGACTTCATCGTCATCCCCCCACAGGTCAGCTCTCAGTGTGCTCGGTGTTAGCATGCCAGGTGTCGGAGTAGAAACCAAGACGGCCAACGAGTTGAGAAGTCCGGTTAGCTTGACGATGGGCTGTTAACGGTGGGGGGGGGGGAGAAAAACACAAAGTATACACTGAGACAAAGAAATCTGCAGAAGTGAAAATGGTTCTGTTTCGTTTGCACGACGAGCCCGGTGATCAAAACCCGGTGAAAGCTCCTCGTCTTTACGGAGCTCACACAACACTTCACCGTGAACGCTTCAGGTGTCGAGGCACATCGAGCACATCAGCTCTGTTCACGTATCCACAGAAGTAATTCACTTTGTGTAAATGAGCGTCTGCCTCCAGCGTCATGCCGGGGTACATGATGGTATATCGAAGTTTTCCCTGCAGGAACACACAGCATCCACAGCGGTCACTCCAGTGACCCCTGGAGTCCATGTCTGTCCAGTTCAAGTGCAGACTTTTCATGGCGAACGTGCAAACGAGGGATTTAGTTTGCATCTGACAAAGAAGGTCACATGATCGGCATCACACGTCCTGCGATTGTATCAAATGCTCACATTGCAATTATCGCTCACACTGTAAAATCCATTGGCCTACAAGGTGAGCTGAAGAGATTAATCATTGTCAGTTCACATTGACAGATAATACATGACCTTAGTAATAAGCAGGACAGGTGTAGGGTGTGCTGAGCGGTCTGTTGTAGAGGTGTAAGACCCCTCCTCCTCCTCCATCTCACAATAAAAACCTGTTTATTAAACCTGTATGTGATCAAACTGTGCAGAAATGAATTTCTTCTCCTTTCAGGCCATCAAATGTCGCCTGGCTGGACTCTCAGTTCCTGAGGGAGACTGGAACCCCGAGGCCGTTCTGTGGCTGAAGGAGGCGGTGATGCGCTCCCAAGACTGTAAAATCAGGGTACAATCATTTTGTTCATCACAGTTATTCCACGTAAAAACGCTGCCAGTCATTCTTACAAGTAGTGAATAGTGCACAAGAACGCTTCAGCCCTAAAGTCCAGTGCTCTGATCCGTGCTCAAGCAAAGTAGACTTAGAAGAGGTCTGTGCTCAGGTCTGGTTCTGGAGCAGAGTGAGTGCAGGTCAGCGGGGGAGGGGGAGAATCACGCTTAAGTACAGGACTCGTGTGAGTGCGCCCTCCGTCTTTTGTTCTTTCCTCATCTCAGATTTTGAAGTTAGAGCAGCACAAAGAGGACATGTTGGTCCACGTGAACCTCTTCATCGGCACTGACAGTCAGGACCCGGAGAGGAGCATCAACCGTCAGCTCGCCCAATCAGAGATGTGGCAGAAACTCACGACGACGACGATGAAGAACAACCACACGAGCCCCGGCAGGAAAGGCAGCATGGATGCAGGTAATACCGCTCATGGCAGAGGGGCTGTGAGGCGAAAGTGTCGACTCAGCTTTTATACGAGTGTGTTTCACCAAATAGGCCTCAGTGATCTGGCGGAGAAGTTGACTTTGAGCAGCGCCGCCCCAAACACCCTCATGAAGGCCACGACCGGCCCGCCACCAGGAGCCGGGGACTCCTCTCCTCCAGACTCAACCACCAAAACTGGGACGCGGCCCCTTCCGATGCCTCCCCTACTGGAGCTCCCCCAGGTGTGCAGTGAATTTCATTTCTATCGCCACTCCTTTTGCGTGTTGGGAAAGTAAAAGTGGCGTGCAGTAAACCCTCCGGACTTGTGTTTTGCAGCCTGGTCAGAACGTGGATGTGTTTGTCCCCGTGGCCTGCCACCCTGGTTACTTTGTGCTGCAGCCGTGGCAGGACCTGCACAAGCTGGTGGTGCTGATGGGCGAGATGATCCTCTTCTACAACCAGACATCGAAGAGCAACGCAGCCACGCACATCGAGAAAGGAGACGTCTACGCTGCCAAAATAGACAAGAAGTGGGTGCTTTACTTTAATGCTGGGACTCTTTATGTCCATTATGAAGAACACAATGTGGTTGTGATGTCACGGTGACGTCTTTCTGCACATTACGACGTGAGCTCGTTAAAACAGAAGGTGATTCTGTTGCATTAGTTTTGGTAGCATCACCAGAAAGAACGAAGGGGGGAAGCAGGCAAACGAAAAGCCATAAAACATAGTTAAAAAGGGACGGCACAGGTGAAGGTCACAGGAAGGTGAAAGCACGCTCTATTTACAATCTACCATCAAAGTATTTTGTGTTACTGAAGCTCGTTCAGAACTCCACTGCAAGCCTCTCACAGAAACCTCTTATTAAAGCACCGTGGCTGTGAGCACACAACCAAACAGGTGAAATAAAAGTAGCTAATGCTACATGACATCGTTCTGTCATGGTTACAGAGAAGTGCTCTCCCAGTGCTATTAATTAGCGTTAGCTCTTGTAGCCTCGTGCACTCTTTCCAGGTGACGTCAGTGAACCCTGTAAAGGCTCAAGGTTTAGAGAGGAAATGGAGATTCAGTTATTGTCTTATCGGGTTCACTGTTTTTTTGCCTCCTCTCAGCTGGCACCGCGTGCAGGTGAAGGGGATTCTCTCCAACGGGTTTGTTTCCGTCTACGACTTGGACTACGGCAAACATGAGCTCGTCCGCAACAATCTCCTCCAGCTGCTGATCGAGGAGTTCAGACAGCTGCCCTTCCAGGCGATCCCTGCACAGCTGGCAGGTCAGTTACTCACTCACACACACACACAGTGTTAAATCTGCCACCAGGGGGCGCTCTCAAAACAGTCACAAAAAGATGACGTCGAGGCTGGGGGAAATCCTGGGAGTGATTCTCTGCTCCTCCACCCTCACCCCAACCTTGCTTGTTTTATTCAACATGTTTGTGTCATGATGCGTCCTCCTGTTGCTCCTTCAGGTTTGACACACACTCAGTGGACCGAGGAGGCCGCCATGTTGTTCAGGAACCACGTGGAGGGTCGAGCGCTGGTGGCCCAGGTGGAGAGTGTACAGGAGGACGTCAAAGGTGAGCTCGGAGGACGCAGGTTGACAGTGTACCTGGTGGACACCACAATGCAGGAGAGGGACCTCTGGATTCACAGCATCATGGCCGACCTTGGCGGGGAGCTGTCCTCGGCAGCGTAGGGCGCCCTCTTGTGGCCGTCTGAGACTCTCGGCATGTATTTTTTGAATCACGACTTTTCTCTCTCCTGGTTCTTTCTTTTGTACACCTGCTGAAAGTGTTCAGTGAACTAAAAAAGAACTCTCCTCTGCTCTTGGTTTATTCTCCATGTTGGTTTTTTTTTTTCTCTCCATCACAGACTTTAAAGACGCGTGCAGGAAAAGGTCAAGAGTTCCTTTTTTTTTTTTTTTTTTTTTTCCTCTCTCTCTCTGGGGCGAGACTGACAAAAATGGATTGAACTCAAATGAAGGAGGGAGATGGAAACAATTCACCGTCAAATGTTACTCCGTCCGAATAATCAGCAGCGTTTCTGTACGCTCAAGTTTCACGCCACGTGTGTGTGTTGCATGGTTTGTGTGTTATTGAGACTCCCTCATGTGATCAAGATTTCTGTTTGCTGTGCCTCTTGTATACGTTGGTGTGGCTGATCTTGTTCTAGTTTGTAAATATGTTTAAAGATGAACCCAACCTATGGCCTTACTTTAAAAAACGTTGATGTACATACCTGTTCAAACACTTTTTCGTGTATTATATGTTGGATTGGATGGAGGACAAAAGTTAGGATTTTATTTGGTGTGAAAAGTTGTTACGATGGATTTGTTCTATTAAAACATTTAGCCAATGGAGGGTGTACTTTGAAAGCATTATGCTTTTTTATTTATTGGCTGAGGGGCCACACTGTTGTGACGTAACTGAAGCTAACTTGATAAAAAATGTTTGCTATTTTTTGTAAAATTACAATAATAATAATAATAATAATAATAATACATTAGACTATATAGAGCTTTTCTGATCACTCAAAAATCAAAATGAAGAATAAAAACGAAACAACCAGGATACTATAAGAGGAGGAGGACAGAGTTTGTTAATTGGTACAATGTTGCTATGGCAACTGCATACTGAGTTTTTTTTTTTTTTTTTTTTTAGTGAAACGTGACATTTAAAGATGCAGCATTGTCCTTTTTACATCACTGTAACTACAGAGAGACGAGGATTATCTACAGTGTGAAGGGACAAAATAGCATGAGATTAAATGCATTAATTTCAGACGATCAGTGTTAACCAGTGAATTCGGACAGTCCTTATATAAATTATTTTGATATGTAGTGTCAATGTCAATAATATAAAAATAATATGATTTTTTTTACTGAGCAGAGTCACTTCCTTTCGTGTGTGCTGGTTGCCTGGCAACCGACGCTCACGGCAAAGAAAGACGCAAAACGTGACTGTCAATTAAACTTTTCATCTCGTAATTTTGACTTTTATCTCATTTAGAATTTTTATCTCATTTTGTAATTCTTATCTTTTCATTTCGACTTCTTATTTAACAATTTTTGACTATTCATGCCGCCCTTACGACTTTTTATTACACGCAATATATGGGCAATAAGTAATTGTCACTAATGCCAAGTTTGTATTTGTATTTATTTAACTTGCGGAAATGGTGTTCAGCTCGTTTTGAGTTAGACTTTCATACTGGTTGGTCTAATTTAATTTGTCCGACTCGATGACGTCACTGGAGTGACAGAGCAGCCGTACAGGGAGGAGGAGGAGGAGGAGGAGGAGGTGAATCTCCCCCCACAAGTTTACTTTGCCCTTTGAGGGAGATGAGTTTGAGCCTCAACAAACTTGCCGTGAGAGGAGCGCTGCCTCGGGAGTAAAACAGCCTGACAGCACGCTGAAATCTACCGAGTTCAGGACCACCGGCGGGCTATGGACGCTTCCGTGTAGCCGGAGTTTGTGCTCGGAATCCCGGGTTGTGCGCCTGCAGCTGAGCGGACCGCGCAGCGCGACGCCAGGCGGCTCTGGAGGAAACCATATCTGGTCAAAGTATTCGTTGCTGTCACACAGCGGGACCGTCCGGCTATAAATAGCGCTGCAGGAGGAGGTACGGAAATAAATGCAAAAATGATACTGGAGGCTGTGAACTAGTCAAATGAGTGAGGGCAGCATATGAACTTTGAGACAGAGCTAGTGTGCACTTCAAAAAAGAAATACTCGTAAAACTGAAGTTTCCACGTGGTCTTTGTGATTAAAGGAAAACTATGATTTTACACTTGTTCTTGTAATGTTCTCCCTCCTGTGTGGGGAATGTTTTATTGGCTGTTCAGTCATAATGGCACCCTTCAAGTCCTCACAGTCATCGTCTCTAGTAGGCCTCTACCAGTGGTTTACTGCAGCCACTCCATGGGGTTTAACCACTTCTTGATTGATAATGTTCAGTCATAGCCTGCTGTTTAGGATGGTATCTCTAATTGGCTCGTAAACACTAACTATGCAACTGTTACCAGAGGCTGTTTATTCTCATTTCACAAAAAAAAAGAAATTAAGAGTATTCCCACTTCTTTCGGCACTACTGGCCTATTCACTATTCAACAACTTTGGGGAACTCTCAGTGCAAGAAAGTGGTGCATCCCTATATATAGAGACCAAGTTAATGTCAGCTGTTCAGCTGTTTGAATGCATTCTTCAGAGTGTTGCTGTGTGTATGAACGCCTCATCAGAAGCTCGACTGACTTATTAAGACGATTTTAAAAAGGTCTTGAGCTCAGCTGCAACAGTGTCCCTTTCTGTATAAAATCTTCCTGCATAATCAGGCCGTCTGTCAACGAGGGCTGTGAGATGTGACAGTTGTCTGCTGGCATGTTGGGTCCTCAGCTCCTTTGTGACCTACATACATCGCTGTAGAGTAAATGGAGATCTGTAACCTTGGTTACCTGGAACGTTACTGTTTTCCTTATTTTCATTCAACATAATGTCCTGAATAAAAAAAAAAAAAACCCAGCACCTTTGGTCATCACTTAGGAGCTGTTGCTGCACGGCGTTTCATTTTGTAAAACATGCATTCATACGTGTGCTCTTCATGGCTTGGATAAGTAGTGAATCATATCTACCTTTACCTTAAAGTCACACTGATGGTTAAAGTGACATATGGGTCTCTGCCTGGTCCATTACGAGGAGAGCTTGTTTTACAGCCCGTGATGTAGAACTTCACAAAGTGGAGACCTACGACATGAGAGGAAGCCACAAGTGAAAGTGATGAGTTAAGTTTCCTTGTTCACTAAAACATTGTCGAGCTGCAGAATGTTAGAAATAAAAAAAAAAAGCAAAAGAATCTGAATACATAAAAATTACAACAAAATACCTAGCTGACATATGAAACCAAACCCAAGACCCATCATAAGAACTATCAGGACCATCACTATTCCCTTTATTAAAACCATCGTAAGACCCAGCATTAGACTCATCGCAAAATCCATGATATCATAGGAGCAGTTATTAGAGAAATCAGTAGAACCATCATAAGATCAATTTGAACCATCACTGGACCTGTTAAAAGACCCATTACAAGAATAATTAGTAGAACCATCAGAATATCCATCAGAACCATCACTAGACCCTTTATTAGAACCATTTCTAGACCTGTCAAAAGACCCATTACATCATCCGTCATAAGAACCATCACAACCTTCAGTAGTCAAATCACAAGAACTATCAGAACCATCCCTAGAACCTTTATAAGAACCATCAGAAGAACCTCCAAAAGATCCATCATCACACTAAGTAGGTCTAAAAAAAAGTCACAGACTTTTAAAACACAGACAGAAATGCTCCGTTTCATATGTGCTCTCCTTGTGATGTCACAGTGGGATTCTGGTAAGAAAATCCCCTCCCCTCCCCTGGTAGCTCCTCTCATGGACTCCACCTCCAGCCTAGAACAAAACCTTTGCACAGGTCGGCCATTTTTATTCTCACTACAGATGAGTGACGTCTCCTGAGTAAATTTAAAGAGACACACACACCAAAACAGAGCGTTCAGAGAGAGCTGGTTTCTACAGGGTCACAAACCTCCTCTGCTGCTGGATTCATGTTATATTTGGACCAAAGCACAGAAACACAGATGTTTCATTCAGACCACAGGGGGGCGCTGTTTAAAAAGAGCGATAATATGTTCTATTTAATGTCTGATGATATAATAATCATTTCAGTCAGGACAGATCTTACTGATTGGAGCTTTAACACAGAAACAAAAAGGAAACAGAAACACAAGGATACAAACTACAAAATAAAACAGGAAATCATTTTGAAGTGAGAAAACCACAAAATCAGCTAAACAAAGGTCAACCATGACACTTGGAAGTGAGAGTTTTTGGCCACTCTGAGAGCATGTGTGAGTTTCTCTCAGGTCTATGGCATGTAAAAAAAACCCCTCACATCTTCTCCACAGTGTTTATGTTAAAACTCAAGCAGAAAGATGTTATGGGTAAAAAAAGACGCCATTTTGGCTCTTTGCACTGCAGTGAGAGGGGCTGCATGTTCAGGTCTCAAAGTGACCAGTTGCTGTGTGACATCAGTGTGAAAGTTTTACACCCGGGCTTCTTGATTGATGATCATGAATCAGTGCTGCTATTCTGAGAGGTCTGAGGAATGAACAGGACTAGTGTAGAGGTCAAAGGTCAAGACTAGTGTTTTTGACTTTACGGGCCACCGTCTGGTTAGTTAGCCCTTGTCTTTCTGCTCCGTGAACATCAAACGACGCACAAGTGTGTCGAATGGTTGTAAAAACAAGCACGGGTCTGGTTGATATCAAGAGAGCATGTCGGACTCGTCCAGCGGCATTTATTGGACTTCAGCCCAGTTCTTCTTCTCTGGTTTTGGAAACTTGTCATGTGACGGAGCAAAGAGAGAAGAGAACAAAAGAGAGACTCACTTGAACCAACCTTTTAGGAGGTTATCAGAAACACCTGACCCGAAAACGATCAGCTCATCCACCATCAGTTCTCTGCTCCCACCGCTAACACTCACACAGTATAACAGGATCAGCTTTATTGATCATGTATTATTATTCACACACGGGGAATCTGTCTTCAGTAACTCTGCTCTCGATGTACAACAGAATAACATTACATGTAAACATAACATAAACAAAATGGCAGGTTGTTTTGGCGTACAGTCATCTGTAGCGCCTGCCTGAGGGGAGGAGCTTGGACACAGGGTGTGAGGGGTGTGCAGTGATGCTACCTGCCTGTTTCCTGACCCTGGACCGGTATAAGTCCTGGATGGGGGGGAAGGTTGACGCCTGATTGTCCGGTGCAGTCTGTGTCTGTCCAGTTTGGTTACAGATCCAACCACACAGGTGGAGAACATGATCAGCAGCTCCACCACCAGGTCCGGCTCTTGACTGCTTTGCTTGGGGGGCATTCAGTAATGTCGACTAGTCTAGAGTAGTTAGCCTCTCAGCGAGGAGGTTCCTGGTTTGAATCCCTGTCTGACAGGGAGCCTCTCTGTGTGGAGTCTGCATGTTCTCCCTGTGCATGTGTTGGTTCTCTTCAGCTTCCTCCCACAGTCCAATCACATATGTGGCTGGTTGTCCATCTCTCAGTGTCAGCTCTGTGATTGGCTGTAGAACAGTCCAGGATATAACCCCGTCTGTAGCAAGACAATATAATGTGGCTGTTAGTTCAGGCAGACTTAACCATAAGTGACCTGTTGAAAACCTGTGAAGGTAAGAAAGCTAAAGGTGCGTCTGTTGAAAGTTAGCTCGTCACACTTCAGCGTGATATTTAAAACATTTCCAACATGGTGACCGCCATCGTTTGTCTTCAAAACAAAACTTCACTGACACAACATCCATGTTCCTCAAAGCAGCCTGAAAGCTGACTCATGTTCTCAACATGTACAATTCATCCATTTCAAGCAAATAAAATATAATAATAATAAATAAATGTGGCTACTAAATCTGAGAAGAAGATCCTCTTCCTCTGAGCCAAACGCTTCTGAATCATCAGCTGGCCCTCAGACGTCGTAGGTCAGAATAAAGAAGACTACGTTCCTGTGTCTCTGTGTCTCCCTCCCTCCCTTTAAGTATGAAATCACTTCTCTGCATTCTTCCTCCTCCAGCACCGTGTCTTTGTGAAGCAGCGCTGCTGGTCGCTTGATGTTCTGTTGCCTTTAACCCTGAGCTGGGGGGACACGGAGGTGAGTAGTCATTGAGCAACAACAGATGTGACATCATTATTCATGATGATGATAATAATGATGCTTTCTCTGCTGATTCTGTCTGCAGATATAGATTCTTTTTGTCCAAACTTTGGGATCCCTGTGAGCATCTGGCTTCCTGCATTTGATCGTTCACCTTTGGAGGGGTTATCGAGGTGAGAGAACCAGAGCCCGGCCGATCAACTGGCCAGCTGATAATATCAGCCGATATCAAGGGACTAACTGTATCGGCTAATTTCTCAACTCAACAGTTTTTGTGTTTCTGCAATCAGTTTATTTTTCTTTGCAACATTAAAAATCACCTCTGCAAAAGTTGAAAACACGTTTTGGTTTTGTGGCTCATCACATCCCATTCATCAGCTTGAGGTTATCCGTGGGTGTTTGCAGGTCTGCTGTCCATCATGTCGGTGCTGAAGAAGGAGATGGATAAGTACAGGGACATAGACGAGGACGAGCTGCTGAAGAAGCTGTCGGAGGAAGAGCTGCAGCGATTAGAGGATGAGTTAGAGGAGCTGGATCCTGACGTAAGTCTGTGATATCGAGCCCAGAAGCAGGAGTTCATGTCACTTTGTTGGTGTGAGCTGAAAGTTATGTGTTCACGCGGGCTGGACGCCGCCCCCCTCATATACCACAGTGCTGCATGCTATGTATTCCTAGCTACCCATGTATGCATTCATTTAGCAGTGAGCTTATCTCCTGCAGGGTTTGAGTGTGATGATTGATCTGTGATTTCAAGCTTTCTTTGGATTCTGCCTGTGTAAAGACGTCCTTTCAATGATGTTTGGTATCTTCTCAGAGAGCACTGAACTCCATCCGTGATAGACTGAAGTGTTTCCTTCTACTTTGTCTTCAAATATCTCATTTAAAAATTTAAAAAAAAAAAAAACTCCCCAGAAAAGTGACGACTTGAACACAAACCAGCATGACAATAACTTTCACAACCAAGGGAGGTTTGAAAACAAGCTAGGTGCATCCACCACGTTTTCAGCTACTGCAGAAGCAGATAGCACCCCCTGCTGGTTTAAAAGAGCGTCTCAGGTGTGTGTGTGTATATTTTTGTGTCATCGATTGTCCATACGTGCATGCTTAGGTGTCGTCTCGAGTTGAGCAGAGGGATCCGGGACACGTTCTACTTGTAGCTGTTGTTTATTTCTGAAGATGATGCTAGCTCTGCCAGCTCTGTTCCCTCGGTGATGTATCACGGGGTGAGATGGCGACAGCAGCTGTAATAGCTCTCTGATGAATGTCGGACTGGACTCCCCCTCAATGCCAAGGGGATGACAGGAAGGGTATAATGTGCAGGCCTCAGTGTGTGTGTGTGTGTGTGTGTGTGTGTGTGTGTGTGTGTGTGTGTGTGTGTGTGTGTGTGTGTGTGTGTGTGTGTGTGTGTGTGTGTGTGTGTGTGTGTGTGTGTGTGTGTGTGTGTGTGTGTGTGTGGCTGATGCCAGCAGCGAGTGGGCGAGGGGTTTAAGTGACGTCAGCAGCAGAAGCAGCGAGAGGCCGTGCGTGCGTACTTCCTTTGCTTGTGGCTGTTTATGAGACGAACTTTTTACACAAAGTTAAGTGCTGCTTTTTGAAAAATCCTCTAACCTTCCCAGCATGACTTCCTGCATGACTTCCAGTAAGCCGCTGAATGTGCTGGGATCGTTGGATGATTCATTTGTTTTCAGTTATTGAGAGAGGCAGCGGTGTGTGTGTGTGTGTGTGTGTGTGTGTGTGTGTGTGTGTGTGTGTGTGTGTGTGTGTGTGTGTGTGTGTGTGTGTGTGTGTGTGTGTGTGTGTGTGTGTGTGTGTGTGTGTGTGTGTGTGTGTGTGTGTGTGTGTGTGTGTGTGTGTGTGTGTGTGTGTGTGTGTGTGTGTGTGTGCTAAAACACAAATACACATGGTGGTAGAGTCTGATGGCGGGCCTGTTTATCTCACCCTTTGGATCTGCGTTTCAACAAGACTCCGAACACACCAGTGACCCAGCAGCACTTTGGTTCCAGACCAACAAGATTAAAGTTGTGCACTGGCCAACTCAGTCTCTTGTTTGGGCAGGCCATCCTCGTGGGGGGGGGGGTTTGTTCAGGAGCTCCCAGAAAAGGGAGAGGTTAGAATATAAAGATAGTGACAAGCAGTAATAAGATATGAATAAGATACTTTCTTCAGGTCTAAGAGATAAGAGATAAGATAAGAGATAAGAGATCCTGGTGCCAGTTCCCCCGGTAGTCTAGGCCTATAGCAGCAGAACTATGAGCTGGTCCTAAGCCAGCCCTAACTATAAGATTTATCAAAAAGAAAAGTTTGAAGTCTATTCTTAAAAGTACCTAGTGTGTCTGCCTCCCGGACCCCGACTGGTAGACGATTCCAAAGGAGCGGTGCCTGATAACTAAAGGCTCTACCTCCCATAGTACTTTTAGAGACTATAGGCACCACGAGCAGGTGTAATGTTCTTGTCGGATAGTACGGTACGGTAGCATCAAGTCAGCAGTTCTCACAAACAACTGCACATGATTCACAGGGAAGCTAAGTCTTCGAGGTTACACAGTAACTGTAGACAGCCTAATATTCCTGTAAAGCCAAAACACATTCGACCACAGCAGTGGCCCTTAATGTGCACATTGTCCATTGACAGGAGGAAAGCTCCCTCATTGCCTTGCAAAGCGTTGCATGCATTGTTGCTGTGCAAACAAAAATGTGTGGATGTGCAGCCTTCCCCACCGTGCACGTGGTCACCGTGCTCAGGCGCCGTTAGGACACGAGCAGCGTGAGTGAGGAGCGGCACGGGACGGAACACTGGGGCCGGACATCCTTGAAATCTGATTGGCAGCCTCAAAATCCTGCATTATGATTGGCTATTTGACATTTCCTGTGGACTTAGAAAATGTCGACCGTCTGCTGTGTAACATTTTACAGTTCAGGAGTAAAACGTCCTCAGATACTGTCAGGTTGGTATTTGAATTGATTTGATTACTTTTACTGCTGGTTGCCTAAGTTGCACTAAAAGCTGAACTGTCAGCGCCTGACTCTAACAGACACGTTTATATTTCAGCTGTTTACAATATTTCTCTGCAGCAGCAGTACACAGTGTGTGCTCGGCGTCTCGGCTCCAAGCTCATCACTCCTCCCAGTTTTATTTTTACGTGCATCATTCTGTGGAGTGATGCACGAAGCAGAGCCTGCAGGAGGAGGCTTTGGTGGGGCTGAGGGAGGGCGCAGTGCTGCTGCAGGTCTCGTGCAACATAAACTGACAGGTGATTGTGGATGATGAAGTGTGAAATCAGTGCAGTTTAAATTGTCTGCCTGAATGAGCTCGCAGGCGTCGCCTCATTTAATCCCTGAGATCATTTTTATTTCTCACTCAGTTATTACATATGGCCTTTACTTGGCCGTGGAGCGCTGAGTCTCACAAACGTCAGGCCTCCTCTGCGTGAGTCAGGGCTCCAGTCCAGTCACCTTCGTCAAGAAATGTGGACCCCCTTGGGGGGCGCCGATAGCTCAGCGGCAGCGACAGCGCGCGTACCATGTTGTGAGGCTTTGCTCCTCGCGCGGGCGGCCCGGGTTCGCGTCCGGCCTGTGGCCACTTTCCCGCATGTCTCTCCCCACTCTCTCCCCCTTTCCGACTCTATCCACTGTTCTATCAAATAAAGGCAAAAAGGCCAAAAATAAATCTTTAAAAAAAAAAAAAAAGAAATGTGGACCCCCCCGCCCCCCGCGTGGATGTGATTTCACATAATGGTTTCCAACCTCCTCATCTCTTTTCTACATCTTAATCTGTCTGGAAGATTATTTTCCAGTGAGGCTTCTCCTCCCTTTGAAAAGGACATGGAGAAGATTTCCTTGAACAGTTTAACACAGCGCAGCATTAATTAAGAATTAAATGACAGTTTAAGAGTCTTTATTTGTTTTGGTTTTTTAAAGCATGCTACTCAACGGTTTGACTTTTTTTATGCTGTTAGAAAGAAACTATTTCCTATGAAAAAACTTGTGTGCGTGACACAGTTTATAACACCAGTTACTGAAACTCGTCGAGGCGTTTGGCGGTATCTAAATTCCACCACCAGGAGGCTCTCGATGTTTAAACTGGAGCTCAGAAAACTGGTACCCCCTTTGTTGTGACGTGTTCCTCCCTCTTATTGAAAGTGTGGAGGTGACGTCACGTTGAGCAGCGGTGGAGCGACACACAGAAGATGAATTGGCTCCACCGCGAAGGTGTACATATGACACGTCGGCTAAAACAACTTTCATTGCAGGTTTTGTCCGTTTAATTTCTCCTCTCGTATCCTGAGGCCACGTGTGTCCGATCTCTGAGCGTGGAGGTGAAACCCAGTGAGGTACAGTCGAGATGGACGTACAGGGAGCGGTGTGGTAAAAATATCAGCGTGCCTGTTTTCTGCAGCTGAACGAACCTGCGACTTAAAAAGCTCTGATGTGAGAGTGTGAGATACTCCCGACCGACTTCTCTATAAATACTGCTGTAAGTCACGTGAACGTTTATGAAGCACTAATGGAAAGGACGAGGGCGAGTGGACGTGCAGAAACTAAACATTGGAGCTGTGTAACTGACTTTGTTGTCCTGTTAGTTGTAAGCTTGAAGAGAGAGAGGGCCAGCAGGGGAAGTTTGAGTGCAGAGAGGAAAGATAAGATATGAAGCTATTCGTAGCTCTTTAGAGAGTCGCCTTTTAAATGTAGCTTGAGCTTGAAAGTAACACGACAAAGCAGTGAGCCTCTGGGAAATGTCTTTGCCCCGTTGCCCCGTTGAGCTGGAGCCAAGAGAGTGACTGACGTGGGACTTACATTAACCAGAGCATAGATGCTGTCCCTACATAGATATATGTCTGACTTTAATTTAAAGGCCACATATTATCATCCTTATTTGACACTTTTGAAGATGTCTCAGAGCTCCTCTTCATCATGTGTGTGAAGTGTGTTGTTGTAAATCCACTCTGATCCTGTATTTGATCACGTCTATAAACCCCTCTATTTCAGCCCTGCTCAGAACAGGCTGTTTCGGTGTCTGTAGCTTTAAATATGTAAATGAGCTGTGTCTGACCACGCCCCCTCTCTGGAAGGGCTCGGGTGTACTCGCTGCTTTCTGGCTCCATGACCTATTGTTTACAGTGAGACCATAAAGAGGTACTGTTTGCACATGGCTCTATTGCTCTGAGTTTACATACACAGACGTGTGAATAGTGCGTGCATGTCAAACTGCTCCTGCAATAATGAAACATAATGGGAATTCACAGAGTTGGACACAAACATGACGCTGTCACAGAATCAATATGAACGTCTAGGGCTGTAACAGTAAATCTGTTTAGACATGATTAATCACTAAATTAATCACATTTTTGTGTTTGAAATTCCGTTATCTTAGATAAATAAATTTTTTAAGGCTTTTATTTTGAATTTTTCTACTGTCTTAAGCAGAGAGTACGCTAAATGCTGTGTGCTTTTATTTTGAAATAAAGTAAGGCCCTTCTGGTAGATGGAAGGTTAGGACAGGAAGTTAAGCACAGAAACAGGAAGTGCTTAGGGATCCCAAAGTGACGTCAAAGAGAGAGGACACTGAGGACCACTATCTACGGAGAGACTGAAGGGACAAAATAAATACAGAGACACTGAGGACCACTATCTACAGAGAGACTGAAGGGACAAAATAAATACAGAGACACACTGAGGACCACTATCTACGGAGAGACTGAAGGGACAAAATAAATACAGAGACACTGAGGACCACTATGTACAGAGAGACTGAAGGGACAAAATAAATACAGAGACACTGAGGACCACTATCTACAGAGAGACTGAAGGGACAAAATAAATACAGAGAGACACTGAGGACCACTATCTACAGAGAGACTGAAGGGACAAAATAAATACAGAGAGACACTGAGGACCACTATCTACAGAGAGACTGAAGGGACAAAATAAATACAGAGACACTGAGGACCACTATCTACAGAGAGACTGAAGGGACAAAATAAATACAGAGACACTGAGGACCACTATCTACGGGGAGACTGAAGGGACAAAATAAATACAGAGACACACTGAGGACCACTAGCTACAGAGAGACTGAAGGGACAAAATAAATACAGAGACACTGAGGACCACTATCTACAGAGAGACTGAAGGGACAAAATAAATACAGAGACACTGAGGACCACTATCTACGGGGAGACTGAAGGGACACAATAAATACAGAGACACTGAGGACCACTATCTACAGAGAGACTGAAGGGACAAAATAAATACAGAGAGACACTGAGGACCACTATCTACAGAGAGACTGAAGGGACAAAATAAATACAGAGACACTGAGGACCACTATCTACAGAGAGACTGAAGGGACAAAATAAATACAGAGAGACACTGAGGACCACTATCTACAGAGAGACTGAAGTAATGCTGCCATCCTGAGTTGAGTCAGTCATTTATGATCCAATCATGTCCCTTCTCATCCACATCCAGAACGCGTTGTTGCCAGCTGGGATGCGGCAGAAAGACCAGACGAAAAAAGCTCCGACGGGGACGTTTCAGAGAGACAACCTGCTCGCCCACCTGGAGAAACAGGCCAAGGAGCATCCAGACCAGGAAGACCTGGTGCCGTACACGGGCGAGAAGAGAGGTAAGAAAAACCTTCTGGTGACACATTCAGAACGTATGAGATTCAAACAACTGATTTATAAAAAAACAGCGAAACAAACAAAGTTCTTCTGAACATTTTCAGAACAGTTTGAACTTTTGTTGCTTCATTAACAAATTGTGAATTCTTATGTTGAAGCTCAAATTTGCTGATCGTTGTTTAAATTTTAAATTTCTGTTGGACCGAGTCCTCACTACTCCAAGGTATCTTTATCGTCTCTGTCACTACAGATCGTACTGATCGGACCTTTAAAGACGTACTTTCAGTTTATTATGATGGCTTTCTAACCGCAGGTCTGAGTCTCTGAGAAGTAACTATGAATTTGTGACCTTTAACCTTTTGACGTTGAACTAGCGTCAGCTGTGTAACAGAACCGCTCTGTGTTTTTTCTTTAACGCTGTGGCAGTAGACTTCGTTCCACTGAGGATGAAGATGTTGACATCGTTTCACTTTGAGCTTTTTAACCCTGTCGTGAACAGTTAGCGACACTCGGGTTTGTATGTGTGGGATCAGGAGAGGACAACGCTCAGGGCGAAGTCTCACCATGCCGCTGCCGGCAGCTCGTGTTTATACGGGGGATCAAAAAAATGTCCGGCTGAAACTCGAGGAGACCAACACACACACACACACACACACACACACACACACACACACACACACACACACACACACACAGAGAGCAGTGAAGACATAAATCTGAGGGTCAGTCAGACATGGTGACGGCAGCCTGCGGTCAGGGAGACGTGATGAAGGGTCCTCAGTCAGCTGTTATGTAAGAGAGCCGCTCAGAGATCACAGTCGGCTACCTTACCTTACTTGACATTTACATTTGAAACACAAACCACTGCAGGCTTTTCTTTTTCTTGGACTAAACCTGAAGAAGAAGAAGGCGTGTCCACAGAGAGCTTTGTTTTGCTCTATAAGTCACATGATGAGACTTTAATAGGATACATTAGGCATGTGGTGTCGAGCGCTCTCAGCGGCCTGAAGTGCAGTGAAGATACCTCTGGAGGTCTGGAGGTGACTCGTGTACTTGTCTGCTGCCTCCCTCCACAGTGTTCACACGGTGTGTGTTTCTCCTTTGGTGTCGTAGGTAAAGCCTGGGTGCCGAAGAAGATCGTGGATCCCATCATGGAGAATGTGACTCTGGAGCCGGAGCTAGAAGAAGCCCTGGCGAGTGCTTCTGATGCTGAACTCTGCGATATCGCAGGTAATCACACACACACACACACACACACACACACACACACACACACACACACACACACACACACACACACACACACACTGAACCATTAGCATACATACATTAACAATTTCTTGCCAGTATTTTGTTCTTTGTAAAATCAGAAGCTTGTTCTGTTCCCTCAGATGTGATCACCCTGAGCTTCAGGGCTGGCCCTTCTACGATACACAACATGTATTGTTGCTCCACAGTTCTGGTTCTGGAAGTAAAAATCCCGTTTATTGTCCCCAAAGTGGATTTGAGGTTCAGAAACCGTGATGTCATAACCATCGCAGGTAGTCTGACCACGAGCTACCCGAGTGTGACACGATGGTTTGTGCTCCTGTCGTTTGTCTGAGCTCTGATTGGTGGAGCTCGCTGTAACCATGGCAATGTTTCTGGGTGTGATTTATACGTCCAACAACACAAACTACAAGAAAGTACAACAGCTGTATTAACAGTATCAACATGATCAAGAAGGATCATTTGCAAGGGATTGTGGGATGTGTAGTTCATTGACTCCACAGTCTTTTAGCTAGCTCAGTTTTTAACGCCAAATCAAACGTTTTTCCTGAGTGTGCGGGTTTCAGGCTTTAAATCTCTGGATGTAAAGATTTTGTGAAATGTCAACAGAAGATTTGAACGTGGAAGTGTACTTTCAGAACCAGAGCCAAGTGGGCCGGCTCTATTGGAATACACTTGTTTATCATTATGGTCAGTAGGGAAGAAACTTTGCAAAAGTCCGTCCTGTTTTTAGGATTTTTAGGCTAATAATAAAAACAGTATTTATTGATGTTCGTCTCCTGGATCTCATTGGTTGACTCTTCTTTAGCTCAGGTATCTGAGCCTTCATCATCTCCTCTCACTAATCAATAAAACTCCATCGTGGCCTCAGAATCACCTCATTCATTTGCTTAACCCTAATCTTCTCCATTTCCTCCAGCGCTCCTTCCACCTCACCTCCACCCTTCCCCTTCATCCCTCCATCTCCTCCACCTTCTTCACCCCCTGCTGGATATCTCTGTTTGCTAGCTGAACACCATCCAGGGTATCTGCAGAGAGCACGCACTGCTGCATGTGAACACTGAGCTCAGAGTTTTTCCTGCCACTGCCTGAGTAAAAGTTCTGCCTGAAGTTTTAATGATCCGATGTGAGACAGGAGGGTGAGGTTGACTTTCTCTCCTGTGATTGGTGCATTTTTACACCGCTTTTCTTCCACAAGGTCCCAGAACTTTAAGTTCCAGGGCCTTCTCTTTGAGGAAATGGTTCCTGTGGTCCAGACTTTATCAGGATTAGTCTTAGTCCCCCCCTCCCTGTTCATCTACTGGTCCAGCATGTACACAGTCTGATACAGGAGGCCTAGTCCCTAGACCTTTAGAAAGGTCTCTTTTAGGAACCAGACCCTGGTTCACATAGTTCTTCAAAAGGTCCTTCGTTCTGGGTGGGAAGTTCCTGCGGTCAAAAAGCGGCTCATGTTCTTCCCTCTCTGCTCCTTCATGATGCCGTCAAACTCCAAAATGTCTCCAACGGGACAATGAAGTGTTTGTGTCATACCTGTAGCATCGATATGAAGGAAACCATCATCATCACAGCGTCAGACTGTGACGCTGCATTTGGCTCCTCCTTCTGCGTCGTGTGAGGCGCATGTGTCAACGAGAAATTCAGGAAGCCTGCTTGAAAGTGTCTCGAAGCTTTTCAGGCGTGCATGTGTGAAGACGGCTTGGACTGAATCACGCAGAGGGAGCCATGCGTTCTCTGTGATGTTTGACTAACACCTTTGCATGTATGAATCTTTTTTATCAAAAAGCCTTTTACAGTGACGGGAAACGTTTAAGTCTGGGAGACATTTCATGACGCTGAAAAAGTCCCCAGGAGTTGTGGAAGGTAGCGTGCCGTGTCTCCTCTAAGAGCAGCGTGTGTTCCTTTAACTGTTTATGTCTTTGCAAAGCGCCCCGTCCTCATGCTCTCCATCTTTCTGACACACAGATGAGGTGATAATCCTCCCTGAATCATTTCGTTTACACAGCGTCCTCAGAGTAGCTGCTCACTTTAGAAACTTGTTTTAGCTTCCCTGCTGCCGGGACGCCTTTTTCCCACGATGAAACCTTCCTTCACACGAAGCAGGTGGAGCTGCGGCTGCACAAACAAAGCCCACATCTTATTCCTTAAAGCAGTATTAACGATTCTTAAGTTGTGAATCTGTCTGTGTCACGTTTGACTTGTTTTCTGCTTGTAGTTTTGTGCATGGGGGGGCGGGAGGGGGAGGGGGGGTGACATGACAATCAATACATCTATTGACGTGTTTCAACATTTCCTCTGTTTCTTCTTCTACCACTCTGTCTGTTTCCTTTGTCCTCTCCGTCCTCACTCAGTCTTCTTGCTGTCTTCCAGCCATCCTGGGTATGCACACCCTGATGAGTAACCAGCAGTACTATGAAGCCCTGGCCAGCAGCACCATAGTCAACAAGCAAGGCCTCAACAGTATGCACACACCCCGGCACATGCACACAAACTTATGTAACTGAGTCTCTTATCTGCTAGCTGAGCGATCTGTCTTCACTCGGACACATGTGGGTTTCTATCGAGGACTGAGTTAAACCACGCCAAAACAAAGCAGATCACTCAACTAGTCCGAAGCAAATACGAGCTCACTGAAGAAAAATGTGGAGGAGAGGAGGAATGATCTCATGCTGGCAGAGCGCTGCTTTACTTTATTAAAGATGATTGACTCACTTACAGTCATTGTTTGCACTCGGAGCATGCTCAAATATAGTTACACATCCCAGACGTGTAGCGTGTCATCACATGTGTTTCTATAGCATCCTGTCTTTGATCACACACACTTTAAAGAGCCATCTGTTATGCTGCATGGTGGCTTGTAGTGAAGATTATCTTCCCGCTCTGAGCTGGGACAGAGACGCGGCTCCTTCACTTTTAAAAAAAAGCCTCATGAAGAGTTTGTTATTTTCTGATTGATTTGGTTTTCTAGAACGACAGGAACGTTTCTGACACTCGGCGAAGAGGCGACAGCGAACGACATTCTCGGCTTTTATCTCAAAAACTTGAACGTCCTTAAACTGGACTTGTCGCTCGTGCATGAACAGAATCCAAACATGATGAGAGGCTCTTTCCCTGCGGTGACTCGTTTAAACAGCAGTGTGAATGTGTTGAAGGTGTGATCCAGTGCACCCAGTATAAACCAGTCCCCGACGAAGAGCCCAATAACACCGACGTAGAAGAGACCCTGCAGAGGATGAAGAGGAACGACCCCGACCTGGTCGAGGTCAACCTGAACAACATCAGAGTGAGTGTTTAAAGTTCTGCAAAGGCTTTCAAACCTTGTATGTTTTAAACATTCATGCTAACGGATGTTTGAAATGAGCTCTCTTGAAGTTTTTGGTTTAAAGAAGAAAAAGAAGATGTCCGTTATTAATCCATGCAAAATACACTTTTTTTTGTGTGCTCCATCAGTATGTGTTTTTTTCTCTTTAGAACATCCCCATCAAGACCCTGAAGGCGTACGCCGAGGCTCTGATCACCAACACTGCGGTGGAGAGGTTTAGTATCGTTGGAACCAGGAGCAACGACCCCGTAGCCTTCGTGAGTGGACAGTGTGGAGTTTCTGTCAGAGCCCGGCCCAGGGAGATGACATCATGGGACTTGGATTACCTGCTGTGTGTGTGTGTGTGTTTGTTTTTCAGGCCCTGGCTGAGATGTTGAAGGTGAACACGACGCTGAAGAGCCTGAACGTTGAGTCCAACTTCATCACAGGAACAGGAATCCTGTCCCTCATAGGGTCACTGCGGGGTAACACCACGCTACAGGAGCTCAAGATCGACAATCAGGTACAAACTGCCACGCACGCCACGACACGACGCCACAGAGCGACACGACACGACGCCACAGAGCGGCACGACACGACACGACGCCACAGAGCGGCCCGACACGACAGGACGCCACAGAGCGACACGACACGACGCCACAGAGCGGCACAACACGACATGACGCCACAGAGCGACACGACATGACGCCACAGAGCGACACGACACGACGCCACAGAGCGGCACAACACGACACGACGCCACAGAGCGGCACAACACGACATGACGCCACAGAGCGGCACGACACGACGCCACAGAGCGGCACGACACGACATGACGCCACAGAGCGACACGACACGACGCCACAGAGCGGCACAACACGACACGACGCCACAGAGCGGCACAACACGACATGACGCCACAGAGCGGCACGACGCCACAGAGCGGCACGACACGACACGACGCCACAGAGCGGCCCGACACGACACGACGCCACAGAGCGGCCCGACACGACACGACGCCACAGAGCGGCACGACACGACACAACGCCACAGAGCGGCCCGACACGACAGGACGCCACAGAGCGGCACGACGCCACAGAGCGGCACGACACGACATGACGCCACAGAGCGGCCCGACACGACAGGACGCCACAGAGCGGCCCGACACGACACGACGCCACAGAGCGGCACGACACGACGCCACAGAGCGGCACGACACGACATGACGCCACAGAGCGGCACGACACGACACGACGCCACAGAGCGGCACGACACGACACAACGCCACAGAGCGGCACGACACGACACGACGCCACAGAGCGGCCCGACACGACAGGACGCCACAGAGCGGCACGACGCCACAGAGCGGCACGACACGACATGACGCCACAGAGCGGCCCGACACGACATGACGCCACAGAGCGGCCCGACACGACATGACGCCACAGAGCGTCACGACACGCCAGACGCAATACGACAAAAACACGACAGTTACGAAAATACAAGACAGGCGTAACCCAAAACAACAAACACATCTCCTTTCTATCCCCTCCTTCATGCCTCCCTGCTCACCTTCTCTCTCGCCCTCTCTCTCTCTCTCCCTCTCTGTCTCTTGCCCTCTGTCTCTCGCCCTCTTTCTCTCTCTCTCTCTCTCTCCCCCTCTGTCTCTCTCTCTGTCTCTCGCCCTCTCTCTCTGTCTCTCGCTCTCTGTCTCTCTCTCTCTCTCTCTCTCTCTCCCCCTCTGTCTTTCTCTCTCTCTCTCTCTCGCCCTCTCTCTCTCTCTCTCTCTCTCTCTCTCTCTCTCTCTCTCTCTCTCTCTCAGAGCCAGCCGTTAGGCAACAAAGTGGAGATGGAGATAGCCAGCATGCTGGAGAAAAACACCACGCTGCTGAAGTTTGGATATCACTTCACCCAGCAGGGTCCACGCCTCCGGGGCTCCAACGCCATGATGAACAACAACGACCTGGGTGGGTGACACGCACGCACACACACACACACACACACACACACACACACACACACACACATTGCATCTGTCAGCGTGTGTTGCTGCACACGCCGGTGATGCTCCTTTGGTTCTACTTTAATCACACTCTGATGAAAGAATCAGAGTGACATCATCAACCAGCAACTCGGCAAAGCGGCGCGGCCAGAGAGCCTCAGCCAATCAAAACATCAGCTTCTCAAATCATGACATCATCACCTCAGAAAGAGCGAACAAACTAATGAAGGAAATGGCATTTTAATAACTGGTGATTTCATGTTTTACTGTGTGTGTTTTTTTTACAGTGTGATGCTCATGTCAATCTGTGCTAAGAGTGTTTGTGCTGTAATCCTGTCGTAACGTTTCCCCCCCCCCCCTCTCATCGTCTCGAAGCCCGGACTGTCAGGTCAGAGTCAGACGGCTCCTTCACCCTCACTCTGTCCGTGCCTGAGCTGGAGAGAGCCTTCGGGAAAAAGTTCAAGTCCAAGACTAAGTAATGAGAGCAACGTGTGTCTGCTGAGGCTTTCCTCTGTTCTTTGAGCGCTGCCTCCACCTCTCGTACTCCTCTGCTCCTCTGCGCCTCCCTCCTCACTCCTTTTCTCCTGGTCTCCAACCACAACTGGCCCTGCTTTCCTCTGTCGTCAGTGTGCATCTTCTGTGTTTCCCCAAAAAACATGCAAGATCCTCTGCAGCTCAAGTCCACACACTGGAATATACAGGAAGTCTGGAGGATCCATAACCAGCTGATTTACCGTTAGCGCTCTTTGTCGGGTACTTCGTTTTCACCCGCGGGGAATTGAACTCTTGGTCGCCAGAGTTTGGGTCCCCGCAGGTGAGAGGACAATCCAAAAAGCCGAACCAAAACGCAGTGCATTGTGGGTTAAAGTTAGCATTGCTAACAACCCCAGCCTTCAGTCGTCCTCACAGGTTAATGTCACACAGCGCTCCGGTCGATCTGCCGGTTTAAAATATCTCCATTTTATAGATTATAATTCTGCCTCCCTCCGCAGCATTAGAGCCGGGTGGCTGCTGTAACATTTGACAAAGTGCAGAGTGAAAGTAAAGAAAATGAAAAATGTTCTGGAGCTTAAACACACTGACTGATCTTCCTCCTGAAACTGTCCACCTCTTGGTTTCCCTTGAGCTGTTTCCTGTCTCCTATTGGCTGATCTGTGACGCTGCGGCCGCCTCTGTGGTCCAGTGAAATGTTCTGGTCCTGATCAGACTCTTCTCTGAAACAGCTGCTTCTTCTTTTCCACGATCGTCTGGATGATTTACTTCTCCTCTCTTCTGCCGTCAGCCTTACTTTCATCTGAAGCTTGGCTGTCGACCGGCTTAAATTGCTGATTTGCAGATTGTATGATGATGAGTAAAACCTTGTAGAAGAATGTTTGTTGTCCTGAGAACTGCACGTTTGAAGTTGGAGATATTCTCCTGCATTCTGCTCTTGATTCCTTCCCTCGTCTCTCGTCTCGTGTCCTTTCTTTTGTCTGTGCCTCCTCACCCTTTGTTCATGCGCTCCTCTCTCTCTCCCTCTGCAGTAAGAAAGAGAAGGCTTGAGGGAGGACCCATCTTCCCCAAGTGTCGGACGAATGTGTAGAAACCGGAGCTGCTCTCAACCCTGTGATCCCCCTCCTCAACCTCGACCGTCTTCACACACCTCGACCCCTCCGCCTCTCGTCCTCTGACGGCCTGCAGAGGTCCGTGAACGCACCTTCAGGTTCAAGTGTCGGGAGTTTGGAGGCGACCTCTGACCTCTTTCTCTACTTTCTCTGTTTAACGTAGACTGTTCCGGAGCCCTGAGTGCATGCAGACGGGGAGATTTTATACAGATTATTTAGTGTTCTTTTGGGAGTTTAAATTGGACCCAACGCTTGAATTGCTGTAACTCGTTGTACAAACTAACAAGACAAGGCCGACTTTGTCATGATGAATCATTTCACATCGCTTCGAGAGTGTCGGGAGGTCTGCTTTTACACGACGGCTCGCTCAAAGATGGCGGGGAAGTGTAAGCCCTCCCTGTTTCTCTGTAGGAGTCGAATGAATTCTAATTCTTCTGTAAATGATTTGTGCTTTCTTTAAAGCTCTTTAGTTCTTTAGTTATCGACTGATGGATTGATAAAGCCGACTCCTGTGAGATGTGTTGCTATTTATTAGCAGAGCGTATTTATTTGCGACATTTAAAGGAATGACAAGACGTTTAAATACACAACGAAGATTGGATTGATTTGGCTGCAGAGTGTTCAAACTTTGAGTGTCTGCGTATCAAACTGTAAACTCTGAATGCATCGTGCTGCCTTCAAGGACTGCAGGGGATTTCTGCTAGCTGGGAATAGCAGAGTTTGAGTTCACATAAATAAACCACAGAAACAGTATTTGTATTAAAACTTTATAACCCACAGACAAACATTTAAAAACCAAGTTTGTCAACACTTTTGAAACTTTTTGATACCATGTCTTTTAAAACGATGTAATCTCTCATTTCGTTGACGGTTCATTGTGGAAAAGTACTGAAGCATTTTCAAAGGATGGATGTGCGACTGTCCAGTAGATGTCACCCTGGAGCAGCAGCGTAAAACCAACACAAACACCCTCCACTCACGTTCACACAAAGGTTAAGAACGCACCATCATTAAGCACCATTAAACATGAGCAGCAGAAAGATGGAGCCACGATTCCTTGGGCATGCATCGTTGTGTTAGCATGCTAATGTTAGCGCTCTTTAGCTAGCTCTTAGCTTCCAGTGCATGTAAACTGAAACACAATAACTGTGATCCTCATCCAGATAATCAGTGAGTATGTTCTTCTTCTTCTTGACTCAAACAGCTTTTATACACAAGGGGAGGAGCCATGTAAACACAGCTCTGACAACAACACAGCCAGCAGGACTCCAGCTTCTCCCTCACTGTAGACAGTCAGGACTCACACACACAATCACACAGCACACACTGGATTTCTGCTGTATTTATGTGAAACATGTCGCACACTCTTCCTTTCATAAGACAGATGCAAAGAGGAGTGAAGCCGTCAGACGGCTGTTTAAATTTAAAACAAGAAAGTGCTCTTTTTTAGGTGCCTTGGACTTCTGCTTGTGTTGCTGCATGGTATCCAATCAGTGTTTTTTACCTCGTTGGTACTGAAGTTTAAAATGCAGGTGTCATATCAATGTTAAAGGACGTGATGACAGCCTGAAAGAGCAGCTTTAACCTGCATGGACTGCTGTTACACTCCATGATTGTTTTAACGTGCATTTACTGAAGCGTTCTTTTAGAAGTGCCTGAACCCAAACGGTGTTTTATTTCAGCCGTCTAACTCTTCAGTGTATCTTTTAATCTTTTAATGTCCGACTGAGGATCCAAACCGGAATATATAACAGCTGATTTCTTATTCTGCTGTTTGTTTGTTGATTCGATGCCCAAAAATGCTCAAATCATAAATCTCTCTCTCTCTCTCTCTGTCTCTCTCTCTCTGTCTCTCTCTCTCTCTGTCTCTCTCTCTCTGTGTCTCTCTCTCTCTCTGTCTCTCTCTGTCTCTCTCTCTCTCTGTCTCTCTCTCTCTCTCTCTCTCTCTCTCTCTCTTCTCTTTCTCTCTCTCTGTATGCTGTATGATGAGAGAGAGAGAGAGAGGGTCTGCACACTTGACTCAGACCCCCCCCATCAGTGTTTCTGTGACGACACGGTCTGTGCGTGTTCCTGCATGTTTAAGGGTTATGAGGTCACACATCTCTGCTCCGTGTCGAACCTGTCCGTGCTGCAGGTGTTCAACAAGTGTCAGCTCTGAATGTAAACATGAGTGAAATAAGAAGTCACTGAGTGCTCGAGGTGAAGACGACTCCTTTCGCTCGGTCTGTGTGTGCGTCCTGTTTGCTCATATTTTAGTGCTTGATTTGTGTTTTCATAGGTAGTTCACCTTTTTTTTTTTTTTTTTGGTTGATTTTATTTTATTTTTTTTGTTTGTTGTTTTTTTTTGTTATTGAAATAAATAAAGCTTGAAATAATACCTGCTCTCTGTTTTTAACCCCTTCGGACCCTGCGTCCATTGGAATGGACATGACATATTTCTGTCTCTAAACCAATAAATACTCTGTAATTGGATGAGGTCAGCACTGCTGGTTACTAACTGGGTCCTGATTATCCAATCACAATCATGTCCTGACTTTGAGCATGCTCTGAGAGAGTGTCAGACCTCTGACAAGACCAGTATGGTGAAGCAGCTCCAGAGAGGGAAGCGCAAGTGCCCATTTTCAGTCAAAAATATACATTTATGTTCATGCTGGCCAAAAAAACTTTCTGTCAGTATAATTTTAACTGTTACAAGTAATAATATATGAAGTTATTTTGAACATATATCATGTATTTAATTTAGAGGATTTTTTCAAAGTCTGATGTCCATTGCAATGGACAGCAGTAGTTGGGCGAGTTAAGCTAACACCCAAATGTTAGGTGTTAGAATATAAAGAAAAAGCATACTTGTAAGCTTTTCATTGGTAAAGCATGATGTCATGGTTCAGTTATTCATAGTTATGCAATTTTTGATATATATTCTTTGTACATAATGTTCTTGTAGAGCAGGGGTAGCCAACCCTGGTCCTCGAGGGCTACTATCCTGCATGTTTTAGATGTCTCTCTCTTCCAACACACCTGATTCAAATGATTATCTCGTCATCAAGCTCTGCAGAAGCCTGATAATTATCCTGATCATTTGAATCAGGTGTGCTGGAAGAGGGAGCCATCTAAAACATGCAGGATAGTAGCCCTCGAGGACCAGGGTTGGATACCTCTGTTGTAGAGTATAAAGTCAAAGAATTCCTTGAACGTCTAGTAAGGAGGGTGCCCCATGCTGTCAGATGGTTTGTTAGATAGCTGGGGGTGGCTCTGCAGGACTGTGTCCCAGGTGTGGGAAAGTTGGTATGTTCCTTCATCCCGGTTTGCAGTCCTTGGTGCCCGTTTTCACTGTCTCTTTGATCCACCGGTGGAACTTTTTGCTTTCTGTCCATATGACCTTGGCTGCATCCCAGTCCATTAGGTGGTTCTCTCTCATGCAGTGGTCTGAAATGGCTGATTTCAGATTCTCCTGCATTACTTTCATTCAAGAATGATAGGCTACTGATGACTCAAGAATGAAAGCAATGCAGGAGAATCTGAAATCAGCCATTTCAGACCACTGCAAGAGGGAGAATTCATCCCGGTTTGCAAAAGGTCATAGCAACTTTCCCCACACCTGTGACACAGTCCTGCAGAGCCACCCCCAGCTGTCTAACAAACCATTAGACAGCAGGGGGCACCCCCCCATCCCATGCAGAGCCACCCCCAGCTGTCTAACAAACCATTAGACAGCAGGGGGCACCCCCCCATCCCATCATGATCATGTCAGGTGGGATGGCAAAATCTACATAAATCAGCACAGACGAGGTCACAACAACATCATGTGACACCCCCGATGAAGGCTGCAGTAGCCAAAACTGGTCAGGTAAAACAATTTCACCTTCCTGGCCTTTAAAAACAGACATAAGATTATTCATTAGGCTTCACACACAGGTGTACTAAAGAGGTTCATTAGGCCTACAGGCCTAATGAACCTCTTTAGTACACCGAAACCACTTCAAAACTGCACGAAAATTAAAATACATGAAATATCCACAAGCTGACGTCTTCTCCAGCATAAGTTCCAGTTCCTAGTATTTTAAAGTAAAAAAACTATGTTATCAGCCTCCTATAAAAAGTATGGTGTTGTATGGTATGTGTTAGAAGTTCAATTATATTTATGAGATTTTACGCCCATATTGTCGTGGCGTCCATTGGAATGGACATGAAAAAATTCTTATAAAAAAATGAGTTGGCCAAAAAAATTTTTTTTCTACTTTGTTTTTATGTTGGAAGGGAGTCAGAATCATTTTATAAAAAAATGTTTTGCCCAGCAGAAAAAATGCGGGTCTGAAGGGGTTAATAAGCCTGCACGTGTGTGCAGTATTGTCCCCACATGTGAAGACAACAGGGACACCCAGTGGCAGGATGGACGAATCGCAGCAAGTCATCCCACGACGGCCCTCTTGTGGCCAACAGTAGTACTACATTTCAAGATCCTTCATTATTATTCAGTCTGAACTAGTAGTCCCTCTCAGGACATTTTTCAATTTTCAATTTCATGTTTCAATAAAGGTTTTTTTGGGAGTGGTCGTTATTATCTTGTGATGGCCTGAGGTGTGGGCTAATGAAATATCATGATGGGAAAAAAAAAAGGTAGCCAAAAACCTCCTGAGGGAGGGACCTGGCTCCTGGACTATAAAGATGTGTTAAAAAAAAAAGAAAAAAAAAGGGACTGATAGAGAAAAAAACAAATGCAGAAAAGCATTTAAAGTTAATTTATTTTGACATTAAAATATATAGGTTAATAAAAAATGGACTAAACCCATGTTATGCATATTTTAATGTTGAGTACTTAAATCATCTCAAACCAAAGCCAGAGAAATCTTCAGGAAGAGGCTTAAAATGATTGTTTTTACTCACTCCAGTATCAGATTTATGAGGGTTTTTTGAGCGACACATCTCACACGGCTCCTCATCAGGTGTCCCAGACTGATGGTGAAAGTGAGTTTAATAGATCTTTAACTTTGTGTCACTGATCTTTGCGTGAGAAATGTTTGAACAACACGAGTGTTCATGATGAATTTACAGACACTTCTATTTTACCAGATGAGCCACTGTTTTCTTCAAATAAAGATGTCTCCCCTTGCTTGCCGTAGTTGCACATATTGGGCTTCAGGCTTGTTGCACATTGCATTGAATCCATCTGAGAAGTAAAACCTCATTTCCTTGAGAGGAAACGGCGCGCTCATACCAAGACCCACAATGCTAAGGTGACAAGTACGACCACATGTGCACTCAGTACGTGTTAACTATGTTTTATTCCTGTCTCTCTGTGTGTGAATATGTGGGGTTTCACTACTCGTCGACCTGTTTAGGATCACGGCATGTTGTGTCATTTAGATCACAGCTCATTCTCTGCTTTGGAACCAGTGTTGGGCTCCTTCTTCTTTGGGAGACCGGTGAGTTCACTTTCTTTCACTTTTCCATAATCAAACTTTCAAAAGAAAATTAAGATATTGGTTAATTTAGAATTGATGGCATTAATCCAATCATAATGCTGAATGTGTGTGTGTGTGTAATGTGTTTGTGTCAGAAGCTGTTTGCCTGACTGCAGTGATGAAGTTCGTCGTCCTTTTGGCTCCGCTGTTGCTGCTTTTCTGTGTGCAGCCTGCGAGCTCCAAGAAGGTCAGTGGTTTGTTCAGACTAGTTCAATTTGAATCTCTACGAATCCATTCAACTGGATTTCATGAAATAATCTTAATCTTTAGAAAAGAACACGAGACAAACCACTTCCTTCCTTTCCCGAGTAAGATCAGGACTTCATCGTTCGGTTTTCAGCGTCCACTTTAAAACTCAGTTGGCCACGTTTAAAGCTCCTGTGAGGAGTTTCAGCTGCTTCTGAAACAGACTGAAATCAATACTCATGGCTTCATATGACAAATCAAAGCACGCAGGACCATCAGCTTCAAGATGAATTCATTCTATGGACGGATGTTTGAGGGCTTTAACGGCTGCTGCAGCTGTTTCTGAGTCACTCTGCAGAAACAGCTTCATGTTGAACACTTTCTACAGCAAAGATTCAAAGTGAGTGTGAAGCAGGAGGAGATGTATGTTCACTACTAAGATTAAGAAAGAAGAGACATTGCTTTGTTCACAGAGGGCGTCAAAATCACCACAAACCAAAAGTTCTCGGGAGGTTTACAGCTTAAGTTTCATTTAGTGTCACCTGTAAATACGCATTTGATAGACAATCCTACAAAGAAGTAATCTTTGCTGTTGATTCAGTTTACACACATTTATTTATTTTTGCATTTGTTTGAGGTTTATTATCCCTTTCCAAAGTACTCAGGGACGACTAGTATAAATATGCCAGCAGGGTTAAGTCTTCTGTTTCTCAAAAAAACAAAAACAAAACAAAATGTTATTTAAGAATGATCAAGAAACACGGACTGATTGAACTAGGACGGGACATTTCTGCACATCTAAAGTGCTCTGACTTCATCCAGGACAAACAATCGAGCCTTCAGTATTGATCAGCAGTGCTCAGTTGTGTATTTTCAGGGAGTGAACATTTCTGCTTCTTTCTGTCCCCTTTAGATCGGTTCCATCTTCGGTCGACGAGAGGCAGCTGGTGGCGTCCCGCTGAGCATGGTTAAAGATTCTGTCGATGACATGTACGCTTCCTGCCAAGCACAGATGAGCCACAAGGTCAAGACCAAATACTTCAAGAAAGAGAACAAAGGCATATTTCACAAAGTCTGGAAACTTGCTGACAAGTGTGTAAAGAGGAACATGCGACATAAAGACAAAAATGATGAGGATCTGACTGAGGAGCATTTTCGAGCGATCTGTATCTACACGTCTGGTCAGAAAAACTTTTATGAATTATTCAACACTGCGGTCCGAACCAACAGATCCGAATATGGCACCACCTTCCAGTTTCACTCTTTACATTTCTGGCTAACATCTGCCATTCAGATCCTTAATAGGCACAAACAATGCCACACCAGTTACCGCAGATCTGGCACCGAGTTTACCGGCAAACTCAACCAAATGATCCGGTTTGGTATGTTCGCCTCCAGCTCTCACAATCCAACACTCACTCGCTTCGGTAAAAACACCTGCTTCCAAATTCAGACCTGTTACGGGGCTGATCTGAAGAAATATCCCCATCTGAAAGACTTAGAGGAAGAGGTGCTAATTCCCCCCTATGAGATGTTTAAGATAGCTGAGATCCGGAAGAAGAAAAATAACGGAGACCTGAGCGACCGTAAGACTGTGTACGTCCTGGAGAGTATCGGATTTTGCAGCAGTCTCAACTGCAAAGCTGCAAACGTAGATCAGTGATTCTCAAACTAAATTTCACTGGACAGATATTTGTCCATCTACAAAGACGGTGACGAATGTTTGCAGAGTAGGAACATTAAAAGATTCACATCAATATGTGTTAACATAAATAAAACCGTCCCCCCCCCCCCTCCTTTAACCCTCGAGACCCCACCATGTCCACTTAGGTCCTCCGATCAGTCCCTCCTTGTTGTCCCTCGAGCCCAGGCTGACCCCCGTCACGGGCACCAACACAAACTAACTCATTACATCCATTCAAGTCACAACTCAAAAACACCCAGCTGAAACAAGCCCCATATTTTTAATGATTTTATTCTACTGTGTGTACATGTATGTTTGTAAGCCTCTACATGTATGATTATGTGAGTGTGTGTATTTGCATGAAATGTATATTGTCTTTATTTTCTTTGATTCTGTTTTGGCGTTCTGCCTGTGAAGCATTTTGATCAGCTGAAGATTCTTTTTTAATCGTGCAAAACAAATAAACTTTGACTTGACTTTTTCATATCTATTGTCCATGCTTGTCTCGTGTCCACCGGGCATTTTGTCTGGGCAGAAAAGCGAGGGCTGTGAGGTCGGGAGTGTTAGCATGAAGCGGCTGGTATCCATGGTTACCACAGAGCAGCCACTTTGTTGTATGAACATGAAAATAAATGACAGCGTTACCCCTGGAATCCTTCGTCTCCTCTGTTGTGCACAGACAGCGTGCACATATCTCACGCTGACAACAAAGTGTGAACTGCACACAGGGTGGATCTGTGTCATTCATCTGGTTACAAAAAAAGCCCCCTCACTTCCTTTAACAACCACAAAATGCTCGCAGCCAAACCCTGCATCATGCGTGTGAGCAAGACAATAACCTGCAAACTCCAGCTCAGTGAAACATGTGACACACAGGCCAGAGACTTCCTGCCTGTGACCATCAAACTGTGAACGTCTCCTCCCTCTGACCCCGGGTCACCTCACACACTCTAAACTCCAAACTCCTTCATGACACGTTCAAACTGTGCCAGGTAATAACAATTAATAATTAACACATAGAGCAACATAAGAAAAGTGTATATACTCCATATTGTCCTCACCCTCTGCTCTTTTGTACAGCACAAACGTGATGATTGATGTTGTATTCATGTTCCTGCTGTTTTCAGATTTCATTGTATATAAATATATTTCTACTAATATACTCTGTTTTAGTGCAGCTGTCAGGACCGAGTTGCCTCCTGGGATTAATAAAGTATTTATGATTCTGATTGTGGAAGCTGACTGCCTAGTTTTCATCTGTCTGCAGGCGTGTGCACATAAGTCCTGACTTACATTTACATCAGTGTGGAGAAATATCGGGATCTTTGAAATCGTTAAAGATGCCATTACTCAGAAAACAAATCTAAGTCTGTAACAGCTCAACTTTATAATCCTCTTAGTTGTTTCAACAGTTAATGTTGAGTTTTAAAAATCTCACTGAAGCGTTCTTAAGCAAGGCGGGGCCCCGGTCCAGAGGGGCGGCGAGGGCCCCCTTTGAGATCTGATTGGTCACCCCAGAACTTTTGTCTGATCAGAGGAGAAACTTAAAATACTGTGAATGTTTACAACATACTTTGGAACATTTCCAAGTAAAAACTGGTGCACACTCTCAAACTTAACTCTAAATATGATTTAAAGTTAAAAAGTGCAATAAGAGCTTCAACATCTTTAGTTTTTTTAATCATTAAAGAATATAGCTAAAATCATGTATATGTTGCCAGTTTGGTATAATTAGAAGTTTATCTTATTAGTTGGGATGGAAAAAATGATGATGAACATTTCTGCCCCAGAACGGTGACGGACAGTGACATTTTCAACCAAATAAGGGGTTCCAATATTTTACAGGTTTTTTTTTTTTAATATATATATTTTTCTGTTCTGATTGACAATTTACACAACTGCCGATCATTTAGGAAATTTGCATTTTTTGAATATAATTTCGAATATTTACTTTTTACTATCAGTAATAAAAGCATATTTCACAATTTTTTAAACAGAAAATAAAGAAATTAAAGGTTGCTGCATGTTCAAAAAAGAAAAAGAAAGAAACTAACTTTAAAAAATGTAGAAATTAAAACATGATGTGGCGTGCATTTTGTTCTGTTCAAACATGTTGGAAAGTTGTCTGTGTGTTTGTGGTTTTGCAGCTCGCAGCAAACAAAGACATGACCACACTCATTTCCTACCACACTCGTACCTTCAGACGTTCACAGGGGGTCCTCCTTCATTATTTGGAAATCTAAAAGTGCTCATGTGCGTCAGAGGACGTTGGACCCGTCTGGTCACAAAGATATTAATGAGAGAGCGGCAGGTCCTGGACCTGTGCTGAGGACCGGTCATCTCATTCAAAGACCTCCCAACATTTGCCGCATCAGCTCTTTCTGCAGACTGGTAGGTCTCACTTTTGACGAGCATACTTTTCTTTAAAGTTCCATCATGACAGACATTGAATCAACACTGCAGACTGAAGTGAAGTTTTTCATTGACTTGTTGTTTTTGTTTGTTTGTAGATTCTTGAGTTGTCCTGATTGCAGCGCTGCAGACAAACATGCTGACTTTCATTTCCCTGTTCTTACTCTGCGGCTGGATGCTGCCTGCCGACCTCATGACGGTGAGTCTTTTACAGTTACTGTTCCTCACACAATAATTCAAGAACAAGTCTACCACACATCAATTTAACAACAAATGTTGGGAGCAAAGGTCCGCTTTAGATCGTACGATTCTACTATACTTAGATAATCATCCACATTATTGGTGAATTACTTTGATTGACAAAAAAACGTGTGAGGTCAAACACACCAGTTAATCCTCAGTCTGCTTTTTGCATGTTGGATTTTTGCATCGATACACTGAACTTCACCTAGTTTTAACCATCGTTCCTGATCCCAGTGAATATCATCTGCATTTCTGTATTCCGTCACTCAGAGGAACTCTTTGTACCAGGTAGCTTCACGTGGTACAAACCCCAGGTACAACACGCCCAGGACTGCCTTCAGTTCGCGTACCAGCCAGGTGTTGGTGTGGAGGATGCCATCCTGTACCTGCTACATCGAGCCCACTCCCATCTGGATAAGGGAAGCGGCACTGTGAGGATCCTCTTCTTGGACTTCTCCAGTGCTTTCAAATACTATCCAGCCCCCCCTGCTCCGGGACAAACTGAGTGGGATGGGAGTGGACCCCCACCTAGTGAACTGGATCTCTGACTACCTCACGGGCAGGCCTCAGTACGTCAGGCTGATGGACATCACGTCTGACACTGTGGTCAGCAGCACTGGAGCCCCCCAGGGCACAGTGCTGGCCCCTGTTCTCTTCACCCTGTACACCTCGGACTTCTGCTACAACTCCGAGCTGTGTCATATACAGAAGTACGCTGACGACACAGTCGGGTGTATCAGGGATGGCAGGGAGGAGGAGTACCGGACACTGGTGGGGGACTTTGCTTCATGGTGCCACATGAACCAGCTACAGCTCAACACCTCTAAGACCAAGGAGCTGGTCATTGACTTTGGGAGGTCCAGACGGAGGATGCAACCTCTTCTGTTAGAGGGAGCTGAAGTGGAGGCTGTGGACTCCTACAAATACCTCGGGCTGTGTCTAGACAATAAACTGGACTGGACAACACACACCAACCACCTGTACGGGAAGACACAAAGCAGGATGTACTTCCTAAGGAGACTGCGGTCCTTTAACATCTGCAGCAAGTTGCTGGGGATGTTTTACCAGTCCGTGGTTTCCAGCGTGCTTTTCTACACCGTGTTATGCTGGGGGGGGCAGCATATCCAAACAGCACACATCCAGACTGGACAAACTGATCAGGGGGGCCGGCTCTGTGGTCGGCATGAAGCTGGACTCTCTGGTGACGGTGGCAGAGAAGAGGACACTGAACAAACTGCTGGATATTATGGACAATGCCAGCCACCCACTGCACACTGTCATCAGCAACCAGAGGAGCCGGTTCAGTGAGAGACTGCTCCTTCCCAAGTGCAGAACCAACAGACTCAAAAACTCCTTTGTCCATCATGCCATCACGCTCTACAACTCCTCACTTGGGGGGAGGAGGACTAGAGCACACGGGACAGAGGGGTAGGAGTTGGAGCGTCTTTCTTTCTTTCCTTCTACCCTCACTGTGCAATAACACATGGACACTTTCACTTGTATGTGCAATAATAATCTCAACCAAGTGCAAAAATCGCAACAATAATCATTGCCTTTTTTTTTTATATTTTGCTTCTTCCATGCATATTTTTTGTATATTCTTTCCAACAGAAGAGTGTTCTATTATTTATGCTATATTATTCTTTATATTGTTACTTTTTGTTTTGTTACCTGCTGCATTTTTATTTTTATGTTTTACCTTTATTGTATATGCTGCTGGAACCTAAATTTCCTGAGGGAGTCATCCCAAAAGGATCAATAAAGTTCAGTCCAAGTCTAAGTGGTTGATTGACCTTGCCCTTCATGATTGTCTTTATCTCCCCTCAGATCCGTTTCAACTTCCCTCCCCGAGAGAAAAACCAAGACATCCCGCTGAGTATGGTTGAAGATTCGGTTGATGACATGTACTTTGGCTGCAAGGAAGACATGATGAAAAAAGTCAAGACCAAATACTTTAAAAAAGAAATGAATGGACAGTTTGAAAAGGCCTGGTATGGTGCAGCAGAGTGTGCTAAAAAGAAACCAAGGAAGGCTGACAAGGCTCTGACTAAAGACCACATGCATGCAATCTGTGTTTATACTTCTGATGATATCTATGAAACTTTCAACAGAGCAGTGAGAACAGGAGCGAGCAACTATCGCTCCTCATTTCACTTCCATTCCTTACATTTTCTTCTGACTTCTGCCGTACAGATCTTGAATAGCAATGACCAATGTCACACAACTTACAGACGCACGAGAAGTGTGTTTTCTGGCAACGTCGGACAAACCATTCGCTTTGGTTCCTTTGCCTCCAGCTCTTACAACAACAACTTGACAGATTTTGGCAGTAAGACCTGCTTTAAAATCCAGACCTGTGCAGGAGCTTACCTGAAGGATTATTCAGTTTTTGGTGACCGAGAAGCTGAGGTGCTCATCCCACCGTATGAAGTGTTTAAAGTTACTGAGAAAGTTCTCGGTCCGCGTAATTATGAAGAACTGCCTGACTGTAAAGTCGTCTATGTGCTGGAGAGTGCAGGCGGGAGAAGCAGACTGAACTGTAAAGCTGCGTTTCCATGAGTCAGAAACCAGGGAGAGAGAGAGAGAGAGAGAGAGAGAGAGAGAGAGAGAGAGAGAGAACGTGATGAACGACATATGAGATATGAGCTTCAGGCGGATGCTTCGAACCTGGACCACCCTTTCTGACTTGTGCAACCATCCCTGATGTCCCTGCTTTTAAGTTTTTTGTTATAACTGTTTCTTGCTTCTATCCATTAAACTGCTTGTTGCAAATGAAACGTTGTTTGTGTGCTCTCATTCCTCCGTTTTAAGATCGTAGACTTTGTAAATAAAGGAGAGCACGACCCTTCGACTCCAAGTTCATCCAAACTAAAACACTAAAACTCCAAACCAAAAGAGAAGAGCTGAAGCTAAAACAGGATTTATGTTCATGTTTGTGTGGATGAAGCTGCAGAGAAGAACAAAATATCCAGTGAATCTCTCAGCTACCTCCAACAGCTTTGTGCTATGGACACAAATAATCGGACTAAAATCATCATCCCTGATTTTTTATTTGTTTGCACATGATTTCTTTATTTTGCATTTACTATACAAACGTTAATATCATCCAGAGTGGTAAAGTAGTGAGTAACAAAAACAGGTTGCTCAGGTGCCAGTCACTCTGTGAAGACGAATATTCCGACACGACCACCGTTTAACAAAACCATCAGAGTTGGGTAAACCGAGGATCCAGAGAAGGTGTTTGTCACAAAGCTGCGTCCTCTTCCTCCCTCTGCCCCTTTGATGATAACATCCTCCTTATGAGCGCCCCTGAAGGCATGGAGCATTTCTTCAGAAGACTGGATTTGTGTTTTAATGCAGATGTCTAAATGTGGCAGGGCTCATGAAGCACGTTTGATATTGACGCAGTTGTTTTGTTGTTTTGCAGCAAGATTTTTCAACCTCAGTATTTGTTTTAAACTTTTGCAAATCAAATAATTGTTTCTGAATTTTATGCACACTTTTTCCGAATGAAGCTCTGTTGTAGGTCATGTCGGACCCCAGCTGTGAACAGCTGCCAGCCTGCGTGTCAGAGCGGAGTCATCTGTGCAAAGTTTACCTGTATTTCCATTTTTCCATTTTAACTGATTAAATCTATGACGACAGTGTTGCTGACTAGATGCACAGTAAGTCGTTCAGACTGCTGTAGGACAGTTGGCCTTTTCTGTTAACACTTGTGTGAGGTGTTGAAATGCTCACTTACCCAGCGTTGGGTTGTATCCACTGCCATGGTGGAGGGTGATGATGTTTTTAGGAATGGGTTCCTGGTGAAAGGTCCAACGCAGGTTTCTCTCCGGCTCATAAAAGCTGTGAATGCAACTGGCATTTAATTTTAGTTTAAATGAGAACTCGTGACTTCCCTTGTCGGAGCCGAGAAATTACAATAAATGCAGCGTTGAATGATCAGTCTTTCCCTTCTATGCTGGATTAGAGTAGGGATGTGTCAGATTATCTTATTGAAGGATTACAGCTAGTCGCCTTCGCTTGCTGTAATGCAGCTGCACGCCACTTTTTGGTGCTGTAGCTCTGCTTAACCCTCCTGTTATGTTCATTTGTCAGGAACATCAATGGTGTTCCCGGGTCAATTTGACCCTCTTGAGGAATATTCCTTATCTGATTAGAGTCAAGAGGGCATCTGCTGGAGTTCTCCTCCTCACCATCTGTTTCTACGCAACTCAACTTTTACACCCTCTCCCTCCCTGCATTCGGACAGGACACCCTGTCTACAGACAATCTCCACTTTAAATCATAAAGGCCATCGCACCTCATGGGATGCAAGAAAAGACATCTTCAAAGACCTCGATACACAAATCCCCATCTGGAACCGGTTTCTTGCACCTTGGGATAAATCTTCCTGACATTAGCATAAACACCTCTGCCCTGAACCCATGATTCACATGACGTCTGTAATCTACCCAGGAATGTCCTGACCTCTGCGTGACTCAACCATAAAATGACTGGACAGGATGCTTCCATGTTCAGATGTATATTAAATAACGTGTATTTTTAATTTTCAGGTGGATAATCTTCCTAAAAACATTGAAACTAACGTTGTCATCCAAACAGGACTCAAATCGGACCATCTATCACGAAGATAGAAGTAATTACTCTGCCATTTCAAATCTTACTGTTTTGGTTCAAAGACTTACGTGGAGCGCTACTGCCATCTAGTGGTTCTTTTAAATCAATGTTTAATCCGTTAGATCTTGATATCAATTTTATGTTTAATAAATCCATTCATGGTTTGATGTTATGTCCCTTTCCAATTTTAATGTCTATATATGTTATTTCATTGTTGACTTAAACTATCAACTAAGAATTGACAACTCAATGTAGGCTACGATTCATTAATAATTCATGTTTGGTTTCATTTCAAAGGTAGTAACTGTGCATCTTTACTGTTGTATAAGGATAGAAGAAAACTCGAGTATGGTGCAGTGTTGTACGTTTAATTCAGATCTTTCTTAAACTTTAGAGAGTTCATTGCTCCCGTCTCCGCCTCAAGACACGCGTCATCAAAGGGGGCGTGTCTCATCCTCAGTGTTCTTCTTAAGCCGGGCGCACTCCCTGCTCGAAGGCTGGTCCCCAACTTTTTTTCCTCTTGTAACTCTTTGGTAACTTTGATTCCAGAGCGCTCCTTCTTTTGTCTTCTAACTTCGATTTTTATTCGATTTATATTTTTTGTTTAGGACGTTATTGCTTCTTGTTTAACTCAATATTTACCAGCCTAAGAGACATTCGATTGAGACTCATGAACGCGCAGTTTCTAATTGAATCGTTTTATCAATTCTGGACAATTTTTGGATTTTTCTTTTCAACAAGTGACTTTGCAACGATTCGTTACCTGAAACAACTGAACGGGCCAATTCAGTTAGCAGAAGTTGACGATCGTTTATCATCAAACTTTTTTTTGGACAATAGCCTGAGTCCCGCGAGAATACGTGAACGCACCGACACATTCCTGAGTGATCCGCTAACCCGACTCCGACCTGTTACACTAAGGTGATTCTGGGCTGTAAGGATTGAGGACGGATTTTCCCAAAACCTGTTCTTCAAACTCCAGCACCATTTGGCGGACTCGTTGGTTCAGTGAGTAAGACACATAGCAGCCTGTTGTCAGCTCAGAAGTCGTGTCATGGCTGTTTACTGTTAAATCTACACCTAGCTCATCTCAGCTGTAATTCAGCTTCAACTCCCTTCTTTTTTTTTTTTTTATCTTTTTGCCGTTCGGTATTTTTGTCCGAGTCTAATCAATAATTTTATCAGACAGACGTTAAACACCGTACCATACTCAATTAGTTAGGATAGTATCTGTCATTCCTGGTTTTTCTTCATATATCTGATGCATTTTTTTTTCCGTTCCGTTATTCTGTTTTTGTTCATTCTTATTCATTAAATATCACGCATAAAATTCAGAAGTGTGGTCGTATTGATTCATAGTGGTCGAACGTTTTGGGTAACTCATAACTTAGATTTGAGATTTATTAAAAATAATAAATCCATAAAGTTATTGATTTTCATAATTAATAATTTTTATTAATTTCCATGATTAATACAATTGTTCCTGGTAAGCCAGGTGGTGCCCCCTTTTTCTTACGAGGTGTGTTAATCAATTTAACATGTCATATTTCGCAACAACCCAGTGCATGTTTAATTATCCTAAAGATGTCTGAAACCAAAAAAATCCTAACAAGCAGTGTGAATGTCTTTACTAACTCCATTATTACTTATTCTATCAATATTTAGTGTAATGGTGTTCTTTACCTCCAACAGATGATGGTTTAATTAGGATAATTCACTCGTTTTTTATGAGAAAAAAAAATGTTCAAACTGTTTTTAATGTTTCACTAGATGATTAATTTTGAAAGACCAACATATAAAACACCATAGTTTTACATAACATTGAAACATAACATTGAAATTTTGTTTTACATACATGCACTGTGAACCAGAAATTATTAAATGGTTCCCGTCAAAAGTTGTAACATATGCCCGTGTGTGTGTGTGTGTGTGTGTGTGTGTGTGTGTGTGTGTTGTAAAGAAAGAAATAATCTGACATTTCTGATACCCTTTTACCTCCAGTTTGACTGCTGGGTCAAATTGACCCGAACAGTATCTATGTGATATAAAGATGCAGGGGGTGGTTGCAAATATGTGAAGTGAACCATTTTCATATTATATGTTGATTACACTTGTTAAGGCAAGCAGAAGAAGTTTCGTTCTGAAAAAATAATTGTAACTACTTTTCCTATATCTTCAAAATTTAAAACGGGTCAATTTGACCCGGAACATAACAAGAGGGTTAAATGCTACTAGCATACTGCTCATACTGCTTCTGTGTTGTGGAGTGGTTTGGTGGAAAATGGCAAGAAGGTCGTATGTAGTCCATGTCAGGTTAAACCAAAATAAGAACCCTCAATCTTTCTAACGTTAGCCACATTTGCAAACCAGTGAACATTGTTTATTCACAGCCACTTTGCTCAGTTGTTTACATTGTACTTAGTTTTTAGGGGTGGGAAATGTGTGTGTGCCGCTGTCCATCAGCGCCCAGCACAACGCTGTAGTTCGCTGCCACTCTGGTCAATCACATGGCGCGTGCTACCAGTGCCACTATGCTATGTTTCAAATAAGCTGCGTGTGGGGGGACTTCCGGTGATGCGGACCGAGTAACAGCGCGCGGCGAGAGCTCCCGCATTTTCGGTGCAAATATCCTGTTTTTTTACTTCTGTTGCAGCCCAAACAAGCATTAAGTATTGTTAGAAGTTTATGGGATGTCCCTGGAGCAGTGCTGGGGAAATTCGCTTGTTAAAATGGCTTCCAAAACCGCTAAGAAGACCCAAGAAAAGAAGCAAACTTTGGCTAGCAATGCTGACAAAGCACATGATAGCTTAGCGGAGACGACAGAGTCGGAGCTGCTGAGCCCTGCAATGACCAAAGCCATGACCGCAATCACGGAAAACATCTCAGGCGTGATAGAAACGAAATTTGCCTCATTTCTTCAGAAAATTGGAGACATAGCGAAAGAACTGCAGGAAACAAGTAAGCGGGTCGACGAAGCTGAACATCGTATTTCAGCTGTGGAGGACGCAAATGTTGAGACAGATAAGCGTGTGTCATACTTGGAAAAAACCGTTGCGTCGCTGCAGGGGCGCCTTGACGACCAGGAGGACAGAAGCAGACGCAAAAATCTCAGAATCGTCGGCTTGCCGGAATCCTCCGAGGGCAGCTCGGCGCTAACTTTTATGGAGTCATGGATCCCCAAAGTCCTGGCACTCACCACCAAGGCCGGAAAAATTAAGCTTGAGAGGGCGCACCGAGTGTCGGGGTCGGCGTGGAAAGAAGCCGGGTCTCGGAGGCCCTATCCCCGTGTCATGATTGTGAGGTTCCATCATTTCGGCGACCGGGCACGGGTGCTGGAGGCAGCCAGGGGGGCGAAAAATGTCAACTTCGAGGGAAACAGGATCTTCTTCTTCCAGGACTTCTCCAGCGGGACCCAGAGAAAGCGACGGGCTTTTGACGAGGCAAGAAAGAGGCTCCAATCGATCGGGCTACACAGCTACGGTCTTAATTATCCTGCTTCCTTGAGAATCACCGTAAACAATGCTACGAAGTCTTTTGACAAGCCAGAGGCAGCGATGGCTTTTATAAACACCCTGGAAGAGTCACATACACTTGACGGATAAGCGTGAGTAGTTTATATTTGCAGTGTTTATGGACGTTCATTTCATTTTGTGCTAAGGATGCCTTCAAGACACTCCCAGCTGTAGGGAAAAAAAAAAAAAAAAAAAAAAAGTTTACTTGTAAAATGTTTTTTGGGGCTGGTGTGTCCCATTTGGCTGTCTTTTGTTCCTGCATATTTTGTTAAGACTCTTAAGTGGGACAGAGCCGACGGCGATTCATTGCGGAAGAAAAGTGGACTTTGCCAGTGATATACGAGGAGTGTCGTACATGTTGAAAACGGCCGGAACCGAGCAATAGCGTTTTCACACTGACTCATGTTGATATCACCACTAGGTGGCAGTACAGACTACCCAACCATGTCTGTATCCTCTTTTTGTTTGTTTGTTTGTTTTCTTTTTGCTAGATCCTATAAGATATATTATCTGTAGTGGAAGATGCCACTTCTTTTGTCGTTTTAGTTTGTGACCCAATATATAATGGACTGCTTAAATACCTGATTGCACTTGTTTTTGCGGGCTCTGTAACACCATTTACGCATCCAGAGTAAGGTTAAGAGTACCTAGACTTAAGGGTTTCTCTTCTGAAGTGGAGGTTCTCACCCTTTTTTTTTTGTTGTTCTTCTACTCGTGGGGTTAGTATGTGTGTATATAGTTTTGTTCAGGGGTTGGTTAGTGGGGTGGTGATGGCACAGCACTTTTGCTTACTTATCAGCATGTCTGATGTGCATAGCAGGATAGGTTATGGATAGTAATATAGAGACAGGGTCAGGACAACAACATCTCCTAGCTTTATTTAAAATAACACAGCAATGATGACTAATTCTCTACTTAAAATTTGTACTTGGAATATTAGGGGCGTACATCATCCTGTTAAAAGGAAAAAAATACTGTCATACCTTAAAAAAGAGGAGGTTGATATAGCGCTACTTCAGGAAACGCATCTTAAAGATATAGAACATGAAAAGCTTAAGCGAGAATGGGTTGGACAAGTGTTTTTTTCATCCTTTACCTCTAACAGTAGAGGAGTTTGTATCCTTATTAACAAAAGACTTTCATTCACACTAGAATCGTGTACTAAAGACAATGCGGGGAGATATGTTATAATAAAGGGACGTTTGTTCAATGAAAATATAGCAATTTTAAATATCTATTTTCCGCCGGGACACGCTCCTGATCTTGTCACAAAGGCTTTTTCAGAGCTGACAGAACTGGATTGTGCACAGTCAGTTGTTGGCGGAGACTTTAACTGTATACTTGACCCTCAAATAGATAAACTACCTGGAGAAAAAACTAATCCTTCTAAACGGGCGAGAACAACGGCTGACACATGTAAAGAGTTGGGTTTTCTGGACGTCTGGCGCGTACTAAATCCCGGTAACACAGAATTTACGTTCTTTTCTGGGGCTCACAAAAGCAGCTCCAGAATCGATTACGTGTTTGTCCCTAAAGCAATGCTTTATTCTGTTCAGTCTTGTAAAATTGGTAGCATTACAATATCAGATCATGCGCCTGTCTATTTAAGCATTTCACATGGAGAAATCCAACAAAGTTCAAAGAGATGGAGATTCAATGCACATTTGTTGAGCGACCCACATTTTATTTCTTATTTTCAAAATGAGTTTGAAGTGTTTTATTCTATAAACAATACACCAGATGTATCTCCCTCCACCTTGTGGGAGACATGTAAGGCATATTCCCGGGGCTTAATTATATCATATGGGAAAAACAGAAAACGGAAGAATTTAGAAGAACAGAGGAAACTAGAATTGCATTTATCTGAATGCGAGAATGCATATAATCAGGATCCGACTGAAGCTAACCTACAAGCGACTCTAGCTACAAGGGCAACACTTAACTCATTGCTAACTCGTATAGCAGAGCACAATATAAGACTGTCAAAGCAAAAATTATATGAATTCGGTAATAAACCTAGCAAGTATCTGGCAAATTTAGTAAAGAGAAGGACTGACTCTCAAAACATATCCTCAATCAAGGATGCTTCTGGCCAGGTTAAGCTGGATACCAACAACATAAATAAGGTTTTTGCAGACTATTATGAAAGACTGTATTCCAGCGAACAGCCAGCAGGGGTTTCAAAATTGATGGAGAGTTTTTTCTCCAAGTTAACCCTTCCTAAGCCCACCGACAGGCAAAAGACGGAACTGAACCGCTCTTTGACATTAGAGGAAATATCTGAAGCTGTAGGCATGATGCAGTCGGGAAAGGCACCGGGCCCGGATGGCTTCGGTGTTGAGTTTTACAAAAGTTTTAGACCTTTGTTAGTAAAACCACTCCTGAATATGTTTAATCACTCTTTGGAGATGGGCTCTCTTCCAAGAACACTCACAGAGGCAAACATCAGCCTGATTTTGAAGAAGGGTAGACCAGAGGAGGAATGTTCTTCTTATCGACCTATCAGCCTGTTAAATGTAGATGTCAAGCTTTTATCTAAAATACTCGCTTTAAGACTGGAGAAAGTCCTCCCACATATTATTAACAGTGATCAAACAGGATTCATTGCTGGGAGGGACTCCTGCAACAATGTTAGAAGGCTTCTCAACATTATTCAGCTGTGTCAGAATAACAATCTTAAGGGTCTAGTGGTTTCGTTGGATGCAGAGAAAGCGTTCGACCGCATAGAATGGGATTTTTTGTTTTTCACCCTTAAAGAATTTGGTCTAGGCACATATTTTATTGACTGGATACAACTGCTTTACCACGAACCATTAGGGGCTGTTAATACAAACAATAAATGTTCTCCATATTTCTCTCTGGGAAGAGGCACGAGGCAAGGCTGCCCCATCTCGCCTTTGTTGTTCGCGATTGCAATAGAGCCATTAGCCGAGGCTATCAGGACCCACCAGGATATTCATGGCATATGTGTTAACCACAAACAACATAGGATTTCATTATATGCGGACGATGTTTTGTTATTTATCACCCAGCCGGAAGTATCTATCACTTCAACTTTGAGTATCATCAAACAATTTAGTGAATTTTCTGGATATAAGATAAATTTCAGTAAGTCTGAGGCAATGCCGTTGGGTCAATTCAAAATGATTCCGGTCCTGCTGAACAATAACACTATTAAAACAATAAATAGCTGGTTTAGGACTTTTATCTGGAACCGTAAGAAACCGCGACTTAAGTTTACAAGACTCCAATTACCGGTTGATCGGGGTGGGATGGCAGTCCCGAACATCAGGCTATATCAACTTGCTTCTCAGTTTCGTTATCTGGTTGACTGGATAAGAAACGATTCAGAATCTGTTTGGTTAGAAATTGAAGCTTATAATATGGGCAAACCATTAACACTAGCCAGTCTCCCATTTGTCTTGAATAAAAAAGCATTAGAGGTTGTAGGCGACAATGTTATTGTTAAATGCACATTGAAAGTCTGGGACTTAATTAGAAAGTGGGAAAAAAGAACAGGCGTTCTGTCAGCAATCACTCCAATACGGAAGAATATAGATTTTCCACCAGGAATGTCAGATGATGGGTTTTCTTTGTGGGAAAATGCGGGTATAAAACTCCTAAAGGATTTATTTGATGGGAGCAATATCATGTCCTTTGGCCAACTAAGACTGAAATATAGACTTCCTCAGACACATTTTTTTAGGTTCCTACAAGTAAGAAGCTTTTTGTACAATCATACTGGGTCTAAGTTTAGCCTAGAAATGTCGCCAATTGAGGAATTGTTGTCTAAAGTAAGCAGTAATAGGTTTGTAACAGGACGTTGCTACAAGGCCCTTTATAAGTCAACTAAAGTAAGTGATTCGGTTTTACAAACATGGGCTCAGGATCTTGGGGTGGAAATTGATGAGGACACTGGATTAGGTATATGGCATCATGCTAATAACATATCAATATGTAACAGAGCAAAAGAACTACAATTTAGGCTGCTACATCGTCTTCAGATATCGCCTCAGCTTAGAAATAGAATGGACCCTCAGAAGTCAGCTATGTGTACTAAGTGTAGTAAGGAGATCGGTAGCTTTATACATACTGTGTGGTCTTGTGTGCATATACAGGATTATTGGGGGAAAATTGTTTCAAAGTTGAATGTGATTTTTAACAAGGATTTGAGACTGGACCCAGTATGCCTTCTGTTAGGGATGCCACATCCACAAATCAAGGGCACCCATAACCAGAAACTGATGACTGTGCTAACTTATGCTGCACGGAAAAGCTTATTACTTAAATAGATTTCACAAAAACCACCAACCCTCTCAGAATGGCACAAGGTAATATTTGACCTGCTTCCCATGGAGTATTTGACATATTGGTCTAGAGGGAAAATTACAATATTTCATCATATATGGACACCGTTTTTTGATTATGTGGGGCCAAGAATATGTAATGTATTCTGGAGAGTGCTTCCTAAACCAAGGAGTGATGGTTGAAAGATGGGGAGAGGCTTTGTTGTTGTTGTCTGTATAGATCTACTCACTGTGTATCTATGTTTATTCTGTGTCTGATCCACCATGTTGATAACCAATTTGGGGCTGTGCTGTGCCTTGTGTAGAAGTTTGCAGGGGTGTGTTGATGGGGTGGGAAGTTGCTGGGGGGCAGATGTGTTTGTCTTGTGTGTGGGAGAAAAAGTAAAATGTATGTAACATGATTACGATGGCAATATGATGCTTTATTGTTAATAAAGATATTCATAAAAAAAATAAAATAAATAAGCTGCGTGTGAAACAAGATCGATGCGTTGGGATGTTGTACATTTGATCTGTGGTAACCAAATCAATTCCACACGGCTTGTAAAGGATCCACCGCAGAGCCAGTACTTTCACTCACCATGCTTGTTGCGCTGCATAACCTCAAGTCGGGATGTTGTCATAATCCTTTTCTGAGCCAAGGAACACTTTTTTTGATTGAAAAAATCTCACGGCACACCACCAGTCGATAATGTTAAAAAAATGAAACTATGTAGCCCATATTAACAATATAAAGTAATTCTTGTGTATATTTGGTATCAAATAAACCTGGGCTTGTTTGGATGAACACAAAGTTGATATCCTGGCAGGAATTGAAGAAAGACACACACGAAGCTCTTCCTCAACAGCTCTCAGTCTCTCTCTGTTTTTAGTTGTTATAGCAGTGAAGCTTGAAAAGCTCACCTCACACAGATATGTCGTGGAAAATGGGAGCAATGTCAAAATAGCTTTGTTTGTCATGTCCTTTCCAACAACTGATGCTGAGCTATAAGGGTCCCTAACCCAGTCAAGGCATTCAGTGAAGGCTGAAGAGAAATAAAATGACATCTTCTCCTCAAAAGCTTTCAAATGTTTAACTATCATCTCACACAATGCAGCAGTGTTAACATCTTGCCATTTCTTGGTGAGTGGAAACATTTCAAGGTTGCCAGTTTCCACATGTTGCCAGAGGTGCACCTTTGAACGGAATCCATTTATTTTATCTGTACTTGTAAGCAGGTTTTCATTTCGGCCTTGCATTCGTGTGTTTAGTTCATTCAGGTGATGAAAAATATCTGCCAGGTATGCCAGCCTTGCACACCACTCATCACTTGCAAGCAGTTTTGCGTCATCGGACCTCTCATTTGTCAGAAAAACTTAAAGTTCCTCCCGCAGCTTCTGCAACGTGGTAGCTCGCTTTAAGGGCTCTCTCATTTACCTTTGTGGTTTTTCTCATGAAAGTTGCCTGTTTCTCCGTGTGTTCACGCAGGCGAGCAAAATAGTCCACATTCTTGTTTTGAAGCGAAGGGTGTTTCGTTTGGAGATGGCGTTTAAGCTTACTTAGGACCATAGCACTGTTGGATAGCTTTTCACCACACACCAAGCACAGCAGAGTTTGTGCCGTTGCATCCCCGGTGTAAGTAAATCCAAATGAAAGATAGCTTTCGCTGTATTGCCTCAAAACTTTGCTCGAGCTCACAGTTTTTGCTTTCTTTTGACCTCCACTTATACTAGGGCCTTCATCTGGGTCCGAATTTTGTCCAGGGTCCAGTTCGGAGTGAGCATTTTTCCTTTTCAAAAACTTCTCCATCACTGTTACCGTATATTCTTGCTAGCCAAAATGTCACTGTCACCGCCACCTGTCGCATCAATGCGTCACTAATTCTCTTGTCTCAGAGTACAATGCAATTATCTACCTGCTGCCACCTACTGATATGGAAGAGTATTACACGATAACTGCCAGGCACTTGACAGCACAGACACTCGACTTCTTTTTTAGACCAATTAGGTGAAATTTGATCATTTCCCACGACACACCTGACAATATCTCGCGACACACTAGTGTGCCGCGGAGCACTGGTTGAAAAACACTGCACTAAAATATAGAATAACCTTTTCTCTTCGTCCCATGTGTACAGAGGCCACAAAGTGAAGTTTGGGCAGCATTACTTTTGTTTAAATCTTGTTTCTTTTTGACAAGAGTGTCTTTGACAAAAATGGGAAAACGTTCAATTCATCATAATCTATCTTCCTACATTTTAAGGTGCATAATGAAAGACATGTATTAGCTTAAAAAGAAATCTGAGAAGAAGTTCCTCCCACAGAATAATCAATAGTACAGTTTCTAACCTTCACGTGTCACTGTGAACAGCGAGCAGGGCACACCTCGGAAAAACAAATTTCAGCAGAGACCTTCATTTCCATATGTCAGCGAGTGGACAGATGGTTATTTTTCCAGTGTATTTGGTTATGTCAACAATAAACCAAGTCTTTAGAGTGGTGACAGGCTACGTGTGCATCAGATCAAATCATCTGTTCGAAGCTGCATCACCAGAAGGCTGCTCGGCACCAGGTTTGGATCCCATCACTTCAGGTCAGTAGGGTTGTTGTGTGGTGTAGACTTTTCAATGTGTTTAAGAGTAAGGTTGAATTATCAGCTGTTTGAAACAAGACCAAAGTATTCAATACAACATTGTTATAAAGGCTTCTGAAATCATCTGTTCTTCTTCTTTACAGCGACACAATGAACACCAGCAGTGCACAGAACTTTACATCAAGCTCTCCTGTTTCATCTTCCTTTTTACCACCCATGTCGATGTCCATCAACATGATCCTTGGTCTTCCTCTGAACAGTTACGTCATTTGGCTGATATTGGGAGGTCCCAGGGAGACGATGGCCTCAGACATCTTCTCTCTGAACCTGGCGACGTCTGAGCTCCTGTTTGCTTCATCTGGCGTATGGATGTGGTTTTCGCAAAAGTGGCAATTATTTTCCTGGGTCTTCACGTTCTTTCTCGGCCTCGTCTATACTGCCCGTCCTCTCTTCCAGAGCTGCATCTGTGTTGAGTACTACCTGGGTGTTATCCACCCGGTCGTGTTCCTGAGATTCAAACCTCTGAGATACAGGGTGGTCTGTTCTTGTGTTCTCTGGCTGATTGTCTTGCTTTCTGTATTTCATCCAGACTCTGTTGATGTTCAGTGTCATGCTCTTCTGCTGCCTCTCAGTTCTCTGGGCTTTAAAACGCCCCGGGCCAGGAGACGGAGACACAGGGAAGAGGACGAGCAATGCAATGAAGAGAAAGGCTTTTAAAATCATTGTTATCATCATGATTTTTATGACCCTTAATTTCTTTTTCTACATGGCTGCAATTCCACTTCAATTTTTCTTCAAGTCGATGAGGTTTCTTTCCATCGACATCTATTTGACAAGTCTTGCTTTACTTACAGGGTTTTTACAGCCGCTCATGTACCTCCAAAGGTCAAAGAAACTGTCCTGCAGCAGCAAAGTCAAATGAGCACACCCGGTGTACGCCAGTCTTTTTTGGTGATTCATGTATATAAAAACAAGTATGGTCACTGGAATCCACAAATGTGTGAATTCTACCATGCACACAGCAACCTGGATATGAACCAGATCAGGAAGTGCTGCCCCCTCCTTTGGGTCAAGGCTAATTTCAAAAAGGACTGAGGTGAAGTGTCCTGAGGTCTGACGGCTCAAAAAGTGGAGATTTATTTTGAAATAACGAACTCTGTGAGCCCTAGTCTAAGAGGAGAGACCATCTGACTGTGATGGTGTGGAGGTGCGTTTATGGACATGGCATGTGTAACCGGTCTTCAATAATGCTGAACTATATAGACATCTTAATATTTCACCTGCTGCGTGTGGTGGTGGTGCGTGGAAACATCAAGTGCACACAAAGTCATCTGAATGGTGTGTTGTTGTTTTTCTCATTATTTTGCATAACAGGCGTTTCGATATGCACAGTGTCCAATTCAGAATAAAGGATCTTGAGTCAATCACTGTCTTTGTTGGTTTTTATTGTTCTTGCAAGGAGAAGGAACAAAGCTACAGAGCATCAAGACGGTCTGCAGGAAAGTTTAAGATAGTCATAATATGCTTTAGTATTTATACACATGCTTCACGCCTATATAAGGAATGGCGTTTTCAACAGGTCGCACAACAGTAATGTCAAGGTAAGTGAATATTTAGAACATTTGGTGGCGTAGACGTGGTATAGACAAAACAAGATCTTTTGGTGTGAAACTTTTTCTGCTTTCTTCGAGTGTCAGTGTGACACATTTAAAGTATTTCAGATTGTTCTCAAAAAGCAAATAAGATTGTAGATAGTGTGTGTGGAGACAGGTTCAAAACTTAAAGCTTCTGCAGTGGTGAACCAATAAAAGTGCAGCGACTCGGGTAAAGTTTCTTCATTTATTTAATTCCCAATTAATTCCACTTGTAGTGATTCAGGTGATTTTAAAGTCTAAAGGAAAACAAAAACACTAATCAGAGACACACCAATAAATCAAATAATAATCTTTACAGTCTTATATGCACAAGAGGATATATTTACACAAACAAATTACTCACTCAATAGTGCACCTCTAATCAACAGTATGGAGTGATCAGCAGTCTGTCCAGCAGCTTGGCATATTGCAGCAAACAAAAGGCACACTTGACTCAGACCCCCCCCCCCCATCAGTGTTTCTGTGACGACACGGTCTGTGTGTCAGCTCTGAATGTAAACATGAGTGAAATAAGAAGTCACTGAGTGCTCGAGGTGAAGACGACTCCTTTCGCTCGGTCTGTGTGTGCGTCCTGTTTGCTCATATTTTAGTGCTTGATTTGTGTTTTGATAGGTAGTTCACCTTTTTTTTTTTTTTGGTTGATTTTATTTATTTATTTTTGTTTGTTTTTTTGTTATTGAAATAAATAAAGCTTGAAATAATACCTGCTCTCTGTTTTTAATAAGCCTGCATGTTTGTGCAGTATTGTCCCCACATGTGAAGACAACAGGGACACCCAGTGGCAGGATGGACGAATCGCAGCAAGTCATCCCACGACGGCCCTCTTGTGGCCAACAGTAGTACTACATTTCAAGATCCTTCATTATTATTCAGTCTGGGCAGAAAAGCGAGGGCTGTGAGCTCGGGAGTGTTAGCATGAAGCGGCTGGTATCCATGGTTACCACAGAGCAGCCACTTTGTTGTATGAACATGAAAATAAATGACAGCGTTACCCCTGGAATCCTTCGTCTCCTCTGTTGTGCACAGACAGCGTGCACATATCTCACGCTGACAACAAAGTGTGAACTGCACACAGGGTGGATCTGTGTCATTCATCTGGTTACAAAAAAAGCCCCCTCACTTCCTTTAACAACCACAAAATGCTCGCAGCCAAACCCTGCATCATGCGTGTGAGCAAGACAATAACCTGCAAACTCCAGCTCAGTGAAACATGTGACACACAGGCCAGAGACTTCCTGCCTGTGACCATCAAACTGTGAACGTCTCCTCCCTCTGACCCCGGGTCACCTCACACACTCTAAACTCCAAACTCCTTCATTACACGTTCAAACTGTGCCAGGTAATAAGAATTAATAATCTGTACATTAACACATAGAGCAACATAAGAAAAGTCTATATACTCCATATTGTCCTCACTCTCTGCTCTTTTGTACAGCACAAACGTGATGATTGATGTTGTATTAATGTTCCTGCTGTTTTCATATTTCATTGTATATAAATATATTTCTACTAATATACTCTGTTTTAGTGCAGCTGTCAGGACCGAGTTGCCTCCTGGGATTAATAAAGTATTGATGATTGTGATTGTGGAAGCTGACTGCATAGCGTTCATCTGTCTGCAGGCGTGTGCACATAAGTCCTGACTTACATTTACATCAGTGTGGAGAAATATCGGGATCTTTGAAATCGTTAAAGATGCCATTACTCAGAAAACAAATCTAATTCTGTAACAGCTCAACTTTATAATCCTCTTAGTTGTTTCAACAGTTAATGTTGAGTTTTAAAATCTCCCTGAAGCGTTCTTAAGCAAGGCGGGGCCCCGGTCCAGAGGGGCGGCAAGGGCCCCCCTTGAGATCTGATTGGTCACCCCAGAACTTTTGTCTGATCAGAGGAGAAACTTAAAATACTGTGAATGTTTACAACATACTTTGGAACATTTCCAAGTAAAAACTGGTGCACACTGTCAAACTTAACTCTAAATATGATTTACAGTTAAAAAGTGCAATAAGAGCTTCAACATCTTTAGTTTCTTTAATCATTAAAGAATATAGCTAAAATCATGTATATGTTGCCAAATTGGTCTTATTAGAAGTTTATCTTATTAGTTGGGATGGAAAAAATGATGATGAACATTCCTGCCCCAGAACGGAGACGGACAGTGACAGGGTTTGTGTGTTCGCTAAATTACTCACTGATGCTGCGATGACGAAGAATCTTTTCCCCTTCTCGTCCCAAACGACCCAAACTTACAAGAAATACACGAAGCCGTCTGTACTTTTGTAGCTGTTCGTCCTGCAGCGGTGAAAGGAGACAGATTCTCCTCTAAATATGAGCAAAATGACAGTTAACAAAGTCACTGTTTAGGCTAACATCTTAGTTTAATACCGTAAAGTATGCACTTTATTTAAAGACAGTCTGTTAGTGTGTGTGTGTTTGTTAGTGCGTGCAGGCTACAGTTCACACTTATTGTTGAACTAAGTGAGTGTGGTTCATTCAAAAAAGGTGTGTTTACCACAGAGCTAACAAAAAACAAAACAGCTCCAGCAGCTTCACAGAAGTAAAAAAAAAAAAAAGTGTGAAAACCAGACGGCTGCTCGGCACCAGGTTTGGATCCCATCACTTCAGGTCAGTAGGGTTGTTGTGTGGTGGAGACTTTCAGATGTGTTTAAGAGTAAGGTTGAATTATCAGCTGTTTGAAACAAGACCAAAGTATTCAATACAACATTGTTATAAAGGCTTCTGAAACCGTCTGTTCTTCTTCTTTACAGCGACACAATGAACACCAGCAGTGCACAGAACTTTACATCAAGCTCTCCTGTTTCATCTTCCTTTTTACCACCCATGTCGATGTCCATCAACATGATCCTTGGTCTTCCTCTGAACAGTTACGTCATTTGGCTGATATTGGGAGGTCCCAGGGAGACGATGGCCTCAGACATGTTGTCCCTAAACCTGGCGACGTCTGAGCTCCTGTTTGCTTCATCTGGCGTATGGATGTGGTTTTCGCAAAAGTGGCATTTATTTTCCTGGGTCTTCACGTTCTTTCTCGGCCTCGTCTATACTGCCCGTCCTCTCTTCCAGAGCTGCATCTGTGTTGAGTGCTACCTTGGTGTTATCCACCCGGTCGTGTTCCTGAGATTTAAACCTCTGAGATACAGGGTGGTCTGTTCTTGTGTTCTCTGGCTGATTGTCTTGCTTTCTGTATTTCATCCAGACTCTGTTGATGTTCAGTGTCATGCTCTTCTGCTGCCTCTCAGTTCTCTGGGCTTTAAAACGCCCCGGGCCAGGAGACAGAGACACAGGGAAGAGGACGAGCAATGCAATGAAGAGAAAGGCTTTTAAAATCATTGTAATCATCATGATTTTTATGACCCTTAATTTCTTTTTCTACATGGCTGCAATTCCACTTCAATTTTTCTTCAAGTCGATGAGGTTTCTTTCCATCTACATCTATTTGACAAGTCTTGCTTTACTTACAGGGTTTTTACAGCCGCTCATGTACCTCCAAAGGTCAAAGAAACTGTCCTGCAGCAGCAAAGTCAAATGAGCATACCCGGTGTACGCCAGTCTTTTTTGGTGATTCATTTATATAAAAACAAATATGGTCACTGGAATCCAAAAATGTGTGAATTCTACCATGCACACAGCAACCTGGATTTTAACCAGATCAGGAAGTGCTGCCCCCTCCTTTGGGTCAAGGCTAATTTCAAAAAGGACTGAGGTGAAGTGTCCTGAGGTCTGACGGCTCAAAAAGTGGAGATTTATTTTGAAATAACGAACTCTGTGAGCCCTAGTCTAAGAGGAGAGACCATCCGACTGTGATGGTGTGGAGGTGCGTTTATGGACATGGCATGTGTTACCGGTCTTCAATAATGCTGAACTATATAGACATCTTAATATTTCACCTGCTGCGTGTGGTGGTGGTGCGTGGAAACATCAAGTGCACACAAAGTCATCTGAATGGTTTGTTGTTGTTTTTCTCATTATTTTGCATAACAGGCGTTTCGATATGCACAGTGACCAATTCAGAATAAAGGATCTTGAGTCAATCACTGTCTTTGTTGGTTTTTATTGTTCTTGCAAGGAGAAGGAACAAAGCTACAGAGCATCAAGACGGTCTGCAGGAAAGTTTAAGATAGTCATAATATGCTTTAGTATTTATACACATGCTTCACGCCTATATAAGGAATGGCGTTTTCAACAGGTCGCACAACAGTAATGTCAAGGTATGTGAATATTTAGAACATTTGGTGTCGTAGACGTGGTATAGACAAAACAAGATCTTTTGGTGTGAAACTTTTGCTGCTTTCTTCGAGTGTCAGTGTGACACATTTTAAGTATTTCAGATTGTTCTCAAAAAGCAAATAAGATTGTAGATAGTGTGTGTGGAGACAGGTTCAAAACTTAAAGCTTCTGCAGTGGTGAACCAATAAAAGTGCAGCGACCCGGGTAAAGTTTCTTCATTTATTTAATTCCCAATTAATTCCACTTGTAGTGATTCAGGTGATTTTAAAGTCTAAAGGAAAACAAAAACACTAATCAGAGACACACCAATAAATCAAATAATAATCTTTACAGTCTTATATGCACAAGAGGATATATTTACACAAACAAATTACTCACTCAATAGTGCACCTCTAATCAACAGTATGGAGTGATCAGCAGCCTTTCCAGCAGCTTGGCATATTGCAGCAAACAAAAGGCACACTTGACTCAGACCCCCCCCCCCCATCAGTGTTTCTGTGACGACACGGTCTGTGTGTCAGCTCTGAATGTAAACATGAGTGAAATAAGAAGTCACTGAGTGCTCGAGGTGAAGACGACTCCTTTCGCTCGGTCTGTGTGTGCGTCCTGTTTGCTCATATTTTAGTGCTTGATTTGTGTTTTGATAGGTAGTTCACCTTTTTTTTTTTTTTGGTTGATTTTATTTATTTATTTTTGTTTGTTTTTTTGTTATTGAAATAAATAAAGCTTGAAATAATACCTGCTCTCTGTTTTTAATAAGCCTGCATGTTTGTGCAGTATTGTCCCCACATGTGAAGACAACAGGGACACCCAGTGGCAGGATGGACGAATCGCAGCAAGTCATCCCACGACGGCCCTCTTGTGGCCAACAGTAGTACTACATTTCAAGATCCTTCATTATTATTCAGTCTGGGCAGAAAAGCGAGGGCTGTGAGCTCGGGAGTGTTAGCATGAAGCGGCTGGTATCCATGGTTACCACAGAGCAGCCACTTTGTTGTATGAACATGAAAATAAATGACAGCGGTACCCCTGGAATCCTTCGTCTCCTCTGATGTGCACAGACAGCGTGCACATATCTCACGCTGACAACAAAGTGTGAACTGCACACAGGGTGGATCTGTGTCATTCATCTGGTTACAAAAAAAGCCCCCTCACTTCCTTTAACAACCACAAAATGCTCGCAGCCAAACCTTGCATCATACGTGTGAGCAAGACAATAACCTGCAAACTCCAGCTCAGTGAAACATGTGACACACAGGCCAGAGACTTCCTGCCTGTGACCATCAAACTGTGAACGTCTCCTCCCTCTGACCCCGGGTCACCTCACACACTCTAAACTCCAAACTCCTTCATTACACGTTAAAACTGTGCCAGGTAATAACAATTAATAATTAACACATAGAGCAACATAAGAAAAGTGTATATACTCCATATTGTCCTCACCCTCTGCTCTTTTGTACAGCACAAACGTGATGATTGATGTTGTATTCATGTTCCTGCTGTTTTCAGATTTCATTGTATATAAATATATTTCTACTAATATACTCTGTTTTAGTGCAGCTGTCAGGATGGTGCTGCCTCCTGGGATTAATAAAGTATTGATGATTCTGATTCTGGAAGCTGACTGCATAGTTTTCATCTGTCTGCAGGCGTGTGCACATAAGTCCTGACTTACATTTACATCAGTGTGGAGAAATATCGGGATCTTTGAAATCGTTAAAGATGCCATTACTCAGAAAACAAATCTAAGTCTGTAACAGCTCAACTTTATAAACCTCTTAGTTGTTTCAACAGTTAATGCTGAGTTTTAAAATCTCACAGTCAAACTTCTCAAACTTAACTCTAAATATGATTTAAAGTTAAAAAGTGCAATAAGAGCTTCAACATCTTTAGTTTTTTTAATCATTAAAGAATATAGCTAAAATCATGTATATGTTGCCAAATTGCTATTATTAGAAGTTTATCTTATTAGTTGGGATGGAAATGATGATGAACATTCCTGCCCCAGAACGGTGACGGACAGTGACAGGGTTTGTGTGTTCGCTAAATTACTCACTGATGCTGCGATGACGAAGAATCTTTTCCCCTTCTCGTCCCAAACGACCCAAACTTACAAGAAATACACGAAGCCGTCTGTACTTTTGTAGCTGTTCGTCCTGCAGCGGTGAAAGGAGACAGATTCTCCTCTAAATATGAGCAAAATGACAGTTAACAAAGTCACTGTTTAGGCTAACATCTTAGTTTAATACCGTAAAGTATGCACTTTATTTAAAGACAGTCTGTTAGTGTGTGTGTGTTTGTTAGTGCGTGCAGGCTACAGTTCACACTTATTGTTGAACTAAGTGAGTGTGGTTCATTCAAAAAAGGTGTGTTTACCACAGAGCTAACAAAAAACAAAACAGCTCCAGCAGCTTCACAGAAGTAAAAAAAAAAGTGTGAAAAATGATTCACAGTTGTGTTTTTTTATTTTCTTAAAGGACACTTCACCCGTGGAAACATGAATCTTGACCTTTGGTCATATGTGTAGGAGACATGTGAAATAAATGTTAAAGTCGCTGCCTTCTTGACCAAAAAAAGGCAATTTTAGGAATTCAAACAGATTCTCTGCCTGTGTCCAAAGACAAACCACCGACACCACCAGCCCGCCTCAACTCGAGCCGGCCCGGGCTCCTCGTCTTCAACGCCGCCCCCCGTTCCTCCATCAGCCTCAACTGCTCGTCGTTGTAGTTTCACCCCCTCTAACTAAAACAGCTTCCGATGAAATGATGATTTTTGCGTCATTGGAGGATCCTCCTCAGAAAAGAAATATGGAGCTTTCCCGTCTCCGGGGAAAAAAAGGGCAGAAAGCAGGAGCAGGTTTCTAAAGATACACAGCTTCATGCAGATGAGTGAAATATCCCTTTAATGGTCTGATGGTCAGCACACGCATGCACACACAGGATCCATGTCAACATGAGCTAACGGACAGATGTCAGAGTGAGAGGGCTGCACACAGCGAGCACTCCTGAGAAGGTACAATGTGTTGCTCAAGGTGTCCTCGGCAGTGCTCAGGAAGTCAACTAGCAACACTACACTGGACCCGGCTACTGCCGAGCCCATCATGTTACCTCAACCTGTTGTCAGATAATCACATGGTCAGCTGTTCCATGACTCCTTCTCTACTCGCCTTTATGTTGTCTCTGTTTCATCTTCTTTGAAACATGTTGCCGCCATTGTTTTTTTTCTTTCTTTCCCAGAACAGTGACATTTCTCAGCTTCAACATTTGACATGTTTCTTTCTTCTTTTTTTTTTTTTTACATTTTCAATCATATAAGGGGTTCCAATATTTTACAGATCTTTTTTTTTTTCTTTTTATATTTTTTTCGTTTCTGATTGACAATTTACACAACTGCCGATCATTTAGGAAATAGGGGAACGCTTTTGCATCTTTCGAATATAATTTCGAATATTTATTTTTGAAAATGAGCATCAGTAATAAAGCATATTTCACATTTTTTCAAACAGAAAATAAAGAAATTAAAAGGTTGCTGCATGTTCAAAAAAGAAGAAGGAAGAAGCAAACTTTAAAAAATGTAGAAATTAAAACATGATGTAGCGTGCATTTTATTCTGTTCAAACATGTTGGAAAGTTGTCTGTGTGTTTGTGGTTTTGCAGCTCGCAGCAAACAAAGACATGACCACACTCATTTCCTACCACACTCGCACCTTCAGACTTTCACAGGAGGTCCTCCTTCATTATTTGTAAATCTAAAAGTGCTCATGTGCGTCAGAGGACGTTGGACCCGTCTGGTCACAAAGATATATAAAGAGAGAGCGGCAGGTCCTGGACCTGTGCTGAGGACCGGTCATCTCATTCAAAGACCTCCCAACATTTGCAGCATCAGCTCTTTCAGCAGACTGGTAGGTCTCACTTTTGACGAGCATACTTTTCTTTAAAGTTCCATCATGACAGACATTGAATCAACACTACAGACTGAAGTGAAGTTTTTCATTGACTTGTTGTTTTTGTGTGTTTGTAGATTCCTGAGTTGTCCTGATTGCAGCGCTGCAGACAAACATGCTGACTTTCATGTCCCTGTTCTTACTCTGCGGCTGGATGCTGCCTGCCGACCTCATGACGGTGAGTCTTTTACAGTTACTGTTCCTCACACAATAATTCAAGAACAAGTCTACCACACATCAATTTAACAACAAATGTTGGGAGCAAAGGTCCGCTTTAGATCGTACGATTCTACCATACTTAGATAATCATCCACATTATTGGTGAATTGCTTTGATTGAAAAAAACAAAAACGTGTGAGGTCAAACACAGCAGTCAGTCTGCTTTTTGCATGTTGGATTTTTGCATCGATACACTGAACTTCAGCTAGTTTTAACCATCGTTCCTGATCCCAGTGAATATCATCTGCATTTCTGTATTCCGTCACTCAGAGGAACTCTTTGTACCAGGTAGCTTCATGTGGTTCAATGACCTTGCCCTTCATGATTGTCTTTGTCTCCCCTCAGATCCGTTTCAACTTCCCTCTCCGAGAGAAAAACCAAGTCATCCCGCTGAGTATGGTTAAAGATTCGGTTGATGACATGTACTCTGACTGCCAGGAAGACATGATGACAAAAGTTGAGACCACATACTTCAAGAAAGAGAACAAAGGCATATTTCAAGAAGTCTGGAAAAAAGCTTCCAATTGTGTAAAGAGGAACATGCAACACAAAGACAAAAATGATGAGGATCTGACTGAGGAGCATTTTCGAGCGATCTGTATCTACACGTCTAATGAGAAAAGATTTTATGAATTATTCAACACTGCGGTCCGAACCAACAGATCTGAATATGGCACCACCTTCCAGTTTCACTCTTTACATTTCTGGCTAACATCTGCCATTCAGATCCTTAATAGGCACAATCAATGCCACATCACTTACCGCAGATCTGGCACCGAGTTTACCGGCAAACTCAACCAAATGATCCGGTTTGGTATGTTCGCCTCCAGCTCTTACAATCCAACACTCACTCACTTCGGTGAAAAGACCTGCTTCCAGATTCAGACCTGTTACGGGGCTTATCTGAAGAAATATCCCCATATGAAAGACAAAGAGGAAGAGGTGCTAATTCCCCCCTATGAGATGTTTAAGATAGCTGAGATCCGGAAGAAGAAAAATAACGGAGACCTGAGCGACTGTGAGACTGTGTACGTCCTGGAGAGTATCGGATTTTGCAGCAGTCTCAACTGCAAAGCTGCAAACGTAGATCAGTGATTCTCAGACAGAATTTCACTGGACAGATATTTGTCCATCTACAAAGACGGTGACGAATGTTTGCAGAGTAGGAACATTAAAAGATTCGCATCAATATGTGTTAACATAAATAAAACCGTTTTTATCCATTACGTCCCGCCTGGACGACTGCACAACTCCCTCAATCCAAATTCTGTGACTTGTTCTTAAGTCCCTGCATGGTCCAGCCCCCCCCCTCCCCCCTTTAACCCTCGAGACCCCACCATGTCCACTTAGGTCCTCTGATCAGTCCCTCCTTGCTGACCCCCGTCACGGGCACCAACACAAACTAACTCATTACATCCATTCAAGTCACAACTCAAAAATACCCAGCTGAAACAAGCCCCATATTTTTAATGATTTTATTCTACTGTGTGTACATGTATGTTTGGATGCCTCTACATGTATGATTATGTGAGTGTGTGGATTTGTCTTTATTTGCTTTTTATTTTCTTTGATTCTGTTTTGGCGTTTTGCCTGAAAAGCATTTTGGTCAGCTGAAGATTTTTTTTTAATCGTACTAAACAAATATACTTTGACTTGACTTTTTCATATCTATTGTCCACGCTTGTCTCGTGTCCACCGAGCATTTTGTCTGGGCAGAAAAGCGAGGGCTGTGAGGTCGGGAGTGTTAGCATGAAGCGGCTGGTATCCATGGTTACCACAGAGCAGCCACTTTGTTGTATGAACATGAAAATAAATGACAGCGGTACCCCTGGAATCCTTCGTCTCCTCTGATGTGCACAGACAGCGTGCACATATCTCACGCTGACAACAAAGTGTGAACTGCACACAGGGTGGATCTGTGTCATTCATCTGGTTACAAAAAAAGCCCCCTCACTTCCTTTAACAACCACAAAATGCTCGCAGCCAAACCCTGCATCATGCGTGTGAGCAAGACAATAACCTGCAAACTCCAGCTCAGTGAAACATGTGACACACAGGCCAGAGACTTCCTGCCTGTGACCATCAAACTGTGAACGTCTCCTCCCTCTGACCCCGGGTCACCTCACACACTCTAAACTCCAAACTCCTTCATGACACGTTCAAACTGTGCCAGGTAATAAGAATTAATAATCTGTACATTAACACATAGAGCAACATAAGAAAAGTGTATATACTCCATATTGTCCTCACCCTCTGCTCTTTTTAGGGCACAAACGTGATGATTGATGTTGTATTAATGTTCCTGCTGTTTTCATATTTCATTGTATATAAATATATTTCTACTAATATACTCTGTTTTAGTGCAGCTGTCAGGACCGAGTTGCCTCCTGGGATTAATAAAGTATTGATGATTGTGATTGTGGAAGCTGACTGCATAGCGTTCATCCGTCTGCAGGCGTGTGCACATAAGTCCTGACTTACATTTACATCAGTGTGGAGAAATATCGGGATCTTTGAAATCGTTAAAGATGCCATTACTCAGAAAACAAATCTAATTCTGTAACAGCTCAACTTTATAATCCTCTTAGTTGTTTCAACAGTTAATGTTGAGTTTTAAAATCTCCCTGAAGCGTTCTTAAGCAAGGCGGGGCCCCGGTCCAGAGGGGCGGCAAGGGCCCCCCTTGAGATCTGATTGGTCACCCCAGAACTTTTGTCTGATCAGAGGAGAAACTTAAAATACTGTGAATGTTTACAACATACTTTGGAACATTTCCAAGTAAAAACTGGTGCACACTCTCAAACTTAACTCTAAATATGATTTACAGTTAAAAAGTGCAATAAGAGCTTCAACATCTTTAGTTTTTTTAATCATTAAAGAATATAGCTAAAATCATGTATATGTTGCCAAATTGGTCTTATTAGAAGTTTATCTTATCAGTTGGGATGGAAAAAATGATGATGAACATTCCTGCCCCAGAACGGAGACGGACAGTGACATTTTTACATTTTCAACCAAATAAGGGGTTCCAATATTTTACAGATTTTTTTTTTTTTTATATATATATTTTTTTCTGTTCTGATTGACAATTTACACAACTGCCGATCATTTAGGTAATTTGCATTTTTTGAATATAATTTCGAATATTTATTTTTTAAAATGAGCATCAGCAATAAAGGATATTTCACAATTTTTTTAACAGAAAATAAAGAAATTAAAGGTTGCTGCATGTTCAAAAAAGAAGAAGGAAGAAAAAATTTAGAAATTAAAACATGATGTAGCGTGCATTTTGTTCTGTTCAAACATGTTGGAAAGTTGTCTGTGTGTTTGTTTTTTTGCAGCTCGCAGCAAACAAAGACATGACCACACTCATTTCCTACCACACTCGCACCTTCAGACGTTCACAGGGGGTCCTCCTTCATTATTTGGAAATCTAAAAGTGCTCATGTGCGTCGGAGGACGTTGGACCCGTCTGGTCACAAAGATATATAAAGAGAGACCGGCAGGTCCTGGACCTGTGCTGAGGACCGGTCATCTCATTCAAAGAGATCACAGCGTTTGCAGCATCAGCTCTTTCTGCAGACTGGTAGGTCTCACTTTTGACGAGCATACTTTTCTTTAAAGTTCCATCATGACAGACATTGAATCAACACTACAGACTGAAGTGAAGTTTTTCATTGACTTGTTGTTTTTGTAGTTGTGTTTGTAGATTCCTGAGTTGTCCTGATTGCAGCGCTGCAGACAAACATGCTTACTTTCATGTCCCTGTTCTTACTCTGCGGCTGGATGCTGCCTGCCGACCTCATGACGGTGAGTCTTTTACAGTTACTGTTCCTCACACAATAATTCAAGAACAAGTCTACCACACATCAATTTAACAACAAATGTTGGGAGCAAAGGTCCGCTTTAGATCGTACGATTCTACCATACTTAGATAATCATCTTAACATCCGGGCGCTGAGAGTCGGCAGCCTGTTACAGCAGCTCCGACTCTTCTTTCCTTATATCGTTATAAAACTGTTTTTATTGTTGTTATTTTTTGTATTATTTTCGGGCATATTGCCTGCACTACTGCAGCGTTTTAGTTGCAGCATCACTAAGTGAAGTACGGTACTTTTTTTCGGGACTTTTTCTCTTCTTGCCGGAATGATCACGTACAGTCGTGAGGAACTACTGCGCCTCAGGCATGGAGCCGGTGTCCCAACCTCACGCATCCCTGAGGACTTATGGAGAGGGGTACGCCGGGGGAGGAAAGCCGGCGCTAAAGTCAAGGAGAGGATCGAGAGAGACCGTAAATTTAAACCTTTTCTGCCGTCGATCATTATGGGGAATGTCCGGTCACTCGCAAACAAAGCGGACGAACTCACAGCTTTAATAAACAGCCAGCGGGTCTACAGGGAGAGCAGCCTGCTTTGCTTCACGGAGACATGGCTACACGGGAATATACCGGACAGTCTCATCGACCTGGCCGGCTTCACGCTGGTACGAGCGGACCGGGGGAGACAGAGCGGTAAGAAGAGAGGAGGAGGCCTTGCTGTCTTTGTTAACTCTAAATGGTGTAATCCCAGGCATATAACTGTGAAGGAACGGGTCTGCACTCCCGACGCTGAACTTTTAGCGGTAGGATTACGCCCGTATTATCTACCACGTGAGTTCTCATATGCCATCATTGTTGCTGTCTACGTCCCACCATCAGCTGTAGCTGCGAGCGCGAGTGACGTCATACACACTGTGATCGCGGGGCTACAAACACAGCATCCCAGTGCCCTCATACTGATCGGCGGGGACTTTAATCATGTCACTCTCTCCTCTGTACTGACGAACTTTAAACAGTATGTAAACTGCGCTACAAGAGGGAATAAAACCATAGACCTGCTGTATGCCAACGTGAAGGGAGCATACAGCTCTTCTTCCCTCCCACCCCTCGGGGAATTAGACCACAACCTCATCCACCTTGATACCACCTACAGGCCCCTGGTGAAACAACAGGTGGCCAGAAAGATGACTGTGAAGGTTTGGTCTAAAGACTCTGAGGAGGCCCTGCAGGAGTGTTTTAATGTCACAGACTGGGAATTGTTTCAGGAGGAACACGGTGATGACATTGAAGGACTCACTCACTGCATTACAGATTACATCCGGTTTTGTGAGGATACCATAGTCCCTACTAAGAAGGTTCGCTGCTTCTCCAACAACAAACCATGGATCAACAAAGACATCAAAGGCCTTCTTAATAACAAGAAGAGGGCCTTCATGGCTAAAGACCGGGAGGAGCTCAGGGCTGTCCAAAAGATTCTAAAGAAGAAGCTGAGGGAGGCCAAGAACAGCTACAAGGAGAAGATTGAGGCCAAGATGGGCCAGAACAACTCAAAGGAGGTGTGGAATGGCATGAAGCAGATGACTGGTTACAGCAAGCCTGTGACCAAAGCTGAAGGTGACCCAGTTTTTGCTGCTGAGCTGAACCTATTTTTCAATAGGTTTGACTCAACCCCCACCCCGGTGAGCTCAGACAGTGGGTCTGGGTCTTCAACCATCACTCTAACTGCCATTCGCACCTCTGTTGGTGACTCGGCTTGCCCCCCCATCAACGACCGTACTACCTTCCCCTCTCTCAGCTTCTCACCAGCTGCTTCAAAGGACAGCCCTGCCCCAGCAGCAGCTTCAAAGGACAGTCCCACTTCACCCCCCCCCCCACCCCCCAGCTCCCTACCTCCGGAAACAAAGAACAGTCCCCCTCACCCTCCCCCCACTATCACTCTCACTACGAGCCAGGTACAACGACAGTTCTCCAAGCTCTGCATAACAAAAGCCAGTGGACCAGACAACATCAGCCCCAGGATCCTCAAGGTGTGTGCTGGGCAGCTCGCAGGAATCTTTCGGCACCTCTTCAACCTCTCCCTCAGGCTGATGTTGGTGCCTGTGGAAGACCTCCTGCATTGACCCAGTTCCTAAGACTGGTCGTCCCAGCTCTCTTAATGACTACAGGCCTGTGGCACTCACGTCACATGTCATGAAGACATTTGAGAGGCTGGTTCTCCAGCAGCTAAAGACCCTGCTCACTGCTTTCATAGATCCACTGCAGTTTGCTTACCAGCGGCACATCGGCGTGGAGGATGCCATCATCTTCCTGACCCATAAAGCCCTGTCACACCTGGAGAAGCAGGGAAGCACTGTGAGAGTCATGTTCTTTGACTTCTCCAGTGCTTTTAATACCATCCAGCCCGGCCTCCTGAGGGAAAAACTGCTGGATATTCATCTGCACCCCGACACCACAGCCTGGATCTACAACTACCTCACTGGCCGACCACAGTACGTCCGAGTGGACGGCTGTGTCTCTGATGTGGTGATGAGCAACACTGGAGTACCCCAAGGAACTGTTCTGGCACCCTTTCTGTTCACTCTCTTCACCTCAGACTTCAGGTCTAACTCTGGTTCCTGCCACCTCCAAAAGTTTTCTGACGACTCCTCCATCGTGGGCCGCATCACTGATGGCAACGAGGACGAGTACAGAGGTCTGATCGAGAGCTTCGTCACATGGTGCAACAACAACCATCTGAAGCTCAACATCGCCAAAACAAAGGACGTGGTAGTGGACTACAGGAGGAAGAGGTGCCCCCCTGCCCCAGTCATCATTCAGGGGGAGGAAGTGGAGAGGGTGGACTCCTACAAGTACCTTGGGGTTCACATTAACAACAAGCTGGACTGGTCCCATAACACTGAAGCCATCTTCAGGAAAGGACAGAGCAGGCTGTTCTTCCTGAGGAGACTCAGGTCTTTCAGTGTCTGCGACAGACTCCTCAAGGCCTTCTACCAGTCTGTGGTGGCCAGCACACTTTTCTTTGCTGTGGTGTGCTGGTGGGGGGGCATCAAGGCTGGTGAGGCAAACAGGATTAATAAACTGGTTAAGAAGGCCCGCTCTGTCGTTGGCCTAGAACTGGAGACTCTGGAGACAGTGGCTGAGAGGAGGATGAAGGACAAAATCATATCCATCCTGGATAACTCCTCTCACCCTCTCCATGACGAGCTGTGGGAGATGAGCAGCTCCTTCAGCCAACGCCTTCTCCCCCCCAGGAGCAAAACAGAACGCTTCAGACGCTCATTCATCCCCACAGCCATCAGGCTGTACAACAGCAGGAGCTAGCCTGTATTTATATATATTCTCTTTATATATAGTATACGATATTATTACAATGTTATTATGTTACCTTTTATTATTATATTATATCTATACTATACTATCTATATTATATATTACATTATTACAATACACTCTATATTCTTATAACTATATATCTATACTCCAGTCAAACTGCACTATATTTTTTTTATTATGCTTATAACTTATTACTATAACTGTCAATACTGTTTACATAACCCTCTGATCACAATGCCACTTTAAATTCTTTCACTGGTCACTTTAACTTTAACATGCCATTCACTGCACAGTATTATTAATATCTTTTCCATTGTCCCTGCTGAGTCCACCATGCTATAGTCCTCTGTATATATCCCCCCCTTACTACCTGGATTGTATTTATGTTTATGTTGTTATTTTTTATTTGATTTTTGACTTTTGTTTTTGATTCTGCACTGCTGCTGCTGCTGTAACGCCCGAATTTCCCCATTGGGGATCAATAAAGTTATATCCTATCCTATCCTATCCTATCCTAATCATCCACATTATTGGTGAATTGCTTTGATTGACAAAAATGTGTGTGAGGTCAAACACACCAGTTAATCCTCAGTCTGCTTTTTGCATGTTGGATTTTTGCATCGATACACTGAACTTCACCTAGTTTTAACCATCGTTCCTGATCCCAGTGAATATCATCTGCATTTCTGTATTCCGTCACTCAGAGGAACTCTTTGTACCAGGTAGCTTCACGTGGTACAAACCCCAGGTACAACACGCCCAGGACTGCCTGCAGTTCGCGTACCAGCCAGGTGTTGGTGTGGAGGATGCCATCCTGTACCTGCTACATCGAGCCCACTCCCATCTGGATAAGGGAAGCGGCACTGTGAGGATCCTCTTCTTGGACTTCTTCAGTGCTTTCAACACTATCCAGCCCCCCCTGCTCCGGGACAAACTGAGCGGGATGGGAGTGGACCCCCACCTATTGAACTGGATCTCTGACTACCTCACGGGCAGGCCTCAGTACGTCAGGCTGATGGACATCACGTCTGACACTGTGGTAGGCAACACTGGAGCCCCCCAGGGCACAGTGCTGGCCCCTGTTCTCTTCACCCTGTACACCTCGGACTTCTGCTACAACTCCGAGCTGTGTCACATACAGAAGTACGCTGACGACACAGCCATTGTCGGGTGTATCAGGGATGGCAGGGAGGAGGAGTACCGGACACTGGTGGGGGACTTTGCTGCATGGTGCCACATGAACCAGCTACAGCTCAACACCTCTAAGACCAAGGAGCTGGTCATTGACTTTGGGAGGTCCAGACGGAGGATGCAACCTCTTCTGTTAGAGGGAGCTGAAGTGGAGGCTGTGGACTCCTACAAATACCTTGGGCTGTGTCTAGACAATAAACTGGACTGGACAACACACACCAACCACCTGTACGGGAAGACACAAAGCAGGATGTACTTCCTAAGGAGACTGCGGTCCTTTAACATCTGCAGCAAGTTGCTGGGGATGTTTTACCAGTCCGTGGTTTCCAGCGTGCTTTTCTACACCGTGTTATGCTGGGGGGGGGGGCAGCATATCCAAACAGCACACATCCAGACTGGACAAACTGATCAGGGGGGCCGGCTCTGTGGTCGGCATGAAGCTGGACTCTCTGGTGACGGTGGCAGAGAAGAGGACACTGGACAAACTGCTGGTTATTATGGACAATGCCAGCCACCCACTGCACACTGTCATCAGCAACCAGAGGAGCCGGTTCAGTGAGAGACTGCTCCTTCCCAAGTGCAGAACAAACAGACTCAAAAACTCCTTTGTCCATCATGCCATCACGCTCTACAACTCCTCACTTGGGGGGAGGAGGACTAGAGCACACGGGGCAGAGGGGTAGGAGTTGGAGCGTCTTTCTTTCTTTCCTTCTACCCTCACTGTGCAATAACACATGGACACTTTCACATGTGCAATAATAATCTCAACCAAGTGCAAAAATCGCAACAATAATCATTGCCCTTTTTTTGTATATTTTGCTTCTTCCATGCATATTTTTTGTATATTCTTTCCAACAGAAGAGTGTTCTATTATTTATGCTATATTATTCTTTATATTGTTACTTTTTGTTTTGTTACCTGCTGCATTTTTATTTTTATGTTTTACCTTTATTGTATATGCTGCTGGAACCTAAATTTCCTGAGGGAGTCATCCCAAAAGGATCAATAAAGTTCAGTCCAAGTCTAAGTGGTTGATTGACCTTGCCCTTCATGATTGTCTTTATCTCCCCTCAGATCCGTTTCAACTTCCCTCCCCGAGAGAAAAACCAAGACATCCCGCTGAGTATGGTTGAAGATTCGGTTGATGACATGTACTTTGGCTGCAAGGAAGACATGATGAAAAAAGTCAAGACCAAATACTTTAAAAAAGAAATGAATGGAGAGTTTGAAAAGGCCTGGTATGGTGCAGCAGAGTGTGCTAAAAAGAAACCAAGGAAGGCTGACAAGGCTCTGACCAAAGACCACATGCATGCAATCTGTGTTTATACTTCTGATGATATCTATGAAACTTTCAACAGAGCAGTGAGAACAGGAGCGAGCAACTATCGCTCCTCATTTCACTTCCATTCCTTACATTTTCTTCTGACTTCTGCCATACAGATCTTGAATAGCAATGACCAATGTCACACAACTTACAGACGCACGAGAAGTGTGTTTTCTGGCAACGTCGGACAAACCATTCGCTTTGGTTCCTTTGCCTCCAGCTCTTACAACAACAACTTGACAGATTTTGGCAGTAAGACCTGCTTTAAGATCCAGACCTGTGCAGGAGCGTACCTGAAGGATTATTCAGTTTTTGGTGACCGAGAAGCTGAGGTGCTCATCCCACCGTATGAAGTGTTTAAAGTTACTGAGAAAGTTCTCGGTCCGCGTAATTATGAAGAACTGCCTGACTGTAAAGTCGTCTATGTGCTGGAGAGTGCAGGCGGGAGAAGCAGACTGAACTGTAAAGCTGCGTTTCCATGAGTCAGAAACCAGGGAGAGAGAGAGAGAGAGAGAGAGAGAGAACGTGATGAACGACATATGAGATATGAGCTTCAGGCGGATGCTTCGAACCTGGACCACCCTTTCTGACTCGTGCAACCATCCCTGATGTCCCTGCTTTTAAGTTTTTTTTGTTATAACTGTTTCTTGCTTCTATCCATTAAACTGCTTGTTGCAAAGGAAACGTTGTTTGTGTGCTCTCATTCCTCCGTTTTAAGATCGTAGACTTTGTAAAGAAAGGAGAGCACGACCCTTCGACTCCAAGTTCATCCAAACTAAAACACTAAAACTCCAAACCAAAAGAGAAGAGCTGAAGCTAAAACAGGATTTATGTTCATGTTTGTGTGGATGAAGCTGCAGAGAAGAACAAAATATCCAGTGAATCTCTCAACTACCTCCAACAGCTTTGTGCTATGGACACAAATAATCGGACTAAAATCATCATCCCTGATTTTTTATTTGTTTGCACATGATTTCTTTATTTTGCATTTACTATACAATCGTTAATATCATCCAGAGTGGTAAAGTAGTGAGTAACAAAAACAGGTTGCTCAGGTGCGAGTCACTCTGTGAAGACGAATATTCCGACACGACCACCGTTTAACAAAACCATCAGAGTTGGGTAAACCGAGGATCCAGAAAAGGTGTTTGTGTTTGTCCTCTGTCTCCCTCTGCCCCTTTGATGATAACATCCTCCTTATGAGCGCCCCTGAAGGCATGGAGCATTTCTTCAGAAGACTGGATTTGTGTTTTACTGCAGATGTTGTCTAAATGTGGCAGGGCTCATGAAGCACGTTTGATATTGACGCAGTTGTTTTGGAGTTTTGCAGCAAGATTTTTCAACCTCAGTATTTGTTTTAAACTTTTGCAAATCAAATAATTGTTTCTGAATTTTATGCACACGTTTTCCGAATGAAGCTCTGTTGTAGTTCATGTCGGACCCCAGCTGTGAACAGCTGCCAGCCTGCATGTCAGAGTGGAGTCATCTGTGCAAAGTTTACCTGTATTTCCATTTTTCCATTTTAACATTTTAACTGATTAAATCTATGACGACAGTGTTGCTGACTAGATGTACAGTAAGTCGTTCAGACTGCTGTAGGACAGTTGGCCTTTTCTGTTAACACTTGTGTGAGGTGTTGAAATGCTCACTTACCCAGCGTTGGGTTGTATCCACTGCCATGGTGGAGGGTGATGATGTTTTTAGGAAAGGGGCTGTTCCTGGTGAAAGGTCCAACGCAGGTTTCTCTCCGGCTCATAAAAGCTGTGAATGCAACTGGCATTTAATTTTAGTTTAAATGAGAACTCGTGACTTCCCTGGTCGGAGCCGAGAAATTACAATAAATGCAGCGTTGAATGATCAGTCTTTCCCTTCTATGCTGGATTAGAGAAGGGATGTGTCAGATTATCTTATTGAAGGATTACAGCTAGTCGCCTTCGCTTGCTGTAATGCAGCTGCACGCCACTTTTTGGTGCTGTAGCTCTGCTTAACCCTCCTGTTATGTTCATTTGTCAGGTACATCAATGGTGTTCCCGGGTCAATTTGACCCTCTTGAGGAATATTCCTTATCTGATTAGAGTCAAGAGGGCATCTGCTGGAGTTCTCCTCCTCACCATCTGTTTCTACGCAACTCAACTTTTACACCCTCTCCCTCCCTGCATTCGGACAGGACACCCTGTCTACAGACAATCTCCACTTTAAATCATAAAGGCCATCGCACCTCATGGGATGCAAGAAAAGACATCTTCAAAGACCTCGATACACAAATCCCCATCTGGAACCGGTTTCTTTCACCTTGGGATAAATCTTCCTGACATTAGCATAAACACCTCTGCCCTGAACCCATGATTCACATGACGTCTGTAATCTACCCAGGAATGTCCTGACCTCTGCGTGACTCAACCATAAAATGACTGGACAGGATGCCTCCATGTTCAGATGTATATTAAATAACGTGTATTTTTAATTTTCAGGTGGATAATCTTCCTAAAAACATTGAAACTAACGTTGTCATCCAAACAGGACTCAAATCGGACCATCTATCACGAAGATAGAAGTAATTACTCTGCCATTTCAAATCTTACTGTTTTGGTTCAAAGACTTACGTGGAGCGCTACTGCCATCTAGTGGTTCTTTTAAATCAATGTTTAATCCGTTAGATCTTGATATCAATTTTATGTTTAATAAATCCATTCATGGTTTGATGTTATGTCCCTTTCCAATTTTAATGTCTATATATGTTATTTCATTGTTGACTTAAACTATCAACTAAGAATTGACAACTCAATGTAGGCTACGATTCATTAATAATTCATGTTTGGTTTCATTTCAAAGGTTAGAACTGTGCATTTTTACTTTTATATAAAAATAGAAGTAAAATTCGAGTATGGTGCAGTGTTGTACGTTTAATTCAGATCTTTCTTAAACTTTAGAGAGTTCATTGCTCCCGTCTCCGCCTCAAGACACGCGTCATCAAAGGGGGCGTATCTCATCCTCAGTGTTCTTCTTAAGCCGGGCGCACTCCCTGCTCGAAGGCTGGTCCCAAACTTTTTTTCCTCTTGTAACTCTTTGGTAACTTTGATTCCAGAGCGCTCCTTCTTTTGTCTTCTAACTTCGATTTTTATTCGATTTATATTTTTTGTTTAAGGACGTTATTGCTTCTTGTTTAACTCAATATTTACCAGCCTAAGAGACATTCGATTAAGACTCGTGAACGCGCCGTTTCTAATTGAATCGTTTTATCAATTCTGGACAATTTTTGGATTTTTCTTTTCAACAAGTGACTTTGCAACGATTCGTTACCTGAAACAACTGAACGGGCCAATTCAGTTAGCAGAAGTTGACGATCGTTTATCATCAAACTTTTATTTGGACAATAGCCTGAGTCCCGCGAGAATACGTGAACGCACCGACACATTCCTGAGTGATCCGCTAACCCGACTCCGACCTGTTACACTAAGGTGATTCTGGGCTGTAAGGATTGAGGACGGATTTTCCCAAAACCTGTTCTTCAAACTCCAGCACCATTTGGTGGACTCGTTGGTTCAGTGAGTAAGACACATAGCAGCTTGTTGTCAGCTCAGAAGTCGTGTCATGGCTGTTTACTGTTAAATCTACACCGAGCTCATCTCAGCTGTAATTCAGCTTCAACTCCCTTCTTTTTTTTTTTTTTTATCTTTTTGCCATTCGGTATTTTTGTCCGAGTCTAATCAATAATTTTATCAGACAGACGTTAAACACCGTACCATACTCAATTAGTTAGGATAGTATCTGTCATTCCTGGTTTTTCTTCATATATCTGATGCATTTTTTTTTTCGTTCCGTTATTCTGTTTTTGTTCATTCTTATTCATTAAATATCACGCATAAAATTCAGAAGTGTGGTCGTATTGATTCATAGTGGTCGAACGTTTTGGGTAACTCATAACTTAGATTTGAGATTGATTAAAAATAATAAATCCATAAAGTTATTGATTTTCATAATTAATAATTTTTATTAATTTCCATGATTAATACAATTGTTCCTGGTAAGCCAGGTGGTGCCCCCTTTTTCTTACGAGGTGTGTTAATCAATTTAACACGTCATATTTCGCAACAACCCAGTGCATGTTTAATTATCCTAAAGATGTCTGAAACCAAAAAAATCCTAACAAGCAGTGTGAATGTCTTTACTAACTCCATTACTACTTATTCTATCAATATTTAGTGTAATGGTGTTCTTTACCTCCAACAGATGATGGTTTAATTAGGATAATTCACTCGTTTTTTATGAGAAAAAATTTTTTTCAAACTGTTTTTAATGTTTCACTAGATGATTAATTTTGAAAGACCAACATATAAAACACCATAGTTTTACATAACATTGAAACATAACATTGAAATTTTGTTTTACATACATGCACTGTGAACCAGAAATTATTAAATGGTTCCCGTCAAAAGTTGTAACATATGCCCGTGTGTGTGTGTGTGTGTGTGTGTGTGTGTGTGAGTGAGTGTTGTAAAGAAAGAAATAATCTGACATTTCTGACACCCTTTTACCTCCAGTTTGACTGCTGGGTCAAATTGACCCGAACAGTATCTATGTGATATAAAGATGCAGGGGGTGGTTGCAAATATGTGAAGTGAACCATTTTCATATTATATGTTGATTACACTTGTTAAGGCAAGCAGAAGAAGTTTCGTTCTGAAAAAATAATTGTAACTACTTTTCCTATATCTTCAAAATTTAAAACGGGTCAATTTGACCCGGAACATAACAGGAGGGTTAAATGCTACTAGCGTACTGCTCATACTGCTTCTGTGTTGTGGAGTGGTTTGGTGGAAAATGGCAAGAAGGTCGTATGTAGTCCATGTCAGGTTAAACCAAAATAAGAACCCTCAACCTTGCTAACGTTAGCCACATTTGCAAACCAGTGAACATTGTTTATTCACAGCCACTTTGCTCAGTTGTTTACATTGTACTTAATTTTTCGGGGTGGGAAATGTGTGTGTGCCGCTGTCCATCAGCGCCCAGCACAACGCTGTAGTTCGCTGCCACTCTGGTCAATCACATGGCGCGTGCTACCTGTGCCACTATGCTATGTTTCAAATAAGCTGCGTGTGAAACAAGATCGATGCGTTGGGATGTTGTACATTTGATCTGTGGTAACCAAATCAATTCCACACGGCTTGTAAAGGATCCACCGCAGAGCCAGTACTTTCACTCACCATGCTTGTTGCGCTGCATAACCTCAAGTCGGGATGTTGTCATAATCCTTTTCTGAGCCAAGGAACACTTTTTTTGATTGAAAAAATCTCACGGCACACCACCAGTCGATAATGTTAAAAAAATGAAACTATGTAGCCCATATTAACAATATAAAGTAATTCTTGTGTATATTTGGTATCAAATAAACCTGGGCTTGTTTGGATGAACACAAAGTTGATATCCTGGCAGGAATTGAAGAAAGACACACACGAAGCTCTTCCTCAACAGCTCTCAGTCTCTCTCTGTTTTTAGTTGTTATAGCAGTGAAGCTTAAAAAGCTCACCTCACACAGATATGTCGTGGAAAATGGGAGCAATGTCAAAATAGCTTTGTTTGTCATGTCCTTTCCAACAACTGATGCTGAGCTATAAGGGTCCCTAACCCAGTCAAGGCATTCAGTGAAGGCTGAAGAGAAATAAAATGACATCTTCTCCTCAAAAGCTTTCAAATGTTTAACTATCATCTCACACAATGCAGCAGTGTTAACATCTTGCCATTTCTTGGTGAGTGGAAACATTTCAAGGTTGCCAGTTTCCACATGTTGCCAGAGGTGCACCTTTGAACGGAATCCATTTATTTTATCTGTACTTGTAAGCAGGTTTTCATTTCGGCCTTGCATTCGTGTGTTTAGTTCATTCAGGTGATGAAAAATATCTGCCAGGTATGCCAGCCTTGCACACCACTCATCACTTGCAAGCAGTTTTGCGTCATCGGACCTCTCATTTGTCAGAAAAACTTAAAGTTCCTCCCGCAGCTTCTGCAACGTGGTAGCTCGCTTTAAGGGCTCTCTCATTTACCTTTGTGGTTTTTCTCATGAAAGTTGCCTGTTTCTCCGTGTGTTCACGCAGGCGAGCAAAATAGTCCACATTCTTGTTTTGAAGCGAAGGGTGTTTCGTTTGGAGATGGCGTTTAAGCTTATTTGGGACCATAGCACTGTTGGATAGCTTTTCACCACACCAAGCACAGCAGAGTTTGTGCCGTTGCATCCCCGGTGTAAGTAAATCCAAATGAAAGATAGCTTTCGCTGTATTGCCTCAAAACTTTGCTCGAGCTCACAGTTTTTGCTTTCTTTTGACCTCCACTTATACTAGGGCCTTCATCTGGGTCCGAATTTTGTCCAGGGTCCAGTTCGGAGCGAGCATTTTTCCTTTTCAAAAACTTCTCCATCACTGTTACCGTATATTCTTGCTAGCCAAAATGTCACTGTCACCGCCACCTGTCGCATCAATGCGTCACTAATTCTCTTGTCTCAGAGTACAATGCAATTATCTACCTGCTGCCACCTACTGATATGGAAGAGTTTTACACGATAACTGCCAGGCACTTGACAGCACAGACACTCGACTTCTTTTTTAGACCAATTAGGTGAAATTTGATCATTTCCCACGACACACCTGACAATATCTCGCGACACACTAGTGTGCCGCGGAGCACTGGTTGAAAAACACTGCACTAAAATATAGAATAACCTTTTCTCTTCGTCCCATGTGTACAGAGGCCACAAAGTGAAGTTTGGGCAGCATTACTTTTGTTTAAATCTTGTTTCTTTTTGACAAGAGTGTCTTTGACAAAAATGGGAAAACGTTCAATTCATCATAATCTATCTTCCTACATTTTAAGGTGCATAATGAAAGACATGTATTAGCTTAAAAAGAAATCTGAGAAGAAGTTCCTCCCACAGAATAATCAATAGTACAGTTTCTAACCTTCACGTGTCACTGTGAACAGCGAGCAGGGCACACCTCGGAAAAACAAATTTCAGCAGAGACCTTCATTTCCATATGTCAGCGAGTGGACAGATGGTTATTTTTCCAGTGTATTTGGTTATGTCAACAATAAACCAAGTCTTTAGAGTGGTGACAGGCTACGTGTGCATCAGATCAAATCATCTGTTCGAAGCTGCATCACCAGAAGGCTGCTCGGCACCAGGTTTGGATCCCATCACTTCAGGTCAGTAGGGTTGTTGTGTGGTGTAGACTTTTCAATGTGTTTAAGAGTAAGGTTGAATTATCAGCTGTTTGAAACAAGACCAAAGTATTCAATACAACATTGTTATAAAGGCTTCTGAAATCATCTGTTCTTCTTCTTTACAGCGACACAATGAACACCAGCAGTGCACAGAACTTTACATCAAGCTCTCCTGTTTCATCTTCCTTTTTACCACCCATGTCGATGTCCATCAACATGATCCTTGGTCTTCCTCTGAACAGTTACGTCATTTGGCTGATATTGGGAGGTCCCAGGGAGACGATGGCCTCAGACATCTTCTCTCTGAACCTGGCGACGTCTGAGCTCCTGTTTGCTTCATCTGGCGTATGGATGTGGTTTTCGCAAAAGTGGCAATTATTTTCCTGGGTCTTCACGTTCTTTCTCGGCCTCGTCTATACTGCCCATCCTCTCTTCCAGAGCTGCATCTGTGTTGAGTGCTACCTTGGTGTTATCCACCCGGTCGTGTTCCTGAGATTCAAACCTCTGAGATACAGGGTGGTCTGTTCTTGTGTTCTCTGGCTGATTGTCTTGCTTTCTGTATTTCATCCAGACTCTGTTGATGTTCAGTGTCATGCTCTTCTGCTGCCTCTCAGTTCTCTGGGCTTTAAAACGCCCCGGGCCAGGAGACGGAGACACAGGGAAGAGGACGAGCAATGCAATGAAGAGAAAGGCTTTTAAAATCATTGTTATCATCATGATTTTTATGACCCTTAATTTCTTTTTCTACATGGCTGCAATTCCACTTCAATTTTTCTTCAAGTCGATGAGGTTTCTTTCCATCGACATCTATTTGACAAGTCTTGCTTTACTTACAGGGTTTTTACAGCCGCTCATGTACCTCCAAAGGTCAAAGAAACTGTCCTGCAGCAGCAAAGTCAAATGAGCACACCCGGTGTACGCCAGTCTTTTTTGGTGATTCATGTATATAAAAACAAATATGGTCACTGGAATCCAAAAATGTGTGAATTCTACCATGCACACAGCAACCTGGATTTTAACCAGATCAGGAAGTGCTGCCCCCTCCTTTGGGTCAAGGCTAATTTCAAAAAGGACTGAGGTGAAGTGTCCTGAGGTCTGACGGCTCAAAAAGTGGAGATTTATTTTGAAATAACGAACTCTGTGAGCCCTAGTCTAAGAGGAGAGACCATCTGACTGTGATGGTGTGGAGGTGCGTTTATGGACATGGCATGTGTTACCGGTCTTCAATAATGCTGAACTATATAGACATCTTAATATTTCACCAGCTGCGTGTGGTGGTGGTGCGTGGAAACATCAAGTGCACACAAAGTCATCTGAATGGTTTGTTGTTGTTTTTCTCATTATTTTGTATAACAGGCGTTACGGTATGCACAGTGTCCAATTCAGAATAAAGGATCTTGAGTCAATCACTGTCTTTGTTGGTTTTTATTGTTCTTGCAAGGAGAAGGAACAAAGCTACAGAGCATCAAGACGGTCTGCAGGAAAGTTTAAGATAGTCATAATATGCTTTAGTATTTATACACATGCTTCACGCCTATATAAGGAATGGCGTTTTCAACAGGTCGCACAACAGTAATGTCAAGGTATGTGAATATTTAGAACATTTGGTGTCGTAGACGTGGTATAGACAAAACAAGATCTTTTGGTGTGAAACTTTTGCTGCTTTCTTCGAGTGTCAGTGTGACACATTTTAAGTATTTCAGATTGTTCTCAAAAAGCAAATAAGATTGTAGAAAGTGTGTGTGGAGACAGGTTTAAAATTTAAAGCTTCTGCAGTGGTGAACCAATAAAAGTGCAGCGACTCGGGTAAAGTTTCTTCATTTATTTAATTCCCAATTAATTCCACTTGTAGTGATTCAGGTGATTTTAAAGTCTAAAGGAAAACAAAAACACTAATCAGAGACACACCAATGAATCAAATAATAATCTTTACAGTCTTATATGCACAAGAGGATATATTTACACAAACAAATTACTCACTCAATAGTGCACCTCTAATCAACAGTATGGAGTGATCAGCAGCCTTTCCAGCAGCTTGGCATATTGCAGCAAACAAAAGGCACACTTGACTCAGACCCCCCCCCCCATCAGTGTTTCTGTGACGACACGGTCTGTGTGTCAGCTCTGAATGTAAACATGAGTGAAATAAGAAGTCACTGAGTGCTCGAGGTGAAGACGACTCCTTTCGCTCGGTCTGTGTGTGCGTCCTGTTTGCTCATATTTTAGTGCTTGATTTGTGTTTTGATAGGTAGTTCACCTTTTTTTTTTTTTTGGTTGATTTTATTTATTTATTTTTGTTTGTTTTTTTGTTATTGAAATAAATAAAGCTTGAAATAATACCTGCTCTCTGTTTTTAATAAGCCTGCATGTTTGTGCAGTATTGTCCCCACATGTGAAGACAACAGGGACACCCAGTGGCAGGATGGACGAATCGCAGCAAGTCATCCCACGACGGCCCTCTTGTGGCCAACAGTAGTACTACATTTCAAGATCCTTCATTATTATTCAGTCTGGGCAGAAAAGCGAGGGCTGTGAGCTCGGGAGTGTTAGCATGAAGCGGCTGGTATCCATGGTTACCACAGAGCAGCCACTTTGTTGTATGAACATGAAAATAAATGACAGCGGTACCCCTGGAATCCTTCGTCTCCTCTGATGTGCACAGACAGCGTGCACATATCTCACGCTGACAACAAAGTGTGAACTGCACACAGGTTGGATCTGTGTCATTCATCTGGTTACAAAAAAAGCCCCCTCACTTCCTTTAACAACCACAAAATGCTCGCAGCCAAACCTTGCATCATACGTGTGAGCAAGACAATAACCTGCAAACTCCAGCTCAGTGAAACATGTGACACACAGGCCAGAGACTTCCTGCCTGTGACCATCAAACTGTGAACGTCTCCTCCCTCTGACCCCGGGTCACCTCACACACTCTAAACTCCAAACTCCTTCATTACACGTTAAAACTGTGCAAGGTAATAAGAATTAATAATTAACACATAGAGCAACATAAGAAAAGTGTATATACTCCATCTTGTCCTCACCCTCTGCTCTTTTGTACAGCACAAACGTGATGATTGATGTTGTATTAATGTTCCTGCTGTTTTCAGATTTCATTGTATATAAATATATTTCTACTAATATACTCTGTTTTAGTGCAGCTGTCAGGACCGAGTTGCCTCCTGGGATTAATAAAGTATTGATGATTCTGATTCTGGAAGCTGACTGCATAGTTTTCATCTGTCTGCAGGCGTGTGCACATAAGTCCTGACTTACATTTACATCAGTGTGGAGAAATATCGGGATCTTTGAAATCGTTAAAGATGCCATTACTCAGAAAACAAATCTAAGTCTGTAACAGCTCAACTTTATAATCCTCTTAGTTGTTTCAACAGTTAATGCTGAGTTTTAAAATCTCACAGTCAAACTTCTCAAACTTAACTCTAAATATGATTTAAAGTTAAAAAGTGCAATAAGAGCTTCAACATCTTTAGTTTTTTTAATCATTAAAGAATATAGCTAAAATCATGTATATGTTGCCAAATTGCTATTATTAGAAGTTTATCTTATTAGTTGGGATGGAAAAAATGATGATGAACATTCCTGCCCCAGAACGGAGACTGACAGTGACAGGGTTTGTGTGTTCGCTAAATTACTCACTGATGCTGCGATGACGAAGAATCTTTTCCCCTTCTCGTCCCAAACGACCCAAACTTACAAGAAATACACGAAGCCGTCTGTACTTTTGTAGCTGTTCGTCCTGCAGCGGTGAAAGGAGACAGATTCTCCTCTAAATATGAGCAAAATGACAGTTAACAAAGTCACTGTTTAGGCTAACATCTTAGTTTAAAACCGTAAAGTATGCACTTTATTTAAAGACAGTCTGTTAGTGTGTGTGTGTGTGTTTGTTAGTGCGTGCAGGCTACAGTTCACACTTATTGTTGAACTAAGTGAGTGTGGTTCATTCAAAAAAGGTGTGTTTACCACAGAGCTAACAAAAAACAAAACAGCTCCAGCAGCTTCACAGAAGTAAAAAAAAAAAAAAAGTGTGAAAACCAGACGGCTGCTCGGCACCAGGTTTGGATCCCATCACTTCAGGTCAGTAGGGTTGTTGTGTGGTGGAGACTTTTCAATGTGTTTAAGAGTAAGGTTGAATTATCAGCTGTTTGAAACAAGACCAAAGTATTCAATACAACATTGTTATAAAGGCTTCTGAAATCATCTGTTCTTCTTCTTTACAGCGACACAATGAACACCAGCAGTGCACAGAACTTTACATCAAGCTCTCCTGTTTCATCTTCCTTTTTACCACCCATGTCGATGTCCATCAACATGATCCTTGGTCTTCCTCTGAACAGTTACGTCATTTGGCTGATATTGGGAGGTCCCAGGGAGACGATGGCTTCAGACATCTTCTCTCTTAACCTGGCGACGTCTGAGCTCCTGTTTGCTTCATCTGGCGTATGGATGTGGTTTTCGCAAAAGTGGCATTTATTTTCCTGGGTCTTCACGTTCTTTCTCGGCCTCGTCTATACTGCCCGTCCTCTCTTCCAGAGCTGCATCTGTGTTGAGTGCTACCTTGGTGTTATCCACCCGGTCGTGTTCCTGAGATTTAAACCTCTGAGATACAGGGTGGTCTGTTCTTGTGTTCTCTGGCTGATTGTCTTGCTTTCTGTATTTCATCCAGACTCTGTTGATGTTCGGTGTCATGCTCTTCTGCTGCCTCTCAGTTCTCTGGGCTTTAAAACGCCCCGGGCCAGGAGACGGAGACACAGGGAAGAGGACGAGCAATGCAATGAAGAGAAAGGCTTTTAAAATCATTGTTATCATCATGATTTTTATGACCCTTAATTTCTTTTTCTACATGGCTGCAATTCCACTTCAATTTTTCTTCAAGTCGATGAGGTTTCTTTCCATCGACATCTATTTGACAAGTATTGCTTTACTTACAGGGTTTTTACAGCCGCTCATGTACCTCCAAAGGTCAAAGAAACTGTCCTGCAGCAGCAAAGTCAAATGAGCACACCCGGTGTACGCCAGTCTTTTTTGGTGATTCATGTATATAAAAACAAATATGGTCACTGGAATCCAAAAATGTGTGAATTCTACCATGCACACAGCAACCTGGATTTTAACCAGATCAGGAAGTGCTGCCCCCTCCTTTGGGTCAAGGCTAATTTCAAAAAGGACTGAGGTGAAGTGTCCTGAGGTCTGACGGCTCAAAAAGTGGAGATTTATTTTGAAATAACGAACTCTGTGAGCCCTAGTCTAAGAGGAGAGACCATCTGACTGTGATGGTGTGGAGGTGCGTTTATGGACATGGCATGTGTTACCGGTCTTCAATAATGCTGAACTATATAGACATCTTAATATTTCACCTGCTGCGTGTGGTGGTGGTGCGTGGAAACATCAAGTGCACACAAAGTCATCTGAATGGTTTGTTGTTGTTTTTCTCATTATTTTGCATAACAGGCGTTTCGGTATGCACAGTGACCAATTCAGAATAAAGGATCTTGAGTCAATCACTGTCTTTGTTGGTTTTTATTGTTCTTGCAAGGAGAAGGAACAAAGCTACAGAGCATCAAGACGGTCTGCAGGAAAGTTTAAGATAGTCATAATATGCTTTAGTATTTATACACATGCTTCATGCCTATATAAGGAATGGCGTTTTCAACAGGTCGCACAACAGTAATGTCAAGGTAAGTGAATATTTAGAACATTTGGTGGCGTAGACGTGGTATAGACAAAACAAGATCTTTTGGTGTGAAACTTTTGCTGCTTTCTTCGAGTGTCAGTGTGACACATTTAAAGTATTTCAGATTGTTCTCAAAAAGCAAATAAGATTGTAGAAAGTGTGTGTGGAGACAGGTTTAAAATTTAAAGCTTCTGCAATGGTGAACCAATAAAAGTGCAGCGACTCGGGTAAAGTTTCTTCATTTATTTAATTCCCAATTAATTCCACTTGTAGTGATTCAGGTGATTTTAAAGTCTAAAGGAAACAAAAACACTAATCAGAGACACACCAATAAATCAAATAATAATCTTTACAGTCTTATATGCACAAGAGGATATATTTACACAAACAAATTACTCACTCAATAGTGCACCTCTAATCAACAGTATGGAGTGATCAGCAGCCTTTCCAGCAGCTTGGCATATTGCAGCAAACAAAAGGCACACTTGACTCAGACCCCCCCCCCCCATCAGTGTTTCTGTGACGACACGGTCTGTGTGTCAGCTCTGAATGTAAACATGAGTGAAATAAGAAGTCACTGAGTGCTCGAGGTGAAGACGACTCCTTTCGCTCGGTCTGTGTGTGCGTCCTGTTTGCTCATATTTTAGTGCTTGATTTGTGTTTTGATAGGTAGTTCACCTTTTTTTTTTTTTTGGTTGATTTTATTTATTTATTTTTGTTTGTTTTTTTGTTATTGAAATAAATAAAGCTTGAAATAATACCTGCTCTCTGTTTTTAATAAGCCTGCATGTTTGTGCAGTATTGTCCCCACATGTGAAGACAACAGGGACACCCAGTGGCAGGATGGACGAATCGCAGCAAGTCATCCCACGACGGCCCTCTTGTGGCCAACAGTAGTACTACATTTCAAGATCCTTCATTATTATTCAGTCTGGGCAGAAAAGCGAGGGCTGTGAGCTCGGGAGTGTTAGCATGAAGCGGCTGGTATCCATGGTTACCACAGAGCAGCCACTTTGTTGTATGAACATGAAAATAAATGACAGCGGTACCCCTGGAATCCTTCGTCTCCTCTGATGTGCACAGACAGCGTGCACATATCTCACACTGACAACAAAGTGTGAACTGCACACAGGTTGGATCTGTGTCATTCATCTGGTTACAAAAAAAGCCCCCTCACTTCCTTTAACAACCACAAAATGCTCGCAGCCAAACCCTGCATCATGCGTGTGAGCAAGACAATAACCTGCAAACTCCAGCTCAGTGAAACATGTGACACACAGGCCAGAGACTTCCTGCCTGTGACCATCAAACTGTGAACGTCTCCTCCCTCTGACCCCGGGTCACCTCACACACTCTAAACTCCAAACTCCTTCATTACACGTTAAAACTGTGCAAGGTAATAACAATTAATAATTAACACATAGAGCAACATAAGAAAAGTGTATATACTCCATATTGTCCTCACCCTCTGCTCTTTTGTACAGCACAAACGTGATGATTGATGTTGTATTAATGTTCCTGCTGTTTTCAGATTTCATTGTATATAAATATATTTCTACTAATATACTCTGTTTTAGTGCAGCTGTCAGGACCGAGTTGCCCCCTGGGATTAATAAAGTATTGATGATTCTGATTCTGGAAGCTGACTGCATAGTTTTCATCTGTCTGCAGGCGTGTGCACATAAGTCCTGACTTACATTTACATCAGTGTGGAGAAATATCGGGATCTTTGAAATCGTTAAAGATGCCATTACTCAGAAAACAAATCTAAGTCTGTAACAGCTCAACTTTATAAACCTCTTAGTTGTTTCAACAGTTAATGCTGAGTTTTAAAATCTCACAGTCAAACTTCTCAAACTTAACTCTAAATATGATTTAAAGTTAAAAAGTGCAATAAGAGCTTCAACATCTTTAGTTTTTTTAATCATTAAAGAATATAGCTAAAATCATGTATATGTTGCCAAATTGCTATTATTAGAAGTTTATCTTATTAGTTGGGATGGAAATGATGATGAACATTCCTGTGTGACAGTGACAGGGTTTGTGTGTTCGCTAAATTACTCACTGATGCTGCGATGACGAAGAATCTTTTCCCCTTCTCGTCCCAAACGACCCAAACTTACAAGAAATACACGAAGCCGTCTGTACTTTTGTAGCTGTTCGTCCTGCAGCGGTGAAAGGAGACAGATTCTCCTCTAAATATGAGCAAAATGACAGTTAACAAAGTCACTGTTTAGGCTAACATCTTAGTTTAATACCGTAAAGTATGCACTTTATTTAAAGACAGTCTGTTAGTGTGTGTGTGTTTGTTAGTGCGTGCAGGCTACAGTTCACACTTATTGTTGAACTAAGTGAGTGTGGTTCATTCAAAAAAGGTGTGTTTACCACAGAGCTAACAAAAAACAAAACAGCTCCAGCAGCTTCACAGAAGTAAAAAAAAAAGTGTGAAAAATGATTCACAGTTGTGTTTTTTTATTTTCTTAAAGGACACTTCACCCGTGGAAACATGAATCTTGACCTTTGGTCATATGTGTAGGAGACATGTGAAATAAATGTTAAAGTCGCTGCCTTCTTGACCAAAAAAAGGCAATTTTAGGAATTCAAACAGATTCTCTGCCTGTGTCCAAAGACAAACCACCGACACCACCAGCCCGCCTCAACTCGAGCCGGGCCGGGCTCCTCGTCTTCAACGCCGCCCCCCGTTCCTCCATCAGCCTCAACTGCTCGTCGTTGTAGTTTCACCCCCTCTAACTAACTCTAGCTTCCGATGAAATGATGATTTTTGCGTCATCGGAGGATCCTCCTCAGAAAAGAAATATGGAGCTTTCCCGTCTCCGGGGAAAAAAAGGGCAGAAAGCAGGAGCAGGTTTCTAAAGATACACAGCTTCATGCAGATGAGTGAAATATCCCTTTAATGGTCTGATGGTCAGCACACGCATGCACACACAGGATCCATGTCAACATGAGCTAACGGACAGATGTCAGAGTGAGAGGGCTGCACACAGCGAGCACTCCTGAGAAGGTACAATGTGTTGCTCAAGGTGTCCTCGGCAGTGCTCAGGAAGTCAACTAGCAACACTACACTGGACCCAGCTACTGCCGAGCCCATCATGTTACCTCAACCTGTTGTCAGATAATCACATGGTCAGCTGTTCCATGACTCCTTCTCTACTCGCCTTTATGTTGTCTCTGTTTCATCTTCTTTGAAACATGTTGCCGCCATTTTGTTTTTTTCTTTCTTTCCCAGAACAGTGACATTTCTCAGCTTCAACATTTGACATGTTTCTTTCTTCTTTTTTTTTATTTTTACATTTTCAATCATATAAGGGGTTCCAATATTTTACAGATCTTTTTTTTTTTTCTTTTTATATTTTTTTCGTTTCTGATTGACAATTTACACAACTGCCGATCATTTAGGAAATAGGGGAACGCTTTTGCATCTTTCGAATATAATTTCGAATATTTATTTTTGAAAATGAGCATCAGCAATAAAGCATATTTCACATTTTTTCAAACAGAAAATAAAGAAATTAAAAGGTTGCTGCATGTTCAAAAAAGAAGAAGGAAGAAGCAAACTTTAAAAAATGTAGAAATTAAAACATGATGTAGCGTGCATTTTATTCTGTTCAAACATGTTGGAAAGTTGTCTGTGTGTTTGTGGTTTTGCAGCTCGCAGCAAACAAAGACACGACCACACTCATTTCCTACCACACTCGCACCTTCAGACTTTCACAGGAGGTCCTCCTTCATTATTTGTAAATCTAAAAGTGCTCATGTGCGTCAGAGGACGTTGGACCCGTCTGGTCACAAAGATATATAAAGAGAGAGCGGCAGGTCCTGGACCTGTGCTGAGGACCGGTCATCTCATTCAAAGACCTCCCAACATTTGCAGCATCAGCTCTTTCTGCAGACTGGTAGGTCTCACTTTTGACGAGCATACTTTTCTTTAAAGTTCCATCATGACAGACATTGAATCAACACTGCAGACTGAAGTGAAGTTTTTCATTGACTTGTTGTTTTTGTAGTTGTGTTTGTAGATTCTTGAGTTGTCCTGATTGCAGCGCTGCAGACAAACATGCTTACTTTCATGTCCCTGTTCTTACTCTGCGGCTGGATGCTGCCTGCCGACCTCATGACGGTGAGTCTTTTACAGTTACTGTTCCTCACACAATAATTCAAGAACAAGTCTACCACACATCAATTTAACAACAAATGTTGGGAGCAAAGGTCCGCTTTAGATCGTACGATTCTACCATACTTAGATAATCATCCACATTATTGGTGAATTGCTTTGATTGAAAAAAACAAAAACGTGTGAGGTCAAACACAGCAGTCAGTCTGCTTTTTGCATGTTGGATTTTTGCATCGATACACTGAACTTCAGCTAGTTTTAACCATCGTTCCTGATCCCAGTGAATATCATCTGCATTTCTGTATTCCGTCACTCAGAGGAACTCTTTGTACCAGGTAGCTTCATGTGGTTCAATGACCTTGCCCTTCATGATTGTCTTTGTCTCCCCTCAGATCCGTTTCAACTTCCCTCTCCGAGAGAAAAACCAAGTCATCCCGCTGAGTATGGTTAAAGATTCGGTTGATGACATGTACTCTGACTGCCAGGAAGACATGATGACAAAAGTTGAGACCACATACTTCAAGAAAGAGAACAAAGGCATATTTCAAGAAGTCTGGAAAAAAGCTTCCAATTGTGTAAAGAGGAACATGCAACACAAAGACAAAAATGATGAGGATCTGACTGAGGAGCATTTTCGAGCGATCTGTATCTACACGTCTAATGAGAAAAGATTTTATGAATTATTCAACACTGCGGTCCGAACCAACAGATCTGAATATGGCACCACCTTCCAGTTTCACTCTTTACATTTCTGGCTAACATCTGCCATTCAGATCCTTAATAGGCACAATCAATGCCACATCACTTACCGCAGATCTGGCACCGAGTTTACCGGCAAACTCAACCAAATGATCCGGTTTGGTATGTTCGCCTCCAGCTCTTACAATCCAACACTCACTCACTTCGGTGAAAAGACCTGCTTCCAGATTCAGACCTGTTACGGGGCTTATCTGAAGAAATATCCCCATATGAAAGACAAAGAGGAAGAGGTGCTAATTCCCCCCTATGAGATGTTTAAGATAGCTGAGATCCAGAAGAAGAAAAATAACGGAGACCTGAGCGACTGTGAGACTGTGTACGTCCTGGACAGTATCGGATTTTGCAGCAGTCTCAACTGCAAAGCTGCAAACGTAGATCAGTGATTCTCAGACAGAATTTCACTGGACAGATATTTGTCCATCTACAAAGACGGTGCGAATGTTTGCAGAGTAGGAACATTAAAAGATTCACATCAATATGTGTTAACATAAATAAAACCGTTTTTATCCATTACGTCCCGCCTGGACGACTGCACAACTCCCTCAATCCAAATTCTGTGACTTGTTCTTAAGTCCCTGCATGGTCCAGCCCCCCCCCTCCCCCCTTTAACCCTCGAGACCCCACCATGTCCACTTAGGTCCTCTGATCAGTCCCTCCTTGCTGACCCCCGTCACGGGCACCAACACAAACTAACTCATTACATCCATTCAAGTCACAACTCAAAAATACCCAGCTGAAACAAGCCCCATATTTTTAATGATTTTATTCTACTGTGTGTACATGTATGTTTGGATGCCTCTACATGTATGATTATGTGAGTGTGTGGATTTGTCTTTATTTGCTTTTTATTTTCTTTGATTCTGTTTTGGCGTTTTGCCTGAAAAGCATTTTGGTCAGCTGAAGATTTTTTTTTAATCGTACTAAACAAATATACTTTGACTTGACTTTTTCATATCTATTGTCCACGCTTGTCTCGTGTCCACCGAGCATTTTGTCTGGGCAGAAAAGCGAGGGCTGTGAGGTCGGGAGTGTTAGCATGAAGCGGCTGGTATCCATGGTTACCACAGAGCAGCCACTTTGTTGTATGAACATGAAAATAAATGACAGCGTTACCCCTGGAATCCTTCGTCTCCTCTGATGTGCACAGACAGCGTGCACATATCTCACGCTGACAACAAAGTGTGAACTGCACACAGGGTGGATCTGTGTCATTCATCTGGTTACAAAAAAAGCCCCCTCACTTCCTTTAACAACCACAAAATGCTCGCAGCCAAACCCTGCATCATGCGTGTGAGCAAGACAATAACCTGCAAACTCCAGCTCAGTGAAACATGTGACACACAGGCCAGAGACTTCCTGCCTGTGACCATCAAACTGTGAACGTCTCCTCCCTCTGACCCCGGGTCACCTCACACACTCTAAACTCCAAACTCCTTCATGACACGTTCAAACTGTGCCAGGTAATAAGAATTAATAATCTGTACATTAACACATAGAGCAACATAAGAAAAGTCTATATACTCCATCTTGTCCTCACTCTCTGCTCTTTTTAGGGCACAAACGTGATGATTGATGTTGTATTAATGTTCCTGCTGTTTTCAGATTTCATTGTATATAAATATATTTCTACTAATATACTCTGTTTTAGTGCAGCTGTCAGGACCGAGTTGCCCCCTGGGATTAATAAAGTATTGATGATTGTGATTGTGGAAGCTGACTGCATAGCGTTCATCCGTCTGCAGGCGTGTGCACATAAGTCCTGACTTACATTTACATCAGTGTGGAGAAATATCGGGATCTTTGAAATCGTTAAAGATGCCATTACTCAGAAAACAAATCTAAGTCTGTAACAGCTCAACTTTATAATCCTCTTAGTTGTTTCAACAGTTAATGTTGAGTTTTAAAATCTCACTGAAGCGTTCTTAAGCAAAGCGGGGCCCCGGTCCAGAGGGGCGGCGAGGGCCCCCCTTGAGATCTGATTGGTCACCCCAGAACTTTTGTCTGATCAGAGGAGAAACTTAAAATACTGTGAATGTTTACAACATACTTTGGAACATTTCCAAGTAAAAACTGGTGCACACTCTCAAACTTAACTCTAAATATGATTTAAAGTTAAAAAGTGCAATAAGAGCTTCAACATCTTTAGTTTCTTTAATCATTAAAGAATATAGCTAAAATCATGTATATGTTGCCAAATTGGTCTTATTAGAAGTTTATCTTATTAGTTGGGATGGAAATGATGATGAACATTCCTGTGTGACAGTGACAGGGTTCGTGTGTTCGCTAAATTACTCACTGATGCTGCGATGACGAAGAATCTTTTCCCCTTCTCGTCCCAAACGACCCAAACTTACAAGAAACACATGAAGCCGTCTCTACTTTTGTAGCTGTTCGTCCTGCAGCGGTGAAAGGAGACAGATTCTCCTCTAAATATGAGCAAAATGACAGTTAACAAAGTCACTGTTTAGGCTAACATCTTAGTTTAATACCGTAAAGTATGCACTAAAGACAGTCTGTTAGTGTGTGTGTGTGTATGTGTGCGTGGGTTAGTGCGTGCAGGCTACAGTTCACACTCATTGTTCAACTAATTAAGTGTGGTTCATTCAAAAAAGGTGTGTTTACCACAGAGCTAACAAAAAAAAACAGCTTCACAGAAGTAAAAAAAAAGTGTGAAAAATGATTCACAGTTGTGTTTTTTTATTTTCTTAAAGGACACTTCACCCGTGGAAACATGAATCTTGACCTTTGGTCATATGTGTAGGAGACATGTGAAATAAATGTTAAAGTCGCTGCCTTCTTGACCAAAAAAAGGCAAGAAGGCAGCTGTGCTCCCAGAATGCACTGCACCGCAGGCCACTCCCACTGAAGCTAAAGCGCTCTGTTTATGTTCTACAACACATACGCACGTTTCCCTCTGCCGATTCCGACATTTCAGAAGGAATCGGCATTTTAGGAATTCAAACAGATTCTCTGCCTGTGTCCAAAGACAAACAGTGACAGCACCGACACCACCAGCCCGTCAACTCGAGGCGGGCCGGGCTCCTCGTCTTCAGCGCCGCCCCCCGTTCCTCCATCAGCCTCAACTGCTCGTCGCTATATTGCGGCTCGTAGAAAAACTTCCGATTCCTAAATCCTCTTCATCCATATCAGATTTTAGATTCTGACAGTGAGGTCCCGCCCACTCATCTTCAACAGGTTTGTAGCTTCAGAGGGTCAAAAGCACGATGTAGTTTCACCCCCTCTAACTAAAACAGCCTCCGATGAAATTATGATTTTTGCGTCATCGGAGGATCCTCCTCAGAAAAGAAATGTGGAGCTTTCCCGTCTCCGGGGAAAAAAAGGGCAGAAAGCAGGAGCAGGTTTCTAAAGATACACAGCTTCATGCAAATGGGTGAAATATCCCTTTAATGGTCTGATGGTCAGCACACGCATGCACACACAGGATCCATGTCAACATGAGCTAACGGACAGATGTCAGAGTGAGAGGGCTGCACACAGCGAGCACTCCTGAGAAGGTACAATGTGTTGCTCAAGGTGTCCTCGGCAGTGCTCAGGAAGTCAACTAGCAACACTACACTGGACCCAGCTACTGCCGAGCCCATCATGTTACCTCAACCTGTTGTCAGATAATCACATGGTCAGCTGTTCCATGACTCCTTCTCTACTCGCCTTTATGTTGTCTCTGTTTCATCTTCTTTGAAACATGTTGCCGCCATTGTTTTTTTTCTTTCTTTCCCAGAACAGTGACATTTCTCAGCTTCAACATTTGACATGTTTTTTTTTTTTTTTTTTTTTTTACATTTTCAACCAAATAAGGGGTTCCAATATTTTACAGATCTTTTTTTTTTCTTTTTAAATATTTTTCTGTTCTGATTGTCAATTTACACAACTGCCGATCATTTAGGAAATAGGGGAACGCTTTTGCATCTTTCAAAAATAATTTTGAATATTTCTTTTTGAAAATGAGCATCAGCAATAAAGGATATTTCACAATTTAAACAGAAAATAAATAAATTAAAGGTTGCTGCATGTTCAAAAAAGAAGAAGGAAGAAGCTAACTTTAAAAAATTTAGAAATTAAAACATGATGTAGCGTGCATTTTATTCTGTTCAAACATGTTGGAAAGTTGTCTGTGTGTTTGTGGTTTTGCAGCTCGCAGCAAACAAAGACATGACCACAGTCATTTCCTACGACACTTTCCACCTTCAGACATTCACAGGAGGTCCTCCTTCATTATTTGTAAATCTAAAAGTGCTGATGTGCGTCAGAGGACGTTGGACCCGTCTGGTCACAAAGATATTAACGAGAGAGCGGCAGGTCCTGGACCTGTGCTGAGGACCGGTCATCTCATTCAAAGACCTCCCAACATTTGCAGCATCAGCTCTTTCTGCAGACTGGTAGGTCTCACTTTTGACGAGCAGACTTTTCTTTAAAGTTCCATCATGACAGACATTGAATCAACACTGCAGACTGAAGTGAAGTTTTTCATTGACTTGTTGTTTTTGTAGTTGTGTTTGTAGATTCTTGAGTTGTCCTGATTGCAGCGCTGCAGACAAACATGCTGACTTTCATGTCCCTGTTCTTACTCTGCGGCTGGATGCTGCCTGCCGACCTCATGACGGTGAGTCTTTTACAGTTACTGTTCCTCACACAATAATTCAAGAACAAGTCTACCACACATCAATTGAACAACAAATGTTGGGAGCAAAGGTCCGCTTTAGATCGTACCATTCTACCATACTTAGAGAAATAATTGTAGATAATCATCCACATTATTGGTGAATTGCTTTGATTGAAAAAAAAACGTGTAAGGTCAAACACACCAGTTAATCCTCAGTCTGCTTTTTGCATGTTGGATTTTTGCATCGATACACTGAACTTCACCTAGTTTTAACCATCGTTCCTGATCCCAGTGAATATCATCTGCATTTCTGTATTCCGTCACTCAGAGGAACTCTTTGTACCAGGTAGCTTCATGTGGTTCAATGACCTTGCCCTTCATGATTGTCTTTGTCTCCCCTCAGATCCGTTTCAACTTCCCTCTCCGAGAGAAAAACCAAGTCATCCCGTTGAGTATGGTTGAAGATTCGGTTGATGACATGTACTCTGACTGCCAGGAAGACATGAAGACAAAAGTCGAGACCAAATACTTTAAAAAAGAAATGAATGGACAGTTTAAAAAGGCCTGGGATAATGCAAAAGTGCAAAAGTGTGCTGATAAGAAACCAAAGGAGGCTGACAAGGCTCTGACCAAAAACCACATGCATGCAATCTGTGTTTATACTTCTAATTATATCTATAAAACTTTCAACACAGCAGTGACAACAGGAGCGAGCGACTATCGCTCCAGTCAGTTTCGGTTCCACTCCTTACATTTTCTTCTGACTTCTGCCGTACAGATCTTGAATAGCAATCACCAATGTCACACAACTTACAGACGCACGAAAAGCATGTTTTCTGGCGAAGTCGGAAAAACCATTCGCTTTGGTTCCTTTGCCTCCAGCTCTTACAAAAAGAACTTGGCAAAAATTTTTGGCAATGAGACCTGCTTTAAAATCCAGACCTGTGAAGGAGCTTACCTGAAGGATTATTCATTTTTTGATGACGAAGCTGAGGTGCTCATCCCACCGTATGAAGTGTTTGACGTTACTGAGAAAGTTTCTGGTCAGGGTAATTTTGGAGAACTGTCTGACTGTAACGTCGTCTATGTGCTGAAGAGTGCAGGCGGGAGAAGCAGACTGAACTGTAAAGCTGTGTTTCCATGAGTCAGAAACCAGGGAGAGAGAGAGAGAGAGAGAGAGAGAGAGAACGTGATGAACGACATATGAGATATGAGCTTCAGGCGGATGCTTCGAACCTGGACCATTGAATTTTACACGTTATGTCCGTGATCTAAAAACACTTATGTGGTGTTCAAATTAGCAGCAAAGATAATATTCTGCTTTCCTCTCGTACCTCATTTAAACAGCATTCTTGACTCAGAGAGACATTTACAGACGATATTCTTTGTTTATGATTCGATAAAAACAACAACATAAAAACATTTATGATGACTATGATGTATTTCTTCACAGATTTTCAGACTGCCAGCGGGACAATACTTCATGTATAAATTCAAAATTCCTCCAAAAAATGGCACCATTTGTCACCCTTTCTGACTTGTGCACCCACCCCTGATGTCCCTGCTTTTAAGTTTTTTTTGTTATAACTGTTTCTTGCTTCTATCCATTAAACTGCTTGTTGCAAATGAAACGTTGTTTGTGTGCTCTCATTCCTCCGTTTTAAGATCGTAGACTTTGTAAAGAAAGGAGAGCACGACCCCTCGACTCCAAGTTCATCCAAACTAAAACACTTAAACTCCAAACCAGAAGAGAAGAGCTGAAGCTAAAACAGGATTTATGTTCATGTTTGTGTGGATGAAGCTGCAGAGAAGAACAAAATATCCACTGAATCTCTCAGCTACCTCCAACAGCTTTGTGCTATGGACACAAATAATCGGACTGAAATCATCAAAAAAAAACAAAAAGCACATTCAGAACCCTGACTTTTCATTTGTTTGCATTTACTATACAATCATTAATATCATCCAGAGTGGTAAAGTAGTGAGCAACAAAAACAGGTTGCTCAGGTGCGAGTCACTCTGTGAAGACGAATATTCCAACACGACCACCGTTTAACAAAACCATCAGAGTTGGGTAAACCGAGGATCCAGAGGTGTCTGCGTCCTCTTCCTCCCTCTGCCCCTTTGATGATAACATCCTCCTTATGAGCGCCCCTGAAGGCATGGAGCATTTCTTCAGAAGACTGGATTTGTGTTTTAATGCAGATGTCTAAATGTGGCAGGGCTCATGAAGCACGTTTGATATTGACGCAGTTGTTTTGGAGTTTTGCAGCAAGATTATTCAACCTCAGTATTTGTTTTAAACTTTTTCAAATCAAATAATTTTTTCTGAATTTTATGCACACGTTTTCTGAATGAAGCTCTGTTGTAGTTCATGTCGGACCCCAGCTGTGAACAGCTGCCAGCCTGCGTGTCAGAGCGGAGTCATCTGTGCAAAGTTTACCTGTATTTCCATTTTTCCATTTTAACCGATTAAATCTATGACGACAGTGTTGCTGACTAGATGCACAGTAAGTCGTTCAGACTGCTGTAGGACAGTTGGCCTTTTCTGTTAACACTTGTGTGAGGTGTTGAAATGCTCACTTACCCAGCGTTGGGTTGTATCCACTGCCATGGTTGAGGGTGATGATGTTTTTAGGAAAGGGGCTGTTCCTGGTGAAAGGTCCAACGCAGGTTTCTCTCCGGCTCATAAAAGCTGTGAGTGCAACTAGAAATTAATTTTTGTTTAAATGAGATCTCGTGACTTCCCTGGTCGGAGCCGAGAAATTACAATAAATGCAGCGTTGAATGATCAGTCTTTCCCTTCTATGCTGGATTAGCCTTCGTCTTGTGTTAGGGTCGGCACCGACCCGTTTTAGTTTTTAAATGCATAAAAGAACCACGTAACTTTTTTTTTTTGCATCAAGGCTTTTTGACTTTGTCAGGAATCTCTATTTCAACAAAATCAAACATTTTTTTTGGTTTTCACTAAATTGTAAAATGCTCTGGTTAAAATTATGACCTTGGTGTTGTTAGGGTCGGTTTTGACCCAGTTATACTGAAAATGAGGGAGTGGACACAGAGCAGCATAGTGATACGGATGAACAGGTTTCTGAGGAGAAAGACAATGTGGAGTATCATCCAGAAGACACAGACACATCTGATGAGTCTGATGAGGAGGTCACCGGTGGTGAAGCGACTCCCGCTGAAAGATTCAAGTCCAAAAGTGGTGAGATCTGTTGGAGCTCATTACATCATGATTTACATGGCAGGGCAGCTGCTGCAAATGTCATCAAAATGACCCCTGGAATCTCAAGGTTTGCTGTGACGAGAGTCACTGACATCAAGACATGTTTTGAGCTATTTATGCCATTGTCACTAAAAAGAGTCATCATTGCTATGACAAACCTTGAAGGAAAAAAAGTCCATGGCGACATGTGGAAAAACATGGATGAGGAATTCCTGGATGCTTATATTGGTGTTCTTTTTTTTGCTGGAGTGTACAGATCCTGCAATAAGGCCACTGATAGTCTCTGGGATGCATCGACAGGTAGAAATATTTTCCAGGCAACAATGTCACTTCAGACCTTTCATATGATATCAAGAGTCCTCAGATTTGACAACCAGAGCAAGATCTGACAAGCTTGCCCCCATCAGGGATGTCTGGGACACATGAGTGCAGCTTCTTCCACTGATGTTCAACCCAGGGCCATAGGTGTTGTGTTTTACAACATCCTCGATGTATTTGCATATAATGCATTTGTGTTGTGGACCCACATCCACCAAGTAATGGAAAAATAATAGTAAATATACATGGGTCGAAATTGACCCGTAACACCATAGATGTTACTATAGTTAAAATTATTAAAATGAAAAAATAAATAAAACAAATTTATTTAAGAGATGTGTTCTAATACCCCTCAGTAATAGTCAGGTAACGCAACAACCTTTTATTTATTTATACAATTCTCTTGAGGTTCATTTTACCATTTTTTTAAATTGAAATCGAGGGGTATACTGACAAAAAAAAGGCCCAATGGCCCACACCAAAAATATTAAAACCAATATTTTCATGGATAAGGAAGCCTAACAAGGTAACCAAGAGATGAGAAACAAATTGGATGTTAGATAATTGTTTTCAGTGTATTTTACAGCTGATTTAAGACATGGGTCAAAACCGACCCATTAACATAAGAGATGGTAACAGAAAGCTAACACAAGACGAGGGTTAAAGAAGGGATGTGTCAGATTAGCTGATTGAAGGATTACAGCTAGTCGCCTTCGCTTGCTGTAATGCAGCTAATGTCTAACTCCATGACTACTCAATATTTGGCACTGTCTTTATTATGTTTTCAGCAGACAGTTTTGTCTGATGCATATTTGGGGATGAAGACCACTGTATTTCACCATTTTTGACATCAGTGTCTTGCTTGGAGGAATAGGAATTCCCTCACCTGGTTCAAAATCAGAAATATTAGAATCAGAATTTAGCTCAAGTTACTCTTCGTCTTCAAACACTTTCATGATGTCATGATCGATGATGACTTCCAGAGCCTCCTGGACTGTCATCCTTTTGCTCTTCTGCTCATTTTTTAAATGTCTGCCTGACAGAATGTATTGTTGGTAGGACTCCCATGCAGAGAATATGTTACATGTTTTGCCCCTCCCCTTTCCACTGAATGTGGGTGGAGTTGTCCCTCGAGAACATAAATGGTTCCCGTCAAAAGTCGTAACATATGCCTGTGTGTGTGTGTGTGTGTGTGTGTGTGTGTGTGTGTGTGTGTGTGTGTTTGTGTGTGTGTGTGTGTGTGTGTGTTGTAAAGAAAGAAATAATCTGACATTTCTGATACCCTTTTACCTCCAGTTTGACTGCTGGGTCAAATTGACCCGAACAGTATCTATGTGATATAAACATGCAGGGGGTGGTTGCAAATACGTGCAGTGAACCATTTTCATATTATATGTTGATTACACTTGTTAAGGCAAGCAGAAAATGTTTCGTTCTGAAAAAAATATTTTAACTTCTTTTCCAATAACTTCAAAATTTAAAACGGGTCAATTTGACCCGGAACATAACAGGAGGGTTAAATGCTACTAGCATACTGCTCATACTGCTTCTGTGTTGTGGAGTGGTTTGGTGGAAAATGGCAAGAAGGTCGTATGTAGTCCATGTCAGGTTAAACCAAAATAAGAACCCTCAACCTTTCTAACGTTAGCCACATTTGCAAACCAGTGAACATTGTTTATTCACAGCCACTTTGCTCAGTTGTTTACATTGTACTTAATTTTTCGGGGTGGGAAATGTGTGTGTGCCGCTGTCCATCAGCGCCCAGCACAACGCTGTAGTTCGCTGCCACTCTGGTCAATCACCAGTGCCACTATGCTATGCTCTGTTTCAAAAAAGCTGCGTGTGAAATAAGATCGATGCGTTGGGATGTTGTACATTTGATCTGTGGTAACCAAATCGATTCCACACGGCTTGTAAGTAGCTCATCCACCGCGGAGCCAGCACTTTCACTCACCACCATGCTTGTTGCGCTGCGTAACCTCAAGTCGGGAGGTTGTCATTATCACAATTTTTTTTTATCCATTATGTTATGATCTTGCAACAGAAACAAGAAGTGGAACATCCCCTTAAGAGTTTGGAGATAATCTCTGTTTCCAGGACTTTTGTAGGTCATATCGAGACACCGGTGTAATTTCAGTCCTTTTTTAGTGCAATCAAAACACTTCTCACTGGGGCTTTAAATTGCATGTGGTTATCGAAGTCATCTTTATCATACGTCCTGGACTAACACTAAAATATAGAATAACCTTTTCTCTTCGTCCCATGTGTACAGAGGCCACAGAGTGAAGTTTGGGCAGCATTACTTTTGTTTAAATCTTGTTTCTCTTTGACAAGAGTGTCTTTGACAAAAATGGGAAAACGTTCAATTCATCATAATCTATCTTCCTACATTTTAAGGTGCATAATGAAAGACATGTATTAGCTTAAAAAGAAATATGAGAAGAAGTTCCTACAGAATAATCATAGGTACAGTTTCAAACCTTCACGTGTCACTGCGAGCAGGGCGACACACCTCGGAAAAACACATTTCAGGTGAGACATTCATTTCCATATGTCAGCGAGTGGACAGATGGTTATTTTTTCAATGTATTTGGTTAAGTCAACAATATACCAAGTCTTTAGAGTGGTGACAGGCTACGTGTGCATCAGATCAAATCATCTCTTCGAAGCTGCATCACCAGAAGGCTGCTCGGCACCAGGTTTGGATCCCATCACTTCAGGTCAGTAGGGTTGTTGTGTGGTGGAGACTTTCAGATGTGTTTAAGAGTAAGGTTGAATTATCAGCTGTTTGAAACAAGACCAAAGTAATCAATACACCATTGTTGTAAAGGCTTCTGAAACCGTCTGTTCTTCTTCTTTACAGCGACACAATGAACACCAGCAGTGCACAGAACTTTACATCAAGCTCTCCCTTATTACCATTAATGTCGATGTCCATCAACATGATCCTTGGTCTTCCTCTGAACAGTTACATCATTTGGCTGATATTGGGAGGTCCCAGGGAGACGATGGCCTCAGACATCTTCTCTCTTAACCTGGCGACATCTGAGCTCCTGTTTGCTTCTTCTGGCATATGGATGTGGTTTTCGCAAAAGTGGCGTTTATTTTCCTTGGTCTTCACGTTCTTTCTCGGCCTCCTCTATACTGCCCATCCTCTCTTCCAGAGCTGCATCTGTGTTGAGTACTACCTTGGTGTTATCCACCCGGTCGTGTTCCTGAGATTCAAACCTCTGAGATACAGGGTGGTCTGTTCTTGTGTTCTCTGGCTGATTATCTTGCTTTCTTGCATATACACTTTGTGCACCCCAGACTATGATGATCCTTCTATGTATCTTTTTCTGTACTTCATCCAGACTCTGTTGATGTTTGGTGTCATGCTCTTCTGCTGCCTCTCAGTTCTCTGGGCTTTGAAACGCCCCGGGCCAGGAGACGGAGACACAGGGAAGAGGACGAGCAATGCAATGAAGAGAAAGGCTTTTAAAATCATTGTAATCATCATGATTTTTATGACCCTTAACTTCTTTTTCTACATGGCTGCAATTCCACTTCAATTTTTCCTCGAGACGACATGGTTTTCTTCCATCTATATCGATTTGACAAGTATTGCTTTACTTACAGGGTTTTTACAGCCGCTCATGTACCTCCAAAGGTCAAAGAAACTGTCCTGCAGCAGCAAAGTCAAATGAGCACACCCGGTGTACGCCAGTCTTTTTGGTGATTCATTTATAAAAAAATGTGTGAATGCTACCACACACAAAGGAAACTGGATATGAACCAGATCAGGATGTGCTGCCCCCTCCCCTGGGTCCAGGCTCGTTTCAAAAATGGCTGAAGTGATGTGAGAAACTGTACTAAGGTCTGACGACTCAAAAATTGGAGATTCATTTTGAAATGACGGACTCTGTGAGCCCTAGTCTAAGAGTAGAGACCATCCGACTGGTAATCAGCGCTCAGTTCAAAAGCCAGAGTGTGTGATGGTGTGGAGAGGCGTTTGTTTTGCATTACAGGCGCCTCGGTATGCACAGTTAAGGGTTGTGCAGAATAAAGGATGTTGAGTCAATCAATGTCTTTGTTTCTGGCAGAAACAAAGTCAAATTTTAAAACCCGTGGTGATCACGCATTTCAAATTCTTGCACCAAAGCTGTGGCATGCGCTTCCTCCAAACCTGAGATCGGTAGACTCCTGTGAAGTTTTTATGAGGCAGTTAAAAACACTTTTATTTAGACAGGCTTTTGATTGACCAGCTGCTGTTTTATTCTACTCTTTTATCTATTTTACATCTTGTATGTTTGTTTTGCTGTTTCTGTTTTTAACTGTTAATCGCCTTTTATTCGCCTTTTATTGTTGTAAAGCACTTTGTGATCTTTTATCTGTGAAAGGTGCTCTATAAATAAACTAGTTACTTACTTGTTTGTTTTTATTCCTCTTGCAAGAAGAAGGAACAAAGCTACAGAGCATCATGACGGTTTACAGGAAAGTCTAACGTTGTCACAATATGCTTTAGCATTTAAACACATGCTTCACTAAAAGACCTTCACAGGCGCACAACAGTAATGTCGAGGTCAGTGAATATTTATAACAATTGGTGTAGTAAACAAGCTGTATGGACAAAACAAGATCTTTTAGTGTAAAACTCTAAAAAAAAGGAAAAGAAAATGTCCATTATGCACGCACCGTCCTGGCAGCCGTATTCCTCCTTACCCTGGGGACATACCGGATTCTCAATCTTTTACGGTCCTCCAAGGCCCATGCTTTACTCCCTGGAGGAAACACCGCACCTCATAAAAAGATAATCCCCAGATCCTCATCCAGAAAAAAAATGTCTCTCTCCTGCTCCTTAGTCCACACCCCATCAAAGGCCAAGAAAAAAATAAAAAATTCCCACAAACATTTTACCCTCTCCCTTTGTTTACCTTCGTCCCACCACACACCTGTGTATCTGAGGCTAAGTAGGTCACCTGACAAAGGCTACAGGCAGGGAAACAACACACACACACACACCCACACAAAGGGACCTCCCTAACAGTATTAGCCATGTCAGTAAGCAAGCAAGTCTATAAAAATGAGTTTTAAGAAGTGATTTAAAAGATGCCACTGACTCTGCCCGCTTTATCTCCTCAGGCAGGTCGTTCCAAAGTCGAGTGTCCTGTCTGCCCTTGTCTGCCAGTCAGTGAATCCAATAATTTACTGGCCCTAGCCTTTTCACCACCTGTGCGGGGCCTGACCATCGGGGGGCTAGCTTTGATGAAAAGTGCACGAGGCATTGGACAGGGGGTGAGCCCTGACCCCAGACCAGGTCTCCCTCTGAAAACTGCATATCTCTCCTCTGGGCATTGTAATACCTGGCTTTTCTGCTTTGGGGCTCCCCTAATCTTTTCCTCACCTCTTCCTTCATCTAATGCTGTCTTTCCAGTAATGTGTACTGGGTGTGAGCTGGGTTGGGGGCTTTAAGAGGTCCAGAGGTCCTTTAAGTGTCCTTCCCATTACGAGTTCAGAGGGTGTGTGTCTTGTGGATTCATGTTTGGCATTGTTGATGGCAAATCTAAATTCAGGCAGCCACTTATCGCAGTCTCTGTGGTTGTCTTTGACATATGAAGCCATCACGGTCTTTAAAGTCCTGTTAACCCCTTTGGTAAGATTGGTTTGAGGATGGTATCTGGTTGTCAGTCTTTGAACCACTCCCCATTTCTTACAGATATCAGAAAGTAACTGGCTGGTGAATTGTGGCCCTCGTTCAGAGACCATGTACTTAGGCACCCCCCACCTGGTGAAAATCTCATCCTTCAAGATCTGGCAGATTTTAGGGGTCTTACTGTCCTTCTAAGGAAATACCTCCACCCATTTGGTGAAGTAGTCCACAATCACCAGTAAATAGGCATAGCCCTATCTGCTCTTCGGAAAAGGTCCCTTGAGATCCAATCCTATCATTACTCCAGCATCCTCCACCACTGTAGACTGGAGGTACCCAGCTGGCTTTGTGTTCCCAGGTTTGTATCGCTGGCAAGTACTACACATCTTAACATGCTGCCACACATCTTTTCTAACAGATGGCCACAATGCCACCTCCAGCACTCTCAAAAGGGTCTTCAGCCGTGCTAGGTGAGCCCCTATGGGGCTGTCATGGAAATACTGAAGGAAGTCACTGACCAGCGTTTTTGGCACAACAAACTGATACTTTTTCCCATCAGCCTTTGTGGGAATTGTTCTGTATAGGACGCCCTGCTGAACCTCTCATCCTATCTGTCAGCCTGCTTCGGACCTGGAACCCTCTTGTTTTTTAGATCTTACACCCAGTCGTCAAGCTCTTGGGCCTGACCAATTTCAGCCGGGTAATAGGGAGCTCAGTGGCAGATTTTGTTGCCATGCATGCCATCATTGCCATCTTTCCTGTCGGTTGTGCAGCTCTGGAGAGGGCATCCGGCACCAAATTCATGCAACCCTTCCGGTAACAGACCCGAAACTGAAATCTCTGAAACCTCAGGGTCCATCGTGCTAACCTTAAGGATGTCTTGGGAGTGTTGAAAGCCCAGGTCAAAGCTGCATGATCAGTGTACATCTCAAACGGCACACCTTCCAAATAGTGATCCCATTTCTCTACTGCCCACACCACGGCCAGATACTCCTTCTCAGAAGTGGAGAAATTGTACTCTGTACCTCTAAGACCTCGGGACGCGAAAGCAATCACTTGATCTCCTTCTGGAGTGGACTGACTCAGCACCGCCCCTAAACCCACTGCACTAGCATCTGTTAGGACCTGGAAAGGTAGAGAAAGGTTTGGTTGTGCTTAAATGGGGGGACTCTCCAGGGCGGCTTTAAGTTTTTCCATAGCCAGCTGACATTCTGGAGTCCATTCACAGTTTTGTCCTTTACGCTGTAGGCGGTTCAGAGGGGCTGTCAAGTCAGCAAAGTGGGGTATGAACTTATAGTACTCGCCTACCAGTCCTAGACATCTTTTCAATGATGGAATGTTGGTAGGAACCGGGTAGTCTGTCACTGCTGCCGTTTTGGCCGGATCGATCTCCACTCCTTCCTTTGAGACCACATGTCCCAAAAACTTAAGTTGAGATTTGAAGAAGTGACATTTTTTCAGGTTTAAGGTGAGGTTAGCTTGTTGCATTTCCAATGCAATGTTTCCTTGGGCTCCTGGACTATTACAGGCGCTTAGATATTTGCTTCGCTACAGCTTTGACATTTGGGTTTTTACACCCCCTCCATTACCTCCACAGGTCAGGGAAACTTCCCTGCATGAGAAAGATCTAGTCATCACAGTCATCCTATCGATGGACATGGACCATAGAGAAGGAGCCCACTTTGGGCAACATGCATCTTTGTTGCTTAGTTGAATATTTAGGGGAAAAATAGTTTGACATGGTCTGAGTCTCTCTTTTTCATTGCCACTATCAAGTCAACAAATGTCTTCTGCAAAACAGTCCTCCAATCCAAACACTTCACCCATTGTAATCATGGACTGTAAATATAAAAGGATGAAGGCTGAGTGACGACAGGCTGAGATCTGTCAATCAAATCCGTTACCGCCTTATTGTGAAAAACTCTGAGCCTTCATAAAGTCAAAACAGATGAGTAATGAGTTATTTTTAAAAGTATTTATATGGATATTTTGTATTTATACATTGATTGAAATATTAGTAGGATGTTGCTTTCATTAGATTGTCCTTCACTTATCTACTATTTTGTTGCACTACGTTCAAGTCTTATCAATAAACACAATGTTCACCCTCGTTTTAGAGCGAGCAATCTGTGTTTGACATTTCATCTCACTGTTATTATATCCTCTCGTTTTTTCAACTGCATCCACACCCATCATATTTACTGTTGTGAATCACATTCAATCGCCGAATTGTATACACTCCTAAATTCACCATGTGTGCTGTCATTGGCTGGAGGAAACACACCAGCTCCCCAACCAGAAACTTCCAGAGTCAACCACTACAAACCAGAACAGTAAAACCCAGTCAGAGGACAGAGTCTCTGCAGACTGTCACCAGCACACGTGTACTGAGGCCACAAAGTGGAGAGTGAGCAGCATTACTTTTTTATACTTTTTGTTTTTTAAGAGACAGTCTTTGACAAAAATGTGAAAACATTGTATTTATCATAATCTATCGTTCTACATTTGAGGGTGCATAATGAAAGACATGTATTTGCTTAAAAAGGCAAATATCTGAGAAGAAGTTCCTCCCACAGAATAATCATTAGTACAGTTTCTAACCTTCACGTGTCACTGTGAACAGTGAGCAGGGCGGCACACCTCGGAAAAACTTATTTCAGCTGAGACCTTCATTTACATATGTCAGCGAGTGGACAGATGGTTATTTTTTTAGTGTATTTGGTTAAGTCAACAATAAACCAAGTCTTTAGAGTGGTGACAGGCTACGTGTGCATCAGATCAAATCATCTTTTCGAAGCTGCATCACCAGAAGGCTGCTCGGCACCAGGTTTGAATCCCATCACTTCAGGTCAGTAGGGTTGTTGTGTGGTGGAGACTTTCAGATCTCTTAAAGAGTAAGGTTGAATTATTAGCTGTTTGAAACAAGACCAAAGTAATCAATACACCATTGTTGTAAAGGCTTCTGAAACCGTCTGTTCTTCTTCTTTACAGCGACACAATGAACACCAGCAGTGCACAGAACTTTACATCAAGCTCTCCCTTATTACCATTAATGTCGATGTCCATCAACATGATCCTTGGTCTTCCTCTGAACAGTTACATCATTTGGCTGATATTGGGAGGTCCCAGGGAGACGATGGCCTCAGACATGTTGTCCCTAAACCTGGCGACATCTGAGCTCCTGTTTGCTACGTCTGGCGTATGGTTGTGGCTTACTGAAAAGTGGCATTTATTTTCCTGGGTCTTCACGTTCTCTCTCGGCCTCGTCTACACTGCCCGTCCTCTCTTCCAGAGCTGCATCTGTGTTGAGTACTACCTTGGTGTTATCCACCCGGTCGTGTTCCTGAGATTTAAACCTCTGAGATACAGGGTGGTCTGTTCTTGTGTTCTCTGGCTGATTATCTTGCTTTCTTGCATCTACAATGTTTACACCGCTAAAACTTCTATGTATCTTTTTCTGTATTTCATCCAGACTGTGTTGATGTTCGGAGTCATGCTCTTCTGCTGCCTCTCAGTTCTCTGGGCTTTAAAACGCCCCGGGCCAGGAGACGGAGACACAGGGAAGAGGACGAGCAATGCAATGAAGAGAAAGGCTTTTAAAATCATTGTAATCATCATGATTTTTATGACCCTTAATTTCTTTTTCTACATGGCTGCAATTCCACTACAATTTTTCTTCGAGCCGATGAGGTTTCTTTCCATCTATGTCGATTTGACAAGTCTTGCTTTACTTACAGGGTTTTTACAGCCGCTCATGTACCTCCAAAGGTCAAAGAAACTGTCCTGCAGCAGCAAAGTCAAATGAGCACACCCGGTGTACGCCAGTCTTTTTTGGTGATTCATGTATATAAAAACAAGTATGGTCACTGGAATCCACAAATGTGTGAATTCTACCATGCACACAGCAACCTGGATATGAACCAGATCAGGAAGTGCTGCCCCCTCCTTTGGGTCCAGGCTCGTTTAAAAAAGGACTGAGGTGAAGTGTACTGAGGTCTGACGGCTCAAAAAGTGGAGATTTATTTTGAAATAACGGACTCTGTGAGCCCTAGTCTAAGAGGAGAGACCATCTGACTGTGATGGTGTGGAGGTGCGTTTATGGACATGGCATGTGTAACCGGTCTTCAATAATGCTGAACTATATAGACATCTTAATATTTCACCTGCTGCGTGTGGTGGTGGTGCGTGGAAACATCAAGTGCACACGAAGTCATCTGAATTGTTTGTTGTTGTTTTTCTCATTATTTTGTATAACAGGCGTTACGGTATGCACAGTGACCAATTCAGAATAAAGGATCTTGAGTCAATCACTGTCTTTGTTGGTTTTTATTGTTCTTGCAAGGAGAAGGAACAAAGCTACAGAGCATCAAGACGGTCTGCAGGAAAGTTTAAGATAGTCATAATATGCTTTAGTATTTATACACATGCTTCACGCCTATATAAGGAATGGCGTTTTCAACAGGTCGCACAACAGTAATGTCAAGGTATGTGAATATTTAGAACATTTGGTGGCGTAGACGTGGTATAGACAAAACAAGATCTTTTGGTGTGAAACTTTTTCTGCTTTCTTCGAGTGTCAATGTGACACATTTAAAGTATTTCAGATTGTTCAAAAAAAGCAAATATGATTGTAGAAAGTGGGTGTGGAACCAGGTTCAAAACTTAAAGCTTCTGCAATGGTGAACCAATAAAAGTGCAGCGACCCGGGTAAAGTCTCTTCATTTATTTAATTCCCAATTAATTCCACTTGTAGTGATTCAGGTGATTTTAAAGTCTAAAGGAAAAAAAAGCAATAATCAGAGACACAAATAAATCAAATAATAATCTTTACAGTCTTATATGCACAAGAGGATATATTTACACAAACAAATTATTCACTCAATAGTGCACCTCTAGTCAACACTATGGAGTGATCAGCAGCCTTTCCAGCAGCTTGGCATATTGCAGCAAACAAAAGGAGTGAGCATGGCCTGCTGCAGGCGTCATTACACAGGTGTGGCCTGATAGGTTGAAGTCGGGAGAAGGCCTTAAAGGGGCAGTGCTATCTGCAACAACGATGGTGGTAATGTATCACCGCCTCCACTGGGATTAATCACAATTTTTTTTTTTTAAATCAAACATTAAATCTACTGCAGCTGTACACGATCGAGTTTTAGTGGCTGATTTTACAGATCCCTCAAAGTTCAGATTCAAGATGACTTTATTTAGCCACAAAGGAAATTTGCCTTGGACGTACAGGCTGCTGCATAACACACAAGACAGAATAGAAAAACAGAGTAAGATAGTGCAGAGCACACAAGTGCTGACAGTGCAATAAAGTGCATACCTACATACATGGCATAGCTTTACAGAAACGTGTATATGGTCAAAAGACAAACCATCACAATATTAAACATCCTGAGTCATAGCCTCAAAGGTGCATCATTAACCAACACATACATATACTGAAGTGTAACAAAAACAATTACAAGTACAAAGCATGAACACAGTAAGATAAGAAAACCTATGGGCAAACAATGCACTGACTGCTTTCTCATATCAACTCACTCGGACTTGCTGCAGAAAAAATATGCGGGGTCTGTCAGGAGAAACTCACAGGGGAAATCACAGGGAAAAAATTCATGCAGCTCCTCCAGTTTTCTACAAGTGTGAAAGACCTGATAGTGATTAAAGTCCTTCACACTATGGCTTAAAGACTCGACCCTCACATTAAACATCTTAAGTCCCGCATATCAGATACATTTACATGTACTGTATATTTTCCTCTCCCGATAGAGGTAGAGGACGGGTGGTATAAAACCTGTTACGACAAAGGTGAAGATATTTATTGAGCCAAGAGTCGCATGCTGGACTTCTGAAAGGTCCCCAAGAAAGAATGCACTTGCTGCCATTGGGAGCTGAAACCCAGAGGTACATACCAGGTTAAGCAGAATGAGATTAAAAGCCCTCCTCTTTATCTTGTTTCCCATCTGTTGGCCTCTCTGCCCTTCCCCGGGTCCAGGACGTCTCAGAGCTCTGAGCACTGAGACGCAGCAGAAAGCAATCGACAGCCAAAAGAACCAATACACAATTCCAATTATTTGGAAAAGAGAATCATGGAGAACGAAAAGTGTCCCGAAAATGGAGACTGTGACCACTGCCAGCCATGAAACAGTAAAACATGCCACCTTGAACTTTAGGGGTTTGCATCTGAAGTAAATAACAGGATGCACGACTGCTAAGTATTGCTCCAAGCAGATGAAGCTCTGCACAAGAGGACGCATGATCACAAACAACGCGCTCAGCACATGAAACAGTATTGTTAAGAAACAGACTGACAGGTAACGTTTCAAGAAATACAAAAGGGGACAAAATCAGGCACTATCTTGTCTTTTCCTCCTCGCAGAATAAGCCACAGGATGTATGCGTTGGCAGGGAGACCGAAGAAAAGGTTTATACCAAAGGCAAGTCCATGCAGGGATTCAACCAAGATCTGCACGCTGTCCTTCTCAGGTGAAATCTGTGTTGTGTGGTTGGCTGTGCGGTCGAAGTTGCGGAAGTCCATTTTTGTCCTGGAAGTAAACTCATTGATCAGCACGGTGCTGGTGAACATACTTTTGTTTTCACAGTAATTTACAGACGTCCAAATCCTTACGTGAAGGTTGAGTCATTGTCAACAATTACACATACATGTTGCATAAAGTTAAACTGAAATCATCCTTGAATCCAAAATGTTCATGACAAACTAAGTACAGACAAAACTTAATCAATCTATAATTTCACTCTATGAATAATATCACTCTCACCTGATGATGATTTTTTATTCACATACATACATCTTTGTTGACATTTGAGACAAAGTAAGAAGGTGTCCATGTATGTGAACTGGTCCCCAAAGAAGCTATCTAAAGCTTATATCAGCTAAAGGCCAGCCCAAAGAAGCCTGTTGTTTTTACACGTATCATAAACATGGGATTGGAACTGACATGAACTCGCATCATTTGCAAGAGAAATGATGCTAAGCACCAACACTGCTTTATGTCTGCCACGTACATAACATGAAAGCACGTCCATGGTCACATTATGCAAACTTACAGACGTTGACGGCATTCATTAAAGATAACAAAAGTGCGAGGACACTCACACCCTCTCAAATATTTCCAACAGTTATCAAAGTCAGAGAATTGCTTAATTCATATATTGTTACGATATGTTAAATCGTTAAAATATGTGGCTCACCATGGCGGCGCCCTAAGATCCACACTAAGGGATAGATCGTGCTCTTCCAGGTGGGCAGCGGCTCTATGTGGCGTGATGGGGGAGTGCTCTGTGTAGTGTGATGGAAATGTAGAAGTGTTCATGTTTGCTTTTTCTCTGGGCCTCTTTCTCTCTTCACCGTGTGAGAGAGGGATCTTTGAACACTGATTCTGCCTTATAATAAATGTTCATTGAGACCAGATCGATCTTGGGGTTCTTTTTTGAATAGATCTTCTCACTCTTTATTGTCACTCTTTGGTCATGGAAAAAAATCCACAAAAAGTGCAGCCAATAAGCTTGTTCAGGCAGTAACCTGCTGGTTCTTCATTTCCATACGTCAGCCTGTTGACAGATTGTTTTTCTAGCATATTTGGTTATTCCAACAGTTCGCCAGGTGACAGGACACTGTCAGGCAGGTTGTTCATCATTTCAAATCTTCGGCACACTGCTGAATGAAGCAGAGCTCAAGATGGCTGCTCATCACCCGGTCTGAACCAGGTAAGAGCCAAAGACATATCTTACTATTTGTTGTTGTGTTGTGCTCAGTTTGGTTTCCCTGTTGACTTGCAATCAATCCGTTTGGTGACGCTTCTGAAGGGATCCACCGAGGCTCGGAGTGCAATAAACCCCCTTTAGGGTCCTACAGAGAGAAAGAACAGCAAAGTGAAAACTGGCATCAACAAGCAACTAATAAGCATCGAGATCACAGTAGTCTCAGGTCGATTCTGACCCAATTTAGTGTCACACAACTGATTTTAAATGATGTGCATGGATGATGACTGGGACAGGGGGGCACCTCTTCCACCTATAGTCCACTACCACCTCCTTTGTTTTGGCGAAGTTGAGGTTCAGCTTTGCTGTATTGCATCTGTCATATTTGATGTAAGGGCTTCTTTTTCTTTTCTTCACAGTGACAAAATGGACACCAGCATGTCAATGAATATTTCATCAACACCTCCTTCTTTTGGAGACTATGATCCGTTCATTTCAAGCTCTGCTTCAATGTCCATCAACTTGATCCTGGGTGTTCCTCTCAACAGTTACGTCATTTGGCTGATATTGGGAGCTTCCAGAGAGACGATGGCCTCAGACATCTTCTCTCTTAACATGGCTGCGTCTGAGCTCTTGTTTGCTTCGTCTGGCATATTGTATTTGATTTATGTAAAGCTAGACTCATTACTTGTTTTGCACTTCTTCATGTTCTTTCTTGGCCTCCTCTATACTGCCCGTCCTCTCTTCCAGAGCTGCATCTGTGTTGAGTACTACCTTGGTGTAATCCACCCGGTCGTGTTCCTGAGATTCAAACCTTTGAGATACAGGGTGGTCTGTTCTTGTGTTCTCTGGCTGACTATCTTGCTTTCTTGCTTGTACATATTGAACACCTTCACGAGTCCTATGTATCTGTTTCTTTATTTCATCCAGACTGTGTTGTTGTTCGGTGTCATACTCTTCTGCTGCCTCTCAGTTCTCTGGGCTTTAAAACGCCCCGGGCCAGGAGACGGAGACACAGGGAAGAGGACGAGCAATGCAATGAAGAAAAGGGCCTTTAAAATGATCTCACTTGTTATGGTTTCCATGGCCATTAATTTTCTTGTTTACATTGTTGCATTTCCAATGCAATGCTTCCTTGGGGTCCTGGACTATTACAGGCTCTTAGATATTTGCTTCAGTATAGCTTTGACATTTGGGTTTTTACACCCCCTCCATTACCTCCACAGGTCAGGGAAACTCCCCTGTATGAGAAAGATCTAATCATCACAGTCATCCTATCGATGGACATGGACCATAGATAAGGAGCCCACTTTGGGCAACATGCATCTTTGTTGCTTAGTTGAATATTTAGGGGAAAAAATAGTTTGACATGGTCTGAGTCTCTCTTTTTCATTGTCACTATCAAGTCAACAAATGTCTTCTGCAAAACAGTCCTCCAATCCAAACACTTCATCCATTGTAATCATGGACAGTTAATATAAAAGGATGAAGCCTGAGTGACGACAGGCTGAGATCTGTCAATCAAATCTGTTACCGGCTTTTTGTGCAAACTCTGAGCCTTCATAAAATCAAAGCAGATAAGTCCTGAGTTATTTTTAAAAGTATTTATATGGAAATTTTGTATTTATACATTGATTGAAATATTAGTAGGATGTTGCTTTCATTAGATTGTCCTTCACTTATCTACTGTTTTGTTGCACTACGTTCAAGTCTTATCAATAAACACAATGTTCACCCTCGTTTTAGAGCGAGCATTCTGTGTTTGACATTTCATCTCACTGTTATTATATCCTCTCGTCTTTGCAACTGCATCCACGCCCATCATATTTACTGATGTGAATCACATTCAATCGCTAAAGTGTATGCGCTCCTAAATTCACCATGTGTGCTGTCATTGGCTGAAGGAAACACACCAACTCCCCACCCAGAAACTTCCAGAGTCAACCACTACAAACCAGAACAGTAAAACCCAGTCAGAGGACAGAGTCTCTGCAGACACAGTCACATGTGGACAGAGGCCACGAAGTTTAGTTTAGTTTAGTTTATTAGTTTATTTGTCAGGGACAATGTACAAAATACATTAATCTTTCGAAAATATGCTTTGTACCAGATTTAGCGAATGCTAGTTTCCATCTGCTGTCCCCGGGCAGGTGCACACAGGATTAAAACATGACATTACAAATAACTGTCAGTAGCACAAAACAAATACATGCAGTAGTCATTTAAAAGCAGTAGTCATTTAAAACTAATCAGATGGTTTCTTTTCCAGAAAACCATCACAGCCTAAAAACTGTTAATTAATTAATATTTTTTTACGTTTTTTACTATGTTAATTAATATTAACACAGTAAAAAACTTTAGCAACAAAATTACATGCGTAAAATTTAAGTGCGCTGATGCTGACACAGCTGATTATTGAGAAGGTGTTTCTTTAGGTTTCTAGAGAAGTTATTAAGATCCACAGACAGCTTCAGACTATCAGGAAGTTGATTCCATTGTTGAATAGATTTAAATGAAAAGGCTGTCTGTGCAAATACAGAGGACCTCTTTGGGACGGCACAGTTTCTGCGAGTGGTGGAGCGGGATGTTCGGGTCGTTTGTTCAGAATAAAGTTTTATGAATTCTTTCATTGAGGGTGGAGCAGTATTGTTAACAATTTTGAAAACGGTTCTTAGATTTGTATATTGAATTACATTGTCAAAACTTAATACGTTATATTTATTGAGAATATTGCAGTGATGATGGCGAAGGGCTTTTCTATCAAGCACCTTTAATGCCTGATTGTAGACAGATCTGAGTTGTTTGATTGTGGTCTCATTGGCCTGAGACCAACAGGACAAACAGTAGGTGATGTGTGAAGAGATCATGGCATTGAGATACATGAAAGATGCTTCAGTAGTCAAGCTATTCCTAATGTGTCTAAAGGTGGAGATATTATATTTAATGGAGTTGCACATTCTTTTAATGTGTTTTTTAAAGCTCAGAGTTTGGTCCAAATGGACACCTAGATATTTTATCTCTGTCACAATGTTAATTTTTTGTCCATTAATATAGATGTTAGGCATATCTTTGGCTTTATTGGACTTAGTGAAATACATTCCAACTGTTTTTTTAATATTTAAGGTCAAGCAAGAAGATTTAAGCCAGTTACTTATTTTGTCCATGGCTGAGGACAATTTAGTGGCTACTTGCTCCATGTCCTTCCCATGTACAAAGATGACAGCATCATCTGCATACATAATGATGTCTATGTCTTTGCACACAGCCGGAAGATCGTTGATGTAAATGCTGAACAACAAGGGTCCCAGGATTGATCCTTGTGGGACCCCAGTTGTGCAGGGCTTCAGTGAGGACAATGCGTTATTTACCCTCACACACTGCATCCGATTTGAGAGATATGATTGTATCCATTGCAATGTCTCCATGGACAGATTATACTTAGAAAGTTTGGACAGGAGGACACAGTGGTTTACCGTGTCAAAGGCTTTTCGCAAGTCCAAAAACACAGCACCCACCGTGCCCCCTCTGTCCAAGCTGGCCTTTATGTTTTCTATCAGGTAGCAGCAGGCTGCATCAGTGGAATGGTTACGTCTAAAACCAAACTGCATTGAATGCAAAAAGTTATTGCAATTTAGGTGATCGGTTAGCTGCTCTACGATTGCTTTTTCAAGAATTTTGGATGCCACAGGCAATATACTAATAGGCCTGTAGTTGCTTGTTTCATTTTTGCTTCCAGATTTGTAAATTGGGGTTATGACTGCTGTTTTTAAGACACTGGGGAATACACTCTCATCAATAGATTTATTTACAATATGAGTTATAGCTGGTGTTAAAATCTCCCTGTGTTTTTTAATGATAGAGCTGTCAAGTCCCCAGAAATCTTTAGCTTTTGAGTTAGATAAGGACTGTATTATTTTATCTGTTTTAGAATATTCAATGTGTTTGAAACACAAAACCTCAAGAGTGGAGGGCTGAGGTGGTGAGCAAGGGTAAAGCAGTCCAGGAGTGTGTTGGATAATTTCATTCACTGAATCAATAAAATAATCATTAAAATAATTTGAAACTGTTAGACCATCCTTGTGGTATTCATCATCTATTTTTAGCTCTATTATTCCACTTTTAGTTTGCATCTTTCCAGTTAGTTTGTCTATAGTTTGCCAAAGTTGTTTAGAATTGCCTTTTGCTTGTTTGATTAAATTCATAAAAAATATTGCTTTTGTTTGTCTTAAATGTTGGGTAACTTTATTTCGAAGTCCATTATAGATCAGGCGATCAGTTTTAAATCCCGTTTTAAGGGATTTTTTTAATGCTGAATCTCTAGTTCTCATCAATTTCCATAGATTATCATTTAACCAAGGTAGAGGGATTTTGCCTTTAGGCTTTACCTTTTTCACTTTAGAATGTTTAGAAACAAGCTGTTGAAACATATTTATCAGGTCACTAGAAGCTGCATTGCTGTCTTTATCATTTACCATTTGGGACCAATTTACCTTTCTTATTTCATTATCAAACATCTCGATATCTTTCCTGGGGATATAGGATACAGATTCATTAGAGTCAACCATATGTAAATTTCGGTAGCGCGCTTTTGACAGTTTCCTTGAAACTAATGTTAAATTATGATCAGAAAGACCTGTTATTAAATTGTAAACTTTACCAATACGGTCAGCTTTGTTTGAAAAGACTAGGTCTATGAGTGTTTGAGAAGTCTTAGTGATCCGAGTTGCTTTTTCAATCATTTGTGTAAAATTGCACTTTTGAGTAATCTCCTTTAGTTTTTTTCTACCATGTTTATCGAGCCAGTTTATATTAAAATCCCCCATGAGAAGTATTTCTTTAGCATCACATTTTTTAAGGATGTCAGTTAAATGATCAAAAAATACATTATTTGATGTCGGAGGCCTGTACAAAATAAGAACAGCAAATGACATTTCCGGGGAAAGCCTAATTTTTATCCCCACACATTCCAGAGCATCTCCCACTGATTCCATTTGTAAACACTGAAAACTGTCCTTGACATAGATCATTACTCCGCCCCCTTTGCCATGTCCGCGGTCACGCCTGTAAATGTTGTAACCTGGAATATGAACAGCACTATTTGAGGTTGTGGGTTTTAGCCAAGTCTCAGAAAGACACAAGAAGTCAAGGTTGGAATGTGTCAGCAACTGTTCAAGTTGTTCAGATTTTGATACAGCACTTCTTATATTTAGGTGTCCCCCAAATACACCTTTAGGTTTAACCTTTGGGTCCCAGAGTACTTTGGCGTGGTTAACAGTCTGAAATAGTCTGTATCTCTGTTGTTTGGTGACGGCGTTTGGGTGACACGGTATGATTGGATGAGACGAGCGCACCAAGTCACGTGCTGCTCCAACTTTCTCCACAGCACCACTCCGTTTGTTTATCCCAGTGTCCGGAGAAAGTACATCTGTGCGTGGTGTCTGTGCAAAAGCACCCGACAGGATCTCATTACGCAATGTCTCGGTACCGTCAGGGTAAGGCGCATCTAACTTTACCGAAGGAGAAAGTTGCGATGTAACAAGTCTATCCTCCACTGTGCCTAGTGTAGATGGCAAGCAATTTTGTCCGTTTGTTTGTGTGTGCTCGTAAGGGTAACTCACTGCGAGCGTGGCTGCAGATCCACACATGAGTGTAACGCCGTTAGCTCCCGCTAGCTCTTCCCTACCGCCAGGTCCGGGGTTTAGATGTATATCCCCGCACAGTAGGAGTAAAGTGCACAGCAAGGTTGAAACAGCTGATCCTCGGCGGCGGAGAGTGAGCAGCATCACTTTTGTATACTTTTGCTTTTTGAAGAGACTGTCTTTGACATAAATGTGAAAACATCGTAGTCATCATAATCTCTCTTCCTACATTTGAGGGTGCATAATGAAAGACATGTATTAGCTTAAAAAAGCAAATCTGAGAAGAAGTTCCTCCCACAGAATAATCAATAGTACAGTTTCTAACCTTCATGTGTCACTGTGAACAGCGAGCAGGGCGGCACACCTCGGAAAAACACATTTCAGGTGAGACCTTCATTTCCATATGTCAGCGAGTGGACAGATGGTTATTTTTTCAATGTATTTGGTTAAGTCAACAATAAACCAAGTCTTTAGAGTGGTGACAGGCTACGTGTGCATCAGATCAAATCATCTGTTCGAAGCTGCATCACCAGAAGGCTGCTCAGCACCAGGTTTGAATCCCATCACTTCAGGTCAGTACGATTGTTGTGTGGTGGAGACTTTCAGATGTGTTTAAGAGTAAGGTTGAATTATTAGCTGATTGAAACAAGACCAAAGTAATCAATACACCATTGTTGTAAAGGCTTCTGAAACCGTCTGTTCTTCTTCTTTACAGCGACACAATGAACACCAGCAGTGCACAGAACTTTACATCAAGCTCTCCTTTTTCATTTGCCTTCTTACCATTAATGTCGACGTCCATCAACATGATCCTTGGTCTTCCTCTGAACAGTTACATCATTTGGCTGATATTGGGAGGTCCCAGGGAGACGATGGCTTCAGACATCTTCTCTCTTAACCTGGCGACATCTGAGCTCCTGATTGCTTCATCTGGCATATGGATGTGGTTTTCTCAAAAGTTTTGTTCATTACGATGTCTGAAGGTCTTTTGGTTCTCTCTCGGCCTCCTCTATACTGCCCGTCCTCTCTTCCAGAGCTGCATCTGTGTTGAGTACTACCTTGGTGTTATCCACCCGGTCGTGTTCCTGAGATTCAAACCTCTGAGATACAGGGTGGTCTGTTCTTGTGTTCTCTGGCTGATTATCTTGCTTTCTTGCATCTACAGTCTTAACACCGCTTTAACTCCTATGTATCTTTTTCTGTACTTCATCCAGACTCTGTTGATGTTCGGTGTCATGCTCTTCTGCTGCCTCTCAGTTCTCTGGGCTTTGAAACGCCCCGGGCCAGGAGACGGAGACACAGGGAAGAGGACGAGCAATGCAATGAAGAGAAAGGCTTTTAAAATCATTGTAATCATCATGATTTTTATGACCCTTAATTTCTTTTTCTACATGGCTGCAATTCCACTTCAATTTTTCTTCGACCTGATGAGGTTTTTTTCAATCTTTGCCGATTTGGCAAGTTTTGCTTTATTTACAGGGTTTTTACAGCCGCTCATGTACCTCCAAAGGTCAAAGAAACTGTCCTGCAGCAGCAAAGTCAAATGAGCACACCCGGTGTACGCCAGTCTTTTTGGTGACTCATGTTTTATTTATTTCTAAGTTAGTAAAAAAAAAAAAAAAGTCATCTCATCCATGTACATGAACTGTAGTTGGCCCACTGTTGTCTTAAGGGGCCCACTTTGGGCAACATGCATGTTTGTTGCTTCGTTGAATATTTAGGCGAAAAAATACTCTTTTTTTATTGCCACTATCAAGTCAACAAATGGCCCAGAGAGGGCCCACCCACCACTGCCAATAGGGTTCTCATTTTAGGCAGCAAACAGCACCAGCAGGGTACTGTGGTTTTTCTGTCATGTCATTGGTTCCACCTCTGGCACCCTTTCTGTTGGCCCCCACTGCTGTCTGCAGTTTAAAAACCTTCTTTTCAGTTTCTCTCACTTTGTTTTAAAAGTCTCGTTAAGATACAAATCCACTGACTGGTCTTGCCTAATCAAATGGACTCTGTTGAACAATCCACCCGTTGCTGGAAATGCTGACTCAGCCTAACTTTCAGTCGACCTAACGACAGGCTGAGATCTGTCAATCAAGTCAGTTACCGCCTCATTGTGAAAAACTCTGAGCCTTCATAAAATAGAAACAGAGGAGTCCTGAGTTATTTTTAAAAGCATTTGTTTGGATATTCTGTATTTCTACATTGATTGAAATATTAGTAGGATGTTGCTTTCATGTACTGTATGTTGTATTTTCCCTCACTAATGTACTGTTTTGTTGCACTAGATGCAAGTCTTGTTGAAAACTCAATAAACACAACGTTCACCCTCGTTTTAGAGCGAGCTTTCTGCGTTTGACCTTTCATCTCACTGTTATTATATCCTCTCGTCTTTGCAACTGCATCCTCGCCCATCATATTTACTGATGTAAATCACATCCAATCACCGAAGTGTATGCGCTCCTAAATTCACCATGTGAGCTGTCATTGGCTGGAGGAAACACACCAGCTCCCCACCCAGAAACTTCCAGAGTCAACCAATACAAACCAGCATAGAGCCAGAACCAGAGCAGCATAACTTTTGTATACTTTTTCTTTTTGAAGAGACTGTCTTTGACAAAAATGTGAAAATGTTGTAGTCATCATAGTCTATCTTCTGCATTTGAGGGTGCATAATGAAAGACATGTAAACAGAAACATCTACTGGTGCACAACCTTGGACACATCATCAGTGTTGTTTCCTGGAATCTCTGGGTGTTTCGGGTCTTACAACAGACACCCTCCTCCAGGCGACCCAACCGAGGCTGATCAGACCCCAGCCTGTGTCCAAGTGGCATTCTACTGCCTGTTATGCCCAGTGTGCCATAGGCCTTACTCAAGGAGTGACTGGCAAATCCCCGACTTCCCACCTCCACTGGCATACACCTGGTCCTCCGACCATTTCCCCGATAGTCAGATGTCAAATGGCCAGAGGAGAATCTCAAGCTGAACTTGCTGTAATAGTCCAGGATGAGGTCTTTCATCTTCTGGGGTACATAATGTTTCTCCAGTGCAACCTCCACCAACTTGTGGGGTATTGAGCCATAGGCGTTGGTGAGATCCAGCCATAGCACAGCCAGGTCCCCTGATGGGTTGAATAATATAAATGTCCCCAAAGCTGAATCTATCAACAGACTGAATAATATTAACGCAGCATATCACGGCCGTGGTTCTTATCTAACAGACAACACTGAGACTCTGTGCAGGCTGAAAGATAGACAATTTAATGATCAGTGTGGAGCTAATATATACAGTACAACAGGTGTCATAAATTCCTTCCCACTTTGGATATTTCTATACATGGTCTGGAGAATCACATCACCTTTACTCTTTGAATGTCAAACCGCTATTTGAAGAACAATTCCTCATTCTACTGTCAACTGAGGCCATAAATTATACTTTTGGAATACTTCATATGACATGCTTCTCTTCAAATATAAATATACATATAAATATATATAAATATGGTCATAGCTTCCCAGAATAGATCAGTCTGCAAACAGCAAAGTCACCTCTACAAAGTGTAACCAAACTGAACGTATTCACAGAAATTCATACTATCATCCCCTCTGCCTTCTCTTGCCTCCCTGATGAGCTGAGTTAACACGCCTGTGTGTTCCAGGCAACCAGGAACTCCTGGTATACCTCCTTTCTGCACTGACATGTTGATGTAATTGTTGCTCAACAGGAAGTTGGAGAGTCTCTTGGCCGGGATGCTGAAAAAGATTTTGCTCTCCACACTGAACAAGGAGATGACACGAAGCTGGTCAATTTTTCTCAGATTTCTCCTCTTTTGGTATATACACTCTTTCAGCATACCTCCATGATTGGACAATCTTCCCTCTTCTCCAGATTACCTTCAGGGCCCTCCAAAGCCGATGTAGTAGCTTCGGGCAGGTCTTGTACACCTTATAAACCACTCCACTTGGGCTTGGTGCTGAGCTCGATCTTGCTTTTCACACCACTTCCTCCACTTCACGTAGGCAGGGCTCCTTCAGGTTGAAGTCTGATGTAGGCTCTGGTGGTGTTGTCAGTGCATCACATGGACCCAGCGGCTCCTCTCTGTTTGGGTCACTGTTTGTGGCCTTGAGATGGTTGTTAATGACCTCCTTGGAGCAGGTGAGGCGACCAGTCCTCTTGGCCAGGAATGCTGCCCTCTTCCTGGCTCTCTCTTTCCGCCTCTTCCTGTTGAACTCTGCCCTCCGCAGGGTCAAAAGTTGTTTCCTCAGGATTGCTCTCAGGTCCGCCAGGCCAACTCTCTGAACTTCTCCTGCTTTCTTGTACTGTCTCTTTAGCAGCTTGAGCTCTTCCCTTAGGCGTTGGCTTTTCCTTGCTCTGTGGCCGATGGTGTGGGCTTGGGTGCCTCGGTTCCACATCACTCAGCTGCAATGTTTATCATGAGGGTGGTCATCGTTTTCAATCGATAGTCCACATCCCCCTTGGATGTCACTTCCAGGACCCGATCTACATCCTCTTCAAACTGTTGCCACTTAGTTCTCTTCGAGGATTTGGGCCACTGGATTCTTGGTTGTACTGATGGAGCACAGCCAGTTGTTATCGCTGGAGCTTGCTGTCTTTGGAGGTTCTGAGGGTTTTTGGGAGACAATACTGTCTCTTGGGGGCTTACAGTGGCAGGTGAACTGCTTGAAGCAGGTGTTGCTGACTAAGGAGGTTCTGGGCTCTGTGGGTTGCTTCCGGGTCTGGCTCCTCTTGCGTCTTACCAGAAGTGACTTCTGTGCATTGGGTCATTGTTGCTGCTGTCAAGCATTGTCATTCTGCCTTGATGGATTCTAAAACCCTTCAGATTCTTGCAGGTTTTACCGCAGATGCACTGTGCTGTCGTCGTCGTTATTCCGTTGTCCTGGGTCGTTGTTCTTAGGTCCGTCCTGTTGGAGTTCTCATCCTCCCCCCCTCTTGGGCACCCCTCGGGGTGTTTCTTCTTTGTGCGTTTCATAGCTTGATTTGGGTTCTTCCTCTCAGAAGAAGTGGTTTAGGCTGCCAAACCTCTCCACCCCGGATTGCCGTCTCTCCGGCCATCCTCCCGCTCTCCAGATGTCACCACACTCTTCGTGGTTGTCACCCAGTCTGTTCCTGGTTGTCTCTTGGTTCTCCAAGGGTATTTCAGTTAACAGAAACATTTACTGATGCACAACCTTGGACACCTCATCATTGTTGTTTCCATGTATAATCTTAAAAAAGCAAATATCAGAGAAGAAGTTCCTCCTACAGAATAATCATTAGTACAGCTTCTAACCTTCACGTGTCACTGTGAACAGCGAGCAGGGCACACCTCGGAAAAACATAGTTCAGGTGAGACACTCATTTCCATATGTCAGCGAGTGGACAGATGGTTATTTTTTTTGTGTATTTGGTTAAGTCAACAATATACCAAGTCTTTAGACTGGTGACAGGCTATGTGTCCATCAGATTAAATCATCTCTTCAATGCCACATCACCAGAACGCTGCTCAGCACTAGGTTTGAATCCCATCACTTCAGATCTCTAGGATTGTTGTGTGATGTATATTTTTACATGTGTTTAACCAGGGTTCTCCAACATGTAGCTCGGGAGCACGTGGGCAGGTTTTCAGTAGCTCACAAATAGACCGACTGTTCAAAAATTGTATCAACAAATCCAACAACAGTAAATGCACCTATTCTCAAACTTCATATATTGTGCCCATAAAAACAAGTGTAGAGTAGTCATGTTTCATGTTTTTTTCCCTCAACATTGATGTGACTTTAAGACTATTGAAAAGCATTGGCTTATTGCAATTTCGCAAATGTGCAACAGTAGCTTAAGGCAGCTGATGTGTGTTATGTAAATTGATGCAAGTGATGTGATGCAAGTATTCTCTAGGCGTCCATTATTACCTGTTTGAAACAAGACCAAAGAAATCAATATGGCTTTGTTGTAAAGATTTCTGAAATCATCTGTTCTTCTTCTTTACAGCGACACAATGAACACCAGCAGTGCACAGAACTTTACATCAAGCTCTCCTGTTTCATTTCCCTTATTACCATTAATATCAATGACCATCAACATGATCCTTGGTCTTCCTCTGAACAGTTACGTCATTTGGCTGATATTGGGAGGTCCCAGCGAGACGATGGCCTCAGACATCTTCTCTCTTAACCTGGCGACGTCTGAGCTCCTGTTTGCTTCGACTGGCGTATGGATGTGGCTTTTTGTAAAGTTACATTCATCACTATGTGAGATGGTCTTCTTATTCTCTTTCGGCCTCCTCTACACTGCCCGTCCTCTCTTCCAGAGCTGCATCTGTGTTGAGTACTACCTTGGTGTTATCCACCCGGTCGTGTTCCTGAGATACAAACCTCTGAGATACAGGGTGGTCTGTTCTTGTGTTCTCTGGCTGATTGTCTTGCTTTCTTGCATCTACACTTTGTGCACCACAGTCTCTGATGATCGTTCTATGTATCTTTTTCTGTACTTCATCCAGACTCTGTTGATGTTCTGTGTCATGCTCTTCTGCTGCCTCTCAGTTCTCTGGGCTTTGAAACGCCCCGGGCCAGGAGACGGAGACACAGGGAAGAGGACGAGCAATGCAATGAAGAGAAAGGCTTTTAAAATCATTGTAATCATCATGATTTTTATGACCCTTAATTTCTTTTTCTACTTGGCTACAATTCCACTTCAATTTGTCTTCGACCAGATGAGGTTTTTATCTATCTATGGTGATTTGGCAAGTATTGCTTTACTTACAGGGTTTATACAGCCGCTCATGTACCTCCAAAGGTCAAAGAAACTGTCCTGCAGCAGTAAAGTCAAATGAGCACACCCAGTGTACGCCAGTCTTTTTTGGTGATACATTTTTTTTCATGTCTAAATTAGTAAAAAAAAAAAAAAAAAGTCTATACAGTTAAATTCACAAATTCCAGCTGAAACTCTATCATGCACAAAAAAAGCAAAAAAAAAAAAACAGATATGAAACAGATCAAGAACTGTGGTCTGACGGCTCAAATATTGGAGATTTATTTTGAAATAACAGACTCTGTGACCCCTAGCCTAAGAGGAGAGACCATCCGACTGGTAATCAGTGTTCAGTTCAAAAGCCACAGTGTGTGATGGTGTGGAGGTGCGTTGGTGAACATGGCATGGGTCTCCTGCACATTACTGCTGAACCATATAAACAGGCTTTAGAGCATCATATTCTGCTATGTATACAACTTCTGTTCAAGAGAAGGTTTTGTTTATTTCAACAAACCACATTCTGCATGAGCTGACACAGCATGGCACCAGAAGAGTCCAACCGGCCTTCCTGGAGTCCTGACTCGTCAGCCAATGAAAGAGTTTGGACAATTATGAATCCTAAGATGAAGTAGACCCTCAATTGCTGAGGAGCTAAAATCCTTAAACAAGGATGATAACAACGTTCCACTTTTAAAATGATAACGATTGCTCTCCTCAGTTCCCAATTATATGCAAGGTGGAGATATAAAAGAAAATAAGATGCCACACATCAGGACACATGACATTTTCCCAACTTTTCATCATGTCGCTGGACTTAAGTAAAAAAAATAGGTGTAATATTTTCCCAAGACAACAATATTTCTAAGTTTCAACCAGAGACTGTAACTGGACGAAGCGTGAATGATCTATCTGTTGCTGCAGGGGACTCCGGAGGGTCAACAGCAGCAGCCATGCTGGAAATGCTGTGTGTGCTCATGAGGATACAGACCTATTGAGAAAACATGCTGTAAAAATTGCTTTTTTTGGCTGTTTGTGACGTCTCGTGTTCCTGCAGCCAGCCTCTAGTGGACACTCAAGGAAGTTCAGGATTCTGCACTTCTGCATCGGCTTCATTTTTAAACACCTGTGGTTGCTGCTTGGCTTCAACATTTGACATGTTGTCTTTGTGCTAGTCTTTGTCAAATGTTGAGTTTTGTTTTGCAAATGATTCCTTTCTGTTTTATATTTACATAAAATGCACTGTAATATTATCCTCCTAATCTGACATCCGTCTGTGCAAACTGCTTCATGTGAATGCGGTAAAAAACTCTACCTACATAAAAACACATTATGTCATGTTTATTTAATCATTTATGCACTACCACTGCCATACCATTTATTTAGTCTTTGAAACACATTTTGTTTATTCCATCCATTCATCGCTTATCTGAGGTCAGGTCGCAGTGAGTCAACCCAGACTTCCTTCTCCTCAACAAACAGTCTTCCAACAGTCTGAAGTGTTCCCAGTTGATATTTTGTTGATATTTAGTGTTGAACGGTAGGAGGTGGAAAGTTCAATAAAGCTGATTGGGATTTCAAGTTAAGAGTCATTATTTTCCACTGGGGGGCACTGTTTTTATTTTTATTATCTGAAAGAGAAAGAAAGATCCACTGTCTAGGCCTATCCTCACAAAAACACAAAAGAGCAACACGACAGAATACAATATCATAAAATCCATGAAAATTGTTTTTATAGTGTTTCAAGCGGAATACAAGTATTTTCCATATTTAGGATTCAGCACTGAGGAAGTGTGTAGACCTGAGAGTAGGCACGCATAGTAGGCAGATATTTGTTCCCACTTCATCAGATACATTCAGAGTCGAAGTGGTGTCATTAGCCCGCCTCATGTTACTAACAACTCAGGTGTGATGTGCATGATGGTTCAGTAAATAATACAAAACTTTACATTACTTTATTATTATTATTATTATTATTATTATTTATTTAACCTTTATTTAACCAGGTTGGCCCCATTAAGATTAAAACCTCTTTTCCAAGGGAGACCTGGACAAGACAGGCAGCAACAAAAACACACATGTAAACAATTTAACATCTTACCTGAACCGGTTCCTTCCATCGTCATTTGTTTTTCTTTTCCAAAAAGGATGTATTCAAACCATAATGCACAAAATTCAGAAGTTAGCATCGAAGTTGAAATGTTCAGTCTACCGAGGTGGACCGAAAAAAATCCCACGAGTCGGTCTACTGAACAGTCCCGACTCCATGCTGAACTGTGGCATTCATTGATATTTTATTTTAAGTTTTTCAAAGTTTCACTTTTTACAGCAAGAGGTCAAATATGGAGTTTAGCATGAATTTAAATTTGTGTTTGTTTTTGAAAGGCAACTTGTGAACTCCATCTTGCTGGCTTGGGACCCCCTTCATTTTGTGAACCAAAGGCAACCTCAATGGAAACTTGTGCTTGACATAATTTGCATTAGTTCCTGCAATCCCAAAAGATTTGTCATTTACAATCAGCAGTCACCGTGCATTGAGGCTGCAGTCCTCACGTGGACTGCCTGAGTTAGACTCTGGCCTGTCTTCCGCCCCAATTTCCGACCCTATCCACTCTCTCTCCAATAAAGGCAAAAACCACCAAAATAAAAAATCTTTACCATCCATTGTTCTTGGCTTAATGAAATGGTTCAAATGTCCAAATCTGAATAAATGTATAGCATAGCTTACATGCTAACATCCGACTGGTTTCTCTTTAAAGGGACGAAGCCAACTGTCCTGTGGCCAATTCATTTATCACTGTCAAGAAAAAGGTGGAAGGTTGTTTCCCTTTGCTACGCTTCCATTTTTTCTGCCTCAGCCCAGGCCAGGGGGAAGTTTGTTTCCTTGTTTCTCTCATCATTCAGGTACTCCTTCCACACTCTGAACTCCATCTTAGCTCTGCAGCCAGCGTACATGTCATCAACAGGGTCTGGAGCTACATCTAGTCGAAGCCGAGTGTTCAACTCCGGTGCTGCAGAGATCTGAAAAATAATGGAAATATTTAACATAAATCTAAAAGTCTGACATAGATTTACTTTCTCCACCCTTACACACAGAAAAAAAGTCGACCTGTGCAAATCTCATGGAGGCTCCAAATGTCATGAGCAGTGCTGCCAAAACTGCCACCATTGTTTTCTTCTTATGTTATTGAAACCTGCACACAAAAACACATTTTAAGTCTGCACAATTCTTGATATATTTGGAGACATCTCTTGCTTCATTAATCTAATGTAAAATGTTTGGCTCTGCAGGGATTTTGATGAGCTTCTTAATATTCCACTGACCTGAATTCAGGCTGACTGATCAGCTGAACTCTTGCTTATCTTTCACCAGCTGCAGGCTATTCTAATCAGTGGTGGGAAAGCGCTCCCTCCCCTCTCTCCTCCTCCAGCACAGAGTAAACTCCAGCTGGAGTCACATGGCCAGCTGTATGAAGTACCTTTCCTTAAGGTGGACGCGAAAAATGCAGCAGCACGTTTTGGGACAAACTCTCCTCAACAGGAACTTTATGGAACCATGATTTCATGTCACTTAAACAGTAAGTTAAAGGTAAAACCGTTTTTAACCAAATAAACACGTGGTTTTCACCGATTCTATTTAGTGGCAGCAGTAGCTCAGACTTAGGTTTGGAACCAGTGGATCACTGGCCCAGCCCCACTTTCCAGTCATGATGTCCACACGTGCTGTTACTGCATGCATGTATGTTGGGTTTATATGTGAGAAGCATGTCTCTCACTTACAAAGAGAAAACACAAAGTTCCCCTCAGGGATTGATATAGTACATAAAAAAATTCCCTGGTATTTTTTACTTACAAATTAAAGACATTGTCGATTCACACAGGCATAAAAACAAGTCCTCTGAGATGATTACAAATTCGCAGAGGTCCCCGTTTTAATCCTTTTGGAATAAGGGTTGAAATTAAACTCTCAGATTGTAATTGTGCACTCATACATTTTGCATGGTGAAATATTTAGTTCCTTCAGGTGATGAGAGGACAGAAAGCCTTATGAGAAAAGTTCATCCATGCCTGCTCCACTTTTCAGAAAATGTGTGCTCGAACAGGCTGTTTGGAGATTTTCCCTTCATGACATCACAAAGGGCAGTAGCCCCTCCCCCAGGTGGGTGACACTCCCACAGCTAGGTGTTTGTTCTGCCCTCTGAGTCTTCCTTCTCACCGTAAACAATAGGACATGGAGCCAGAAAGCACCGAGTGCACCCGAGCCCTTCCAGAGAGGGGGCGTGGTCAGACACAGCTCATTTGCATATTTAAAACTACAGACACAGAAACAGCCTGTTCTGAGCAGGGCTGAAATAGAGGGGTTTATAGACATGATCAAACACAGGATCAGAGTGGATTTACAACAACACACTTCACACACGTTTTAAGGAGTTGAGAGTTTTATTTTAACTAGTTGAAGAGGAGGAGAATATGTTACCTTTAACAACTTTTCAAATGGCTTCTGAATGAGAAAACAAAGTTATTTGAGAAACTGCGTTCTGCGTCATGCAACAGCAGAGAAGAGGGCCCTACAACAAGACGGCTGTACCGTAGGAAAACAATGGTTCCACTGGGGACACCATGTCTCTGTCTCGGGCCCGTTGACCATATCACCAATGGATGGCGCAACCGTGCCTCAAGTTCAGCCAAAAAATGAGCGCTCCCCCTGCTGACTGGCACAAACATAAACACTCCGAGTAATTACCCACTACTCTTTAATCAAAACTCTCAATATCAGTAAAAGCATGACCCAAGCCAGTAAAGCACCAAACACTGTTAGAACAAATCCCTTCTGTCTATGTTTTATCAGGACTGCAGAAATGATAGCCAACAATATTAAACACACTGACATCGTCCGAAAATGGCTGCTTGGATTTGGGTTTGTAAAACTTTTCATAAAGTATTTCTTCATTTGCACGTCGCTTAATTGACAGTTTAAAGCGCTCCTCGGCTTGTTGGTGCTCTGCAGCTTGTAGACCACAGTGCACCACGGGTCGTCTGCTCGGACGCCGGTGATCTGGAAGACCTCGTACGGAGGAATCAGCACCTGACCCATCTGTTTAGCAGCAGAGTAATACGTTATATCAGCACCGAAGCATGAGTCAATCTCAAAACATGACACGTTGCCGTTAAAGGGAAACGTCTGCTTGCTTAAAGACGCCCAGGTGAAAGAACCAAAACGCATGTTTGCATTGATGACATTGCAGTTAAAGTGCGTCTTTGTCCTGTAGTAGGTGGTTCTGCATGATGTCGAATTTCGATGCAGAACTTGGACAGCATCAGTGAGGTAGAAGTACAAATAGTGGAATCTAAATTTGTGACTGTTGTACTCGTGTTTTCCTGTTTGCACCGCTTTGTTGAACTGCTGCTGGATAGATTTAACTTGTGTGTACATGTGCAAAGCGACAGCATGGTCATCTGTCAGCTGAGTGTGTGCAGGTTTCTTTGCATTCCTTTCTGCTACAGCCCAGGCATAACTGAAGTTTCTGTTGAAACGCCACTCGAACACTCCAAACAGGTCGATCATGGAGGCGGCTTCAGAGCGACAACCGTCAAACATGTCATCGATGGACTCAGTTGCCATATCCAGAGGTAAAATTTCAGTCATGGTTTCCTGCAGTGACGGACAAGAAGACGACTACAGTGATTAAATCAGAAACTACTATAGATCTAGAAAAATCTGTCTTCTTAAGCTACAGAAAGTCAAACTGTGATGACCAAACTTTCTTCTTGCTTTTCACAACACAGGAGTGACAGAGAATCTTAATGAAACTAGAAAATAATCTGCCTACCTCGGCAGGTTTCTGACGCCACCAGAGCAGTAAGAAAAGGAGTGTAAGCGATGAAAACAACACAGAAAGGATTACCCTGCGTGTCAGTGACTTCGGCTGAAAATAAAATAAAAAAGTTTCCCATTAATACAGTAAACAATCCTTCATTCTGCACCAACATTATATGAAAAGGGATTTTTTTTTGTCTTCTTACCATTGTGCAGGTTAATGCTCTCCACAGCAGCTTGATACTCCTGTCAGTAATAACAGGGACAGTGCAGACAAAGGGGAAGAAGTTCCAGATTTCAGGTCAGACCGCTCAGCAAAGACATTTCTTCTTCTACTCTTTTGCTCAGCGTTCATGTGGATGTTATTATTAATGTGATGATCAAACAGCTCTAACGGGTTGGTGAGAAATGGGCCTGATTTTCTCTCCTATCACTCCACACTGACTGTCACATCCCTGTTTGAATCAGTGAGGTTCAACTACACGTGCTGTCAATCCGGTCGATCCTGTTCTGCACCCTGTTCATTGTTCTGCTCACAAGTGCAGACAGAACAGATTCAAACAGAAGTGAGTTTGCTAAAAAAAAATGGAGGTGGAGGTGATGTGCTGCCAAGGCTTGATGCATGTGAGGACCCTGGCAGCAGAGTTCTGCCCTTTCTGAAGTCCCAAGCTCCATTACAATAGTCCAGGCAGGAAGTGATGAAGGCGTGAATGAGGGTCTCTGCCACGGCGTCTGGGAGTAAAGGCCGGTGTTGTGAGATGTTTTTTGACGTGGAAGAAGGTGGATTTGGTGATGGCCCTGATGTGGGATTTAAAAGAAAGGGTGGCGTCCAGGGTGACACCTCGGTGGACATCAAACGTTATTTTAAAGTCAACCATCACACATAAATTTAGTTTTTTTTTCAGTGATAACTTATTCCTATCAAACCTATTTATTAACTTCGTTAGTTCTGTTTCTACATTTGTCAACATTTCCCCCATGCCATCCCCAGAGCAAAATACATTGGTATCACCCAAAAATGTAACACATTTGAACAAATTGGACAATCTACAAATATTTAAATAAAGTATAAATAACTTGGGTCTTAATATCGGTCCTTGTGGTTCGCCACAAGTAAATTTTTGTAAGCCATAATAATAAGATTTTTTAACATGTCTATTTGTTTCTGTCACCAACAGACCACTTTTTACCTTCCCTATAATTATATTTATTCAAATATTATCAATCATTATTGCAGTGTCCAAATCACCCAACGCAAAGAAATGTAAAGCATGTAGACGTCCACGTGAGGCATTCTTTTCATCGGCTCCATCAGTCAGGGCGGGAGAAACTATAAGAGAAGGAATGAGAGCACACACTCATTTCCAGCTCAGAGAGAACGCAGGTAACACACAAAGGTGTTGACCCAAATGTATCTACCTGAGAGTAAACATACCAAGCTGATATAGTAACACTGGAGCGAAGCCAACGCCGGGAGAAAGTACGAGGTAGGTAATGGACTATTTTGATTTCCATCTACTGAAATTTATAGAAGGTGAAATATCACCTGAAGTGGTATATTTTTAATTGTTTTAATGTTTTATTTTCTATTTACAATAAACAAAAAAGTTAACACAAAACTTTGGTTCTTTGCTCCAATGGTTCACCAGTTGAAATTAAAATCTTGGATTTTTTCTTTGCACATGAAAAACTAAAATTTAAATCTCCTTCACTGGAATAATGGTGAATGGACTTTATCTTTTACAGCAGGTCAGATCTACCTGTTCACACAGTGATGGCAAAGGCTGCTATTTAAACTGGCCATCAGTATGAACTAATCCATTCATGCACATTCATACGCTGTTGATACAACTTTGGGTCAATTGCCTTGCCCAAGGACACGTCTGCTATGCAACTGCAGGATCTGGGGATCGAACCCCTGACCCTTCAGTTGAGAGACGACTGACTCTACCAACTGAGCCACAGCCACCTGACAGATGCTGCATACTAATACTGCACAGGTGTGCCTCAGGCAATAACAGGCCACTCGAAAATAGCCGGTTTTGACTGTAAGACATTTGAATTTAGAATATTAAAGTTGCACAAGAGACATTGTTGGTCAAATTAAAGTAAAGATTGTCTTTGAAAACCCTGAAACTTTCCAAACCAGTGTAGAGGCATGTATTAAAGGCCAGTCTGTCTGTTGGTGAAATGTTACTGGTGTGTTATTTGAGGCCTCTGTTGGTTTCCTTCCTGCCTGCTTCCAGTGAGGATTCTGTCTCTGTCTGTCCACAGGTGTTTTCATTTCTCACCTGTTGCCTCGTTACACCTGGATCGCCACCAGTAACCTCTTTATCGTTTCCTGTTTCTGGCAAATCATTGTCGAATTAATAATCACAGACAATCGAGAGTCCCCCTGCTTCTGCTTGGTTTAGATTTGAGGCTGCCAGTAGAAACCCAAAGGTGAAAAACGAGTGGAGGAACAAGCAGGTAGAGTCAGACAGGAGTCATTCTCTTCCTTCGTCAAGGTCATCGTCCTCCGTCATGCCAGCCTCACAGACGGCCGTGTTTGTGGCAGTGGTGATCTTCTCCCTGTCAGGCCTCGTTCACAGCTTTAATCCACTCTTCTCATTGGATGGGAATTCAACGACTCATCGTGTTATCACACAGAGGGCGGTGCTCAGGAAGACGGCTGAGGTCTGCCGAGACATCGCCACTGCTGCGGGACGAGACTTCAGCCTGACCGTGAGTTCAAAACAAAAGAGAATTTTTGTTTTGATTCTCCATCTGCAACATTTTAAAGCAAAGAAAGACACTAACAGCCTATTTTAACACAGCCCAAATAGTGGATTTAGGATTTTTGTAGCACATCAGATTTAAAGAGGGGTCAAGACCAACCCTGGAGCCAGGCAGCGAAAAGGGCCCGAGACCATCCAGGTCATTGCTCTCATCACTACAGTACACATACTGAGGCACTTAATTAAAAGGTTCATGGCTGCAGACACTGGATCACCCCAACTCCCAAACTTGAGCACATACTCGTGTTCAGCAGACCATCACTGCCTAAAGATTAAACGGTGAATGTCTTACTGAACCCAACAGGAAGCACCACTTTTTTTTTTTATAATTGCCATAGGTGTTCATTATCTTCTGAGGCAACCGTTATAGAGTCAGATCATCCAAGTTTAAAGTCTTAACATGTTGGGAATGACTCGATCTGGAGGTGTGGCCTGCAGGTTTATAATTAAACAGCACAGAGATTTGACAGATGTTTCCTAACGGGGATCTGTGCGATAAGTGACCGAGTTCAACATTTTTCACTTCATTCTTATCGGCCATAATTATGACTTTATTCTCATGGATAGAGTTGGAGATCAGGAAGAGAGGGAATGAAGAATGACTAGGCTTGGGTGACTAAATAGTCTACTCTACATACATACATTTATCATGAGAGGGGTGCAGGCAGCGTAGTGGTTAGCATGCACGCCGCATGCTAACCACTACGCTACGTGCACCCCTCATATGATAAATCTCTAACCAAGTCTATTTTTACATGCATTTTTGTAACATTCAAACTCTTGGCCAGGACATCTTTGTGAAAGAGATCTTCTTCTCAATGGGTTAATTACCTGATTAAAAAAAGGTTAAATGAATAAAATTATTTAAACAAACATAATAAGGTTTTACTAAAATACTTTCATGTAAAAAAATATGGAATAAATGATTGTAACAAAAGGGAATTATTTTAATAATTATTGTTACAGTAAGACAAGAGTTGCATCATGTGTTTGTCCATGATTGCTCTTGTTACCCAAATATCTCAGATAGTTTGTTGTGAAAAAACAATGTCTGTTGTCATGGCGATGTTTAATCAGCTCATTAAACTGCTTCAGGCTAGAATATGAGAGCACAGTGTTTCTGTTGAAGGCAGATCTTCACGCATGTAGCCATCCTTAATAGTTGATATGTGTCATGTCTTTATTTCTAGATTGATAACAGCCTGACAGCCAGCAAAGTGCTGAGTTCTTGCTCCTCCACGGGCTCCTCCACTTCTGTCCTCTCTTCCATCAACTTCCAAACCTCCATCGGCAACATGTACTTCAGCAACGCCAAAGTGGACGTCATTTATGTACTGAGTGACGCTCGCCATTTTGATGACGAATCTTTCGAGCGTGGACGAGACATCATTACATCAGGTACACCTCATCATCAGTTGCATGTAGTGATACATGTGTAACAGACGAGTACATCTTCCCATTTTAAAGAGTGCATCTTCAAATTTCCCCTAACTCTGTGTGTTCTCTGTTCTTTATTTGAGGCGTGTCTGCTGTGAAGAAGAGTGTGGCGCTGGAGAACTATGTCACAGGGCGGTGGACTCTTGGACAGGTCTTTCATACCCTACAGGTAAGATTGAGGGTTTGATAGTTTGTGATTTTTGGACTTGTATGTAAGAAGTTGTAATGTGGTCTATGAATTCTAATATTCTCTGAATGAAGGACTTCTACAGCCACAGTAACTGGGCGGAGCTGGGGAATACCGCCCCTTACAGCTCTCTAATCAAACCAGATGAACGTCTTGAGAACTTGGCAGGTGAGATTTATCTTCACATCCTGTTTAAATATGCTGTGAAGTCAACTTGACAGTAAATGGCTGAGTGGGGAACAATACAAGAAAGTTCATCAGTCATCTGTGGGCCAACAGATACCGGCCCTCCCATGGCTGTTAACGTTTACAATAACTGCAGATACAAGTTACAAAAATACAGGAATGTTCCCACACAGTCCTATTGTTATCTTAACTGAACTATGTTAAACTGTGTGTGAATGTGAGTGTGGCTGGTTGTCTGTCTCTACATATCATCCCTGTGGTTGGCTGGCGACCATTCCAGGGTGTATCCTACCACTCGCCCAAGCTGATATCAGCTCCAGGTCACCGGGACGCCCAATGGGGAAAGTTATACAGATAATGGACGCCACCCATTACTTAGTGAAAGGCAGTGGTGGTAGACGCTATGCTGTAAATGCTAACTTTACCAAACATTCAGTCACACCTAATGATGACAGTGTCAGTGCCAGTCTAATGGATGTGATGCCAGGGAGAATTTCTGTTACTGTTGGGACAGAAAATAAAGTTTATCTAATCTAATGCAAATGAACTTCTATGCAGATGACACCATCTTTATTCGGCTTGACTGAATGTTGTGTGTATCTACCTGTGTCTTACCTATCAGTTGCACAGACTTTTGAGTTAATTAGTCAGCTTCAATGGTGTCTACTCATATCAGCAGAAACCAAGATTAGTGTTGAATTCAGATAAAATCAAGCTCCCACTGACATTCGCTTCCCAAGGAAATCAAATCCAACAAATCAGAGTTCTTGAGTTGTCTTATTATAAGCTATCTGTTGATGCACATACCGCCAATTTAATCTCCAAAATAAAGAAAAGGTTTTGGAAAATCTTACTAGTACAAACAGAGCGAGGTTAAATGAGCTGGGAGCTAAACAGCAATAGGGAACAGGTGTGTGATGGAACTAGTGAGGAGAACCTACAGGCGGAGAGGCTGGATCTGAAATGACAGGAGAGTTAGAAAAATGGTACAAACAAATATGCAAAACTGAACAAAAGAAAAAAGAAGTTATGAAACAAACTTAAACCTTGGAGTTTATAGATTGAATAATCAATATGAGTGCATATCTTGTCTCCAATGAAAAACAACAAAATAAAGGATTATACATCTATGTTGCAGGCCGAGATACTCCAACCTGTAGAAACTGTACCGGAGAAAACTGTGCAGACAACCTTCTGCCTGAGCTGGTGCAGCAGGGGCTTCTCACTTCAGGCTACTTCAGCATCTTCTCCTCAGATAAACCTGCAGGTCTCTTTCAGGAGCCATCTACATTTTTGTAAAGTTTCACTTTAAGCAACATTATGCAGATGAGGTGACACAGGAAACTTTCTTTTTTTTCAACCTTCAAGGTAAATGCAGCCATGGTGGAACTGCTGACCAGACAAGCAGACGTGAGCCTGTGGGGGGCATCAACAAAGACACCATAGGATCCAGTCATGGCTTCCTTCACGACAAAGCAGCTGATTTGGCTGTGAACGCCTCGATGGAGCTGCTGGAGGACATAAGACAGGCCGTTGGAGACAGGAACTTTACCCGGTATGGACCTGAACCATTTTGTGATCCTTGTGATTATTTAGTTACAACTTTTATCCTGAAATTCACGGCTTTAATAGTTAAACATTTTATGATGGGAAATCTGAGGTTTTGTTTCTTTTAAGTCCCCCCCCGACACGTCATGGAAGATGAACACCTCATGCTGGACCGGATTAGACGGTTTTGTCTCTCTTTGGTCTGTGCAGATTGATGGGCCTCTCCCAGTCCACTGCGCTGTGTATTGTCATCGACACCACAGGCAGTATGAGTGATGACATAGCCGAGGTGAAGAGAATTTCCTTTGACATCATTGACAGAAGGAGGGGAACCCAGGAGGAGCCGTCCGCCTACATACTGGTACCTTTCAATGACCCAGGTACACAAACACAATGCACTCTTTTGTCCCCCAGACTGAAGCTTGTTTTCACAGCTTAGACAGTTGGTATCTGGATACATGCATGAGTGAACACATGAGTCATATCTGTAGTTTATGATGGAAGTCATTGTCACATCTGCAAGCTTCTCAACCACTGTTAGCTTCACTTTCTAAGTTGTTTTTGGTTGTGTTATTTTCAGGCGTTGGGCCCTTGATTCTGACAACAGATGCAGAAGTCTTCAAAGCCAACATCAACAAACTGTCTGCAAACGGAGGAGGAGATATTCCTGAGCTCTGCTTGTCTGGACTGCAGGTGTTGTTCATCCCCCCACACTCTTTATCTTTTTAACTAGACAACAAGATTTTCAGTGTAACAAAGCCTTATGATCAAGTCGTTTAAGGATTCAACTTAAATGTACTAAGTGATAAAAGGAAATAACTGAAAGCAAAAGAAGATACGCACATCAAGAAGCTCCTGTTTGAAGGATTTATTCACATGTGACGTTTCAACATCATCTATCAATGAATCCTTCAAACAGGAGCTTCCTTGGTGTTCGGATCGTCTTTGCTTTCTTTACGCGTTTATTGTTTTTTAATCCAGCACCCACTGAGGGATGTTTTACTTTTCTAAAGTAAGTAACTGGCCAGCCATACGCACCGCAGGATAAACAGGAATTAACCTGAATCTGTTTTTTCAAAATTTTAAAATATTTTCTTCAGCTCGCCCTGACTGCTGCTCCACGCTCCTCTGAGATCTTCGTCTTCACCGATGCTCCAGCTAAAGATGCTAGTCTGAAGGGAACCATCACTGCCCTCATAGAGAGCACCAAGTCTGTGGTAAGAGTAAGACTTTTTAACAGTCCTTCTCCACCAGTCTTTTAGATTAAATCTCGTGCCTTACTAGATTATTGGCTACTAGTTTAAACCAGGGGCCGAGCCAGGGCCACCCTAAAATTATGAACTATGATTGGCTATTTGCCTGGTCAGGCAAAGCTAATATTGACTGACAAAAAATGACACAAATATTGATTGACAAACAATAAATGAATAATAATAATAAGAATTCTTGTAAGTTTTCATAAGAAAAAAAAAGAAAATCATGATTAATCTCACGTGCAGCTCGTAACTAAGAGCAAGGTCTTATACCTGCTTTTTATAAAGCACCTCGAGATAACATTTGTTTTTCAATCGGTGCTTTTGAATGATAATGTCACTACAAACTAATATTCTAGTTAAAAGACACTTAAGGAGTGAGATGTAACTCTGACTCCTTGTGTTTAACATGGGTACTGCAGTCCAGATTCAAAACACTGGAGAGAGCTGTCTCCCCCCAGCCCCTGCTCTCTAGAGTCATTGTGCTTTCAAGTTGCCAAGTCTTTAGGACTGAAGCTTCAGTGTTTAGCCAGCTCTGCATCGGTCAAATTGGTTCAAAGTTTCTGCATTTCTGAAGACCTGAGAGATCTAAAATAACACAGAGTATGTTTCCGTCATACCTGTAGGTGACTTTCCTGTTGACAGATGTCCTGGCGAGTCGCCGACGCCGCAGAGGTCTTCAGGGTGCGAGTCCACGTGTAGTGAGCCAGACAGAAGCTCAGCTTTACAGAGACCTCGCCCGAACCTCTGGGGGTCAGACCATCGAGGTCAGCAAGGCTGACATTTCTCAGGCTACGATAATCATTGAGGACTCAACAGCCAGTGCTGTGGTGAGACATCGAAGAAACGGGAAAGATTTCTGATATCATGTTTCAGAGTGTGTGTTTAAATGAGTTGTTTCTGTTCCTTCTCATTTTAGGTGACAGTTTTTCAGGCGGTGAGGAATCCTGGAAAGCCTGAAAATTTCACCTTTACTGTTGATAGTTCTCTTAGGAACATGACTGTCTACCTCACAGGAGCCTCGTCTCTCGCCTTCACTCTCACCAGCCCTACAGGTGAAGTTTCTGCTTTAATGCATCAAGCTAAAGTACCAATATGTAATGTAATATGCTTCTTAAGGAAACCTGCTGTGTTGAAGCTTCTCTGACAACAATGGATAGATAGAAGTGATTGTACCCGAGCTAAAAAGCCTCTGCATGTTTCTAATAAGCTCCAGCAGCAGAAAGCTGCTCAAACTAGGATCAATGTTGGAGATGCTTTTGAAACATGGAGAGAGGTTAGAACGCAGAAAGCTTTACAGACCCATGCAGAGCTGGCTAAACACTGAAGCTACAGTGTCCACCACATGCAGAGCTGGCTAAACACTGAAGCTACAGTGTCCACCACATGCAGAGCTGGCTAAACACTGAAGCTACAGCGTCCACCACATGCAGAGCTGGCTAAACACTGAAGCTACAGTGTCCACCACATGCAGAGCTGGCTAAACACTGAAGCTACAGCGTCCACCACATGCAGAGCTGTCTAAACACTGAAGCTACAGTGTCCACCACATGCTGACCTGTGTGAGAGGAGGGAGGGAGACAGCTCTCTGTGATTATTAGAGTTTAGACTGCAGTACTCATTTTAAACACTAGGGGGTTTGTTCAGAAAAGTTGTATGTTGACATGTTTTTGTCTGTTGCAGGTGTTTCTCAGAGCTCCAGTCAGTCCAGCGGTCCTCTGGCGTCCTTCACCACTGCAGGAAACCTTCGCCGGTTAAGCATCAACACTGACAATCAAACAGGATCATGGGAAATCAGGGTTGATTCTAATAACCCCTATTCTGTAAAGGTCACAGGTGACTAGAATCAGAGCTTATATTCTGTAGGTCTGTCTAAAGCTGTGTTTAGCAGGACACTTTCCTGAGTTGTGAAATGTCTAAGAGCCTTTCTGAGATCTTTGTTCTTTGTTTATATTACAGGTCAAAGTTCAGTGAATTTCATTTTTAATCTTGTGGAAGCTCAAAAAGGCGTGCATGGAGACTTCAGTCTGATGGAGGGGCGTCCTCTTTCAGGTCAATCCACCGTTTAGATTTTCTTCACCTGCATCATGAAGAATCAAACCAAATCGGTTTGAAGTGTAAAACTTTGGAATCTCAGCTTCATGACATTTGTCAATTATCATGTATTTTGTTTAAATGGGTTTTATACGGAAGCAGCGAGAGGACATGCATGCATAGATTTTATTTTTTATATTATTTATGTCTCGATAATACTCATCAAGTTTCCTTTCCTCTCACAATATCACTAGCAGGAGGGAACACCAGCGTCTTGATCTCTGTGACAGGAAGTGACACGGTAGAGGTCACAGGGGTCACTTTGGTTGAAAGCTCAGGGCCAACAGAGGTCAATGGATCACTGCAGGTATGTAACGACACGCTACACATTCAACAGAACTCAAAACAAACTTTCTAACAAATATCAATTTAAATAATTTAATCCAATTGTTGATGTACATCATTATTGCTAAAATAGTGATGAGTCAGTTTGAAAGTTGAAGGTCAAAGGTCATCAACAACAATGGGTTTCTTCTATTGATGCACAACCTCAACAGCCAGGTTAGAGAATGTCTCTCTCTTTTTGTACTCAGTCACTGGGAGGCGGTAACTTCTTGGTGACATTCAACGACGTCCCAGCCGGAGACTTTGTGGCTCGTCTGAGAGGAGAGGACAGCAGCACCACCTCCAGGTCTACACCAGAACGCTTCCAGAGACAGGCCTCCACACAGATCAAGACCTCCAGCATCTCTGTGACTGTAAGTGAAATCTTTTTAAGTCTTTTCAAAGTCGTACTACTTCCATGTAACGTCCATTCATCCCTGCTCCTCTAAAGAAGATTTCATTGATCACTATGCTTATGATCCCTTCCCTCTTTCAGAGCCAAGCCAACAACACCAGCGTTGAACCGGGCTCCTCCATCTCCATCCCGTTCACAGTCGCCACGACTACCAATGGAGTTGTAAATGACTCTGCCAGTGGGACGTTCACAGTGCGAGCCAACAACGACCGCAGCTTTGCTTCCACGTCACCCAGCACAGTTAGTATAACTGAGGGCAGCGGAGGCAAGGCCAACGGCACCGTGACTCTAACAGTACCAAGCGCCGCCGCATCAGGAACGGACGTGACACTGACCATCGAGGCAGAGAATGCAGCGGCTACCGACATCAACTACGCACTCATCCGGGTGTCTGTGGTTGCCAGGGTAACACATTAATAAACACGAAGTTAATGCTATAAAAAATGTGGTGCTTGGTGAAGACCAATTAATGCACACGAGGTGAAAGTTCCTCTCACAGGAGTTTAAATCCGTCATGTTCTGTGTGTGTGTCCGCAGGTTACAGACGTTAACCGCCCAGTGTGCCAGGAAGTCAGTAGATCAGGCATCTGTCCGTCCTCTGCGTCGCTCTGCGCTTCTTCACAATGGGAATTTATCGCCAACCTCACCGACGGCACCAACGGAACCGGCATCAACAGCATCACCATCCGCACAGGAAACGGTACCCTCAACACCAGCTCGGTGACCGGAGCCAGGGGGGAGGATGTTACCGTGGTTACATACAGCGCCTCCTGCTGTTCACAGAATGTAGAGCTGAATGCTGTGGACAGAGAAGGAAATGTGGGGACGTGTGTGGGACAGGCTAGAACCACTGCTACCGCAGCTGCTAATGTGACTACAGCTGCTCCTGTGACTACAGCTGCAGTTAACACAACGTCCTCTAGAGGGCACACTTTGAGCCCCTCACACTTTCTACTGATCTGTGTTGTGATTTCTTTCCTCTGGAAGTAAAGAAGACATGTATTTTGACCTGCTAATATAAAATTTGTGGAAGGTGTTATGGCTTCGATTCATATCTTCAGGTGTTTCTTCTCATTAAAGACCTATTGTTTCTATTTACAAGCTTTGAAGGGTGAAACTTATTTTTTAGCAAATCATAGCTGGCTGGTGACACTAATTCGGGTGCCAGGATGAATCAAAAAGATATTTATTCAACCTCTTTTACACAAAAATAAATAAATAAGACATTCACAGTAAAATCCTCTGGTGTTGTCAAACATGCACAAAACTCCCTGCATCTGGTGTTTTTTACCTCGACTTCACCTGGTATTTTTACTCCAAACTCCCTACTGAATTTGCCACATGACGTCAGGATTTATAGAGTTTATATCACTCCAGACCAGTCGCAGAATAATGAGTTTCTACTATATGTGATGAAGCTGCTTCTTTCTCTTTTCTGCTCGTCCGTATCACCCTCATCTTCAATGACTTATAAACACGAGTTCTGGCTCAGGTCAGCGTCTTTTTAAAGGGCTCGTATTGACACCAACACTCTGATGGCAATGTCGGAGAGGAGGAGGAGTCTAAGTTGCATGTCATCTTGTTCAACGTCTCTCACTTAGGATGCCTGTTTGCAGCCACATTTGAAGGAGCCTTTATTAATCCCAGGAAGACGAGGGTGTTACAGTCACTCTTATACAGTATCGCAGTATGCAAAGAGGCATATTTCAGAAATATGGGATTTTAAAAAAGAAATATTGAGTATTGAATAGCTAAGTATTGCACAATGCAGACACTGAGGTCAAGTCAAACTTTATTTGTTCAGCACGAGTCCTCACAGACTGGGTCCCTACTGACTGAGTCCCTACAGACTGAGTCCTCACAGACTGGGTCCCTACAGACTGAGTCCTCACAGACTGAGTCCCTGCAGACTGAGTCCTCACTCAGTCTGCAAAAGTCATCCTGTCTCATCAGTCTTGTACATATTAGTCTTAAATTACCTGTTTTTATGTTTAGCTAATTGTTATTATTTAATGGTCACTTTGTACTGAGAGAGCACAGTCTACCAAAATTCATTTCCTTTGGCATGAATATTTCGCAATTTGAACGGCCAGTTAAAAGATAAATTTCTCTCATTTTTAAACTAGCTTGTTAATTTGTTAATTACGGCCACACAAATCTCTTTGATTAACTTTTTATTACAAGGTCATGCAAACACACCTTTATCTTGGCATCATATCTTGACTCTAAACTGCACTTTGGATGTACAGCGACAGTGTGCACTGCACGGCAGGAGTGATGTCATCACAGGTGCAGGAGAGGCAAAGCTTTGACATTTAAATAGAGGCAGGAAGAATCACTAGGCCTACATCAGCAGCAGCACTCTGTTGACCTAAAAGTGTGTTTTTGTACAATAATATATCTTTGATCATGTAAAAATCATCAGTCAAACTCATACAAGCAAAAAATAAAAAGTAATATTTGCTCTTTGGGGCCCCCTAGTGGCCAGGTGGCCCTAAGCAAGTGCTTAGTTCACTTAGTCCTCTGTATGTTTGCACCCAAACATGTAAACTTCAAAACAGGAAGTGCTCCTTGTGGTATTCCACCAATCAGAACCAAATATGAAGGCGCTGAAGCGAATCATTGTGTTGCAATCCCACTTTCTTGTTTGACAGGTTGCTGCAGCACTTTTGTGTAGGCGTAGATGGCGGTCGAGTGATGCTTCTCCATGTAGACGTGTCCAGGCGCTCTGGCTTTTTGCTCTGCATTTCTCCAGGCTTCACTGAAGTTCTTACTGCTTTCCCATTTCTGCATGATCGCTTCATCTGTGACAACTGTAGCTTTGGATCTGCAGTCATCAAAGTCATGGACTGGATCCTGAACTGAACTCTGAAATGAAGAAGAAACATTCAGGTTTTTTGTCCAGCAGATGGAGATGTAGGCAAAAGAAAAAGCAGCAACAAGCGTCTCAGTTATTCTACAAAATAACAAAACACAGGTCATGGATTTCATATACACATACATTTTTTGTAAAATGTGTTAAATAAGAACAAAAGATGTTCTCATTACTCACCACATCCTGAGCAGCACAAACACAGTCACCTTTGTGTGAACCTGTTCTGTCTGTCTGGTGGTTTTGTAGTCTGTATGTTCAGAGGCGTAAGTCCTTGCCGCAGCAGCCATGGGTTCAAATCCTGCATTGTCCCATTACTGCATGTAGTGGTCAATATTTCCTGCATCTCTTCAAAAATTTCCCTGAAACTATCTACAAAAAAATATTCTGGTTTCTCTGGGTCAATATTCAATCAGATGCATGGTATTCCAAGACTAACTGCATGCCAATTGAAGCGACATGGCAGACACTCTCGCAGCTGAGCGACGCTCTTCTAGATGAAAGTAATTGGTTTCATCTCAGTCGAAAATCAAGGGGTGCAATATGATTTTGTTTTGAGTTATTTCCACAGTTTATTCGAGATCGCTTGTCAAAGGTCAGCATTATTTTCTCGAGATCTCGAGTCCCAGCTGATATCTAACACAGAGTGACACACATAGAGATGCTCCTTGTCCACTCCATGCACTTCTGCAGCTAAGTCAGGGATTCTGGTTTTGTGCAACAGGAGAACAGCAACGTCAGATCGGTCAAGTGAGAAGTTTAGATTTTCCTTCAAATGATACAGCCACCACAAAATCAAATTACAGCAGGTTTACAATTTCAAAAAAGGAAAGCAAGTACATGTCAAAGCAGCCACCCACCAAAAAAGAAATGCAAGAAACCGACATGTGTGTCTGTGAAGAAGTCATCCAGAGTATCCTTCATGGTCTGAAATCTTTGAGCACATTCCTGTCAATGTAAGAAATGAAACAACAGTATTTACACTACATGACTCTTCTAAGGATAAGGATAATCTTTATTGATCCCCCATTGGGGGAAATTTAAACGAGTGGACTTTTTTTTAACGTTAACTAATATTGGGAATGAAAACACATCCTTCTTTCCTTTTAAAGTCTAACATGTGACTCATGAAACTTTAACATATAATCTGTAAACAGAGGCTGTTTCAGCAGTACACTGGTCTCTTCATGTAACACTGAACCGATGGCAGCAGTAACTGGTTTATAAAATTTCACATATTCTGCAAAATCCACTTCACCATTTTCCTCTGACTCAAACATGTGTCTCTAGTCTGTCTCCAAACCCCCCAGTGATGAGAAAAGTCCATCCTCTCCGTCTTCTGCCTGCTCCACTTTTCAGTAAATGTGTGCTCAAACAGGCTGTTTGGAGATTTTCCCTTCATGACATCACAAAGGGCAGTAGCCCCTCCCCCACGTGGGTGACACTCCCACAGCTAGGTGTTTGTTCTGCCCTCTGAGTCTGCCTTCTCACCGTAAACAATAGGACATGGAGCGAGAAAGCAGCAAGTACACCCGAGCCCTTCCAGAGAGGGGGCGTGGTCAGACACAGCTCATTTACATATTTAAAGCTACAGACACAGAAACAGCCTGTTCTGAGCAGGGCTGAAATAGAGGGGTTTATAGACATGATCAAATACAGGATCAGAGTGGATTTACAACAACTCACTTCACTACTACCCTAACTGGTTGAATATAAATGTGACCTTTAATGATCATAAATCTTATAAATGCATAAACGTGATGTGTGAAGGTGTCTTTCATGACCAGCCAAAACTGTTCACAGGAGCTTTTAGTGAAACTACTATATATAGTATAAATAATAGCCTCACCTCGAGTGAAGCCAAAATACTTTTTTTCCCTGATGAGTTTCTTTTACAAAGTTATTTGACACATTTAAAAGGTACATGATGACACGATTGACAAATGCACTTCCTGCAGCGAAGTGTGGCAGAACGGAGAAGAACAGCGAGCTGAATTGTAACAAGCACAAAAGTCTTACAACTTTCCCTAATTGTGCGTTTCTGTTCTGCTGTAGACGGTGCTGTCCTGAGGGATCTTCACTGTTTTATTAGTAAGTTAAATATGTGTTCTTGTTTTTGCAGTGGTGAGACATCTGACTTCACATGCTCGTCACAGGGGGGATTAGTTCAAAGGCAAGAAGGTTGAGGCACGTTGTCTATACAGTCTGTGTTCATAACTTCCTGCTCTTTAAAAACAGGCTTACTCTTAATATCAGTAAAAGCATGACCCAGACCAGTAAAGCACCAAACACTGTTACAACAAATCCCTTCTGTCTATGTTTTATCAGGACTGCAGAAATGATAGCCAACACTATTAAACAGAGTGACATCGTCCGAAAATGGCTGCTTGGATTTGGGTTTGTAAAACCTTTCCCAAAGTATTTCTTCATTTGCACGTCGCTTAATTGACAGTTTAAAGCGCTCCTCGGCTCGTTGGTGCTCTGCAGCTTGTAGACCACAGTGCACCACGGGTCGTCTGCTCGGACGCCGGTGATCTGGAAGACCTCGTATGGAGGAATCAGCACCTGACCCATCTGTTTAGCAGCAGAGTAATACGTTATATCAGCACCGAAGCATGAGTCAATCTCAAAACATGACACGTTGCCGTTAAAGGGAAACGTCTGCTTGCTCAAAGACGCCCAGGTGAAAGAACCAAAACGCATGTTTGTATTGATGACATTGCGGTTAAAGTGGGTCTTTGTCCTGTAGTAGGTGGTTCTGCATGATGTCGAATTTCGATGCAGAACTTGGACAGCATCAGTGAGGTAGAAGTACAAATAGTGGAATCTAAATTTGTGACTGTTGTACTCGTGTTTTCCTGTTTGCACCGCTTTGTTGAACTGCTGCTGGATAGATTTAACTTGTGTGTACATGTGCAAAGCGACAGCATGGTCATCTGTCAGCTGAGTGTGTGCGGGTTTCTTTGCATTCCTTTCTGCTACAGCCCAGGCATAACTGAAGTTTCTGTTGAAACGCCACTCGAACACTCCAAACAGGTCGATCATGGAGGCGGCTTCAGAGCGACAACCGTCAAACATGTCATCGATGGACTCAGTTGCCATATCCAGAGGTAAAATTTCAGTCATGGTTTCCTGCAGTGACGGACAAGAAGACGACTACAGTGATTAAACCAGAAACTACTATAGATCTAGAGTGTTCTTAAGCTACAGAAAGTCAAACTGTGATGACCCACTTTCTTCTTGCTTTTCACAACACAGAAGTGACAGAGAATCTTAATGAAACTAGAAAATAATCTGCCTACCTCGGCAGGTTTCTGACGCCACCAGAGCAGTAAGAAAAGGAGTGTAAGCGATAAAAACAACACAGAAAGGATTACCCTGCGTGTCAGTGACTTCGGCTGAAAATAAAATCAAAAAGTTTCCCATTAATACAGTAAACAATCCTTCATTCTGCACCAACATTATATGAAAAGGGATTTTTTTTTGTCTTCTTACCATTGTGCAGGTTAATGCTCTCCACAGCAGCTTGATACTCCTGTCAGTAATAACAGGGACAGTGCAGACAAAGGGGAAGAAGTTCCAGCTTTCAGGTCAAACCGCTCAGCAAAGACATTTCTTCTTCTACTCTTTTGCTCAGCGTTCATGTGGATGTTATTATTAATGTGATGATCAAACAGCTTTAACGGTTTGATGAGTATCCTCCTGCTTTTTCCCCCTAGTTTTCCGCATTTATGTTTCCTGTTAATAAATCTATCACTCCACACTGACTGTCATTTCCCTGTTTGAATCAGGGAGGTTCCACTACACATGCTGTCACTCCGGTCGATCCTGTTCTGCAGCCTGTTCATTGTTCTGCTCACAAGTGCAGACAGAACAGATTCACACAGGGGATTTTGTTTCTGCTGCTCAGGATGTGGTGAGTTGTGAAAACATTTTTTGTTCTTATTTAACACATTTTACAACAACAAAAAACCCTGACATACCCCGGACTCTGTCACTCATTGATATAACTTCTGGGTGCTTATTTTAATATTCATTATTTACTTTTGTCTTCTTTTTCAACTCTGTCACTTTATCTCAAAAGTGTTCATTTCAAATTCAACTTACCTTAATAAATTTCTCAATGTTCTGCACAGTTTCTAGTGTATAGTAAAGATCTTCATTGGTGTCTAGCTCACTTAACACTCGCTCTTCTTTACTCACTGCTGAAACACTTGATGACATAATTGCGAGTTGCTGTGTTGATTAATATGCACTGTCCTCATTCAGATAGATTTAATGAATACTTTTTAAAGATTAATTAAACATGATTAGAAGCTACAGTATACATGTCAGAGTAGTGCCAGTTTGACGGGATACTGCCGTGTCCTGCCGTAAGACTCTGCAGCGCATCGTGAGAGCAGCTGAGAAGATCATTGGTGTCTCTCTTCCCCCCCCCCTTCTGGACATTTACAACACACGTCTCACCTGCAAAGCCACCAGGATTGCAGGTGACCCCACCCACCCGTCTCACAGCCTCTTCAGCCTGTCATCTTGGAATTTTGACGTCATTTGCAACCAGATCTATCTATCTATCTATCTATCTATCTATCTATCTATCTATCTATCTATCTATCTATCTATCTATCTATCTATCTATCTATCTATCTATCTATCTATCTATCTATCTATCTATCTATCTATCTATCTATCTATCTATCTATCTATCTATCTAAACTGTTTTTAGCTAAGTTAGCAACATAAGCTGTGTACAGATCTAACATATGCTGGTGAAAATATGCTACATGATAGAAAGTAGTGATGCACATAGTACTAAAGTCATATCTGCTGTCAGTAGTTACTTCAGTTCTATGTACATTCACACAACAATTGAGTATATGTGAGAGTTTATGTTTCTGTGCATAACTGTGGAGTTGGTAAATGAATCTGTTTCATTAAGGTTTCTGCTTGTATGGACCTTTTCTCTGGTTCTTTTCCTTGTCTAACATGTTTATCTCATTGTTTTTTATTATCCTCCTTTTAGACACAAGGAAGAAGAAAGATGGCTGATACAGATACCCCTGCCAGCTCACCTGATGGTCTCCCTTACTTTGTTCTCCTCTGGGTGAACACCTTTGGACTGTGGAGGGAAGAGAGCATGCCAACTACTCACAGAGAGACTCCTGTCAGACAGGGATTCAAACCTGTAACCTCCTCACTTTTATAACTGAACCACCGTTCAGCCAATGTGTTATAAATCAAATAAAGTATTTATTGATTTAAATGACAGAAGTCACAGCTGGGAAAACAAATAGCTTTAAAAGTACTTCAACACTCGAGTGCTGAACATTTAATGCAGGTTAGCGTTAAAGACAGCATGCACATAAAGACAGCAGAGTGGCATGATACAGATTGTGCTTAAAAACATAGTGTGGTATTTTAAGCTACTTTCTTTCACTTGATTGTTCAGTTAGATGAAGGTAGTATGTGAGGTTATTTGGGTTATACAGGTTTGAAAGAGGCAAATGAATGCACAGTATTTTAAAGTAATGGCAGATTAATCTAAAAATTACAAAAAGAAAATGTGGCTTATAAGAAAAACCTCGGTATTAAACAGCCTCTCTTTTCTTCCATTCATCTTTTGAATGAATAGTCAAACATTGCTCAGGACGTGCGAGCTGCGTCCTCTGTGGCTCAGGCGTGACACTCGGGCCACTGTTTCGCATCAGACCGCCGTCCAGTGTAAGATCAGACCAAACGCCCTGGTAAGAGAAGCAGTGGTCAGGTCCTGCAATCCTCCGAGGACGAGCTGGGAGAGAGAGAGAGAGAGAGAGAGAGAGAGAGAGAGAGAGAGAGAGACAACATGTTTAATGTATAATATGTTGGTGAAAACAGGGAAATACCTATTAAAAGACAGAAAATCTTCATTAATGATTATAGATGCAAAATAAAAAACATTAATATATAATCTTGGGAGAAACGTGATCTTTGTGCCTTCTTTTATTGAGCCTGTATGTCTCCTCCTAACCACTATAACAAGCAGCCTGTTTTTGTAGTCTGTGTCAGGTTTTGTCAAGTTATAACACAATTTATTAATAAGCGTCATTAAATGTACAACATGATCAACTTGTGATTATTGGATTGGTAGTGAGTGTGTAAACTCATGCTGAATATTTGGCAGGTTTAAGCAGTATGATGCTTGGTTAATATTATATTACACCACCGCTGATTGTTTGTGTTCACGTTTCTGTTAATCTCTTAAATCAGACAGAAGTTATATTAGATCAGAGCTTACTTTAGTTTTATCCTGATATCTAGAGAAATATTCTACCTCATTATACAGTATTATAAATATCAGCCTGCATGGTGACATGTTAATCTCTGTATAACACACTCTTTACACAGACTGTTACACTTAGTGCTCTTTTTATGCACTGCAGGTTTGCACTGGGGGTTGGGAGGAATGCAATTTCATCTGTGCTGTATGTTTAACATGGAGCATACTTGACAAATAAAGAACCTTGAACCTTGAAGCTTGAACCTTGCAGGTTTAAAGCTTCATAAGCCTCATCTGGTCAAATCGGTAGCAAACAGTTTAATAGTATTTCAAAATTTAAATTTAATTTACATTGTGATCAACAGAAGTCGAACCAAATCGACTTTGAAGGAGGTTTTGTTTTGGTTTGGAAGACTGGTGTTACAGTGCGGCATGTAATACCTCTAATGTCAGTACATCTGGATGCAATGACACATTTGTTTTCTCACTTCCAGATGCACGATGCCTTCAGGGGAGACTCAAGCATGTCAGAGGAAAATCTTAACTGTGTGTGCCATCACTTCTCTTCTTCTGTTGGTGGGACTGCTGACGTTTGTCGTCATATTTGTGACCTCCAGCTGGCAGAATATAGATGGAGAGGTTTGTAAAATGTAGTAAAATAAGTAATCTAATGGCAGTTAATGTGAGTTTTTTTTTTTTTTTTTTGTAGAATAACTGAGATGCTTGTTGCTGCTTTCTCTTTTGCCGACATCTCCATCTACTGGATTGATACAAACAACTGAATGTTTCTTCTTCATTTCAGAGTTCAGTTCAGGATCCAGTCCATGACTTTGATGACTGCAGATCCAAAGCTACAGTTGTCACAGATGAAGCGATCATGCAGAAATGGGAAACCATTAAGAACTTCAGTGAAGCCTGGAGAAATGCAGAGCAAAAAGCCAGAGCGCCTGCACACGTCTACATGGAGAAGCATCACTCGACCGCCATCTACGCCTACACAAAAGTGCTGCAGCAACCTGTCAAACAAGAAAGTGGGAGTGCAGAAACCCCTGGAGCAAAACAACGAAAGCACAGATGGGAGTCCCGTTCTCTTTTGTCTTCTCTGAGTGAAGCTGTTCAGATCCTGAAACACAGCCAGACGATGTGTCTCAGTACAGCTTACAGAACAGACACACTCTTACATCCAGACATCTCCAACAACACAATGATTCGCTTCAGCACCTTCGTATTAGGTTCTGATTGGTGGAACACCACGAGGAGCACTTCCTGTTTTGAAGTTCACACATGTTTCGGTGCAAACATAACACATTACTCTGCTTTGAAACGAAGCAGCCAGGTGCTTATTCCGCCTTACGAGGTGTTCAAAGTCACTGACACGGAGACGGACACACAGAGATGTAACGTCGTCTATAAACTGGAGAGCAACCTGAACTGTGTCTACGACAAAGAGAGCAACATGTTGCATCCAATATCTGCATTAGGGGTGGAGGCACTGGGGCTGATCTTCGGCATCACTTGTACGGTTACTGCGTCCTTTCTGCTTTTACTGTTTGTCATGTGGAAGGTGATCAGAAACCATAAGAAGAAAAAAAGCTTTTACAATGCTTCATGTAGGCAGAACAGCACTCACTACTCAGGAAGAATCGCCATATAAAAAGAAAGGTCAGACTTTTCTATGACAGTGGTTTTCATACATTATACAGAGACTAGAGGACGTTATATCATTGGACCCAGTCATCATGACACTCAGAGTCTTTGGCTTGCTGTTTGTCTTCACGGAAGTCTTTTTACTGACAGACACGGGGCGTGTCTTCTCGTATATCACTCATTGATTGGACGCTGCAGAGGATCAGACTTCAGTGAAACTTCTCAACATGAGCAGAGTTTAATACCGGAGAAAAGACGGGCATTAAAAAGACGCTGAACGGAGTGTCGGACTTTTAAACAGATGATGAACATCAGTGAGTTTGTAAAGAGTCGGTCTGTGATGAGCTGGGATTAAAAAGAGTCTGACATGAAGATTAAACTTCTATAACTTCAATCAAATCAAGACATCCTTCATGTTCTGTTAGGGTTAGGGTTCTGTTTGAATGTCTGATGATGTCACTTGAGCTGTAGATCAAAAATTAAACTCTCTAACATTGATTCAATATCAGGAAAAAAAAGTAGAGAAACCACAAAAACCTCTTTCTGAACTTTTTACTGACATGACAAGGAAGAAAGCTCGAGCCTCTGAGCTTTTGAAGGCGCTATAGAGTTTCTCTTGAAACTCAAAACATCCGCAATCTTTCAACATGACTGATGGAGCTGAACCGTGATATGAAATGGAGCTCAGTGTATGTTCAAGCACAGAGACACAAACATTTATTTGATTTCTTCAATCAACTTAGCCGCTCCCTCTCAAACTAAAGTCCGAAGGGTGGTATCACCACCAACACCTGCAGGGTCTCAACTCTATCCTGCTGTCGGCATCATGAAGTCGTCTAATGATCCACAACGACTTTGCATGTTTCTCTCCTGAATTGTTAAATAATAAATTGTTCATTCTTGAAAAATTCTCTAATTATTGAACTGCTTTAATTGATAAACCTAGCTGTTATGGCGTCCGTGTTGTTGACTGCCAATCTATGTATGTGGACAGCATAAGGACAATTAACTATGTCCGACATTTACTAAGACAATTGGCCTGATACCAAAAGCATATTCACTGAAACTAATCATAACAGAGTAATGTGACTTGACAACTAAACTCATAAACACTGACGTCTGAGAAATGTCCCAATCAATATTCAGTTCCTCCTTCTAGATGTCAAAACAAGCTTTTTGAATGAACGATGCTTCGTTGGAAAAACCAGACAATGTTTATCTTTTGGATTGTGTGGATTTAATTTGGGTTCATGACTCACTCACTCAGACACACCCACACACACACAAAGGATATGCCAAAATATGCTACATGGTGAGATTTGGCGGTGTACAGGGTGGAAAGAATCCATCAAAGGAGCTTTTTCTTCTTCCTTTTCACTCTGAGATTATAAATATCTCATTCTAATAGAATAGAAAGTTTATGTATAAAGGGACATTGAATTACAGGTAAACTCACTCTGCTTTACATTGATGAAAAAAACATGGGAATACAAGCGACAAATAGCTATCGTAACAATGAGACAGAAATCAAGTTTGGAACGAAACTAAACTAAAGAAAAACACGCTTACACAAACTCAGACTCAGTCTGTAGAGACTCAGTCTGTGAGGACTCAGTCTGTGGAGACTCAGTCTGTGAGGACTCAGTCTGTGAGGACTCAGTCTGTAGAGACTCAGTCTGTAGAGACTCAGTCTGTAGAGACTCAGTCTGTAGAGACTCAGTCTGTGAGGACTCAGTCTGTGAGGACTCAGTCTGTAGAGACTCAGTCTGTAGAGACTCAGTCTGTGAGGACTCAGTCTGTGAGGACTCAGTCTGTAGAGACTCAGTCTGTAGGGACTCAGTCTGTAGAGACTCAGTCTGTAGAGACTCAGTCTGTAGAGACTCAGTCTGTGAGGACTCAGTCTGTGAGGACTCAGTCTGTGAGGACTCAGTCTGTAGAGACTCAGTCTGTAGGGACTCAGTCTGTAGAGACTCAGTCTGTAGAGACTCAGTCTGTGAGGACTCAGTCTGTAGAGACTCAGTCTGTAGAGACTCAGTCTGTGAGGACTCAGTCTGTAGAGACTCAGTCTGTGAGGACTCAGTCTGTGAGGACTCAGTCTGTGAGGACTCAGGCCGGAGATGAAGCGAGGACAAAGATCAGGAGCTGACAAGAGAGTCTAAAATAATCTTTGAGAGACAGCGTTACTAATTCAGCCATATTTTTCTTCAATTTACTTTAATATATCCACATTTTTGCTATAAAACCTCAAACGAGACAAATGTAGGGACTAAGAACAAACTTGGCAACAGGTTCACATGTAAAATGTCCCAAAAGCAAATACACATGCACTCACACAGACATGCAGTTGTGCCCGCACAGAGACAGCCCTCACATGGACTTTGATTTTTGATTTTCTTGATTGGGCTGGCTTCTTTTGGCTCGTTGAAAACACTGAAATATTTATTTTGAGAATTCCAGCTTAGTATTGTTCCGTCTTAAATCTCCTTTGAGGGGTTTTCCACCAGTGATTGAACAAACAGAAATAAATACAGACGCCTCTATTTGACCGTCAGAAACAGACGGGTTGCAAAAAGCACCAACAATGTTTATTTGTGTTATTCAATGACTAAAACTCCTCCCACTGTTCATCATTTTCCACAGAAATGATTCACAACCAGTTGGACAATATCAACGTAGAGATCAAATGTGTTGTTTTAAGCTGTGGATGCTTGTACGTGTGCACACTTTAAGATGAATAATAATTCAAGCCGAAGCCTCGTACTTTCATTGTACAATTGTATAATGACAATAAAGACGTTCTTTTCTACTCTCAATGGGTTAGGGCTTTGTAAACACCACTGAATGCTCCTCGCAGGGATTTAAGTTTCACACTTTTTTGGGATACAGTGTTTTTTAGATTCTCAACAGAAATATTTCCTGATACTACAACTACAGACTAGTATCCACAGTTTACAAAATATTACAGAAACTATTTGCAGCCAAGTTAGATTTATAAATGACAAATGTAAGATTTTAAGAAACAGTCAGTATGAATTTGGGACCAATCAATACACTATCACTATCAATGACACATACTTAACTCAAGAAATATCAGCTTCAATAGACAAGAAACTGTATTTCGTAAGTATATTAATTGACCTAAAAAAAAAAAGCATTCGACAACAAAAATCATTCCTAACTTTCTTTCATAAACATATCGTATAAATACGATATCAGAAGGGTGGCATGTGAGTGGGTACCAAGTTACCTCGAAAGCAGGAAACAATTGGTTCAGATAAATAATGTAAAACCAGATATTTACAATATTAATTTGGGGGTACCCCAGGGATCAGCACAGGAACCACTACTGTTTATTGTGGACATTAATGATCTTGTTTATGTGTCCAAACTGCTCAAGGTTATTGTTTGCAGATGATACCACCTTATTTTTTTCTGGGAATAATGTTGTTGGATGTGGCTAATTATGAATAAATTATCACTTGACAAAAACAAATTTCATGATATTCAGTAATAGAGGGGAAAGCATTGTTACTTACATTAACGTAACATATATTTGAATTCAGAGAGTAAAGGAATCTAAGTTCTTAGAAAATCTGAATTGGAAATCACCTGTAAATTTTTTAAGAATAAAAAAAAAACAACAACTTGCTCTGCTGCACAAAGTAAAATCATTGAACATTTTATATAATTCATTTATGGTTCCATATCTCACATGTTGTGTTGAAGTATGGGGAAGTGCTTATAAAACATACACCCATTAAATTTTCGTTTTGCAAATTCATCAGTAGAAGTCGATATAGAGATACATTAAAAACACTTTTCATTCAGTAAAAGCTGTCGAAATGTCATGAATTAATTGATTACAGTATTCCGCAGAAGTTGTATAAAGCTCATAAGAAAACCAATTGTCAACTAACATCCAGAGAAGATTTGAAAAAATGGGAACGCTGTTGGACCTTAAATGGAACAGAGATCTTTAATAAACTGAGATTTAGAACCACAGTGAGGGAACATTGTTCTACTGAGAAAGGAATCGCTTTTTGGAACAGTCTCAAAAGAGAACTCAAAGAATCCAAATCAAACATGACATTAAAGCCAGCTGTTTGAGGAAATAGGATGAATATGTTAATGAGATTTATTGTTCAGTTTGGTGACACAAAATGAGTTTGTGATCTGCTTTGTACGGTATAAAGTGAACTGTGACTCACTAGTGTGTGGCTGTGATTGGCTGCAGCTAATTGTTTTATTTGAAGTGTTTTGTTGATTAATCTCTTGTGACTCTTCTTTCTGCTCCTTGTCACTTAAGATTTTGTATTTAATTGTATTATTTGTACAAATGGAATCAAATACATTTACAAATAAAATAGAAGTGTATCTTCTTGTACTTGCTTAAAGCAGAACCATCTCAGACACAATACTTTTCATCACTATCTCATGACTAACCTGTTCAGGTTCAGATACTCTGATAAGAACTGACGTAACAACAAAAATGAAGTTTGATTTGAAGTCCATGTAAATAATATTTGTCATCAGTCATGGCGGAAGAAACTATAAAAAGAAGGAATGAAAACACACTCCCATTTCCAGTGAAGAGAGAACACAGGAGACACACAAAGGTGTTCAGTATCTACCTGAGAATAAACTGATATAGAAACACTGAAGCGGCAAGAACGAGGTAAGTAAAGGGAACTTTTGATTTCCATCTACTGAAAACTCTTTGAGTTGAAATATAATCTGATTTAATTTTTAATATTTGTTTTATTCTATTTACACTGTACAAAAAATTAAACACAAAACTTTACCATTTGCTTTTCTAATTAGTCACCAGTTAAAATAAAAATGTTGGACTTTCTCTTTGTGCACTAAAGAACTATTTTAACTCTTAAAGTTGTTGTTTTTTAGTTCTGCATTAGTGTGCTATTCCGATTTGCCGGAATAATGGTGAATGGACTTGAGTGCTTTTACACGGCAGGTCAGACCTACCCATTCACACGTTGATGGTAGAGCCTGCTACATAATGTGACGATCAGTGCTAAACTATAATATACATTATTATGCTGTTGTCGAAGAAGCAGAAGCAACTTTAGATCAATTGCCTTGCCCAAGGACACGTCTGCTATGCAACTGCAGGATCTGGGGATCGAACCCCTGACCCTTCAGTTGAGAGACGACTGACTCTACCAACTGAGCCAGATGCTGCATACCAATACTGCACAGGTGTGCCTCAGGCAATAACAGGCTATCAAAAATGGCCGGTTTCATCACCAAGTTTTGAGCGGGCGTGCAAAAGACATTTAGGTGTTGTGTTTGTTTTGTTCAGTGTGAAAAAAAGACATTTGAATTTAGAATATTAAAGCTGCACAAGAGACATTGTTGGTCAAATTAAAGTAAAGATTGTCTTTGAAAACCCTGAAACTTTCCAAACCAGTGTAGAGGCATGTATTAAAGGCCAGTCTGTCTGTTGGTGAAATGTTACTGGTGTGTTATTTGAGGCCTCTGTTGGTTTCCTTCCTGCCTGCTTCCAGTGAGGATTCTGTCTCTGTCTGTCCACAGGTGTTTTCATTTCTCACCTGTTGCCTCGTTACACCTGGATCACCACCAGTAACCTCTTTATTGTTTCCTGTTTTTGACAAATCATTGTCGAATTAATAATCACAGACAATCGAGAGTCCCCCTGCTTGTTTGGTTTAGATTTGAGGTTGCCAGTAGAAACCCAAAGGTGACAACGAGTGGAGGAACAAGCAGGAGACAGGAGTCATTCTCTTCCTTCGTCAAGGTCATCGTCCTCCGTCATGCCAGCCTCACAGACGGCCGTGTTTGTGGCAGTGGTGATCTTCTCCCTGTCAGGCCTTGTTCACAGCTTTAATCCACTCTCCTCATTGGATGGGAAGTCAACGACTCATCGTGACATCACACAGAGGGCGGTGCTCAGGAAGACGGCTGAGGTCTGTCGAGACATCGCCACCGCTGCGGGCCGAGACTTCAGCCTGACCGTGAGTTCAAAACAAAAGAGAAACTGACAAATGTTTTGAATACAAATATCTACGATATATATATATATATATATATAGAGAGAGAGAGAGAGAGAGAGAGAGAGAAAGAGAACTGTTAGTGTCATACTTACACGTCATAGATAGATAGATAGATAGATAGATAGATAGATAGACAGATAGATAGATAGATAGATAGATAGATAGATAGATAGATAGATAGATAGATAGATAGATAGATAGATAGATAGATAGATAGATAGATAGATAGATAGATAGATAGATACTTTATTGATCCTGAGGGAAATTCAAGCAGGGACGGAGCTACTGAATGTGCGGCCACTCGCGTCGGCGCACAGGTGAGAAATACTGATAGTCACTGGATATGGCTGATTAATTGGTTGGGCTCTAATCATATGACAAATTTCCATTAAAAGGGTCATCTTTCCGGATATGATGGTGGCTAAAAATATGGAATAAATGATTCTAAGAGAAGGGAATTATTTTAATAATTATTGTTACAGTAAGAGAAGATTTGTATCGTGTTTGTCCATGATTGCTCTCGTTGCCCAAATATCTCAGATAGTTTGTTGTGCAAAAACAATGTCTGTTGTCATGGTGATGTTTAATCAGCTCATCAAACTGCTTCAGGCTAGAATATGAGAGCACAGTGTTTCTGTTGAAGGCAGATCTTCACGCATGTAACCATCCTTAATAGTTGATATGTGTCATGTCTTTATTTCTAGATTGATAACAGCCTGACAGTGAATAGAGTGATGAGCGCTTGCTCCTCCACGGGCTCCTCCACTTCTCTTGTCTCCTACATCAACTTCAAAACCTCCATCGTCGACATGTACACGAGCAACTCCAAAGTGGGCGTGACTTTTGCAACGAGTGACGCTCACCATTTTCATGATGAATCCTTTGATCGCGGACGGGATATCATTACATCAGGTACACCTCAAATAGTGCTTCCCTACACAATCAATCATTATTACTATATAGCGCTGAAATCACAACAAGTGTTATCTCAAGGTGCTTTACAAAAGAGCGTATGGGATAAGATGCAGAAAGTTTGAGAAACAACAGAGTCTGAAACAAAACAAAACAAAGCTCGAGACAGGAAGAATTTCTTCCGCCTCTTGTGCGTAACTCTTTTGTGCGAACTTGATGAGGAGGGGTGTTGGAGGTTTGTCACAGGAGGAGAACAGATGATTCATAGTGGCGGAGGTGTTGCCAAACAGCAGTTTGTTTTGGTTTAATGCTGGTGCTGAAGGGGCAGGATCAAAAAGTCGTACATTCATCCTTGAAATTTTAGATTCAGCTCATAAGAATTGTTAATATCCCTTTTAATCAGCACTTCCTGGCTTTTGAGTGGGAAGAGGGAAGTAGGGGAAAGAAGGTGGTCGGTGAGGTGTCGCTTCCCTGTTATTTATAGATGGCTGATACTGCTGGTTTGAAATTAGCTCGCTCAGCAGTTCAGATTTGAGGTTTCTTCCGTTTAATTTTAACTGGAGTTCGAAGTCGAGCTCAAAACTCAAAGGATCCTGGATTTAAGCGGGGAGAGGAGAAATAACGTCAACAGGGTTTATAGGCCCACAACACCTCTAGAGAACTCAATGGTAACACCTGTCGTCCCAGGTGACCCCCATTCTGCTTCAACCCCTCTTTACTGTTCTTTGTAGCCCAGTGAGTGTCCTCTCTTTTTATCCAAATCCACCGTCTGCTCCGCTCTGCTGCCTCTGACAATGATCTGATGGCTTCCTGAAGGCCTGGCCCCGAACTCCCACCCCCTTCAGGAGCTTGGTTGTGTATGTGGCTACAAATCCTCGGCACCCAACCTCTACTGGGAGCACCTAAGAACCTCTGCCATGGTCACGTTTATTCTCACATTGGTGCACTTGTACTCCTCAGTGAGGCTACAGACCAGCAGTTTTATGTCCTGTCAGGTCTTCAGTCTTTCCAGGGAAGTTACTTGCATTCAACTATGTTATTTAGGCTGTTGTCTTTAACTGTGGTGTCGTGTTTCAAACTGACCTTTTAGTGCGTGTGATTGGCTCTGGGCTACACTATACGCCTCGGCCACTGGGACAGTGGGGATCCCCAGATACCCCAGCACTCTTATTTTGGGGGTCACAAGCTGAAGCATTTGGGAACCCCTGGACAAACATACCAGGCGAATCGGCAAATTCAGCTCTGTTGAATTATATAATGGGGCCTTTATTTTTGGCATCAGCTGCATTTAGTGATACATGTGTAACAGACAAGTACATCTTCCCATTTTTAAGAGAGCATCTTCAAAAATCCCCTAACTCTGTTTGTTCTCTGTTCTTTATTTGAGGCGTGTCTGCTGTGAAGAAGAGTGTGGCGCTGGAGAACTACGTCACAGGGCGGTGGACTCTTGGACAGGTCTTTCATACCCTACAGGTAAGATTGAGGGTTTGATAGTTTGTGATTTTTGGACTTGTATGTAAGAAGTTGTAATGTGGTATATGAATTCTAATATTCTCTGAATGAAGGACTTCTACAGCCACAGTAACTGGGTGGAGCTGGGGAATACCGCCCCTTACAGCTCTCTAATCAAACCAGATGAACGTCTTGAGAACTTGGCAGGTGAGATTTATCTTCACATCCTGTTTAAATATGTTGTCAAGTCAACCTGACAGTAAATGGCTGAGTGGGAAACAATACAAGAAAGTTAATCTGTGGGCCAACAGATACCGGCCCTCCCATGGCCTGTTAAAATTTACAGTAACTGCAGATACAAGTTACAAAAATACAGCAAGGTTCACACACAGCGCAAATTCTTTTTTAATGTAATCTAATGCCATGAATCCCGTCTATGCCGATGACACCATCATCATCGAGCTTGACTTTTTGTGAAATGTGCTCTATGGGTAAAACTTTCAGCTTTCAGCACATAGGAACAATAAACTGAGAAGTTATACAGTCTCAAGGCGAAATCAACTCAGTAGCACAACCAGGTTCCAAAAAAGAAAGCGGTCTCTTATTACAATGAAAATACAAAGATGCAAATCCAGGCAGACAAACAGTTAAAGGAGTAAGGTTGAGGCAAAAATCTGATACACACATACTAGAAAGCTAGGGTTATCACATTAAGATAATCTTTACAGCACGTCTTGTCTCCAATGAAAAACAACCAAAGAAAGTATTATACATCTATGTTGCAGGCCGAGATACTCCAACCTGTAGAAACTGTAAAGGAGGAAACTGTGCAGACAACCTTCTGCCTGAGCTGGTGCAGCAGGGGCTTCTCACTTCAGGCTACTTCAGCAGCTTCTCCTCAGATAAACCTGCAGGTCTCTTTAAGGAGCCATCTACATTTTTGTAAAGTTTCACTTTAAGCAACATTATGCAGGTGAGGTGACAGGAAACTTTCTTTTTTTTCAACCTTCAAGGTAAATGCAGCCATGGTGGAACTGCTGACCAGACAAGCAGACGTGAGCCTGTGGGGGGCATCAACAAAGACACCATAGGATCCAGTCATGGCTTCCTTCATGACAAAGCTGCTGATTTGGCTGTGAACGCCTCGATGGAGCTGCTGGAGGACATAAGACGGGCCGTTGGAGACAGGAACTTTACACGGTATGGACCCAATTGCGACTTTTATCCTGAAAATATTATCCTGCTTTAATATTTAAAATCAGGACTGTTGACATTATTAATCACGGGAAATATTCTTGCACATGTATGACTTCATTTTCCTAGTATGATTAGTGGAATAATACTATTAATAGCAGCAGTATCAGCCCCCCCCCCGACACGTCATCATAGATGAACACCTCATGATGGACCCGGTTAGATGGTGTTGTCTCTCTTCGGTCTGTGCAGATTGATGGGCCTCCCCCAGTCCACTGCGCTGTGTATTGTCATCGACACCACAGGCAGTATGAGTGATGACATAGCCGAGGTGAAGAGAATTTCCTTTGACATCATTGACAGAAGGAGGGGAACCCAGGAGGAGCCGTCCGCCTACATACTGGTACCTTTCAATGACCCAGGTACACAAACACAATGCACTCTTTTGTCCCCCAGAGTGAAACTTGTTTTCACAGCTTAGACAGTTGGTATCTGGATACATGCATGAGTGAACACATGAGGCATTATGTGTAGTTTATGCTGGAAGACTGATTGTTAGAGTGAATGAATTAAAAAAAAAAAAAGTACTTCACATCTGCAAGCTACTCAACCACCGTTAGCTTCATGTGAACCTATGGGATTGGTTGTGTTATTTTCAGGCGTTGGGCCCTTGATTCTGACGACAGACGCAGACGTCTTCAAAGCCAACATCAACAAACTGTCTGCAGATGGAGGAGGGGATATTCCTGAGCTGAGCTTGTCTGGACTGCAGGTGTTGTGTAAACCCCCCCCCCCCCAATCAGATAATTAGACAGCAATGATTTACAAGGCAACAAAGCCTTATCATCAAGTCATGTAAGGATTGAACTTCATGTCTTTAAATGTTTAAAGGCAATATCTGGCCAATCGTAATAATAATAAACGGAAATGAACCTCCAAATATTGACATAGAATCTGTTTTTGTTTTTTTGTTTTTTACATATTTTCTTCAGCTCGCCCTGACTGCTGCTCCATCCTCCTCTGAGATCTTCGTCTTCACTGATGCTGCAGCTAAAGATGCTAATCTAAAGGGAACCATCACTGCCCTCATAGAGAGCACCAAGTCTGTGGTAAGAGTAAGACTTTTTAACAGTCCCCTTCCACCAGTCTTTTAGTTGAACTCTCTTCTAATAAGGCCTGTGAGGGTGTGATGAATGCAACCTAAGAAAGTGCTGAATGAGACCAGCTCCCTCTCTAGATTTAAAGGGATTATTACGTGTCCTTGTAAGACTTTAAATACTTCATGAAAACACGCTTTTGACCCCCTTAAATCTTACATATCCAATCTACTAGAAAACACTACTGCAAGACCCTGCAGAAGAACATATTGTGGTAATTTGTTTACAATGTTTCTCCAAACTTGCAAAAAAAATTATTAGCATTCAATATTTAATTAGCAGGAAATTACAACGTGTGCAATGAACCTGAATGAATTCTCAATGAACAGAGAATAATGCAATGATTTCAACAACAGAACGCTAATGTTTTAAATTTAATGAGATCACAGTGGATTGTGAAATGTTCACTCTCGGATTGCTCCAATGTTCCCTTAAAGGTCACATATTCTCCTCCTCTTGAACCAATTCAAATAAGTCTCCGATCTCCACAGAACATGTGTGTGAAGTGTGTTGTTGTAAATCCACTCTGATCCTGTATTTGATCATGTCTATAAACCCCTCTATTTCAGCCCTGCTCAGAACAGGCTGTTTCTGCGTCTGTAGCTTTAAATATGTAAATGAGCTGTGTATGACCACGCCCCCTCTCTGGAAGGGCTCGGGTGTACTCGCTGCTTTCAGGCTCCATGTCCTATTGTTTACGGTGAGAATGCAGACTCAGAGGGCAGAACAAACACCTAGCTGTGGGAGTGTCACCCACCTGGGGGAGGGGCTACTGCCCTTTGTGATGTCATGTATTGAAAATCTCCAAATGGCCTGTTTTTGCACACATTTTATGAAAAGTGGAGCAGGCAGAAGATGGAGAAGATCATTGTGCTTGCAAGTTGCCACGTCTTTAGGACTGAAGCTTCAGTGTTTAGCCAGCTCTGCATCGGCAAATTGGTTAAAAGTTTCTGCGTTTCTGAAGACCTGAGAGATCTAAAATAACACAGAGTATGTTTCCGTCATACCTGTAGGTGACTTTCCTGTTGACAGATGTCCTGGCGAGTCGCCGACGTCGCAGAGGTCTTCAGGGTGCGAGTCCACGTGTAGTGAGCCAGATAGACGCTCAGCTTTACAGAGACCTCGCCCGAGCCTCTGGGGGTCAGACCATCGAGGTCAGCAAGGCTGACCTTCCTCAGGCTACGATAATCATTGAGGACTCAACAGCCAGTGCTGTGGTGAGACATCGAAGAAACAGGAAAGATTTCTGATTTTATGTTTCAGAGTGTGTGTTTAAATGAGTTGTTTCTGTTCCTTCTCATTTTAGGTGACAGTTTTTCAGGCGGTGAGGAATCCTGGAAAGCCTGAAAATTTCACCTTTACTGTTGATAGTTCTCTTAGGAACATGACTGTCTACCTCACAGGAGCCTCGTCTCTCGCCTTCACTCTCACCAGCCCTACAGGTGAAGTTTCTGCTTTTATGCATCAAGCTAAAGTACCAATATGTAATGTAATGTGCTTCTTAAGGAAACCTTCTGTGTTGAAGCTTCTCTGACAACAAAGCAGCAGAGAGTATTTCTTCTAACTTTAGATTCTGCTGCTGAATGCTCTGAAATTGTTTGGACGAGAGCAGGAACGCCACCACCAACCACAAGATGGCGCCAAAACCCTGAAACACAAACCAAAAACAGAACCAAGCAAAACACCATGGCTAGAGCCGTCACCCAGGCAGTGGAACTGCTTCAGATAGAAGTGATTGTACCCGAGCTAAAAAGCCTCTGCATGTTTCTAATAAGCTCCAGCAGCAGAAAGCTGCTCAAACTAGGATCAATGTTGGAGATGCTTTTGAAACATGGAGAGAGGTTAGAACACAGAAAGCTTTACAGACCCATGCAGAGCTGGCTAAACACTGAAGCTACAGTGTCCACCACATGCAGAGCTGGCTAAACACTGAAGCTACAGTGTTCACCACATGCAGAGCTGGCTAAACACTGAAGCTACAGTGTCCACCACATGGTGACCTGTGTGAGAGGAGGGAGGAGACAGCTCTCTGTGATGTTTTAAATCTGGACTGCAGTACTAATTTCAAACACTTGGGGTCAGAGTTACATGCTGCTCCTTTAAGAGTACTTGGTGGACAGAAAAGTTGTTTGAACATGTTTTTATCTCTTGCAGGTGTTTCTCAGAGCTCCAGTCAGTCCAGCGGTCCTCTGGCGTCCTTCACCACCGTAGGAAACCTTCGACGTTTAAGACTCAACACTGACAATCAAACAGGATCATGGGAAATCAGGGTTGATTCTAATAACCCCTACTCTGTAAAGGTCACAGGTGACTAGAATCAGAGATGTTATTGACGCATTTATCCTTCAGGTCTGTCTACAGCAGGGTAAACACTCCAAGATAATCAGGTCGATTTTGGGCTTGATCCCCCCTTTTGGACTATTTTAGGCAACGTCATATCTTTCAGGTTTTAACGATTATCTGGTCCTCAGGTGTGAGGCATGTAAGGAGTGATCCGATAAGCTCAGAAGAATGTTGTGTACTCCAGATTTTAAATCGTGAATATTATAATATAATAATAATTTACACTTTATTAATCCCACGAGGGGAAATTCGGTTTACACTCTGTCTAACACACACATAGGCCGAGATACACACTCATGCACAAACAGGGTTCTAGTGACATGCATTAATGGAGACGTCTCAGAGTGAGGGGGCTGCCCACAGCGAGCGCTCCAGAGCAGTTTTGGGGTTCGGTGCCTTGCTCAGGGGCACCTCGGCAGTGCTCAGGAAATGGACTGGCACCTCTCCAGTTACCAGACCAGTTTCCGGACTTGGTCCGTGCCGGGACTTGAACCGGCGACCCTCCGGTTCCGGTTAGAGTTCCTCCTGCCAGACCCCGAGTATTTTTTACACGCAAGCTTGAGTGAGCTGATGTGAGAACGCCGCAGGATATTCTGCTGTGAATTCACGTCGAGTCAATGGGAGGGGGAGTCACATGTCTATACTGTTACTGCTGCACTGTGCACACAATGAAACTATTCGATATTTTCAGCATTGAAGCTGTAAAAACAACTTTAGCAAGTGTTTTTTTGGTCACATCGTCGCTCTCCTCACACATGATAAACAAATGATCTGATCCATTATTATTATTTATTGTCTTGCGTTGGGTGTCTCAAATTTTCAAAATCTGTTAAGTTGTCTAAAAACATTGTTCAGACTGGGCCGGGCTTTAACCACGTCGAAACCCTTCTAACTCATTTCTTTTCTGTGTGTTTGTACTCAAGGTCAAAGTCCACTGGATTTCGTTTTGAACCTTGTGGAAGCACACGAAGGTGCACATTCAGACTTCAGTCTGATGGAGGGGCGTATTCTGTCAGGTTGAACCACCATTTACATTATGTTGTTTATCTCTTTTACTGCATCATTAAGAATCATAATTGAACTCCTCTCACTTTCATATATACTTTAAAAGTAACAAAAGTAGTTTCACATCAAACCTTTGGAATCTCAGCTTTTTTAGATCTTGAATGACAGTTTGTACTTTGTTGAAATACGGAAGCCCTGAGAGGACACATCCATAGATTTTATTTGACTCGCTTGTCTTGTTACAAGAAACTTTTTTCTTAACTTTGTTATTTTGTATAGCCGTGTAACAAAGCTGGTTTTCTAGTGATAATGAGGTAATTTAGTCGCTTTCGTCAGATTTATATAATTAAACTCATCCTCATGGGAAGACCAGCATTGTGTATGGATGTATGTCTGCTTAGGGCTTCCGTAGAATATAATCCATATAATACTCAATCAAGTTTCCTTTCTGCTCACAATATCACTAACAGGAGGGAACGCCAGCATCTTGATCTCTGTGACAGGAAGTGACACGGTAGAGGTCACAGAGGTCACATTGGTTGACAGCTCAGGGCCAACAGAGGTCAACGGATCACTGCAGGTATGTAACGACACGCTACACATTCAAAACAACTCAAAACACCAAAACTAGTCGCTGTTTATTTTACAACTTTTTCCCATTAGTGAACCTCTTTAATGATGGACATCTTTAATACTAAAACAGTGATCATTCATGATTGTATTGATGCACAGCCTTAAACACTCAGTTTGTAGATTCTGCAGCAACACAATAACAACAGATGACTCTGGTGGGGACTCGTGGGAGTTCTATCTACGACTCCCCAATGTTGATTTAATTCAGGTATTGAAATGGAGTCATTGTCAGACAATTCTGCATACCTCATCATGTCACTGTTTGCCTCCGTTTTCACAGTCACTGGGAGGCGGGAACGTCTTGGCGACATTCAACGGCATCCCAGCCGGTGTCTTTGTGCTTCGTCTGAGAGGAGAGGACGGCAGCGCCACCTCCAGGTCTACGCCAGAACGCTTCCAGAGACAGGCCTCCACACAGATCCAGACCTCCAGCATCTCTGTGACCGTGAGTGAAATCAGTTTGCGGACTGGTGTAAATAATGTTTAAATCTTGTCAAAGTCAAAGTTCAAAGTTCATCCCTGCTCCTCTAAAGAAGATTTCATTGATCACTAAGCTTATGATCCCTTCCCTCTTTCAGAGCCAAGCCAACAACACCAGCGTGGAACCGGGCTCCTCCATCTCCATCCCGTTCACAGTCGCCACGACTACCAATGGAGTTGTAAATGACTCTGCAAGTGGGACGTTCACAGTGCGAGCCAACAACGACCGCAGCTTTGCTTCCACGTCACCCAGCACAGTTAGTATAACTGAGGGCAGCGGAGGCAAGGCCAATGGCACCGTGACTCTGACAGTACCGAGCGCCGCCGCATCAGGAACGGACGTGACACTGACCATCGAGGCAGAGAATGCAGCGGCTACCGACATCAACTATGCACTCATCCGGGTGTCTGTGGTTGCCAGGGTAACACATTAATAAACACAAAGTTAATGCTATAAAAAATGTGGCGCTCGTTGAAGGCCAATTAATGCACACGAGGTGAAAGTTCCTCTCACAGGAGTTTAAATCCGTCATGTTCTGTGTGTGTGTCCGCAGGTTTCAGACGTTAACCGCCCAGTGTGCCAGGAAGTCAGTAGATCAGGCATCTGTCCGTCCTCTGCGTCGCTCTGCGCTTCTTCACAATGGGAATTTATCGCCAACCTCACCGACGGCATCAACGGAACCGGCATCAACAGCATCACCATCCGCACAGGAAACGGTACCCTCAACACCAGCTCGGTGACCGGAGCCAGGGGGGAGGATGTTACCGTGGTTACATACAGCGCCTCCTGCTGTTCACAGAATGTAGAGCTGAATGCTGTGGACAGAGAAGGAAATGTGGGGACGTGTGTGGGACAGGCTAGAACCACTGCTACCTCTGCTGCTAATGTGCCTACAGCTGCTCCTGTGACTACAGCTGCTCCTGTAACTACAGCTGCAGTTAACACAACGTCCTCTAGAGGGCACACTTTGAGCCCCTCACACTTTCTACTGATCTGTGTTGTGATTTCTTTCCTCTATAAGTAAAAAATACAGATGGTTATTGACCTGTTTGTGTAAAATTTGGAGCAAAAACATCTAATTTCCCCTGTTTATGGTGTCATGTCTTCGATTGATGTAGTCTGGTGTAAATGATTCAAATGAAATGTCATGTTTTATGCTCTTTTTTTCTCATGTATGTACAACACTTTGTCCCTGTTTAAAGTGCTTTATAAATAAATGAGTTGAGTTGAGTCATTGGTTAACGATCATGTCTTCATGTATGGGTGTTTTATCACATTAAAGAGTCTTTATTGGAACCTTTTCTAAGCCTTGAGGTGTGAAGATTATTCTAAGCAGTCAGAGCTGAGCGGTGACACTAATGTACTGAAATGGCTTCTGACTTTCACTGGAATTTTTAATGCAAGCACCCTGATTAAATTCCCATGACGTATTACACCATGCAACATTTGGATGAGCGGTGAGTTTCTCGTGGACGTGATGAAGCTGCTTCACTCGCTTTTCTGCCCGTCCGGATCGCCGCCTTCTTCAGTAGCTTGTAAACATGAGCTCTGGCTCAAGTCAGTCTCTTTTTAAAGGGCTCATATGAACACCAACAAGCTCAACACACAAGACGCTCTGATGGCTCTGTCCGAGAGGAGGAGGAGCTGCAGCATGACACAGCACTGTGGAGCTTTGGTAGAGAAATGATCAGATCTTGTGGTACATATATGTTCATGACTCTACAAACAAATCGACCACAGAGGAACTTTTGGTCCCTGTAACTTTTTGAAGATTAGGATACGTGAGAAGTTATGGTAATGGACCGGCGACAGTAAAACTCTCCTGGTTGCTTTTTAGTTCCAAACTGTGTCCAGGGACTCATTTTTGTCTTTGAATAAAGTTTTTGTATTTGGTTTAGAAACTCTGCATTTTTTTTACATCTGCATTTCTCTCGTACAAGCTCAATGTTTTTGAGTGGTTATATTCCACTATGAGGACCGCGAGATTGTACAAGAGAGAACAAAAGGGATCAATAAATGCCCCCACCCACCTCAAAGAACTCCTCACCCGACAGTCCTCCACACGAAGCTCCTCTGTCCCCCCGAGGACTAAAGTCCACCTCTGGAGGCCGGGCCTTCTGCTCAACTTCTCCCTGCCTGTGCAGCGCTCTCCCCGACCAGCTGAGGGCGCCACAGTCTGAGGACGCTTTTAAAAAAGCCCTAAAAACCTTTTTAACAGAGCCTTCTGCTTGAGTCTTTCCTTAGTTGCTGAGCTCTTTCATTGATTTTTTTTTCTTTTTATGCCGTAGGAAATCAACATTGTTTTTTTTTATTTTTTTTGCAAACATTTAAAGTGTATTATCATAAATAAAATGCTTTATTATTTTTATTATGAATAAAGGATCTCTGATTCTGATGAAGACCGACTGTGTCAAGAAGAAGCCTCCCTCACTTTAAGTCCTCAGACCGTCAAGTGGTTATGTCATAAATCCCGTGTTCAAAGGCTCTAGTCCTCACCGCAGCAGCCATGGGTTCAAATCCAGACTCGGCCCATTACGGCACGTCCTCCCAACACTTCCTCTCTCTGCAGCTGTTCTATGATAAAGGCAAAAATGTCCCATAAAAAATCTTTAAAAGAAATGCATCCTAGCCTTTTCTGGGTCAAGGAGCCATCAGACGCATACTTCATGGTCAACATATCCCAAGATTTATTGGCGACAAGATGGCAGACACTCTCGCTGCTGAATAATTAGATCTAAATGAAAGTAACCAGTTTCATCAGAAAATCAAGGGATGTAATGCGATGGCGTCATAATGAGTCGTTTCAGCAGTTTACTCGAGATCTCTTGTCAAAGAGCAGGAGCCAGGACTGTTTCAATAAAAATAAATTAAAATTAAAAGAGATAAGTAAAAATAAAATAAATCTACAGTAATAAAATGAGACAGGAATCAGAAAAAAAGGATATAAGCAGGAAAACAATATTCAATATAAAAAGATGTAACGCATTCAAATGAGCCACAGCAGGTTGCGTTATTTTCTTGAGATTTCAAGAAAACAGTCAAAATGAATTCCCTTTATGTTTGGAAAAGTAGTGAAAAATGAAATGTATGGATGAGTGACAGTTTAGGACTATCTTACCAAACATACAGGAAGTGACAGGCTGTGGTGCAGAGAAAGACTCGTAACACTGATTCAATAGCTAGTAAAGTTTATTTATTTGTTATTTCAGAAGAAACGTAAAGTTACAACAGAGAACCAAAAAAAAAAAAAAAAAACCTCAAAGGGCAGTAAAAATATATCAAATACAATAAAAGTTTAAGAGGAAGAACTAAGAGCGACTTTCAGCAGCCGAACAGGAACGGCTCTCCTGGGGCCTGTTACACGCCGCAGGATGAGTCCAGCTGATCTCCAGCACTGAGTGACGCACACAAAGATGCTCCTTGTTCACTCCATGCACTTCTGCAGCTAACTCAGGGATCCTGGTTTGGTGCGACAGGCTCCAGGAGAACAACACGACAGATCAGTTGAATGCAAAGTGCACCGGGAGGAGTGAAACGCTTGGTCCTCTTCTCAAAAACAACAAAGATAAACAGGTTTAGATCTTCCTTCAAACGATACAGCAACCACAAAATCAAATTACAGCAGGTTTACGATTTAGAGAGAAAAAAAAAGAAAAAAAAAGAAAAGCAAGTAAATGTCAAAGCAGCCACCAAAAAAAGAAATGCTTCATTTTGATTTACAACTTCTGCAAGGTCAACGAAAGCAACACAAAGGTGCAGCACTACAATGAGAAATCTTGATACTTAGTTGGATCTCCTTCATAAAAAGGACTTCACTGATACACACACGCACACACATTCAGGATTTCAAGAAACCTTCATGTGTGTGTGTGAAGACGTCATCCTTCAAACACACGACAGAGTATCCTTCATGGTCTGAAATCTTTGAGCACATTCACGTCCGTGTGAGAAACGTAACACCAGTATTTACAACACGTCACTCTTTTAAACAGAGCGAGTGGACGTTTTGCATTCGCATGTTAAACAGCCCGCGTTGGATCCAAAGCGTCCCTGGAATTCTGTGTTCCTGACAAGAGAGATGGTCATCTCCAGAGCTGTACGTATGCATCAGCTTTACATAACAGATCCAATCAGAGGGCCAAGAACGCGTGCAGAACGTTTGTTATCATCAAAAGGCAAAGACAGAAGCTACAGGTACAGATAAATAGCTACAGTTGTTTTGTTTTTTTAACAAAAGCGAGTGAGAAACTGTACATTATATTAACAGTTTGTTTGTTTTATGGCAAGACCACAGAGGTTCAATCTCTTCATAAACACTTTGCTGTACTGAAGGACTTTGGTCCAAATGACTCGGATGTAACGTCGTCGTTGAATACTGTGTCAAAGACCGGAAAGTGCACGAATGCATCTGCATCTGTTGACGCAGAAATAATGGGAATGGAATAAAAGATTATTAGAGATTTCTCTGAAGATACTGCGTTGGTTCTGTTATTAAAACGTCTGATGATGCATAAACTACGTGTTCTTTAAAGTGGAGACATCGAGTTTCTGTAAAAAACAAAAAAAAAAGTGATAGTGAGCAAATTACTGAAACACCACATTTAAAAGAAAACAGCACATCAAATGTTGAAACTCAGAAATGCCATTCTTTTTCCACGTTTTGACTTGATGCCAACATGTTTCATTACAGATCGGGACAGTGGCAACAAAAGATGGAAAGGTTAAAAAAAATACTGTTAACAGGTTTAGAAACATGACTGGGTTTAAAATGAGCGTCTCAGAGTGTGAGGTAAAGATGGAGGAGGGTTCACCTCCCAGAAAAGATTCAAGGAATCTGAAACAATCTCAGTATGAGTGGAGAAAGCAGGCGACTGTGATCTTTACAGAAGTCCCTGCATGGGCTCAGCATCCAAGTTTAGATTCTGGTCCTGAATGGTCTGGATTTGTTTGGACCAGAGAAGGTCGGCAGTGACTTCTCTCTATAATGTTTAGAATTTGGACTGCAGTACCCATTCTAAACACTAGGTGTCAGACAATGGCTAAAAAAAAATCTAATCTCAGTTTTTCAGAAACTGTGGTAAACAAAAACCATGTCCCAACGTTTCTTTCAAATATTCAGCTGGCATCAAATTCAAAATGGGAATTTAATTTCTTAGCTTCAACATTTTGACACGTTCTCTTTGGGCTAATTTTAGATCAAAATGGGGTTTTTGTTTACATTTTACACACGCTTCGTGCTTCTTAGGGAAGTGGGGTTGTAGTTTCGTGCTTTAGCTGCTTTTAATTCGCAGTTAAATGAGTCAAATATAAAACAGGCAAAGAAAGTGTTGTTTTGCGTTGTGGAGATAAGAGGACGATCGGAGGTTTTGGTTTACACACTGGTCGGCGATGATACGAGAGTTTGGCATGCAGAGGCACTGAGTTGCGAGAGTTTGTCGGCCTGTATTCTCTGGACATGCTTTGCTCTCACTCACAATCTGAGCTTTATACTATACAAAGTCAGCACAGAGCTTCCAATGTTGGCATTCACTTTTTCATACAGTTGCATCACAGAATAAACGTCACCGATCCATTCATTTACAGTATATACATAGATACTTTACATAACATGTATATATGCTGTGAATCACACATGCAGCATATTAAACCCTCTTTGAATCATATCTTTGTATCTTAACGGACCTCAAGGAATAACTTGTTGTCTTCGTGTATTTGTTTCTCTTTCTTACTCGATAACTTGCAGCACAGGCCAAGTCAAAAATAATGGCTCACTGCGTTTAAAGATCCCTGCACACCAAAGCACTGGCTCAGAATTGCCCACCAGTACAGGCAAAGCAAAGGCATCAGCACTAACGTTATGCATCCTGGCACATACTCAAGTCAGCTTGATGCACGTGCGCCTCTCCCCAAATCACGCTTTGAATTTTCACGACCTCCTCTGTGCACAAAGATCAGTAGGTGCTTCAAAACTCTGCAGAATGGCCTTTTTTTTCCTGCATATGACATCAAAGTGATTCACTAGTTTTGGTAATACGGATCACCTTTATGTCACATGCGATGTCCAGCATTAATTTCAGGCAACATTTGAACTTTTTTTTTTTTTTTTTTTTTTGTTTAAATCATACTGACCTGTTGGTTGGCTTGATCAAGATATATGCAGTGCAACTTTTGACAAACTAAGTTTAGGAATCATTAAACTGTCATGCTAAAATACACAAACGCTCCACGTGACACGCTTTCTGACGTGTAAACATTCCTGGGGTTAAGTAGAGTACATACATCAGGTGCTGTGTTGTCGTTCATGGAGGTATCAAAATGAGGCTGTTCGAGAATAAAGGAGCAGAAAGGAAAAGTAATATCCCTGCCTTTGGAGTGCGGGTTGGGAAAAGATGGGGAGACCTGAGGAGTAAACTCTCTGCGATTGTACTCATCTTGCATCTGCTTTGTTGTTGGGGTTTGTGATGGAGAGGAGGGGTGCGATCCGATCTGCACGCCAGTTTGGACCGCTCAGGAAACTCTCCTGTTATGAGGGCACTTGACTGTCACTCTGCGAAGTGTTGCTCTAAATCTATACGTCAACAGTGCCAATCTGGATTTAACTTCTAATTTTAAAAAAATCTGTCTATATTTGTGCACTTTGACAAAACTAATAAAAAACTAACACTGGCTCTGTGGTGTTAAGGCAACTGATTCATAGTTTAACAGGTAATAGGGCGTCAAAGCTAAAGAAACGCAAAACACAATTTATTGAAACAATATAAGAAACTGCCTCTCACCTAAAAAAAGAGATATGGCATATCTTTGTTTGGATTGAATATTAAGGTGGTTGTTGAAATAAATGGGAAGAGGTCAGGCCTGTCAGGGGGGCGGAGCCTACAGCTGCCTGGAGGGTGTTTATGGCACTGATAAAGATTGATTGCTGTTTCCAGGATTATGTTAAATCATTGGATATGGCCAGAGAAGGTTAAGGTCCGGGCACTGGTGTTTGGAGGTTAGACGACAGGAATATAAGTAAAGAAGGGGGAGGCAAAAGACATCCCAAGGTCCTTCTACTTCTCATCCGTTTCAGTAAGATCAGAGTTGGAGGATGGCGTCGGTGATGACTGGAGATGGTTGGAATCTGGTAGTGGGCTCAGCTTAGAGCCCAGAGGGACTCCGCTTTGGGCGGGGTCGGGAAGGGTCAGGGTTTCTGGGGCAGATTTCTTGCGTGGTCGGTCCTTGGGGACAGAGAGGGACTCAGGAGCATCAGTGCACATAGGGGTGGTGGGGGCGCTGGCGGGGCCGGTGAGGGCACGGGAGGACAGGGGCATCTCGCTGATGGAGATCGACGGGGGAAACATCCCGATCTTCTGGTTGGTGGCCTCCTGGATGGTGCGCTCAAACTCTCTCACCTCATCCATCGTCATGTCTGGATCAGAAAGAGATCAATCGAGATTAATAAGAGGAAGAGGCTGATAACTTTGGGGCTTGATCATTGTCCTAAATTCATTTCCTTATTAAGGTCTTATGAATACACTTTGAACCAGAGGTGCACCAATCTGAATTTTGGCTGATTCTTATTTACAGTTTTAAAGTCGGATCTACGCAAGTGTTGGATTTACACGAACAAGTCTCTTGATTACCTTTTTATGCCTTATTTCAGAGATAGGACAGATAAAGTCCAAAACCGGGGGAAGCGAGAGGGAGGGGAATGACATGCGGCAAAGTAACAGGTCGAATTCAAAACAGGGCCGTCCGATTGGAGGACTAAAGCTTCCCCACATGGGGCCCACGCACTAACCTCGAGGCTATGGATGCCCCACAACTAAACTATTTAGTGGCTGCTGGTCAGTAGAGGGCCCATCGCCAAGGGGAAGTGTATAATCTGCATCAAAATGAAGATTTGAAACGTGACTAAGGTTACCGATTGGCGACATGTCGTCGGTATTCTGGACGCAGTCTCTGGTGACGCTGCATTGACTCGTTTTAAAAGTTGCATTTGCTCTCCTTTGACACATGAGACAGGAGCTTCTCTGAGCACGACATGTGCATAATCAAGCAATTACACACCACCAGCCAAAAGTAGGCAGCAGAAGGATAGGTCCCATTAGCTGAGACATACAGAGCAATAATGCAGTGTCACTGGATCAGAGCTGCAGACCAGTCTAGCATGAGTCAGCAGTTTGCTCCAGTTCACAGAGTTTAAGAAACTAATGCCTATAAGTAAGAGTGCATATGGTGTTGTTTGCTGTATGTTTAATAAAATAGATTCTTGTCCTTATAACATTATTTGTGTTAGCCAGTAGGTGGAATTTTTCAGTATGTGTTAGCATCAAGCTAACAAACTAAGATATGCATCCTGGTCCATCTGTGAGAGCTCGGGCCAGCTGCCACTGGTCTCTATCTCTATGTGTCACTGCAGGTACACACCTTAAACACTCTGAAGTTTCACCACTGATGTGTCCAGCTGTAGGCGTGTTAACCTGAGATCCACACAGAACAATAGGCCACGATTACTGTCACCGGCCGGTTGATTGGTGCACCTCGAGTTTGAATTTAAATGCTGAAGGCAAATTCTTTAACAGCTTTAACAGCCAAGATGTTTCGACACATTTGCACGTGCGCTACCTCATAATTAAGAGATTCCTTTTTTCACCCTGTGGGTTATTTTGGTAGACTTTAATGCCTATATTCTCCAGAGTTCACCGATGCATTGATTGGATCAACATGGGACAGGATGAATGGATGCATATATGAACAGTTAAACGCTATCATAACAACTTCTTTCACAGTCAAAAGGTGAGCTACAGGACAGCAATGGAGTAAAGAAACAATGAAAGAGGACATACGCTGGCTTTGTCATGGATCTCTATGTCATCCAGTGAAGATGGGTTTGTTGTGGAATGCTCTTGCTGCTCATGGCAAACTTTAATGTTGGTTTTCTCATGCATTTGTTTCTCGTAATCCCGCACGTCATCCAAAGTCATATCTGTAAGGGGTGGAACCAGGGGTCAAAAATGTTGGTCAACGTCTCTGTCACGGGTGTCCGGTTGACAGACAGAAAGAAAGAGCGAGGGTTAGGTGGCTAACGTGCGTTCGATGGGTAAGTGGTTAAGGGGGTTGTAGCAAGCGAGTGCAGAGCTTCAAAGAGTCGAAGAGGCTGCTTTGCATGACCAAGAGAGTGCACAGGAGAGAGCCACAGCAGGAAGGAGGGAGGTAAAGTAAAAAGATGTTTCAAGACAAGGGAGCAGGATTAACAATCCACACCCAAGGATCAGGTTGGATCTTTGGAAGCAAGAGAAAGAACAGCGTTTCCGTGTGTGGAGGGACAGAATGCGTGTTTTGAAGCTTCCAGGCTGGAGGGAGTCGTGATAGGAAGGTTAGTGGTTGCAGAGAGAAGAGGAGTAAAGATAACAGTGTTTTATGTTCATGCCCTGAAGCTATGGAAAAAAAAAAAGCTCAACAGTTGAAAGTCATTAAATGAGTTATAACTGTGGCTGCACACAGGTCTGCTTCTTCAGCTCCGGCGAGGAGAGCTTTCTTTTCTGGTGGGAATTTCTCATTATTCCACAATATCTTATCGACACTTTATTTTCTGTGTGTGATTTTAGTGCACCTGCACTGTCGTTCATTTTTTAATTGCCCCCCGGGGACAAATAAAGTTTTTTTAAATTGAATATCTTGGAGCTGTTTTTGCTGACGTCAGCGATACACAAAGCTTTGGTAAGCATTAGAGACATTTTTCCAACTGTAGATTTTGCTTTTTTTTCCATGACAAATAAAGTTCAAATTCGTGGAAAAATCAAATATCCTCATATGGATCTATTACAGCTGGTTCAGAGCAAAAAGGAGCAGCCTTTTTCACTCCAATGTCATCTTCATATTAGATGACAGAAGCCGGATGTTTTCCCTGAGGGAGAGTTCAGAAGTCAATAATCTGATAAGTACAGCTCCCGTGCATGCTGGGACTTTATGCCACACCTGCAGGAGCACAGCTTTGTGTGAAAAACAAACCACTACCTCCGTCAGTACAACAAGGCGTGCTTGTGTTGACACTGGAGGAGAACAGCTCCTCCTGCACGTAGAGACATTTAGAGTTTTCTCTGAACTTTTTACACAGCTGTAGTGAAGCATCTCCTTCACATGGGACTTTGAAACGTGTGGTTTACAGGATATTTGCAGGCCGGTGCAAAAGGAACTCAGACTGAGTTAACTAAATCTATGATCTGATGCTGGTCCTGACAGGTGCAGGTCACCGGGTACACCACGCTTTCCTCCATCACTGCAGCTGTCTGATCCTCTTTAATCTCAGATTAGCACCCTCAGTCATTTTGCTGTAGAACCGGGCCTGGATATTTGTAGCAGTGCAGGTTCAACGTGGCTCAAACACTGACCTCGTGTGACCTCAGTGTTTGTCATCGGGGTGTGAGTATAAGAAGACAAGCAGGACGGGAGGGTGACAGGAGAAGTGATTCTTCATGCACACAAACAGATATCACAGGACAATGATCCATGTTCTGAGACAGAGGGCTGAACGACCTACCGATCCACTCATCCACCCAGGCAAACGCCTGTCTGTGTCCCAGCAGCAACACATCCCGAACAACCTGCAACACCACACAATGACCACCAGGGAAAAAGTTAATCAAGTAACATTTGTTTTACACGCGCACACTCCCCACAGGGGGGCGCCAAAACGGACACAAACGGGAACATTCCTGACAGATGCCGTGACCGAGCTTGAACCAGCTGTGGTTGAAACAGAAGATCAAATATGACGCCGCGGCGTGAACTCTGACCTTGTGTACGAACTGCTCCACACGCGTCTGCAGACCCCACACCTCAAACTTGACCGTGACCAGTTTGTACGAGCACATGATGGGATCCTGAGTGTCCCTCCAGCCCTCCTGAAGAATCCCCCGAGACGTCTTCTCTGACTTGAAATATCTCAAGTCCTGCCACGAACACACACACACACACACACACACACACACACACACACACACACACGTAAACAACAAAAGCCCTCGTCAACAAGCTCATCGCTAAAGTTTGTTAGAGTGAGAGTTAGGGCTTTAAAAACGTGTTTCAGATGAATAACATCAATCATGTTTTATCTGTTAGAGGCTCACGAGGATGAAAAGAGTTTATTAAACCAAACAGATGAAGAATACATCAGATTGAACAAACACACACACACACACACACACACACACACACACACCTCAGAGTCTTTATAGTAGCGCTCGGGGATCTCGTCGTAGGCGATGTCGACGAAACACACCTCCCTCTCCTGCTCCTTCAGCTCGGTGTCAAAGATCTACAAAGAGAAACAAAGAGGTTCAGTGTCTCCACGAGAGATCCAAAACACTCGTCTTCAGTCAGCCCAACACTACAAACACACTCTCCTCATTGGCCATGAGGTGGCGCTCTGAGCCTGTCTCAGTGACATGACTGCATGGTGTGTTTGAGGCAGACAGACATTATCTCACTCACAGCTTTTTAATCATCTCCTCCTTTAATTCCTGTTTTGCTTCTATAAATCAAGTAGACAAAGTTTAACCCTAACATTATCATGACATCCATAGTCATGCAGTCTACTAAAACACACACACACACACACACACACACACTCTCATTTGCAGTGCCGGTGTAAAGCTGAAAGGGAAAGTCTGTTCAAAACGTTCATTTCCACGCAGTGAGGAACAGAAGTCTTTGCTGTTTGATGCAGTTGTCTGTCGGGTCATGAAGGTTCTTGTACGGCGGGCTGAGATAGCAGGCTGGAGAGCTGACGTCATGCTTCTCAGTGGTTCATTTATTTATCCACGTATTATCGGATTTCATGTTCACATTGTAAGATTGGAATCCGTGCACTCTCTAAGTCATGCGTTTGCACTTTCTGCCTCCCGTGTTTCATTAACTGCACGTGACTCTCTCTGCAACCAAATCCCCCAACCTGGTATATTTTCAGGTCTGGAATCATACCGGGTTTTTTTGGAGGGAGGGAAAAATCTTTGATTTGATCTTTTTGTAAATAGCACTTCCCATCACAATGCCTTTAAACATCGAAATGAAAGCACATTGTCTGTGTTACACATCTATTCATTCTCTCTCTCTGCAGATTATTGCATCTCTCAACCTCCTTTTCTGTCTCTCTCACTCTCTTTCTTGCTCTGTTTCGCTCCTCCCCTGCCAGGGTGCATTCACTCGTTCACAGTTTGGCCCGAGCTCTGTCACATTAAAAGCGATGTGTCGGCATGCACGTGTGCATCCAAGCAACCGGAATGGAGACCGGGGTGAAGGGAGAAGAAGAGAGACAAAGGAGGAGGAGGGAAACAATTAAGAATATAGTAGGTGATGGAGTAGAGGAAGGGGGGGGCAAAATAATGGGGATGCATGTTTGCATTATTTTGCATAATGTTGATCCATGAGTGTGCTAATTACTTAGGCGAGTCTTTGTCTGGAGTGAAGGATTTTAAACAGACATGTCAACGATGCGAAGACGATCAGGCCTCACTGACACTGTGGAGCCCTGCAGCAGGACTGTCATGGTGAACTGTGCAAGAAATGCCCGAGTCCTTTTGAAAAGATCGAAATAACACGGCCTTAAGACACGTCCAACTCTCAAGTCTCCGAAATGAAAAATCATCTAGCAAGATCGATGCTCGTGTATCCATGGAGACGACCCCAAACTCTTCATCCCTGAGCAGCTCGGTGTCAGACGCTCGAACTGTTTATCCCAGCATTTGTTTGTACTCTTGCTATTGTCTGTGTTCCAGAGTAAACTGTGAATAAACAACACGGCAGCCAGAGCCTCTGAAGGTTAGAGAGAAAAAAAATTAATTGGACTGCACTTCATTACACTCAAAGGGGAAAATAGACTCACAACAAACCGGCTCATTCAGAGAGACAATCCGACCGTTAATGGAATATCAACGAGGACGTGAACAGTCCGTTCATATTCACAGTAAAGGAAAGACTAATTGGAAATGATTTGATGAATAGATACTAAACATGTAACAACATCTTTCAAATCAAATTAAAAAATCAACAAAGCTGAGCAACAAAAGCTGGAGTCCCCCGTGTGTCCCTGCAGGGGGCTCTGGAGTCCCCCGTGTGTTCCTGCAGGGGGCGCTGGAGTCCCCCGTGTGTCCCTGCAGGGGGCGCTGGAGTCCCCCGTGTGTCCCTGCAGGGAGCGCTGGAGTCCCCCGTGTGTCCCTGCAGGGGGCGCTGGAGTCCTCCGTGTGTCCCTGCAGGGGGCGCTGGAGTCCCCCGTGTGTCCCTGCAGGGGGCGCTGGAGTCCCATGGATGGCGGCCTCCGTGCTGGAAATGCTGTCTCAGGCTAACTTTGAGTCAAGCTAACGACAGGCTGAGAGCTGAGGCGGGTTTTAAGCCTCCTGACAAACCGTTACACGGCGCCCACCTGTCAATCAGCTCAGCTACACGCCTTATTGTGAATAACTCTGATCCTTCATCCAATCAATTCACCCCCCCGGACAGTGTGTGGATGGAGACATGAGCTAATCACACCAGTTTGGTTTTTTGACCCGGGATGTAAAGTGAAGAATGTGTGAAAGGACCTCCTTGTTTCAAATGATGGTCAACCAGACAAGACATAAACGTGCAAATATATGATGAGACTGAGCGACGACGCTAACAGCACAAACCACCATGATGCAGCGTGTTAAACGTCTTCTTTACCAGGGTTTGAATTCATCACGCAGATGATGTTTTTCAGATCTTGGAGCTAATCACGTTATAGTCTGACGTGCAACATGGACGCCTCCACGAGCTCCTCATACCCGACGATAGCAACGCACGACGTTGGATTTTAACTCAGACGCCTGAGAAGAAGAGCGAACGACAGAACCAGATGTGTCGTCTGAGACTCCATGGAGACACTACAAGAGTAACGTTCGCCTCAGGATGCACGTTAAAGCTTCATGTGTGTGTGTGTGTGTGTGTGTGTGTGTGTGTGTGACACGGGACAGTCCTGTGGCACTCTACATGTCACATACTGTTACTGCAGCTTCCGCTCAAACTGTCCGATGACACCTCCACACATCACACTTCCTTCCTTGCTTCCTTCCTTCCTTCCTTGCTTCCTTGCTTCCTTGCTTCCTGTCCTCTCTGTGGCTCTCTTCCACTCACTCCTTCCTTGTTGCTCTGTTTGTTCAGTCTTTCGGGTTAAACAGTGTTAAGACACGCTGAGTGGACGGATGTGTTATGCATGCAGAGTGTTGTATGTAACGCTCAGATGCACGTCATGTCACAGCTCCACACTTGTTCACACGATGTCATTAAACATGCAGAGCTTTTGTCCTGAAGATGTTACGTAAAGTTGTGCAGCTGCATCATCCAATCCTCGGCTTGGTTGCATGTGTGTGTGTGTGTGTGTGTGTGTGTGTGTGTTTCTGCTTGTATACACACACACTGTCTGGCGTTCAAACACACGCGCTGAAAGGTGCTGTCGTTTGAGTACATTTTTAAAGACAGCGTGTGTTTGCTGCAGGCGCTTTATGTTGACTTAATGATGTGACGCCTCGTCTCGTCTAAACCAATCAGCATCAATCTAAAACATCTCTCTGTTTTAACGCACTGTGACAGGCCGTCCATCGCTGTCAGCTCCTGCACTCACGAGCGCCCATAAACATGAACACACAGGACTTCTCCTCTCTCATACAGTCTCTAATAACAGTGACAGTTTTATCATATATTAATCCTCCCTTTGCATTCCTCTTCCTCCGTGTCCAGGCCAAGGGAAGCGTCTCATTCGATGACTAATGTCCCCATAAAGCGCCGAGCGTTGTGAAGTATAAAGAGACAGAAAGTGAGCCGGCCAATGAAATGAGCTGTCCAAATGGTGGAGCCGTTTCTGGCAGCCTGTGCAGGCTCATTGTATGGTTGCTGTTATGAAGCGATGGGATTGCAGGGGAGGGATCGTGAGCTGCCAAACCGGCTCGCATGCTTAAACTGGAGTTATTCACAGAGGTCTTGTTTTTGGCCATATGTCTGTTATGAGATATCTTGTGTTTAAATAGGCTTAATTTGCTGCACAGATTTCAGAGAGAGTCGTATGACAGGCTGAATGATTAATAGCCTGGGACTCTGGGCGGAGAGAAGTCTACTGCAGAAAACTGATACCGGCCTGCAGAACCCGTCGGATGGCGTTGACGTCCGGGCCCTCGGTGCACAAACTGGAAACTCAAATAAGTGATCATATCCGGCGCAGCGGCTGCCTTTCTCATCGTCGTGAAGTCGTGACCGCAAAAACCGAACACGCCAGGTTGGACTAACGTCATACGATCAGGCCAAAAAAAAAAAATCATCCGTGGAGACAAACTGTTTACTCACATTGTCGTTGCATCCTTTGTTGTCCTCGTACTTTGTCTCTATGTGGATGGAAAACTTTGGCAGGAACGAGCACTGTGTGGAAAGAGAACAAAAGATGTTCAAACTAATGAATCAAAGAATCGTCCGGGCCTGAGCAGAGCTGTGATTTAGACAGCTTTAAACATAGAAACCCAGGAAGTAGCTTAGACAAAGGGTTAGTTCTCTCTCCTGTTACAGACATGCTGTTATTGTGTGTGTGTGTGTGTGTGTGTTAAACGTGTTCACACTGCCTGTCAGAGCTGCTTCTGGAAGTGTCTGTCACTCTCACTCTCTGCTTCGTGCTCCGCTGACATAATACAACTTTTATCCGCTTGTCAAAAAGTCGTCACAAGCGGAGAATACTCTCGAAGGCTTTTTGTGAGTCGTTGTCATCAAACTCATCTCGGCACACTGAAACACCAAACACTCCCACACAGCGACACACAACACTCGACGTGCTGCCGTCTTCCCCTCTCTCATCCGCGCAGCCTAAATGTGCATGCGTCATGGCGTGGACGCTCGTCACAGCAGAAGGCTGACAGCGGTGGAAGGAGAAGCACGTGTGCCAACGCTTCCTGTGTGCAGCTGCAACTTCTTTAAAAGAAACACATATTATAACATGGTGCTGTTATCCTGAGCTGACAGAAGACGAGTTTACTGAAACGGACCATCCTGTGTGTGAGAGCACGACGTTAACGGTCGATCGGCGCTCGGTGGCGGTCTGTGGCTCCTGAGCGTGGCGTGTGGTGTGTGGTTACAACTTTTGACAAAACTGTGAAAACAAAAAGTGTGTAGCTGTGTTTTTGAGTCCGGACTGTTCTCCTGTCAGAGACAAACGACCAGACACACTCACATTCACACCTAGGAGAGAACGCACGCCATGCACGGGGACGACATGCAGTCAGGCAGGGATTCAAACCAGCAGCCTCCTCGCTGTGAGGACACAGCCTCCATTGATGCATGCATTCACCAAACACACACCTCAGAGTGCACGTGGATAAAGATACTTACGGTGTATTCTTCGGGAGGCGGCGTTTGGGTGAGGCGGAGACATCGGAGCAGAGACAGAGAGAGTTACAGTTAGAGATCAAAGCTCGTCAATAACACAAGTTCATTGGTTGTCTGATTCCACAGGTCAGAGGCTGTGATTGGCTCTGCAGCTCTTATATATGTCAACAACATTTCCTGCTTTCTCACGCCAACAAGCCGACACAGAGAGCAGTAAAGTCACAGACGGGGGGGAGCGGAGAGACGTCAGAGAAAAAACGGATTCACCATCACGTTTAAATCCACTCGTGTTCAGAGGAAGCTGTGAAACGATCCGTTTTTAAAATCTCGGTTAATCACGTTTAATCGCGAGTTGAGTGGAATTCCATTATTTTACATTTCAGAACATTTTGTGTTACGCGACGTTACGTGTCTCAGCAAAGGGTTCTTCACGTCTGGCTTGGATAGAAACATGCTTTTATTTTGAAATTTAAAAAAGAAAAAATGAACTTCCAGTAGATGGGCGATTACGACATTAACCTCGCCACAGAAACAGGAAGTGGACGTGGATAGAGTAAAGAGGTGAAATGTTCGAGCTGCTGTTTGTGAAAGGAACGGTGGAAGGTGGCTTCACTACGGGGAGCTCAAAGGGACAAAAAAGCCCGAGAGTAATGATTCACATGGTGCTCCACCATCTCTCGTGCTTCCTCCCACACGAGTGGAGCACGCTGTTCTCACCTGTTATGGTGTACGGGTAGTAGTTCCACGCTTTCTCCGTCACGTAGAAGATTTTGGGGACCACTGCTCGAGCCCAGCTTGGTAATTTACTGCAGAGAGACAGACAGAGAGAAGTGAGCGTGTTATCTGGGAAGAAGAGCCGAGAGGGGAAATTGCTCCCATTATGGAGGCGGACAGGAATATAAGTGTCCGACCTCTTTTAAGGGATCATCTGTACGCTGAATAGAAACGCTGAGGCCGAGGCGCGGGCGAGAAAAAGGACAGTTTGAAATAGTGTGAAATCGAGACGATCACACATTTTGAATTCTAAATCAAAAAACAACCTCATGACCCAAACTTTTTCATGTCTTCATCAGAAGTGTGATTCCAGCTGGACACAAAACTTTCCTTCCAGACAATCGTGCTTAAACACAGTCGGGTCCACGAGGTGTTGCTCGTGTTTCTCTCACCGTCTCAAACACTCGTCACTTTTGGGTTTTTTTGTTCACGTGGACTGGATTTGACAAAGAGCCCTTCCTGGCAGCCTCGCTGTTTTGTATCACTGACCATGTGTTCAGTGTTCACGGAGCATCAGTGAGCTGCCGGAGCGGCTCGGCAGGAAGACGTCTTCAACTCTGCTCAGACTCTGATTTGAGGCTGCATTGGAAAGGCGAACCTACGAGACACGTCGACCATCATCTTCACAAACTGTGATTGGCGTAAAAAAAAACACCTTTCTTGAAGGGGGAAAAAAAAAAGGCACCCAGTGCATCGTGACGGCTGTGAATAAAAACAGCCTTGGACGGTCACATTGTGCGAATGTTGGCAGAGTCCTTCGCCCGCCCGCTCTCTCTCTCTCTCTCTCTTTATCCCAACAAAAGAGACGGACACGCCTCCTCCTACAACCCCATCTGTTGATTTCTCCCCGCTCTTTTAAAAAGCTTTGCTAAAAGTTGGTGTGCCGGGGGGGCCGTGGCTGCCAAGCGTGCTCGGGTGGTGGGTGGCTGTTTTCACGCCAAAAGAAAGAGTTGATTATTTAGGACTCAAGTTAGATACATGCAAAAAAAAGAGGCAACAGCAGATTCATCCATCCCGTGTCTGAAGAAGTCAACATACATGTCCTCAGTGCTCAGACACTGAGATCCAGCTCAGGCTGCTTGGTTGTGTTTGTTGCTGTGCTTGTAATCTCCATGGCATTGGAAATGAGGGAAACGTCAGTGTTCCTTCCAGAATAAATAAAGGTTTGAATTTGAATTGGAAGAATTGACAGGCTGAGTGGATGGTTGAAGCGTGACAGCTCGACAGCAGGCTGCCTCCTCTGCTGCAGAGCCAGACGGACGTCCAGATGAATGAAGCACAAACTGTGGCTCCTTAATTCAACAGACCGTTATGTAACTATGAACACGGGACTTTAGTTTGAAGTCAGCTTTAAACTCTTCAAATTCAAAAACCCCACCAGGTTTAAACAGGAGAGACTTTGAGTCTCATGATCAAGAGCGACTGTAAAGTCTGATGCATGTTTGTGTATCAGACGACTTGTAATGTCTGTTTTAATCATCTAAAGGAGGGCGGACTCTGATCCAGATCCCGAACGCAATGAAATTCAGACTGAGACAAATATCAATCCAAACGTCCTGTCAGCTGTTGTTTGACATCACTATGACAACTCATTGTGGGCGGGAGGGAGTGCTCTTTTCCCCCGGAGGAAGACATAAAAGTGACTTCACCGCGGTCACACAGGTCATCATTAGCTACAACAGTCAGTCAGATTTATGCCCGTGTCATTAGTAAAGCAAAAATCATGGCATGCTCCAAACTTGACAAAAAGCGAGACGTGGATTCAGGTGAAAATCCTGAAACGGAGCGCATCGATAAATATGCATTTAACCGCCTGCAGGGAGCACGAAAACAACGTGTTTAATCTGTAATGAGACATTTGTCTTCGTCTCAAGTGGAAACATAAAACACCATCATGAAACAAAGAATTACACACAAAACTACCACCAGTGTCTCCACCTGGTCCTCACACCTTCGGTGCCCACGTTTAAAGAACGAGCGGACTGAACTGCTTTGTGCTTAGTTCAAATGTTCTTTTTACTGCAGTGGAGTGACTTCTACACCATCAGTATGCAGAGACAACTTCCACTCTTTTTAAGGGCCACAGCGTCACAGTGATGTGTTCGACCTGAGCTGCGTTTTTACCAACACTTTCTTTATTTCACATCCTCAGTGAAGCTTTTGTCTTTTCTAAAGCATCTCGTTAGTTTGCAAACACGGCTTTGAACAGCGAGTGAATTTGTTAGAAAGCTGATTTTAACATGAAGCCGGTTACTGCGGGGCCAAGAACAGAGCCGTGCTGACTCAGCGTGATTAGTTCCCAGGCAGGGCGAACGCTGACACAGGTATCTGTGCTCGAGCAAACGGCCTGCAGTCCCCTTCTCTCCTCTCCTTAAGAAGATTCCTCCCTTTTATTTTCTTGTTTCGTTTCTTCTCCAACGCTTCATCCTCTTCTCTCTCATCTGCATGTGATTCAAGCAGGTCCAACAACAAACCGTGTGTGGAAAGGTTTCACACACGCACACACATAAGCTTAGATTTAACACCTTTGAGTGTGTGTGTGAGAGTGTGTGTGGGTGTGTGTGAGTGTGTGTGTAAGTGGCTGCTGTAATCTCTCTGGGTTTTTTGAGCAGCGGTAAAAGTCTTGGCTTTAATTCAAACGTGTTTTCTGAGTAAGCAGAAAATAAAATGTTGTGGATGTGCACAATCCTGCAGTTCCCGGAGTGTCCACTAGAGGCTGGCTGCAGAAACACAGGAAGTCACATACACACCCATTCAAAAAAAAAAATCCTGTTTTTACAGAAGGGGGTGAAAGAGTCCCAGCTCACTCGTGGTTAAATGGGGGTCTGGGAGGCTGAACACGTTCACTGATCACAGAACAGAACCGACTCCATGGTCCATCTCACCTGACTGTTCTTCCCGCTCACACATGAAGACGTTTGAGCTGGAGAAAGACATGCTCCACTGACCTGTTGAGGTAGACTCTCTTCTCTGTGAACTGTCCCTGTCCGTGCGCCGGGTCTTCAAACGGCTCGTTCTGGACCACCTCCACCCCTTCCCCTCGGTCGCTCTGCTCGTGGCTGTGTTTACTGATCATGTAGAGCTGACCGATCCGGTACTGCAGGAACAAAAAAAAACACACACACAAGTTTGAGTTGACTGACTTTGAAAAAGATTACAGAAGTGTTCGTAACATCTGCAGCGGAGGATTCACGACTCGTTCTTTTAAATCAGATTTGATGAAATCTGTTTCACGGGTCTGATCGAGGAATCACAGACGCGTGTTCTCATCAGCACACGTGTTGTGATGAAACGCTCAGGAAGAGACGCAGACCACATGGTTTCATGAACTCATGATGTAACAAGAGCTCGCGATGCAGCGAAGAGCCGACACAGATATGGACAACTTAAAACAACAAAACAAACATTGATTGAGATTCTGCTGCGAGTCGAAGCGAGACATAAAAACAGTGCGCTAACATCCTCTTCTTAAAGAACAGAGGACAAAGTGAAGCCATGTCAGGAAAGGCCAGACGTCTCTTTTCTTAATCAACACGTCTCCACAGTTGCGCCACATATTGGACTGTGTTCAGGTCATTAAATACTCGGGCCATGCATGAACAGCTCTGAGCTTCAGATGCCCTGTCGCTCCTTCGTCCAGTCCAAGCAATAAACTGGATCGACCGGGTGAAAGGCAGCGCTTCTGTCTGCTTTTCATCTTTAAACTTCATATTCTAAATCCAAAGCTTCTGTCGGGGACAAAGGAGGAGAGAGAGGATGAAATATTTCAGAGAAGGAGAAACAGAGTCGGCTCGGCCTCTCCTCCTGGGAGAATATGTTTTTAAATACCAAGCAAACTCCTGCACACCAACGTACTCACGCAAATATGACGGCAGCGTGACACAGTGCTCTCTCTCTCTCAAACGTCCAGCCTCCATTATCGTTGTGAATTAAAGGGATACTTCACCTATTTGCATTCAGCTTTGTATCATTAGAAACGCAAAAGAAATCGTCATATTGCGTCACGTAACGAAAACTCTCAGGCAAAGAAAAAAACAGATTTTTCTCGTCTCAGGGCAAACAGGAGGGCTGGATTCACGACGGTTCAACACTGCTCCCACGTTTCTAATGATACACAGCTTCATGCAAATGGGTGAAGTTTCCCTTTAATGATGATTGATGGATAGTTTTCTTCAAGAAGCTCCAGTGAGGAGAACATCAGAAGAAAAATGAAATCATTGTATTCCTGTTTGGCTGGTCGTCCCTGCTGCGTGGTCGGAGTCAAACCAAAGCTGCCATGTGAGCAAGGAACTAAAAGATTAGCAGGGAACTCACAGTCCCTCACTGTGAAATAACGAAGATGTGTGTCTCGGATTAAAAAGACAGAGATGACTGAAGAAGGAATAAATGATCACTCGATGGTGGACTATGATCCTGTAAGCTGTTTTATTAGAACAGACCGTTCTGTCACAAAGCCCAAATATATTGGCAATATATTTTTGTGCAGCTCAGACAGTGCGCTCTCTCTGTTGCCTGTGGCAGCTTCAGTTGGATCGACTGGAGGTCTGTCTGGTTTGTGATAGAATATTAGGCCTTTTTCTGCTTATAATCAAAGTGTTTACTGCAATAAAGTTTCATCACCCGATCCAAAGGAAAGGTTTGATATTTACAGTTTGAATGATGTTCGCTTACATTTATATTATACCAGTTATTTTATCATGTTTTATTCCAGGTTTGTGTGTGTTAATAAAATTGCCATACTTTTCAGTAAGGTGTTTATGTGAAGAGGGCTTGCAGAAGTGAGTGCACATTCCAACATGTGTTTGATGTGGCCCTTTAAACTGAATCACTCACCAAATCAAACATAGGTTTAGTTTAAGGCCCTGAACAGTTAATTACTCACCCACTTTTATATAGGTTGAGTTAGTCTTGATTCTTAATTACCTAAATTGTCTTCTCCTTAAAAAGAATTAGTTACTAGACTAGATGTCAGGTTGTGATAAGAAACAGGTAGGAAGTGTCTTCCCCTACAGATGGTGAAAGGATTCGGGAGTAGATGGACCAATGAGAGATGGGGAACCACTCATCCGAAGACGCATAATTTGGAAGTTGCCCCAATCGGAGGAAGGAAACCGCACATTCTTGAATGCATTATTTGGTTAGATATTCTCTGTCTAGTGTATAAAAGGGTTCAGGGAAAGATAGTCGGGGCTCAGACTTCGTGAACTGATCCAGCATCTGTCTGTTGTCAGGGACGCGAAGTGTTGAACCCAGAGACTCTGTAACTTCTATTCTTGATTCATCGGGTTAATAAACTCTGTTAACCTGAAAGAGACGCCTCCAGTCATTCCTCTCATCCCATCAAAAGAATGCGCAGAGATTTGAGGTAATTATTTAGAGGAGTCAGATTTATATTAACAACATTTAGGAAAAGGATGAAATAGCAACTTTTATCCTTCAATACCAACTATTATCCTTCATTTGAAAAGCTTCAGTTCTGGAGATTTCTGCTCACTGGCTGTGAGCGGGCAGCATGAAGGAGAGGAAAGACGAGGCGTAAACAAAAAGGAGAGAGATGATCTGATCCCGAGTGACGAGGCTTTTATTGTTATCATCGTTCAGAAGGCTTCGTGCACTCCTCCATACGTGGAGCTCAGTTTAAGAAAGAAACCTCCCGAGTGAGAAGAAGGCGCCGCTATTGAAGGAGAGGCAATTCATCCGTATTCCCCTGCACGCCCCCTCTGACCTTTACCCGTCACCTGTCTCACCACTGCAGCCGGAGCTGTGAAAAGCAGAGAGACGTGATGTGCTCACCCAAAATTAGCTCCCAGGAGGGCGAGGGATTTAAAAAAAAAGGAAGTCAGCACCTTGCTGGTTAATCTCCTGAGGTGAAACACGTGTTACAGGTGTCTGTCAAAATAAATGAAACAATGACGTTAAAGCCTTGTGAGCCGTTAGCAGACCGGGCCGAGAGCAGAACAAATATGTTTGTGATGGGGACGTCTGAAGTTTCCCGCTTAAACACGTGCATTACTGAATAGAGGAAATTTAGAAGTTGCTAAAAAAATAAATAATAGTCCAGCTACATTCTGCATTCACAAAGAAATTCAGTTAATAAATCAGCACACACTCACGCCATTCTTTAAATAAATGCACGAGTGCACGAGTGTGCATAAAGTTCCTTTATGTGCGATCTTGTGTGACAACAGATACAGCTCAGATTATAGCTTCCTGAAAATATGAACAGTTTCCCATCGTCGTTATTACAGTATCCACCTCACAAGTATCTCAATGTCGAGTCTTCATGGTCATATTTCTGCACAGCTGTACGACAACAGAGAAGATAAAAGGCCTGCACGCCATGAGGACAATATCCTCTTAACTGACTCTTATCGATCTGACAGTAGCTGATAGCTTAGCATCATCTGGCTGCAGCTGAACAGGGTTAAAGTAGAACCATTGCAGGCCTCTTTATCACCGGTGAAATGTTCAAATGCTTCACTATATTTAAGGTTTCTTTGAATGATTGATAAGTTCAGACTTTCGTGATGTGTTTACTGTCCAGGCTCATCTCGTTAAAAACATTCACACTTGACTGCACAGCTTTAGATGAGTAACGTGTCTTCTGATTCATTCAGATTCTTTAAAGGATGGAGCGAGAAGTGAAAACCATCCTTTTCATCTTTCATAAAGTGTTTTCAAGCATGCACTCTGTGAAAGTAGTCGTGTCCGTCAGACACTCAAAGCCTCGTGTAAGTCACTAAAGCAGCACTTCAGGACAGAATCAAACAGCCACTTAAAAAGTTCAGTCCAAGTTCAGTGAGTGCAGAGAAGCAGAGAGCTGTCAGGCTGCAGGATTATGAAACGTGTCAAGTGAAAGGACATTTAAGAAAGTTGCAGAACATCTTCAGTGTCAGAGGGATCTGATCTAAAATAACCCGAGGACTGGATAAAGAATGACGCTCGCCTCAAGTGAAGCTAAAATATTTAGAGCTCCCTCTGCTGACTGGCTGCAGCAACAGAACATAAGCCCCGCCTCCTCCATGTTAGCAGATGGGACATATCAACCTTTAAAAACAAGCTAAATACAGTTTTCAGTGATCACCTTTACAAAGAAGTTTCTTTTAAATTAGTTATTTAATGCGATTAAAGGTACAGTGTGTAGAATTACAAGCTAATGTTTATATTAAAAAAAAATCAAACTTAAGTAAAAATTGATTGAACCCATGTTATATATATTTTTTAGTCGAATACTTACATCTCCTCAAATAGTCCAAAAGTGATCAAAGCCACAGAAATCTGTATAGTTGTAACTGAACGCGTCTTATAGGCGGCCGCCATGATAGACACAAAGGAAATGTTGCGTAAAAGGTCGCTGCACAAGCTAGCGCTAGCTGCTACTGAAAGCTGCCATTCTGTCGCTGCATCTTTTGTTATTGTTTTGAATGAGAGCCCCACAGCGGTGGATTTCACATATTGTACGTTTAAGGTGTATAAAACGTCATGATTGACAGCTCTGTTGACAAATGAGGCTCGTACATTGATCCCCGAGCCACGTGGGTGGCGTATTTTGGCTTCATCTTTGTCCTATAGGAGAGGAGGCATGTTGTCCATTTGTATCTCGTGTATAGTCTTGCTGCATCAGCCATTTCTGCAGCACTGAAATAAACCAGAAAACTTCACGTTTGAACTTCACCAAACTGAGCTGCATAAGTATACTTTTAATTTTTTAAATGTTTCAGTGATCAAACATGGCCAATGAAGGTCTTTAATAAGCAAAATCTCTGCTGTTGAGTTCGTCCTTATAAATCTATTATTAGGAATGTCCAATAGATCAGCACTGGAAATGTGTGGCCATTCAAATATGCATAAATGAACTCAAACATGGCCGAACGGTAATAGAAAATCTTATGCAATTTGCTGTTTAAAATGTAAAAAGCCCTCTGCCCATTGGGGTGTTTATTTATTAATGCAAACATGAGCTGGAGTTAGTACATCTTATCCCTTACAGAGTACATCTGAACAGCATAACACGTTCTTCTTGCATCACTCCTCCTGTTGGTTCAGTCTGTGCAGCCACATCGGCTCCATTTATAAAAGTTTTTTCTTTTTTTTTTCTTAGAAGTCTCATAAGCAAACGGCAGAAAATCTAAAAATAAAGCTCTGGGCTAGAGTGAGTGCTAGCACGGCAGGTTAAGATTCCTGTAAATAATGCAAACCCTCGTCTTCATAGCACATGCAGAATGAGGAAGGACGGGCAGTGCTGGAAAGCCGAGGACACTCTGAGGGGAATTAAAACAGGACGAGAGACGAGAGGGGAGTCCTCTGCTTACGAGTTGCAGGACAAGGTTGCAGAAAATGAGAAATCGGTACGGACAGACAGAATTAAAGGCTCGAGGAACAAGATTACAGAGTGACATCATCCTAATTTAACGTCCATTTCGACCAGAGATGTCCCCACGACTGTCTGAATCATCAATGAGCTGCACTGATCATCTACTTACATCCAGGACGTGCATTCATTATCTCGACTCTTTGAAATGTTTGAGGACACTGTGGGGAAGGTGCCCCCGTCGTGAACGGGCCTGAACGCACCACTCTGCATTGGAAGTGTTTGTAACTGTGTAATTCAGGTGAAGCCAGCGGTTAGCATTGGACAACTTCACTGTGACTCACTTTAGATTTAGACACTTTATGATTTACCGTAATCAACGATTATTACTAGATTCATTTCGGGGGCTTTTTGAGCCAGAGAGAGGAAAGTGGATAGAGTTGGAAATCATGAAGAGAGAGTTGGGAAAGATATGCAGCAACCTGTACTCCACCAGCACCCTGCAGATATTCTAACAGTAAACATGCAAGCTTTGTGAGGTTACACCCCCCCCCCCCCCCCCCGGGCAGAAGGAAAAAAAGTTCGATCGATCACGTCTGATGATTTTCAGGTTGTCCGGAAATGACTACGTGACACAGCGACAAGCAGATGGTGTGGTTCAAATCAAATGCTGCACTTTGATCCATGTATCCTTATATAAAGACAGGTGAGTCAACCTTAAATTATCTCTGATTGGAGCTGGTACGACATAATGCTATGCATCATGTCTCTCCTGTATGCATCAAAGCTTGATGATAAATTATTGGTCAGCCCGGCCTACAAATGTACTACAAACTAAAACATTTCCCTCATTATGACAATCAAGCCCGCTGTGCACAGATTCTTAATTTCTATGTAGACTCTGTTCATGGAGATTACAAACAACATCAAATAAAAGCTTCAGTACAAACTGGTTGAATGGTGCTGTTATTTCCCCTCCTTGAAGGTAAACAGACAATCAGTTGAGAGCCTGCTTCAGCGCCGAAGTGTTCCTCCGCTGCCTCTTGTCTGGAGTCTTCACGGCGTGATCGATCACTAAGCTGCTCGGCACAAAGAGGCCAGCGCTCGCCTCGTCTTCATTCGATTTGTCTGATGACAAGGCACTCTGGTTTGTTGTCTCTCATTAATCAATGACAATAAACTGGAGTGTGTAGTCATCATCACCCCCAGAGTTCAGGTCCTGGTAGTTGGAAAGTCCACACACTGAATAAGTGGCGTTCTGACGGGATGTGAAATCACATCTGACGACTGAGTTTGAACTATTACAGAATCTAATGTGAGCCATTGAGCTTGAGGTTTTTTCTTCAAACATTATGTTGTGTTGTCTTCGCCCTTTGAGTATGAACACTGAACAAACAACACTTTGCTAAAACGGCAGTTCAATACAAAGTACACAAAAATAACGAGCACTCAAAGACTTTACGGTTCAACAGTCATCTTCTTCCTCCTGAAGATATGAATGAACTCTGAGAGGCAGTAAGCTAAGGTAAAGGTACTGATGGTGACACTATGGGTTATATATATATGGATCCCTTTCACCCTTTCCCGCCACGTGACCTGAAGGGTTCTAGTATCATCAGGTGACCTGAGGGGTTCCAGGATCATCATGTGACCTGAGAGGTTCCAGGATCATCAGGTGACCTGAGGGGTTCCAGGATCATCAGGTGACCTGAGGGGTTCCAGGATCATCAGGTGACCTGAGGGGTTCCAGGATCATCATGTGACCTGAGGGGTTCCAGGATCATCAGGTGACCTGAGGGGTTCCAGGATCATCATGTGACCTGAGGGGTTCCAGGATCATCAGGTGACCTGAGGGGTTCCAGGATCATCAGGTGACCTGAGGGGTTCCAGGATCATCATGTGACCTGAGGGGTTCCAGGATCATCAGGTGACCTGAGGGGTTCCAGGATCATCAGGTGACCTGAGAGGTTCCAGGATCATCAGGTGACCTGAGGGGTTCCAGGATCATCAGGTGACCTGAGGGGTTCCAGGATCATCAGGTGACCTGAGGGGTTCCAGGATCATCATGTGACCTGAGGGGTTCCAGGATCATCAGGTGACCTGAGGGGTTCCAGGATCATCAGGTGACCTGAGGGGTTCCAGGATCGTCATGTGACCTGAGGGGTTCCAGGATCGTCATGTGACCTGAGGGGTTCCAGGATCGTCATGTGACCTGAATCATCAGGTGACCTGAGGGGTTCCAGGATCATCAGGTGACCTGAGGGGTTCCAGGATCGTCATGTGACCTGAGGGGTTCCAGGATCGTCATGTGACCTGAGGGGTTCCAGGATCGTCATGTGACCTGAATCATCAGGTGACCTGAGGGGTTCCAGGATCATCATGTGACCTGAATCATCAGGTGACCTGAGGGGTTCCAGGATCATCATGTGACCTGAGGGGTTCCAGGATCATCATGTGACCTGAAGGGTTCCAGGATCGTCATGTGACCTGAGGGGTTCCAGGATCATCATGTGACCTGAAGGGTTCCAGGATTGCATTAAGGCAGATCGACGTCTGTCCCTTAATGAATTATACATGGGTTTGTTTTCTGCATTAGATTTCCATGTGAAGAAAGGAAGACAGTCCTAAAATGCCTTTCTACACAGCCTCTCGTAAGTTTCGTTCACATTGCAGGGAGGAACGGGAGACAGATTCTGTGAAATCAGTCATATGGGCCCAAAGAACAAATCTGGTAATGTGAGTGCTTCTGGCATGAGGCCAGCATGTGGTGACAGGGACGCGGTCCAAGTCTTTCTATCACACTCACACAAAAACTGGTAGAAATATCTCAGCATAGTTCTTATTTAGATATGTGAGTCCAGTCATATTGAACAAGATCACTGATGTGCTTTTCAAGCAATAAAAACTGTGGATGGTTTTTCACTTTCACAACCACGCTTGGTTGCATTCAGTGCGTCTGTAACTCAGTCTTAATGACACATAGCAATCAGAAGCCTTCAACAGACTTCTTCCAGTCCAAAGCATGAAGAAAGCGATGACTTACACCCATCACTGAGACCTTGATCACTGATGGTTTCATTCACAAACCAAAAAACTGCTGCTTCCCCGGCTCACATTTCGAAGGGCTTAAAAGGTTTAGCCTGGTGTCAGGAGGCCAGGCGCACACGCTGAGCTGGAGTTACACGTTATGAATAAACAACGGCGCAGCGTAAGGTTGCATGGATCAATATGTGGTCTATCTGGACCTCTGCCTCAGCATTTCTGTGCAGTCGATAAAGCCACAGCACCACTATCAAGGAAGTAAAGTGTTCTCAGGGAGGAAGAGGAAGGAGTTGGCATCAATCCTTATACACAAAAAGAAGAAAAAAGGTAAGAGGGTAAAAGGGTTGAGAAAGATGTGAATAAAGATAATAAAGAAAGGATGGGAAGAAGAAAGGAAACAGTAGAAGAAGAGAAGTCGTAATTAGCAGGCTGTACATCACTACACATGTCGACATGAACGAGAGCAATATAACCAACTCAGACCGGACAGGATGAAGGGAAGTGTGGACTCATTTCTGTCCGCTGAGAGATGACCTCCCTCGTCTTCCTCTGTGATACCATCAAGAACTCTCACCTCGCTGGCACACTCAAACATTTTGATTCAATTTTCACTCTGCAAGAAACTGGTTTAAAACACTTCACTCAATTGGCCCTTTATCGGCTGTGGCACACTCGGCAACTAAAAGGTTGAAGGGTTCGATCCCCCGCTTCTGCTGCCACATGTCAAGACCCTTCACCCACATTTTGCTGCGACTGCTTTGTCAGCAGCATCTGAATGTGTAGTCGTCAGAAATGAATGCTGCGTGTCCATGAGATGCAGCACGCAAATATTCACCCGGAGCAGTGTCGGGTTGTAGTTTGATGAAGCCGAACGTGACAACATCACGGACACAAGAGAGCCGCTCCAACAAGGGCGGAGAGTCAGAAAACAACCTGCATTAAATGTTCGATAGACCGACTGAAGTGTCGCCATGTTTGTTGACATTTACTCATGCAAATCTGGAATCTCTACTTCAGTGTTTCACGCGGTCGGATTGACCCGGTGCTCCCTCTAGAGGAACTCTCCAGCTGCATCAACTACAATGATGATATCATCAGAAAGGATTTTCATTTTGACATTTAATTTCTTTTGATTTTGAAGAGTGGATGTATGATTATTAATATGTAGATGGCGATCAGTCTGTCCAGGTGAAGCTCGTCCTCAGCGGGTGTTAGCGACCGACAAATAAGAAGAATTTAAGCCCTTAGATGGGAGGCCATGACAGAACGAAGCTAGATGTTTAAGTCAGTGAAAATACTATTTGTTGTAGGAACACGGCTACATGGTTCATTTGACTGAGTGCAGATCATGTGTAATTTGCATTCACAAAGGAGGAGGGTTGTGATCCATCAGGGGCGGGAAACGACATCCATCAAGACCAGTTCATGCTAAATAGAAGGACCATTAAGACCTAACCTCTGAATGTGGAGCAGAGTACATGACCTGCATACAGAAGACTCTCATGAACAACAAAAAGCATCAGAGAGGACATAATTACCCCCCAATCACAGAGCCCTGCTCGTCTGCAGCCAGGTCAGCACACCTCTCCATCTGAATGTCAACCTGAAGTAATGGCTTCACTAATAACTCAGCTAATCACCACGGTCCTCGTGCCGAGAGAGGACATCTTAAAGCCCCCCCCCCCCCCAGGGAGCGCCATGGCAGCCCAACAGAGGGGCTATTTTGTGCTTGGCAGGTACAGAAACACTGACGACTTTGAAAAGCAACTCTGGAGTGAAAAATATCCAGTTTTTTTTTCTTGGCCGAGAGCTCGTGTGTTTTAATTGCTCAATTAGTGACTCAAAGAGGGAGAAAGATATGGAGATGACAGCAAAGGTACAGAAATAATCCTGCGCTGGCAGCTTGATGTAATGAGCTCAGTGTGTGCTTTCTTGGATATCGAGTGAGAGAGTCTGTGTGGGGTATCTGAAAGTACGTATGGTGCCGTTATGTTTAACCCTCAGAGGACCAAGGATCACACAGGCTGACAGCTGGGCAATCACTTTATGATCATCCAATCTTTAAACGCATCAAGCCAAAAACAAATCCTCCTGATCTGGTTGTTCACACACGGCCCCGACAGCGAGAGAAAAGACGTGACGTAAAAAGCTCAGGTCCAGAGGGTGAGGCGCCGATATGAAACAATGTGTGACCTTTAAACAACTGTGAATGTGCAGAGTTCCTCCCAGAAGCTGCCACAGTGCCACATACCCTGACTTTGACCCCTCGCCCTCGGGTGTCAGCGGCAGAGCACTGATGCAGATAAAGTTTTGGAGATACAGTCTGGTGCTTTATTAGCTCCCTCTGTAATCAGCCCCGCACTTCACTCTGATGGATGGCTGCATTAGGGGGCTGATAGAGGCTTGAGTAATGGAGACGTGTGTCTGGCATGTGGACAGAGGTGCAATAATGGCCTGGATGGAGTTGACCAATAACTGGAAACACCCAAGAACATGTGAAGAATAAATCCTCTCGACTCTTTTTGTAGATCACAGTCTCAACTCACTGGCACTCCGGGGGGGGGGGGGGGGGGGAGTCGGACAATGTTCAGTAGTACAGTGCATGAGTGAAAAGGTTTTTGTGCGCTGTGCAGGAGCCGAGATCAGCCTCTCCTACATTCATTTATTGCACACACTTCAGTGTATACGAACACAATCCCCCACTGCGAGCACAGCTAAAGGCCCATCACTTTGCAGTTTCATTACCTATGATGGCCAACGCACACACACACACACACACACACACACACACACAATCTTCTTTGCCTGTTCTCTGCACATTTAATCAAGTGGACGGCCGTGTGCAGAGTGCTGCGGCTGCTCTCTCCAGATAAGATTATCCTTCAGCTGTAGGCCTGACAGTCAATAGGTGGAGCACCAGTGTAATTAGTGAGTGTGTATGTGATGGTAAGAGTGAAGAGAGAGAGAGAGAGAGAGAGAGAGAGAGAGAGAGAGGCAAATAAGAAAGACGACAAAAAGATGGTACAGATGTTGATCTGCAGACTTGGTATCAGTCAAACTTTAATATCTAAATGAAATTAAAAATGGACTAACGCCAGAGAAACTTTATTTTAGAGTTGTAACGTGACCTGGTCGTCATGACTACGGTTGGTTTTCATCGGGGGTGACGATTCCCCGCCGCCTCCACGTCGCCTATTCTTGTTGTTTTGACTGAGAGCCCCCTGGTGGCAGAGTTTTCACACTGCGGGTTTCAGGAGTGTTTAAAGATTGGGGTCCTTACCCGGGGTGGATCGTTCGACTGAGAGGGGATTGGTCAATACGTTTAAAGTATTCAACAGCGTCGGTAACGTAGGTGCGAGTGACGTCGTCCCAGGGGAAGAGCATCACTTCCTGCTCTCAGCAGCACGAACAGATGAAGGAGTCATTCAAAATGAATAAATCTGTTGTAATAAAACTCTTAGTGCTGCTGAACGTCGCTGTGACTTTCACCTGTGACCACAGAAGCCCGCTCACACAGACTTCACAAATAATCAAACAATGAAGCTTTCCTTTCTTATTCATCTGATCCCCCCCCCCATCTGTCTCTCCCTCTCATCTAAAAAAAACAAACTAAAACTTAATCTTTTAAATAACCAAAATTAACAGGATTAATCGTCTGGTAACCATGACAACTGTACCAATATGCTTTTAGAGATGAATTAGAAACGTCTTTTTCACACTGCTTCTTTTTGTTGAACACTGATTTGACGAGTTGCTCCTTCGACCTTTAAGTGAGACAAACGGTGCCGACGTGTCGACGTGTCGACGTGCCCACCTGCGACTCAACATGACACCTGTCAGCTCCAGGTTCCACGTAATGTGGGATAAAGTGGCGGCCAGCTGAGGCGCTCGCGCCTGGCCAGGACAGAACTATTAATCAGCTGAACTATTACTATCCATCATGTCATCACAAACGCTGACAGAGTGGAGCGCGCACACACACACACACACAGATCCATTAGCACAGACACACGGATGATCTCCTGTGACGGAGACGTTTAAGGGACAAGGACAAAGACGTGGTGAAGGTAAAGAGACGTTCTGATACCTTTAATCCTCACTGAGGCCGATGATGGAGCGAAGTATCTGCTGTCATCAGAACCATTCTCCATACTGGTCATAAAAATCTTATGATCGTATCGTCATCTTATTCAAGTTGCTTTATGTTTGTTTCATCCTAAGCATGAAATCGGAACCAGACTTATCAGTGCCACTTCTTTCTTAAACAACCAATCAGAACCAAGAAGGGGCGGGACTTCATCAAACATGCTTACATGTTTAAATTTTTTTTACGTTGTCTTTGTACATTATTAAACGTACAGAGCACTGCTGAGGCAAGAGGAAGTACAGCGTGCCAGCCTTCGTAACCTAGCAACAATAAGCACCAGTGAGAAGAACAATGAATGAATCTGATGATGAATGAAAACGATGTAAACGTTCTAAACATAATTTAATATTCTGATTATTGCATCTTTTCGACACAGTCCTGCAAAAACCTTGATTCTGATACGACGGCGAGGACGAGTGTGGATTCAAGTCCAGGTCTCTGCAGCGTCCAGGTCCTCATCACTGTGGGGGACACGCTGGCAGACGTCGAGGACAAACGGACATCCATCGCTGCGAACATGATGATTCATTCAAGACAAGCCAAACCGGTCGGCTTACACCCGAGAGCTGCTCCTCACGGCAGAGGAAGCGGAGCGACGCCCCCGACCGGTACCACGCCGGGCTCGAACCCAGCAAGCTGTTGGCATTGCGGTGAAGGTCATGGAGGTTTGTTATGAATTGCAGATGGGCGGCCACAGCTGCTGCACAGCGTGTGAAGAGTACTCAGTAATATGTCACTGTGTGTACGTGTGTGTGTGTGTGTGTGTGTGTGTGTGTGTGTGTGTGTGTGTGTGATGGGGGGCAGAACATATGTTTGATGCTCCGCGTGTCATTGCCTGTGTCTTTTTAAAGCAGGCAGGTGATTTACTGGACCTATCTTAAGTGTGCGGTGTGTCGTGTGTGTGTGTGTGTGTGTGTGTGTGTGTGTGTGTGTGTGTGTGTGTGTGTGTGTGTGTGTGCGTGTGCGTGACTTTGAGACACACACATACACACTGACCAATCAACACCTTCGTCCTCACTCCCTCATCTCCTCACAGCTCTAAAACTCCATTCAGCCCTCAGTGACGGGAGATCCTCAGCAGCTTCAGTCATTTTCACAGTTTGACTGATTATTTCATTGACTGAATTCATTAACGACCGCCGAGTCGCCGTTTCATTCATGCCGACCCGCGTAAGAAACTAAAACAAAAAAGAAGACGAAGATGTTCAAGGCCTTTTGGGAGAGGCATGAATGAAGGAATCAGCAGGTTAAAGCAGCCTCATTCACAGACTGCAGTTCTCCAATCACAGATGAGCTTCTATTTCAGGACTCGCATTCACGCATTCACACACAACGAAGCAGCGGGAGCAGCTAGGGGTTGCGTGTCTTGCCCAAGGACACATCGGACATGTTGCGGCAGAAGCTGGGAATTAAACCCTTCGACCTTCTGGTTGAGAAACAACGATGACGGCTGGCTGTGTTTGAGGCCAGCCAGCAGGTAAATTAGGATTCAAGAGATTCATGAGGGCTTTCAAATATCTCAGAGGAGCTCGGCTCTTTCCAAAATGTTCCAGGGTGTGATTTTTAATATTACGGGGTGACTCGGAGCAGAAAATAAAAAATAAATAAAATAAAATAAATACAGCAGAAGCAGGGGAGAGCCTTGAACAGAAGAAAAAATGATTCCGAGGACATGGGGGAGGCAGCACACAGCGACGACAAAAAAAAGATTTGGCGATTGAAAAAAGGAGAGAACGAGCGAGGGAAGAGGAGGAGACATGACAGATAACGAGTGATGGAGCAAAGAGGAATCAGTCAGACTGACCGAGTTATAAATGAAAGTTTTCCACGTGGAGAGACGATGACGATGGAGAGTCGAGAAAAGGAGAAGAGTGACGAAGAGGAGTGGAGATCCTCTCTCCACATCCCTCAAACACAGGGACTGTAAATCCCTACCGTAAACAAACCATTAGACGTACTCCATACACACTCCTACCATCACACACTGGAGAGTCATTCACTGACACACAGGTGTGAACGTGCACACACACACACACACACACACACACACACGTTGGCAGAGGTGGTGTGCATGCATGCAAGAGAAAGTGCATAAAACATCAACGGAGGGACACAAAATCAATGCCAATCACTCTGAATGCATTCTCTGCTCCGGTGTGTGTCCTTTTGGAAACAGAGGGACGGAGTCTATTTCCTTTGAGCGGACACACATCATTAAGCAGCCTCATGTCCAGCCACTTCAGGAGTAAATGAGTCACAGTTTGTCCTGGAACACGTCGCGACACGTAAAAAAAAAAACAGATGCCAATTAACCTCTCACTCACTGAGTCGTTTTTCCTTTTCTAAACATTCCCCTTTGAGACATCTGCTCACATGACTTTCTTCGTCATACTTTTCCAAAGCTACTTGATAATAATACTTAAGAGAGGTCACTTTGTGAAAGAAAGATGACCAAAGCTGGCTCACAGCAGTGCCGCAGTGACTCTGAAGTCTGTTTCAACTAGTGTAAGAGTCTCAGAGCTCCTCTTCATCATGTGTGTGAAGTGTGTTGTTGTAAATCCACTCTGATCCTGTATCTGATCATGTCTATAAACCCCTCTATTTCAGCCCTGCTCAGAACAGGCTGTTTCTGTGCCTGTAGCTTTAAATATGTAAATGAGCTGTGTCTGACCACGCCCCCTCTCTGTAAGGGCTCGGGTGTACTCGGTGCTTTCTGGCTCCATGTCCTATTGTTTACGGTGAGAAGGCAGACTCAGAGGGCAGAACAAACACCTAGCTGTGGGAGTGTCACCCACCTGGGGGAGGGGCTACTGCCCTTTGTGATGTCATGAAGGGGTTGTTTGAGCACGGCAGGCAACTGTTGCCTCAAACGCTGAGATGTTTCTGTTGGAAGAAATCCAGCCTGTGGCAGATCGTTTTACAGGTGATGGTACTGATACTACTTTACCGCCCACCACTTTGTTGTGTGAACTGAATGTTTACGGGATATAAAATAGCAACAGAGTGTGTTGTGAGTAGTGTGTAGTGTGTAGTGTGTAGTGTGTTGTGTGTTGTGTGTTGTGAGTAGTGTGTTGTGTGTTGTGTGTATGGACCCCGAGGCTCGGTGTAGGAGTACAGGTGAACGGAGAGTGAGAGAGCGAGCAACTTAAATAAAAAGGTCAGCTTGGGTGGAGGCCACTTTGATGGAAATCCCCACTGAGGTGTGTGTGTGTGTGTGTGTGTGTGTGTGTGTGTGTGTGTGAGTGAGTGAGTGAGTGAGTGAGTGAGTGAGTGAGTGAGTGAGTGAGTGAGTGAGTGAGTGAGTGAGTGAGTGAGTGAGTGAGTGAGTGAGTGAGAGAGAGAGAGAGAGAGAGAGAGAGAGAGAGAGAGAGAGAGAGAGAGAGAGAGAGAGAGAGAGAGAGAGAGAGAGAGAGAGAGCAGCAGGGCCACTACTATACTATTTTTAGCCCTGCTGGGTGAAGCTTGACTTCATCATCAGGGACAAAGGACAGTCGATTTCCCATCCTCCTCCTTCCTCTTTCCTTCCTCCTCTGCTCGCTCGCTCGCTCGCGTCCTTGTTCTCTACAGACGATCTGTTTCCCTCCGTCCTTTGATGTCTCACGCTCCTTTGTGTTCAGGGTTTGACACGATGAGTCAAAGAGTTATGAAATCATCATTTGAGATGACATCGTGACATCTTAAAAAGGAGTCAGGAGTGACTAAAAGTCACTCTCGCGCTGTATAAAGAGGTAATGAGGGTTGTCATGGTGACTCTGGACCGACACCCAGCGCAGAACCTGGGGCTGACCCCAAATCAGAGTCTTGGACATTTCCTTATAAGGATGGATTAAGTGCTATGAGAACATGAATCAATTCAACGATCAGTCGACGATTGGCCAAATCTGACCGATGTGAATCGACCGTGTGAGTCCTCGGTCGGGGAAACCCTTTCTAATGAGACCAGCTGTTCTAACACCTGCAGGACCGAGCTATTTAAGGACTGAGGGTGACCCCCCTGCAGCAGTCCCCGAGAGAGAGAGAGAGAGAGAGAGAGAGTAAGAGAGAGAGAGAGAGAGAGAGAGAGAGAGAGAGAGAGAGAGAGAGTAAGAGAGAGAGAGAGAGAGAGAGAGAGAGAGTAAGAGAGAAAATCGGAATGAGAAATACTTAATAATTAGTTTTTTTGCTCGTCGTTACATGGCCGCTCTCTGTGGCGTCCCGGTCGGCTCGGACAGTCTGGAAGTTGTTCAGGGAGACGTTGTCGTCGGTAACATCCTGATGCAGCCACGTGTCCGTGAAGCACATCAGGCTGCACGCCCGACACTCTCACTGACTCCTGGCTAACGCGGTTAGCTCATCCATGTCATGATGGAAGAGAGCGTGTTTCAGTCATCATGGTGCCATGGTCCCAAGATAACCCCCCCCAGATGTGGTGTTAAAGATGGGGCAGAGGAGGAGGGCTAAAGAGAAAGGAGCTCAGCTTCAGTCTCCTCCTCAGCGCGTTCCTGCACCTTCACAACTCCACCACAGGTTTGCTGATTCTGTCAGCGTGGAAGCTTTGCCCCTCAGCGTCCTGCAGCCCCCCTGACCCCGAGTCCCCCTCTCCTCAACAGCACACAGACCCCTCTCTCATCTCTATTTTCGTCATCTTATCCTCCCGTAGTTTCGTGTATCTTCCCCTCTCATGACCCGATCATCTCTGCTGCAGCGCTCTCGTGTGCACCACGTTGGGCTCTTGCATAATAACAGATGGAGTTACTGTCCACAGAGGTGAAATCCTACACGCACTAATGACTCCTGATGTAAAGTGACGGCAGCGGCAGCCAGTCGGCTCAGGTCAACGTCTCACCGTGCTCAAAATCCCTCCTGTGAAATCTTCACATCGCTGAGCGTCAGAGTGAACCTCGTGATGGAGTTTGATTTTGTCTGCTTGAGAAACGAACCGCTGATTAGTTTGACACTGTGAGTTCAGTTTCTCTGTCGAGATGCACGCCTCTTTACAAAGGAAGGTTTGGCAATTTGACCAGCAGAGAGAAATCAATAGTGGAAACCAATAGTCTATTATTGGATCAGCACTGCAGCGGGCTCATGCATTATAGAATCTGTGTCATTTGGAGGATTTGTAATGGTGATTTTCTGCTCGATTTAGCAGCACTTAACGAGCCGGGCAGAACAGCATCGGTCAAAGTCACAGACAGAAATCAGAGTTTAAACAAAACCTTGAATTGTTCGTTTGACATCGTCTTCATAACTCATCTTTCCTCGCTCATAAAGAAGCGTCAGTATTCATTTCATAGCCAGCTTCAAGCTGAGCGTTTACAAAGAGGAACTCTGGCAGTGTGTCACCCTGCTGCTGTGGAAGCTGGCTGGATAAACACTATCTGTCTGCACATCATCATGTCATTAATGTTGTTCTTCATTCATCGTGCTAGGGAACCTATAAAATGAATGATGCACTGCAGCTCTTCTAAATGAAGACCGGGCGTTGCCTTCAAACAAGCAGATGTTCACCGAGTGTCCATTTTTGCGATTCCTGATTTTGCTTTTGAAAACGACAGAGATGGATTTAAAAAAAAGTCTTCGGCTCAGCACACATCTTATTTGGTGCTTCGTCTGTTCACTGGTGCCACATCTGTGCAGCGACTGCAGCTGACTGACGAGTGTCAAATGCCACAGCACACTTGAAAAGGTAATTTACTTTCTCTGTACACGTGCACACTCAGCTTCAGTCACAAGGACTTTGTGGCGCTTCCAAGGCAACCAAAACATGGAGAGCTAATTATAGTTAAAGCTGCAGACTCCGGGATGCAGACTCACACTCACGCAGAGTCACGTGGGCAAACACACCGAGCACCCAGCCAATTTATCCTCAGCGAGCCCTCAATAAAGTTAGGTCCTCACAGGGTCCCGTCTCAGAAGACCTGGTGCACACACCTGCTCGCTCAATCTGATGCTATGACAGTGTGTGTGTGTGTGTGTGTGTGTGTGTGTGTGTGTGTGTGTGCAGTTTCTGTGAGAAACAACCTGCACTTCTAAAGACATTGTGTATTTAAGGCCCCGACCAATCTGGGATTTTTTTTAGAGCGAGGGAGAACCTTTTTTTTTTTTTTTTTTTCCTAAAACAGATAACTGTGATATATTACATACAATTTTGTTTTGGACAAACAATTACAATCTTTTTACAAGAGTGTAGTGTTTGTGCAGAAGTGAGTGTGTGTGAGGAAGCACTTGATGTCTAAACACTGCTGCAGGATAGCGACACTTAAAAACGCAAAGCCTCACAAACGGAACAAACGGCACTCTCATTTTAAAAAGAGCCAATGAACAATTTAAATAATCCGGCACGCTGCTAAATTCATATTAGTGCTCCCTCGGGTGCCGAAATAAAATCATGCAGCTCTGTGGTTTGAGGTCTGAAGCCGGCAAAAGAGAAGAGAGAAGGGAACAGAAAAAAAACAATCCTGCTTTTTTGTATTTTTAAGGAACTAAAAATGTCTGAATTCTGCATAAAAGATTTCATAAATGTATCTATAAATAAACCACGGGTTGTTTTTAGCCTTCGTCTTTGTCTCTCTGTCTTTCATCATCTGATCTTTTTTAATCCACTCGTTGACCTTCCCCTTAAACCCTCCCTTCATCAGAAGGAATTCTTTGTTCTAACCTTGACACCCCGATCGGAAACTGAAGCGAGAACATTTCCACCTGACAATGAAAAAAACACAGCACGCAACTATTTCACTTTTTTTGAGGCTAAACTTCACTTCCTCCCAGAATGAGAAATGAAGCCAAAGCATTTGTTCAAAAGAACTGCAGTTCCCAGAGTGTCCACTTGAGGTTGGTTGCAAAAGCCAAGGAGTCCCCAACATTCAAATACCCACGTTTACAAAAAATAAACATGTCAACGTCAAAAAGAAACATGTTTACATCATAAATAAATATGTTTACATCATAAATAAACATGTTTACATCATAAATAAACATGTTTACATCATAAATAAACATGTTTACATCATAAATAAACATGTTTACATCATAAATAAATATGTTTACAAGAGAAAGAAACATGTTTACATCATAAATAAACATGTTTACATCATAAATAAATATGTTTACAAGAGAAAGAAACATGTTTATGTCAAAAAGAAACATGTTTACGTAAAAAATAAACATGTTTACATCAGAGAGAGACATGTTTACGTAAAAAATAAACATGTTTACGTCAGAGAGAGACATGTTTACGTCAGAGAGAGACATGTTTACATCATAAATAAACATGTTTACATAATAAATAAATATGTTTACATCAGAGAGAAACATGTTTACATCAGAGAGAAACATGGGCCTGTACTACAAAGCAGGATTTGGGGTTAGCGAGGTAACTTCAGGGTTTTCAGTCCTACGAGGGTCGTTGACTTTTTTTACCTGGGTGTATCACCACGGTAACTTCCTACATTTCATAAAGAAACATGTTTACATCAAAAAGAAACATGTTTACATCCTGATTTAAAAACAACTTTGGTCTGAATAACTTGTGTTTTTATGAGCAGATACTGTACAGGGATGACTTTACTTAAAGCCCATCCATTTGAATTTTAAGAAGCTGAGGGGTTGTTTATGAATTTGCATGATGAAGGGCGTGGTGAAGTGGACTGACAGGTGGGCATGCTGTAACTGTTCTACAGGAGGCTTAAAGCCTCAGCTCCACATCTCTGCACCTTACTTAACGGATGGATCGATAGTTTCAGCATTTCCAATATGGCGATCGCCGACATCAAATTTGTGCTTCAAAAACCCAAATGGGTGACATCACTGACACTACGTCCATGTTTTCATACAGTCTATGGTTTGTAATCTATTGACTAAGGCGGTCAGGTTGCATCTAATCATCGTGTGTCACTCTTGCTGATGTTCGGTCTCCACTGAGGTCTCTGCCAACCAATCAGCAAAAAGTCCCTGAAAATGTCCCAACATTGTGCACTTCTCTCTCAACTTCATTTGAACAAAGATGTAAGCACACAGGCGTGATCATGATCAAGCAGGAGACACTTTGAACAAATAGAGCTCATATGTGTGAGGAAGGAACACGGCACATCGAACATGCACACAAACCAGGAATGATTCCAGATCTTAAAATATCTCTCCATCAACACAACATGTTACCGGATTTTAAAAAAAAATAGAAGTTTTAGTGCAATGGATCGTTGTAAGAACAAGGACTGTAGGGACAGGGTATCAAACAGTTTGACTGCCTGAACACACACACACACACACACACACACACACACACACACACACACACACACACACACACACACACACACACACACACACACACACACACACACACACACACACACACACACACACACACACACACACACACACACACCTCCATAGGAATGCTGACATCTAATAAAGTGAAGTACGTCATCGCTTTTTTCTCTTTCTTTTACTGCAGCCAGAGGTAATAAGGCATGTATGTGTGTGTGTGTGTGTGTGTGTTCCAGGTGTGTGCATGTGTGTGTGTGTGTGTCTTCAGTACCTTGGACAGCTACAGTTTCCTGCAGGGATAGCGGGTGCAGTATAACCTTTAATCACATCCCCCACTCCGGTTCTTCTCACTCCATGTTGTGCGTGCTTTAAAAGGTTAACGGCAGCGACAACGAAATCTTCTGATGACCAACAATCACCAATGAGAGGCATGTGACATCATCATGGCCGGCCTGCCTGCCTGCCTGCCTGCCTGCCTGCCTACCCCCCCCTCGGCGTGTGCACATCGATAAAACAGGGCCCAGCATTACATATAATTCACTTTGATTGCTCTGTGATTATGTGATGACCTCAGAGTTGACTGAAGGTCACTGGTTGTAGATCTGACATGGCAGAGATGTGGAGTGGATTATACCTGTGAATGGACTGATAATCATCACAATTACTGAGCGAGCCACTGGAATGTAATCCTTTTTATATTAGACTCAAGCCTGATAGACACAGAGGGCAGCCGAACAGCCGAACAGCCAAACAGACAAACAGCCGAACAGACAAACAGACAAACAGTCAAACAGCCGAACAGTCGAACAGCCAAACAGTCGAACAGACGAACAGTCGAACAGTCGAACAGTCAAACAGTCGAACAGCCAAACAGCCAAACAGTCGAACAGTCGAAGAGACGAACAGCCAAACAGTCAAACAGCCGAACAGACAAACAGACAAACAGTCAAACAGCCGAACAGACAAACAGACAAACAGCCAAACAGTCGAACAGCCAAACAGTCGAACAGACGAACAGTCAAACAGTCGAACAGACGAACAGTCGAACAGCCAAACAGTCGAACAGCCAAACAGACAAACAGTCAAACAGCCGAACAGACAAACAGTCGAACAGACGAACAGTCGAACAGTCAGACAGTCGAAGAGACGAACAGCCAAACAGTCAAACAGTCAAACAGCCAAACAGTCGAACTGACAGTCGAACAGCCGAACAGTCAAACAGTCGAACAGTCAGACAGTCGAAGAGACGAACAGCCAAACAGCCGAACAGTCGAACAGCCAAACAGACGAACAGACGAACAGACGAACAGTCAAACAGTCAAACAGTCAAACAGTCGAACAGACGAACAGACGAACAGACGAACAGTCGAACAGACGAACAGACGAACAGTCGAACAGACGAACAGTCGAACAGCCGAACAGACAAACAGACAAACAGACAAACAGTCGAACAGACGAACAGTCGAACAGTCAAACAGACGAACAGTCAAACAGTCAAAGAGTCGAACAGACGAACAGACGAACAGACGAACAGTCGAACAGTCGAACAGCCGAACAGACAAACAGCCGAACAGTCAAACAGCCAAACAATCGAACAGCCAAACAGCCAAACAGTCAAACAGTCAAAGAGTCGAACAGACGAACAGACGAACAGTCGAACAGTCGAACAGACGAACAGACGAACAGACGAACAGTCAAACAGTCAAAGAGTCGAACAGACGAACAGACGAACAGTCGAACAGTCGAACAGACGAACAGACGAACAGACGAACAGACGAACAGACGAACAGTCGAACAGACGAACAGACGAACAGTCGAACAGACGAACAGTCGAACAGACGAACAGTCGAACAGTCGAACAGTCGAACAGACGAACAGTCGAACAGTCGAACAGTCGAACAGACGAACAGTCGAACAGTCGAACAGACGAACAGTCAAACAGTCAAAGAGTCGAACAGACGAACAGACGAACAGTCGAACAGTCGAACAGCCAAACAATCGAACAGCCAAACAGCCAAACAGTCAAACAGTCAAAGAGTCGAACAGACGAACAGACGAACAGTCGAACAGTCGAACAGACGAACAGACGAACAGACGAACAGTCAAACAGTCAAAGAGTCGAACAGACGAACAGACGAACAGTCGAACAGTCGAACAGACGAACAGACGAACAGACGAACAGACGAACAGACGAACAGTCGAACAGACGAACAGACGAACAGTCGAACAGACGAACAGTCGAACAGACGAACAGTCGAACAGTCGAACAGTCGAACAGACGAACAGTCGAACAGTCGAACAGTCGAACAGACGAACAGTCGAACAGTCGAACAGACGAACAGTCAAACAGTCAAAGAGTCGAACAGACGAACAGACGAACAGACGAACAGTCGAACAGTCGAACAGCCAAACAGACAAACAGCCGAACAGTCAAACAGCCAAACAATCGAACAGCCAAACAGCCAAACAGTCAAACAGTCAAAGAGTCGAACAGACGAACAGACGAACAGTCGAACAGTCGAACAGACGAACAGACGAACAGTCGAACAGACGAACAGACGAACAGACGAACAGTCAAACAGTCAAACAGTCAAAGAGTCGAACAGACGAACAGACGAACAGTCGAACAGTCGAACAGACGAACAGACGAACAGACGAACAGTCGAACAGACGAACAGACGAACAGACGAACAGTCGAACAGACGAACAGACGAACAGTCGAACAGTCAAACAGACAAACAGCCGAACAGACAAACAGACAAACAGCCAAACAGCCGAACAGTGAAACAGTCGAAGAGACGAACAGTCAAACAGCCGAACAGTCAAACAGACAAACAGCCGAACAGACAAACAGACAAACAGTCAAACAGCCGAACAGTCGAACAGCCAAACAGTCGAACAGACGAACAGTCGAACAGTCGAACAGTCAAACAGTCGAACAGCCAAACAGCCAAACAGTCAGACAGTCGAAGAGACGAACAGCCAAACAGTCAAACAGCCGAACAGACAAACAGACAAACAGTCAAACAGCCGAACAGACAAACAGACAAACAGCCGAACAGTCGAACAGCCAAACAGTCGAACAGACGAACAGTCAAACAGTCGAACAGACGAACAGTCGAACAGCCAAACAGTCGAACAGCCAAACAGACAAACAGTCAAACAGCCGAACAGACAAACAGTCGAACAGACGAACAGTCGAACAGTCAGACAGTCGAAGAGACGAACAGCCAAACAGTCAAACAGCCAAACAGTCGAACTGACAGTCGAACAGCCGAACAGTCAAACAGTCGAACAGTCAGACAGTCGAAGAGACGAACAGCCAAACAGCCGAACAGTCGAACAGCCAAACAGCCGAACAGACGAACAGACGAACAGACGAACAGTCAAACAGTCAAACAGTCGAACAGACGAACAGACGAACAGACGAACAGTCGAACAGACGAACAGACGAACAGTCGAACAGACGAACAGCCGAACAGACAAACAGACAAACAGACAAACAGCCGAACAGTCGAACAGACGAACAGTCGAACAGTCAAACAGACGAACAGTCAAACAGTCAAAGAGTCGAACAGACGAACAGACGAACAGTCGAACAGCCAAACAGACAAACAGCCGAACAGTCAAACAGCCAAACAATCGAACAGCCAAACAGCCAAACAGTCAAACAGTCAAAGAGTCGAACAGACGAACAGACGAACAGTCGAACAGTCGAACAGACGAACAGACGAACAGTCAAACAGCCGAACAGTCGAACAGCCAAACAGTCGAACAGACGAACAGTCGAACAGTCGAACAGTCAAACAGTCGAACAGCCAAACAGCCAAACAGTCGAACAGTCGAAGAGACGAACAGCCAAACAGTCAAACAGCCGAACAGACAAACAGACAAACAGTCAAACAGCCGAACAGACAAACAGACAAACAGCCAAACAGTCGAACAGCCAAACAGTCGAACAGACGAACAGTCAAACAGTCGAACAGACGAACAGTCGAACAGCCAAACAGTCGAACAGCCAAACAGACAAACAGTCAAACAGCCGAACAGTCGAACAGCCAAACAGTCGAACAGACGAACAGTCGAACAGTCGAAGAGACGAACAGCCAAACAGTCAAACAGTCAAACAGCCAAACAGTCGAACTGACAGTCGAACAGCCGAACAGTCAAACAGTCGAACAGTCAGACAGTCGAAGAGACGAACAGCCAAACAGCCGAACAGTCGAACAGCCAAACAGACGAACAGACGAACAGACGAACAGTCAAACAGTCAAACAGTCAAACAGTCAAACAGTCGAACAGACGAACAGACGAACAGACGAACAGTCGAACAGACGAACAGACGAACAGTCGAACAGACGAACAGTCGAACAGCCGAACAGACAAACAGACAAACAGACAAACAGTCGAACAGACGAACAGTCGAACAGTCAAACAGACGAACAGTCAAACAGTCAAAGAGTCGAACAGACGAACAGACGAACAGACGAACAGACGAACAGTCGAACAGTCGAACAGCCGAACAGACAAACAGCCGAACAGTCAAACAGCCGAACAATCGAACAGCCAAACAGCCAAACAGTCAAACAGTCAAAGAGTCGAACAGACGAACAGACGAACAGTCGAACAGTCGAACAGACGAACAGACGAACAGACGAACAGTCAAACAGTCAAAGAGTCGAACAGACGAACAGACGAACAGTCGAACAGTCGAACAGACGAACAGACGAACAGACGAACAGACGAACAGACGAACAGTCGAACAGACGAACAGACGAACAGTCGAACAGACGAACAGTCGAACAGACGAACAGTCGAACAGTCGAACAGTCGAACAGACGAACAGTCGAACAGTCGAACAGTCGAACAGACGAACAGTCGAACAGTCGAACAGACGAACAGTCAAACAGTCAAAGAGTCGAACAGACGAACAGACGAACAGTCGAACAGTCGAACAGCCAAACAATCGAACAGCCAAACAGCCAAACAGTCAAACAGTCAAAGAGTCGAACAGACGAACAGACGAACAGTCGAACAGTCGAACAGACGAACAGACGAACAGACGAACAGTCAAACAGTCAAAGAGTCGAACAGACGAACAGACGAACAGTCGAACAGTCGAACAGACGAACAGACGAACAGACGAACAGACGAACAGTCGAACAGACGAACAGACGAACAGTCGAACAGACGAACAGTCGAACAGACGAACAGTCGAACAGTCGAACAGTCGAACAGACGAACAGTCGAACAGTCGAACAGTCGAACAGACGAACAGTCGAACAGTCGAACAGACGAACAGTCAAACAGTCAAAGAGTCGAACAGACGAACAGACGAACAGACGAACAGTCGAACAGTCGAACAGCCAAACAGACAAACAGCCGAACAGTCAAACAGCCAAACAATCGAACAGCCAAACAGCCAAACAGTCAAACAGTCAAAGAGTCGAACAGACGAACAGACGAACAGTCGAACAGTCGAACAGACGAACAGACGAACAGTCGAACAGACGAACAGACGAACAGACGAACAGTCAAACAGTCAAACAGTCAAAGAGTCGAACAGACGAACAGACGAACAGTCGAACAGTCGAACAGACGAACAGACGAACAGACGAACAGTCGAACAGACGAACAGACGAACAGACGAACAGTCGAACAGACGAACAGACGAACAGTCGAACAGTCAAACAGACAAACAGCCGAACAGACAAACAGACAAACAGCCAAACAGCCGAACAGTGAAACAGTCGAAGAGACGAACAGTCAAACAGCCGAACAGTCAAACAGACAAACAGCCGAACAGACAAACAGACAAACAGTCAAACAGCCGAACAGTCGAACAGCCAAACAGTCGAACAGACGAACAGTCGAACAGTCGAACAGTCAAACAGTCGAACAGCCAAACAGCCAAACAGTCAGACAGTCGAAGAGACGAACAGCCAAACAGTCAAACAGCCGAACAGACAAACAGACAAACAGTCAAACAGCCGAACAGACAAACAGACAAACAGCCGAACAGTCGAACAGCCAAACAGTCGAACAGACGAACAGTCAAACAGTCGAACAGACGAACAGTCGAACAGCCAAACAGTCGAACAGCCAAACAGACAAACAGTCAAACAGCCGAACAGACAAACAGTCGAACAGACGAACAGTCGAACAGTCAGACAGTCGAAGAGACGAACAGCCAAACAGTCAAACAGCCAAACAGTCGAACTGACAGTCGAACAGCCGAACAGTCAAACAGTCGAACAGTCAGACAGTCGAAGAGACGAACAGCCAAACAGCCGAACAGTCGAACAGCCAAACAGCCGAACAGACGAACAGACGAACAGACGAACAGTCAAACAGTCAAACAGTCGAACAGACGAACAGACGAACAGACGAACAGTCGAACAGACGAACAGACGAACAGTCGAACAGACGAACAGTCGAACAGCCGAACAGACAAACAGACAAACAGCCGAACAGTCGAACAGACGAACAGTCGAACAGTCAAACAGACGAACAGTCAAACAGTCAAAGAGTCGAACAGACGAACAGACGAACAGTCGAACAGCCAAACAGACAAACAGCCGAACAGTCAAACAGCCAAACAATCGAACAGCCAAACAGCCAAACAGTCAAACAGTCAAAGAGTCGAACAGACGAACAGACGAACAGTCGAACAGTCGAACAGACGAACAGACGAACAGTCGAACAGACGAACAGACGAACAGTCAAACAGTCAAACAGTCAAAGAGTCGAACAGACGAACAGACGAACAGTCGAACAGTCGAACAGACGAACAGACGAACAGACGAACAGACGAACAGTCGAACAGACGAACAGACGAACAGTCGAACAGACGAACAGTCGAACAGACGAACAGTCGAACAGTCGAACAGTCGAACAGACGAACAGTCGAACAGTCGAACAGTCGAACAGACGAACAGTCGAACAGACGAACAGTCGAACAGTCGAACAGTCGAACAGACGAACAGTCGAACAGTCGAACAGTCGAACAGACGAACAGTCGAACAGTCGAACAGACGAACAGTCAAACAGTCGAACAGACGAACAGTCGAACAGTCGAACAGTCGAACAGCCAAACAGACAAACAGCCGAACAGTCAAACAGCCAAACAATCGAACAGCCAAACAGCCAAACAGTCAAACAGTCAAAGAGTCGAACAGACGAACAGACGAACAGTCGAACAGTCGAACAGACGAACAGACGAACAGTCGAACAGACGAACAGACGAACAGTCAAACAGTCAAACAGTCAAAGAGTCGAACAGACGAACAGACGAACAGTCGAACAGTCGAACAGACGAACAGACGAACAGACGAACAGACGAACAGTCGAACAGACGAACAGACGAACAGACGAACAGACGAACAGACGAACAGACGAACAGACGAACAGTCGAACAGACGAACAGTCAAACAGTCAAAGAGTCGAACAGACGAACAGACGAACAGTCGAACAGACGAACAGACGAACAGTCAAACAGTCAAACAGTCAAAGAGTCGAACAGACGAACAGACGAACAGTCGAACAGACGAACAGACGAACAGACGAACAGTCGAACAGACGAACAGACGAACAGACGAACAGTCGAACAGACAGACTAGATATGTGAACCCTCCTGCAGAGCATGTGCACATGTGCTGGGTCGGTGCAGTTCTGCAGTTTGAATAGAAGGAGTGCCGGAGCTGTGAAGTACTACAGGAGCATGCATGAATGGATATGTTGCACTCTCCATTAAACGCATACATTTACTGAGTTTACTGGCAGTGAAGCCAGAAGGCTAATGGAGCTCTCAGCTGTGTAAAGCCTCTTGTGACGCCTCTGCTGTCTTCCTGCTACGCTACACGTGTTAAACGCTGCAGAACACAACGAGTGCGCACAAAGGAGAAGACAAGTCAGGACGCTCTGAAATGAAGAGACAGAGTAAACTATTTGATGCAGGATGAGATTCGCACTGGAACCTTCAGACCAGCAACTTCACCTGCAATAAATCTATGAATAACAAAGTATGAAACAGAAATGATATGCTATGCTACACATTGTCCACTGGGGGGAGTTGGTCTTGGACACCAGTGCTGCAGACATCAAGCTGTAGAACCAGTACATGTAAAGAGAGAAGTGCACACCGACTAAAACCACAAACAACCTTTTTTACACACATATTGAACACGGCCTGAACAAAAAGGCCAACCTCAAGGTGAGGCACAAACACGTTTTTTTTAAAAAGTTTCAGTTTGCGTCTGAGACGGAGGAAGCTCACACTGAGAGCGGAGGATGTGAGACTGTCGGAGAATATATTTACATCGACCGGAGAGAGAGAGGATCTCTGTCCTTTCAGCTCCTTTAAAGAAAACCTGCAGGGACGTAAAGGTACACTTGACTTTATCTTTGTGATCCCAGCATGCACTTTGATAAAAATAAGCTTCACTCGTCTGTAACTTTGTGCAGGCGTGCGGGCACAGAGTCTAAAGAGCACCGGGAAGTTTAAAAATAGGTGTGCATGTATGATAACAGAGGCCGGCTTTCTTTAGCGACACGCTGACAGGCTTAGATGTTCACCGTGAAATTTCAGAGGCAAATGTGAGCAGTCATCAGGAGAGGGGACAGATGAGTCTCTGAGACGCGGGACAGGTGGGGTCTGAAGGAGGAGCTGGCTCAAACGGGGGATCATGTTTAGACTGGAGACACAGAGCATCCTGCTCATACATGCATTTAACCACTGAGGGTGTTCACACATCAGGCTTCCTGTTGGTTTGCTGCTCGCCCGACAGAGGAGCTCAGTGACGCAACAGAGTCCAACACTGTGATCACTTTTTTTCTGCTCTTTCAATTTGAACAAAAGGATGGAGGGTGTGGATAGAGACTGTGTTCACACATGCAGCTCACCCACAACATTTCAGGACGTTTGCAGGAGTTGGAAGATCACAGCTCTCCTTCCTCTCAGTCCATCGCTTCAGCTCTCTGAGGAGAGGCGAATGACTGTGAGAGTGTGTGTGTGTGTGTGTGTGTGTGTGTGTGTGTGTGTGTGCGTGCGTGTGTGCGTGTGTGTGTGTGTGTGTGTGTCATACAGATGTTTCTCTCAGCTGTCCTGGAGTGAAAACTGATGCAACAAGAATGTCAAACATGTTGGTGGAGGCAGAGCAGCTCTGACAAACTGCTGAGTAACAGAAGAAAAGCAGGCTGCTTGTATTCCCTGATGAGCGGCGTTTCCTCCTCCGTCACTCAGACCACATCACAACCATGGGACTGTGACATTCTCCCAACGCACAGCGGTCGAGGGGAGTTCATGAGAGAAAGTGAACTTAGAGCGTGACCGTAGTCATGACGACCGGGTGACACCGACCTGAGGAAGAGAATACGTTTACAGACGAGCTAATGTATCCGAGGACTATTTACGTTACGTCACAGCACAGAAACAGCGACAGAACGGCAGCTTTCACGAGCAGCTCACGCTTCCTGATGGAGCATCCGATGTTTCCGTGGCAACGGTAACGTCCCGTTACAACTCTAACATGGATTTGTCTGGCTTCGATGGCCGTTTGAAATATCTGAGGTGATGTAAAGCAAAGGTTTTCTTCCGCGTTTTGGTGTGAAAACTCGACATTTTGTTCGTGCAAAGGACAAGCAGAAGTCAGAGTGCGGCCGCGGTGAAGCTCAAAGGAACATCATTAAAACAGACTGCAGTGGACTTCAGCAGCTAAACAGAACTGCATTAAAGGTTTGCAGCAGTCGGGGGGGTTTTTTCTCTTCCTGCAGGAGCGTTAGCTGGCACGATGCCTCTGATCCATTTGAGAGAGAGAGAGAGAGAGAGAGAGAGAGAGAGAGAGGGAGGGAGGGAGGGAGGGAGAGAGAGAGAGAGAGAAGAATGAATGAGGTGATGTTGCCAGAAATGCTGCCAAGACAAGACATTTCAGTCTCTGTAAATCACCTGACGGACTTTTACTACTTAATGGCCGGCTCTGCTTTGGAAGCCGGTCGTAGCCTGGGATCACTTCTACATAAGGAAATGTTGTCCCATGCAAGCAGGCGTAACGTTGAAGAAAACTGACACCACCGGAGACATCTCCAGTGTCCTTGCTAACGTTAGCCATACCTGCATCAGCCAGCATGTTGTCGTTTACGGCTGCTTCTCTTCTGTTTGGTCAACAGGACTGAATTTGCTGACTCATCGAGCCCCTCTCGTTCCCTAAGCAGCCAAAATGTCAAACAAACAGCAGCTGGGACAGTAAAAGGCTGCCGTCCAAACGTCCTTGACCTTCTTTGTTACTCTCTTTTTTTTTCTTTGGAAAAATGAGCCGTGTTTCCGTCACAATGTTGCTAACAGGGAGTACTGATCCAAGGCCGAACCAAGCGGCGTTTGTCATCAGGTCCCAAATCAGCCAGTTTACAGGCTGGTTCAGAAACACATCCAGGATCAAACAGCTCTTAACTTGAAGTCTGCACAGCAGGGGGAGGTTTCTCTTTATTCATCCGTGTGGATTAAATGAAGGCTGGGATGTTACAGAGACATTCACCCAGTTAGAGGGCACAGCTGAGATGTCCGTTTGTCAGGAGGCTTAAAGGACCAATCAGAGAGCTGCTCTCCTCCTGTGTGATCATGAAGGAAACATGCTGTGTTGAAGCTTCTCTGACAACAATGCAGCAGCCAGTATGTCCTCCTTCTCACTTTAGATTCTGCTCCTGAATGCTCTGGATCTGATTGGACCAGAGAAGGTAGGCGGGGCTTTGAAGGCCGTTTTGGACGCCCCTGGGTTTGCCAGATATGAGAGCAGTTATCAGGTGAACAGGTGTTGCAGCGATGGAAGCGGGCAGTGGAACTGCTTCAGATAGAAGTGATTGTACCCGAGCTAAAAAGCCTCTGCATGTTTCTAATAAGCTCCAGCAGCAGAAAGCTGCTCAAACTAGGATCAATGTTGGAGATGCTTTTGAAACATGGAGAGAGGTTAGAACGCAGAAAGCTTTACAGACCCATGCAGAGCTGGCTAAACACTGAAGCTACAGTGTCCACCACATGCAGAGCTGGCTAAACACTGAAGCTACAGTGTCCACCACATGCAGAGCTGGCTAAACACTGAAGCTACAGTGTCCACCACATGCAGAGCTGGCTAAACACTGAAGCTACAGTGTCCACCACATGCAGAGCTGGCTAAACACTGAAGCTACAGTGTCCACCACATGCAGAGCTGTGTGAGCATCCACTCCAGAGAGGAGGGGATGATTAGAATATAGACTCCATGTTTTAGACAGTTTGGAGGCAGACTCTCAGAAACAGATTGGTGTGTGTTCAGTGAAACACAAAGAGTACAAACACTCACAGTTTGCGTGTATAGACTTTGACCTTGGCAGAACACTGACATGGTAACCTCAGTTTATCGACAAACACTTGGCAAAATAAGGGCGCGGCATGAGAAGTCTGTTTGGCCTTAAACATGACAAAGAAACCACAAACACAGAGTGACGTCGCCTCTGCAAACACGAAAACTAAAGAGTCCAAGAAGAATGAAAGAAGTCACCGTCACGGTTCATGAGGTTAACAAACTGAACAGGAAAGCACTAAACGATCTTTAGAGTTTAGAGTAAACATAACAGGAAGGCAGCATCATAGAAAGATGTGTTTCAAAGAGCCACCAGGTTCAGGCGTCTCTGTGGTATTTTAAATGACACAATGGATTTTCTGTCCATCTTGTTTTTTGTCCACTTTCTTCCCTCTGCAGCGTTTCGAGACAAACTCCTCATGTTCGCTTATTTAGAGTATGTGAAAGGCAGCTCTGTTTTTGGCAGCACCTCTGCCTTCTACAAATGACTTCCTCCCAGCTGTCAACGCCGTCAGAGCGGCTCTAACTCATTTCTCTCTTTTCACCCTCCCTCCTTCTATCTTTCTTCCTCCTCCTGAATGCCTCTCTTCATCCTCCTCCTCCTCCTCCTCTCCTCGGAGCAGTGAAGCCACCCACTGAAGGAAAGGGGAAGGTAAACAAACAGAGGAAGAAGTCTTGACGTTTTCGGTTCAGCCTTTTTTGGACGGGTTTCAACTTCGGCCATCCGAAACGAGGCTGCACCCTCCGATGAGGCCGATCGAAAACTAATATCTACGCACTTCAGCAGCCGCTATGTTAACAGCAGTCCGTCCAGCTTGTTATGTAACTATGCAGTATGGGAACAGTCTGTTTTGGATCTATTCTAACACATGTACAAAACAGAGACTCCCAGGTTACCGCAGCATTCTTCACCACAATGATCCAACAGTTTCATAATGTCGCAGCTCTTTTGGCACGCTGAGCTGAGCACTGAAAACCGTCAAGCACAACTTGACAGCAAAGAGAGAGAGGAAGCAAGCGCTCCTCTTCTGAGGCCCCATGAGTGGCTTTCAGAAATATGCACCTCGGTCCAGTTTAGCCTCCCGCTGACGTCAAAGCCCTAATAAGGCCAATCAGCCCGCCAGCAAAGCCTCTCTCCCCTTGTTATTTTCAAGGAAATCACTCGGCTCTTTCCAAAATATCTGCACCGTGGAGTCCGGGCCAGCGTGTGTGTGTGTGTGTGTGTGTGTGTGTGTGCGGATTAGGATGTCTGCGCAGGGCGGCTGTGTGCAATGACATCACTCGGGGGGTGCAGAGGGGAAGGAAGCTGGAAGGAGAGAAAGGAACAGAGCTTTCACAACGCGTCTCTTCAACGGACAGTCGTACATGTTATCCTCAAGGTAACCACAACAATATCACAACAGACGTGTTCTTCCCATGAAGAAGAAAGGACGCCCATCACAGCAGGAACACAGGAAGCTGCTGAAGACAGCGCTCGTCTAAGTGACTACATACGCATCATCTACAGGAAACAGACGGGGGTTTCAGAGGAAGGGTGTGAACCATCACTGTCTTAAGAGGCCAGTTCAAGAGCGCGACAGAGAGCACATTTCATCAGGAAGTTGATGAGTTTTTGAAACCAACTCATTTACCAGAAGCCTCAACGAGTCTGAGTTTGGACCTTCAGAGGAGCTCGAACGCTCGTCGATGATTCAGAGTGCGTTCATCTCAACGTGCATGTGATACGCATGGCAACACAGCGACTGGTTAAGGTCAGGAAACAGGATTGGGAGAGGTTAGAATAGTCGTCTATGGGTAACCCCATCACGGATCATATGCACGCAAAGTTGCAATTTGGCGTATGCATTGCACGACATTACAATGCCGTGTTATTTGTAGGCAAACTGTGAGACTGTGCTGGCTCATCTTCGCTCAGATCAGCCGGGAACATCGAGCAGTCAGACGGTTTGTTTGGATGTATTTATAAAGGAAGGTGTGCTAAAAGACACTGAGCGCCGAAGACTGCAGAGGAAATGAAGAAACTGCAGCAGCTCGTTAACCGCCGTTTCAGAGAGCGTCTCTCCAGCGCTTACTGTTGCTAGGTTTCAAAGGTCGGCGTATGACGCATCCGCCTCCCTCAGGGACGAGTGTTAGGTCGCTTTTAAATGTCTCCGTATGTCATTAAAAAGAAACACACACATGACAATATGAAGGAATCACACTTTACATAACTCCTTCCCTTCAAAGTCTTTCGTTTGATTAGTTTGTCCTCCGTAAGTCCCGCCCTTCTTGATTTTGATTGATTGGTGTGGGAGGAGCGACATGGATGAGCGTACAGAGAGCACAGCTGCAACACGCATGTGAAAGCTCAAAGGAACGACTCTTCACGTGAACATACAGTCAGCACAGGTTACAGCTGATTGGCTGCGTCAAGGTGAGAAAGTCCCGCCTCCTGGACTCTTCTTGCGCTGAAAACGCTGGACTACATCGATTTGCACCAAGTTTTTGCAGCCAGTGTTTTCTATTCCCGTCACACAAACCTCTACATTCATAAAGGCCTCACCTGTATAATGTGTATAACCCTGACACACCGACAATGACCTGTTTGACTCTTACAATCTGCCCTACAGGGACCCAACACACAAAGTCAGATTCACCACTGTACTTGAATGCCTCACAGGTTCCATCTAAACAACGACACGCTCGCTCTAATAATGGATGTCTGGAATAACAAGTCGCTCGTCAGGTGACCACTCTGTCAGTCAGAGAGGGACGCTCGTCCGTCTTTAAATAAAAGACGGCGTTGGTCAGTATCTCCCTCCACATTTAAATTCAGCCAGCGCTGCAGAGCGTCGGTCGTCCCCGTGTCCTGTTTGTTAACGAGTCAAACCTTCAGAAACACAGCGAAGCCACTCGACCATTTCTGACTCGCCTCACATCGGTAATCTATCCTCCCGTCTTTATCTGACAGAGTCCGACTGTCCTTCATAAATCACCGCGCTGGGAGGGGAAGCACGTCGACGACACATGATGTCATACGTTTCTGTCCAGACGCATTCATGCACCCGAGAAAAGGCAGCCAAAAGAAAAGACTTCCATGTTCTGAAGCCGTTTATGTGCAACTTTTACATTTCAAGGTTTAAGCTCAAGAAGTTTCAGAGATCAAACCAAACCGTGTGAAAGTGTTCAATCCAGTCAAACGTTCAGAGCTGACAGCAGGCAGTAACAAGGTGCAGCAGAATGACCTTTACAAAGACCTGAGAAGAAAATGTCAGCCATGGTCGGTGATTACTGGAATGTCTGAGGGGCCGCGAGGGGCCACGAGGGGCCACCAAGCAGAGCCGAGCGCCGTGCTTGTTAAGACCTCTTTAGGTCTATTTAAAGAGCGTTGCACATCTGCCCGCTGTTTGCCTTTCCAGGGCTGTAAAACCTGGAAAGTGAAAGCACGATGAAGCGTGTGAGAGAGAGAGGGGCGAGATAAGTTTTTATGAGATGCACACTTTGACTGTTTGCAGCACACACACTCCAGCAGAACAGGATGGGCCACCTTGCTTCTTAAGAGGGCTGTCTGGAAACATTACACTGTTGTTATGGAAACGCTATGAAACCGAAGCACACACAGTGAGCACCCTACAGCTGCATTATGCAACCTTTAAATGTTGGCCCTGAAAAGCATCCGTCTGAAAAGTAAAGACTTTGAGACTTCATGTCGACTTTACGAACGAGATGACAAAATAAAGAATTCAACACGTCTTTGAAAATAACAGGAGTCTGCAGCCGAACTGGGAGCAGCTCGGCGCTCACTCTGATCCTCGCTCAGATCCTGGATCAGATCCTGGATCAGGTCGAAACATCGGCCGTCTTTGCATCCAGATATTGAACCGTCTTTGTTTCTGGTGTGGGGGACGGCAGGATGTCTTAAACGCAGGCTCAGGCTGATCTTTCTAAAAGAATCTCTTCCAGCCTGAAGGCTCCGAGGACGCACGAGTCCACGCTGGACAATCCGTTCGTTTGACGAGCGTGAGCGCTCGAGCTACGCACACTTCCTCTGCCCTGGAGTACAACGAGCACGAGTACACGACGTGGACGGCCTTCCTCCAGGATAAACCCCGCAGTGTTCTGTCTGTATTTAACTAACAGGACGCAGAGTCAGTGAAGTCGTGTTTTCTGTGAGCGGACTCGAACACTTTTTCATTTTGACCTTCTCTATGTTTCTGTTTTATTGTCTGTTTAAAAACTTGCATGTAAGGTGTCCTTGGGTTTTTTGAAAGGCGCCCTTAAATAAAATGCATTATCATTATTATTATTATTATATTTCTTGAGTTCACATAAATACATGCAGGACGTCCATACCATGCGGCTCCACACGTTCAAAATGTCAGCGCCCAGCACAGAGCGGTTCTGGCTTCACTTCTGTACACCTGGACGTCCATGTTTAATAAAGCGTTCTTCTTCTCTGCAGGTTTTTCTCGTCAGCTTGTCTCAGAGGTCGACGAGTGTCAAGTTCTCCTCGGCGTGTTGTGAAGCTCAGACTGACGGTCCAAAGTCAGACTCCTATACATTATTCAACAGGATTTAAAACTTACAATGTAGCCTGAAATAAAGGATGCTGAAGTGTGGCCCACTTGTGCAGCTTTCTCTCCCAATTAAAGGAGAAATAAAACCCTTGAAAAGTGCCGAGTCATGCTTTCAGCTGAGCTCGGTGGGGTGCAGCAGACGGGTTGCTCGCTCTCCACGTCATGTGCCTTCTTGTTCCACAGTCAGGTGATCGCAGCAGCACAACCTCTCACAAGCCTGTCTTTGAGCACTTCACTTCTTTGCAGGGTGAATGAACAGATTTTACGAAGTATCGGGATGAGTTCACACTTTTACGATGTTTTTATTGTCAATGCTCATGTTTCAGTAACCATGAAAGTGTAGAGAACAGCGCGGCCTTAACAAGTCCGAAAGAATCCCTCAGGCTGTAAATGCTACAGAACGTTCATTTAAAACACACTAATCTAAGTTTGTGTTGTGCAGCAGAAGAAAGCTCGTCTGATAGGACTTTGACTCAATCTGATTAACCTGTCATCACAATGAAAAGATAAGATCTGCTTCTTCAACCTCAAAAACTCTCTCACACACACACACACACACACACAGACACACTTTCACGAGTCAACGCTTCGTAACGGGTATTTTCTCTCCCTAATCCTCTAAATCACGCTACAAATCAGCTGTGGTCCAGGCTGACTCAGGTGAAGAAGATGCTAGAATGAGGGGGTGGAAACTCACAAGTGCACAGACACACACACACACACACACACACACACACACACACGCACACAAACACACACGCAGCAGAGAGGCCGACAATCAATCCTCCCTCTTATTTTTCAGAGCTCAGGGTCTGAAATGCGTCTTACTGTTACGATACAATCATGTGAAAGGTATAATTCTGTCCTGACAACCCCGCCTCCTCCCTAACACACACACACACACACACACACACACACACGCCTGACTCGATCTCCGGGTTTCTGTGGTGTCGAGCTGACAGGGGAATTATTGACCTTCCATTCGTCCTGCTCTCCTGGAACACCACAAACCCTCGAAGAACTCATTGTACAGGGAGCAGAGACGAGCTGAAGCCAGCTCAGCTCTGATTCGTCGACAGCTGCGGTGGGAGTTCATCTGTGCAGACGCTTACTGAGCTTCAGCCGACACGTGACGCACCAAAACCAAATATCACACCTGTGACATAAAGACTCAAAGATTGGGTTCAGGCCGGGATTAATCCAAATGCACTTTTTATCTAAAGAGCTAACAACAGTGGAAGCTACAAGCGTTTGATCCTTTAGTTGGCTTATCAACACGGACTGTAAATATTAATATTTGAAGCCTGAGTGACGTAACCCGTCTGTTCCTGCAGGGGGCGCTGGAGGCTCGTCAGCAGCAGCCGCCCTGCTGGAAATGCTGTCTCAGGCTAACTTTGAGTCAAGCTAACGACAGGCTGAGAGCTGGAGCTGAGGCGGGCTTTACGCCCACCTGTCAATCAGCTCAGCTCAGAATAACACGCATCGTTCTCAAACCCAAAACAGAGGCGAGGAGACACAACACGTGTCCCGTACAGCGTGTGCCAGTGAAGACACAAACTCATCAGACCTGTCTGCTTTTATGAACTTCCTCATTGGCTTCATTTCTCAACACACGACGTTGCTGCTTGTTTCTCGCGCACATCCCGACTCAAGACGAGTTATTAAAATCCAATCAACCCCAGTTTGTGTGTTTGTGTTTTTCATGGCGGATTAGAAACGTTTGAACTAATCCAACATGAGCTCGTTGCATTATTGATTGAGTGTGTTTGAAGTATTTCTCTGGCTGCAGCCACGTCTCACAGAAAAACACGTCAAAGTGCTGCTACTTCAACCGTTTAAGCGCTCCAACATGTAGGAAACACTAATCCCCCATGATGCCCTGGGGCACTAATATTTCCAGTCCATTAGGTTGCGCCCCCTCGTAATCAAACTCGTCACACGGAAGAGAGCGCTCGCAGCATGTTTCTATCGAGCGGAGGCCGCACACGTGAATAAAACGTGTTTACTCGTTTCACGTCGTTGTGATTTGAAAGCGTGTTAAAGGAGAAGGCGAGGCTCCATCATCTGCCTCGTTATTCCACGCTTTCACCAGGGAGGGTCTTACTCCATAATCACTGCAATCCACTCTCCGCTATGGGGGTAATGGTAGGGACCCATGGCACTGGTAACCATAGAAACCAGCCATGATAATGAAGTGTGCCAGCATATAGCTATCTATAGTCTGTGTGTGTGTGTGTGTGTGTGTGTGTGTGTGTGTGTGTCCGCCTGCGTGGGCTGAGCTGATAGTTCTTTCAAAGACGCGCTGCACCTGTGTGTGGGCTGCAGGCAGCAGAACAGCGTGATGACCAGTGTGTGCTGGTGTATTCTTATCCTGAGAGCGAGTGAGTCTGCCTCACACACACACACACACACACACACACACACACACACACACACACACACACACACACACACACACACACACACACACACACACACACACACACACACACACACACACACACACACACACACACACACACACACACACACACACACACACACACACACACACACACACACACACACACACACACACACACACACACACACACACACACACACACAGTGGAAGCAAACCAAACTTTCCCAACGGCACACAAATCCCAAGCAGCAGCTGCCTCTCTCTCTCTCTCTGTGTGTGTGTGTGTGTGTGTGTGTGTGTGTGTGTGTGTGTGTGTGTGTGTGTGTGTGTGTGTGTGTGTGTGTGTGTGTGTGTGTGTGTGTGTGTGTGTGTGTGTGTGTGTGTGTGTGTGTGTCGTGCACGCGCATCGCTGCTTCAGGACATTCTGCTGTTTAAAGTTCAAGAGTCAGAGCGCTTTAAAGAGAGACTAAACTAAAGGAAGGAAAAACAGAAAAGCTGTCTGAGTAAATGTTGTAAGAGTCCAGAGCTGCTCAGGAAACCACAGAGATGATTTCCCTCCTCACATTACTCAAGCTTCTTTTCACCTCCGTCCACGTCTTCTCTTTCTTCGTTTTTCCATTTGCAAGCCTTTTAGAATCAACTGAACTCTCTCTCTCTCTCTCTCTCTCTCTCTCTCTCTCTCTCTGATGTCTCCACAGAGTAACAATGACTTACTCAAGAAGCTGCACTTCACTTCTTCTGCAGGTACAGATTGAAAAAAAAAAAAAAAGCCTGTGCACACAAACACAAGAGGGAGAGAGAGAGAGAGGACGGGCAGAAAATGAGATTACATTTGATCAGCTGACGACTCACGCTTCATAGCCTGCAGCGCTCACAACACGTCCGACTTACAGAACAGCAGTTTTCACCGCAGCCTGTCAGAGCGTGCAGGACACGGCGGGCTGTGGACGGAGGAACACAGGACTGCTTCACAGCCCACGTCACGCTCGAGTCAACGCCTTCCCCACCGAGTGCAGGCAGCGCAGACACTATGAGCCTGTCCCGCTTTGAGCGCTGTCGACCATGTGACCATCTGGGCTTGACCTGAGGGTCGGGCTTGACGTCAGAGTCGACTCGTCACCTCAGTGCGTCTTTGACTTCACCTTGTGTATTTGCTGTGAGATGCCTGAGTGTGTTGTGATGTCAGGACAGGACGCTCCTGCAGCCGGGACACTGTCACTGTCCGAGCGGAAGGCGAGCTCCTCAGGAGGCGGGACAAGACGTACGAGGGACGATGCAGAAATGGCGCTGAGGCAACAGCATCCCAAACTTTGCTCAACATCCGTGGCACGAGCTTTTGAGTTTCTTCAGTCAGCGGTCAGCGTTGTCTAATCTCGTTTGAGGAAACTGATCGGACCTGAACGCTGACGAAACGAAGCTCTTCTTAGTTTTCACATTCAGCACATCCTCGACTCTAAACTTTCCTTTAAAGCACATATAGGAGTAAGATCACCAAGCCTTGTTTGGGTGGAGTGTGACGACCTGCTGCACTACACTACTCCAACAACATGACACGTCTTCCCTTTAAAGATCAGATCAGACGAAAAGGAGCTCAGCGTGTCGACAGTAAACATGTGAGGAAACATTCAAAGTGTTAATTCTTCTTTATGTTGAAGAAGTCACCGTGTTCAGAAACTCGTATCAATCTGTGTGAGAATGGATCAACACTGAAGGACTTTGTTATTTTTAAACCAATGGGACGAGCAGGTGAGTGAAGAGGACGGCGTTTGTGAGTCAAAATGGCGGAGCCGGTCAGTGACTGACCTCAGGCTCTCTTTGCTTTGTTTGTAATGAAACAAAGAAAGTTTACAGAAGGATTTAGACAGATTTAGTGAACAGTATCAATGTGTTGCTACCCAGAACCCCTGAGCCCGTGAGCCTTCAAAGCCGCGCCTACCTTCTCTGGTCCAATCAAATTCAGACCTTCAAGAGCAGAATCTAAAGTGAGAAGGAGGACATACTGGCTGCTGCATTGTTTCCTTCATGTCTGAGCACAGAGGACGAACGCAGCTCTCTGATTGGTCCTTTAAGCTGCTCACTTTGGGCGTGTCCCAAACACGAGACTTGGTCATAAACGAGACGGTTCGGCTCCGTGTTCTCGGCGTGCGAGCTCACGTTGACGCGGGCGTGTTTGTGCCGCGCGGAGCTAAAAATACATCTGAAGGCCGAACGACGCTGAAAACAATCAAACCTTACAAATCATTACTTTGCTTATTAAACTATTTGTGTGGAGCAGCAGTACACATTCACTTAGTGCTTCATCCAGCTCTGTTTAACCCCCCACTGCTCATAAAAGGAAGCCATTTAATTATTCATAAAACACAGCGGGGGCTGTGGTAATGTGCTTATAGCAGAACAAACACTAAAGGGACGACCTGCAGGGTGTGCAGAAGGATGTTTGAGCCACGACTGGGAAATGATACATTATTATTATTTCACCAGCTTGGTTACTCACCGACGTCATCGTTCAAGCATGAAAACAAACCGCATCAGGTCGCAGCTTCGTACTCACGGACCACTTCCTCCATGATTTAAATATGAACATTTGCAACCTTTGGACCTGTGCTAAGAGGCGTTTTATCACATTAGGCACAATAGTCCCTCCCCTCCCCCGCTGGTCTGCGTAGTAGTGACATCACTTCCTGTATGTACCGACCCAGCAGGGGGCAGCATGCACGTAGATGATTTAAAGGAAGAAGAAGCGAGTCCATCCTGCTAGCTGTGAGGTTTCACGTCCACATCCACCACACAGCTCAGAGGATCCAACCAGGCCGGGCTCCTCGCCACCTCTTCAAGTGGACTCAGGTAACCGTACCCGAGTACGTTTGTGTTCACACTCATCACATCAGCTGGAGCCGGGTCCCTAACCGGGTGAAAAGAGACAAAACAAAGACCCCGAATGAGGGTCTAAAATAATGGTCTGTAAAAATACAGCCGCCATTAAAAACAAATCCTTACACTTTGTTCTGCAGGGGCTTTGCCTTTTTAAATGAAAGAAAAAGGTCAAAGGTCAAAAGAAGCAGTCCTCTGTCCCTGTGTGGACACAGCCAGGGGGTTTCTTAAAGAGACAGTGCCCCTCCTCTGAGGGAAAAAAACCCCTCACAATAAAGAGTCTACTCAGGAAAGACCACGAGAGGCACCAAGTCTCCTGAGAATCCTCAGACTGAACTTACAGATCGTCTCTGTGGCTGCTGCTCAATGAAACCTCTGAGCCATCGCACCGCGTCACCATGACGAGCAGAGGTGGTCATCTTGGATACTTTTTGATTCCACATTTAGTCGGATTTTTAAATCGAAAGCACATAAAACACATCGGCAACATTTGGGTGCTCGATGCTTTTGAGCCCTTTAGACAGGTTGTGGTGTTTGACTGTAAATGTTGGTAATTGAATAAAAGAATTGATCCAACAGTGCAAGTCCAGGACAGGACAGTGTATTTATCAGAACCTGATAACATCGGCCGAAATCAGCACATTAAGTCAAGTCAATTAAAAAATATTTTTATTTCAAATTCAAAGTTTAATTCAAAGCGTTATACCAATTCAAGTCACTTTTGGATTTGATAGCATTATGACGCAGATATTTATAGATTTATAGACTTGTTTAAATTCCTTTGTGTTACAATTTACGGCAGTTTTCTGTCACCAGCAGAGGGCGCTGTGCAGATTAAAACCAGCGTCATCATCACTCACCAGAGGGTCGAGCGTTGCGCATACTTTCCAGCCGAGTGACCATCCTGTCTTCATTAAAGATCTTTGATAAGTAGGCCCTCTGCTGAGTGCAGAAACATGAACGTCTGAAATGTCAAGTAATGTAAAGTGGCATTTAAAGCTCCTTCACTCACATCCCATCCAGCCTCCTACCACGTGTGTCACACTCAGACACAAAGGTTCATTCACCACAGTCTCAAGGACTGAATGGAAGACCAGTGGTTGAGATTCCTCGTGTTAATGATGGACACACGCTCAGCAGAGAGAGCAGCAGCAGCAGCCAGAGTGAAGATGTCCACGAGTGAGAGAGACATTTTTTCCAGCCACACCTCACAGATTGAATCACCGCCTTCGCACTGCGACTGGAAGCGGCTCTCATCGCTCCCGTCGTGTCCCGGCGCCGAGATGAAGGGAGGAATCTTTTATTCTCCGGGTACGGTTCCATATTTGATCAAGCACAGGCGATGATGATGAAACAAAAAAAAAAGACCATCACTACTCCAACAATCTTTTTTTTTTTTAAAAACAGTGCTTTTCTCACGACGGACACACCCAGGTGATGAGGTCATCAGACTTACCTGCCAAAGCTGACTCACCACGCCGCTCCTTCATGACTCACGGGTGACGGTAACACCAACGCAACTTCATTGGCCGAAGGTGAAATTTAGAGGAAGCGAATCTTTTTCAGGAGCACGTTGTGTAGCTGAGCTGAGCATGTCGTCATTCATTCAAGAAGCATCATGTGACTGTCGTTCAACAAATCAACTACCGGTTATGTTGGGACTTAAAACTCGTCTTCCCGCCTGTTGCATCGCTCTACTTCCTGTTTTTCTACACTCTGTTTGGTCCGTCTGTCGTTGTTTTTTTATTCATTTTTAAAGGTGCAATAAAAAAAAGTGTTTATCCTGAGGCTCACATCACATCCGTCATATTGCATTTTATCGCATCCATCCCGAGGTACGTGGAGCCCAGCCACCACCATCGGACCGTGACCCTCGCCGTCCTCATCCACGCACGGCCCGCTCCACCTCAGCGGGGAGGAAGAGGAGGAACACGGAGGAGAACTCCTTCCTGTTGAACTTAATGTTTTACCTGTCAGAGCCATGCATCCGTGTATCCAACTGTACAAAATACCTCGGGCACATCATTACTGACAAGATGGAAGATGATGCTGACATGCACAGGCAAAGACCCATGTTGTAGCCCCTCTATGGGTCAACTACAAAAAGGAGACCATGCACAAGCTGCAGGTAGCAGACAGTGATTGTTTGAGGATACTGCTGAAGAAGCCCAGGAGCAGAAGTGCCTCGAAGCTTTTTTGTGAATTGACATGATGATGCTGTTTACAGGCCCTCTTGAGGACCCTGATGTTTAAGTTCATGTGTCGACTTGATGAGTCACAAAACGGTATTATTGTGAGGCTCATGAGGCCCAAGTGTAGCTCAGTCCGATATCACATCTATGGAAGCGTTGGTATGAACGCCTTTTAAGACTCTTGTGAAAAAGGCTTTTCCTTGTTTATATGTTTATGTAACTGTTTGTATATGTTGTATGTCGGCCTATTGGGCTCAGAGCCTGTAATAAAGTTTATATATTCCAGCGTATTTTATCGTGCTGCATCAGCTCGCCTGGGATTTTAACAGCTGCTTCCTGTAACCGCCGAGAACAGACGAGACCACGACGACTTTCTCTCTTCTGTAATTCATTACGTCTAAGTTGTTGTTTTTTTCACCAAATCTAATCCACCAATGAGCAAGCACTCGGCAGAGAGTCTTTGACGGCCCCCTGCTGTGACCTCACTTTACATTTCAGGATATTTCCATAAAGCCATCATCCGGCTTTTTACTGTCCACCTTCAGCAGCACGCCGCCCACATGAGCGGCCTTATCTGAGCCGCTCAGGACTGGAGGGCTAAACAGCTCCATGATGATGATGATGATGATGATGAAGATGTGAGGTGTCTCCACGTGTTCCACGACAGAAACAAACACACTCGTAATCTCAAAGTGTGTCTGTGAACATGACGCAGGAAAAGACTATTTGTCTCCCAGATACGTGAAACAGTCGCTCTGCAGCGTGTGACAATCTCATGAGGCTCTACACACACACACACACACACACACACACACACACACACACACACACACACACACACACACACACACACACACACACACACACACACACACACACACACACACACACACACACACACACACACACACACACACACACACACACACACACACACACACACACACACACACACACACACACACACACACACACACACACACACACACACACACACACACACACACACACACACACACACACACACACACACACACACACACACACACACACACACACAATCTAGGAAATGAGAATGGGCCTCATCCGTGGATAATGGTCCATCACAAGACATGATGGTTTCCTCTCGCAGAGTAAATAGGACGCTTATTGAATCACAGCATTGTCATGTATACCAGATGGCAAAAAGGCTTTGCACCTTACCATGACACCCATCAGTGGAAAACAAACCGGAGTGGATGGGCGGGGTGAACACACTGATGGAAGAATAGATAAGCAATCAGCACATTTATAAAGGGACGACACGTCTTTATCAGGATGTTCCTCCCACACACACAATGACTTTGTGTCAGCTCAGATAAGTTGTCGTTCATGTTTTGGAAAAGTTGGGTCAGTACAACCGGTGGTCCAGTGGATGGTTTGTGTGCGGCATGAGCCAAAGTTATAGTCCTCAAACCCCCCCAAAAGGCTCCAACATGGACCTGATCAGTCCACATGCCTCGGACAGAAGAGCACGTTGTGACCTCTGTGTGTCTTGCATTGGTTTGGGGCGAGCAGGGTTTCCAGTCTGCCGCCGCCCGCTGTGGTATTATGAACGTTTATTTGGTGGCTCCATCTTCTCCACGTGCTGCACGCCGTCACTCGTGCTGTTTGTGTCGCTGTGATATCTGCACACTGTGTTTGTCTCTGCTCAGCTGACTCCTCAAACCAGACGCTTCTTCTGCAAACAGGACATCTCAGCTCGGATCCTTCCGTGTCTTCTTCGGCTTCTTCAGTCAAATAAGTGAAGCTGACATCAGATGCTAAAAAATAAAAAAACTACTGCTATATCTTGATTTTTTTTTTTTTTAAATCTCCATGTTTGTTGTTTTGCAGGTGTTTTGATGCGTTTTCAGTCTAATCAGAACGGAGCTGGAAGCCCCCGCTGAATAACATCCATCCAACTGACCGTGACCTTTGACCTCGATCTGTGAACAGTATACCTTTTCTTCCTTCTACCTTTTTGCATCTTTTATGCAAGGTCACCCAGCGCTCAGAGGACGGCCATCTTCTTTCACGACTGCCTCCTGAAGAATCTGAACTCAGTGGTTGTGTCCTCCCGGAGCAGGCGGCACGCAGCAGCCCGCGAGCCAAGACAAATCAAGTGTGTGGCGTCATGGAAACACACTCCATGGCAACAAGTCTCGTTAAAGGGGGTCTCACTGAGACCAGATGGGTTTTTCTCTCCCAACATAAAGTAAGCAAGCAGGAGACAGAGACGCTAATGACATGTTCTTATTAATGAACGAGCCTGGAGTGAAAGCGTCGTTCATGTGCAGATCACACAGTCTCTTTGAGTCTGTAGGATTTACCAGCTTTTATTACTTAGAACTTCCAGTCACCAGGTGGACTAGCGGTTAGCGTGTGCAACACGTGTACAAAGGCTGCAGTCCTCAAAGCAGATGGAGCAGGTTCAAACCCCGGCTGTGTCTCCGTCTCTCTCCTTGGATTCTGACTCCACTGTCCTGTCATTCCTGTGTTCAGTTGTATTGTTGAGCCCTTTATTTTTGTTGAAAGAAAACTATGTCATGTAAATAATAAATATCTGGAACTTCCTGTCTCGATGTCAAATTTCACGTTCAGTCTCCAAGTTCAGAAAGCAGAAAAAAATAAACAAGGCTGCAGAGAGTCGCTGTGGGCGGGAGCGCCGCCGCCGCTCTGCTGGTTCGTTTGCACGCCCCGTGTACCCTGCACGTGTTGACTGAGAAATGTTTTTGTTAAAAGAGGGGGGGGGGGGGGGGGGGGTTCAGCTGTGTAGATCAAAGTATGACTCTTCATTTAAGTGTATGCACTTCTTGGCAGACGTTGGACACGTTGCAAATATATCAAATATTCATCCTCTTTAATGAACTGGCTCACACTTTGCAGAAATGCTTATGCTTTGGAAAGCCAACAACCCAGGTGTCCTCCCAGCTTTCCATGGGGGCCATTCATCTCAGCAGCCCCTCCCCCTCCCCCTCCACCCCCTCCACCCCCTCCCCCATCATTGGGCCTTTCAGTTTCAAGAGGTAGAAAAAGCCCACTTCTCAGGAAGCCACGTTTCCAAACCCTAGAGGGAAACAGACAAATACATGTTAGCAGAGCGCTAACAGCAGCAGAGCGCTAACAGCAGCAGAGCGCTAACAGCAGCAGAGCGCTAACAGCAGCAGAGCGCTAACAGCTTGAGTCTTCACGGTGCGACACGGTGCTCAAGCAGCACCGACTCCGAGCGAAATGCTACCTTAGAAAAACTCAGCAGCAGCTCGGTCTGAGGGAGACCTGGGTTGAAAGTCCCGGTGCAGACCCAAATATGTTAGTGGTTCTTTGAGAGATGCCAGGTGCTCTTGAGCAAGGCGCCAATCTCCAACTGCTCAGGTGCTACAGTGTGCAGCAGCCCCACTCTGCTGTGTGTGTGTGAGTCAGGCCTACGCCCCCCCCCCCCCCTTTGTGTTGACGGCCAGAGGAGATGTTCTTCATCCAATCACACGGCGTCGTAATCCTTCAGTTATTACAGCACAAACGACCGCATCCATCGCTTCACGCCGTCCTTCGCTGGGTGTCAACACACTCTGAGTCACCGTGCGCTTAAAAGGGCGGGAAAAAGAGGGACGGCGTGGCCTTCAGTGAGCCTCATTCAGCTCACAGCTTCAGTCTAAGCGTTTCGTGTAGCTCTTTTCAGCACACTGATGAACCTCTTAACGCAGGAATCCTCCGACGTGATGACGACTTCATATCTATCAGGCGACGCGTCATGGCGGTGAATACAGTGTGAGAAAGTGGGCGTGCTGCCGGAGTCACACGATGACTCAGGGCAGCCAAAGGTTGGGCCATGTCAGCGCTTTTTTTTTTTCTTTCCCCTGTGAGCTTGAAAAACAGCCCGTCAGCCAGAGACAGGGAGGTGTAAGTGAGAGCTACTGCAGCAGAGCGAGCGAGCGAGCGAGAGAGAGAGAGAGAGAGAGAGAGATGTAATGGTAGATAGACAGCAGGAGAAGCAACACATCTATCCGTGTCTCCTGTGATGCATCACCTCTCCATCCTTTCCAGGAAAAAAGGAGAGAGTGAGAGAGAGCGAGAGAGAGAGAGAGAGAGAGAGAGAGAGAGAGAGAGAGAGAGAGAGAGCGGTGCAGTGGCTGATGAATGGCCTCGCTCGCTCACAGGAGGACAAACAGCAGCGTGAGACCCCGAGGACTGGAAAAGGATCTCAATCTTGTAAGAGAAGGAACTTGAGACAAACAGTGAAACACAGAGGACTCTTTAAGAGGGATCATCCAGACCTGAAGATTCGCTTCCACTGACTCCTCCTCTTTTTACAGAAACAGATCTCTGGCTCAGTGGAAGCCAACACGTCACAGAACGCCGGGTTTGAAAATCAAATGTGAGCCGACCAAAAGGAAAGAAAACATCGGCACACTGCTCTTGATCCAAAGATACAAAACAGTGTTTGATGTCGTACAGACTTTCTTCAGGACAGAGTCAGAGACAATGTGAAGGAAGACACACCTGCAAGTGCTGAGGATGATTCAGAGGACACACACACACACACACACACACACACACACTCTCTGGTCCATTCAACTGGTTTAAACAGCGTCCACACAGGCCGACCTGATTCTGCAGCAGTAAGAGTGATGATGCAACAGCAGCCAGTAATCTCTACTCAGAGACACTGAGAGACATGACGTTGCATGTCCCTGTGACGCCACATCACACACACACACACACACACACACACACACACACACACACCTAATTTTTTAAATGAGCCTATCACAGTGAAGGCTGTCACACGGCGTGCACTGCTGGCTCGGGACCCAAAGGTGGCTCATGGAGCTGTGGAGACTCACGGACGCGTGCCGGGAAAACCTGCTGTCTAACAGTTAGTAAAGGGTTAAACATGTCAACATGGTGGAACAAAGGCAGCAGAAAAGACGGAGACACGCCAGAGCAGCGGGACTCGAGCACGCCGCCGTGCGCCCTGTTGCTGTTGTCTTTTTACAGCGATGCATTCAGACACGTTTGCCCTCCACAAACACACCAGTCACCACTAAACATGACAGGAAGTCGGCTCAGATGAGGTAATGTCTTCTTTGTAACTTCCCAAATGGCGATCAGACTCACACACACACACCGATCAGACGCTCAATCAATCAAACGCTGGACTGAACATCTGAAGACAACCTGAGACAGCAGCACACAGCTGCACACTGGGCCTCCACACACTCACACACTCGACCAGTGTAGAAAGATGAACTCGTGTCCGACCTCTCACCTATATAATAATCGTGCACTTCCATCCTCTGATTGGAGTTTGAGCCTTTAATGACACTGTTCTGTCGTCTCCTAATAACCATCTGTTCACACATCAGACAGCTCTCACTGTGACAGCGAGGCCTCCACACACACACACACACACACACACACACACACACACACACACACACACACACACACACACACACACACACACACACACACACACACACACACACACACACACACACACACACACACACACACACACACACACACACACACACACACTGTGTTTCCATTTGACCATGGCTTTCTGCATGTGTGGGTGGTTAACTGCGTTTTTTACCGCTTGTGATGACTAAATATAGACCCTGCAGAAAAAAAACAAAACCCTTATTGTTCTTCTTGTAACACTTTAATGCAGCCGATCTGTCAGAGAGCAACAAAGACAGCAGCCATGCAGCTGTTTGCACATCAGGCCACAGCGAGCCCCTTGAATCCCTGGAAAGCTCTGTGGATGTGCTCAGAGGACGACGGCTCTGAATGTGATGCAGCTCACAGCTGCTGGACACAAAAAGAGCATCTGAGGAAGGGAATGTGAAACGCAGTGTGAACCGTTAGAAAAGAAGCAGCCTTGAATTTACCCTCAACTCAACATTTATTAAACACTACTTTCAAAAAGCGTTCTGAGGTTTCTCTAGATCGGAGAAGAAATCTGTGCTGGACTATTATTCCACCTCACTGCCAGCCCATCAACTTTAGAAGGAGCACATCAGTAACGCCCACGCATGGCGACGGCTGCACCCAAGCCGGGAAGAAGATGAGAAAGTAAACGATTGCAGGGCCAGGACGAGAGAGCCAATCATCTTCACCGTCTGATTCAAGACAGGACAAAAACACGCTGCTGCACGCTCACAATGGCCTTTTCTTCCGGCTGTGGAGCAGAGCGGCACACTTGTCAGTGTTTTAACACCGCTAATTGATCTGCATTGTGCTCGTGCCGTCATGTGAAACCAATCAGGCTGCAGGAACTGAATGCAGAGCGATTGTTTGAGCGATGCAGAGAGGAAGAGCGCTGAAACCTCCCTCCTCACGTTCAGACGTTCAGGCCGATAAAATGACTTCATATCAGGCTGAGGGAGGCAGAAGCAGCACGTGTGGTTTTCTAAAACCCGGCCGGGCTGTGAAGACTCCAACATGGAATAAATAAGCTGCAGGGAGGAGTGTGAGTCTGTGTTTTCCTAACATGATCATGGTCATGGTCCTGATGGACGTGGAGCTCCATCACACTCTGAAAATATTCATTTCAGTAAAGTTTGACTCTGCCTCCTCTGTCCTGTCAGGTAGGGATGTAACCATTCACTTCTCTCACGATGAATCGTTCAGACGCGTCGAGGTTCACATCGGTGATCTGACAGAAAAAAAATCATCGCAATAACACGGTGAGCGTGAGAAGCTGCAGAGCGAGACCAGTGTCGTTTTAAATCCGAGGAGCGGAAGCAGTTTGGCCTCCAAACAGAAAATGAAAAGAGGTGAGAAGACAACAGACAAACAAATATTACAAGACAAATAACACAACCGACATGATGCAGCGTTTAGTGAGATGCTACAGTCGCCTCCTCTTGGTGACAGAAATAAAAACATGAAAAGGTCAAAGCACACTGACAAGAATCTGTTTCACTCATCATTTGTCTTCAGTCACAAGTTGTCAAATAAACCGTGGAAGAATCGTATTGAATCATGAGTTCAGTAGATCGTCACATCCCTGGTACTCGAGGTAAATAATCTTGATTTTGAATTGAGGTCAAATATCGCCCAGCCCCGGTGTGTGTGTGTGTGTGTGTGTGTGTGTGTGTGTGTGTGTTTACAGCTTAAATGTGGATTAAGTTAAAGCGGAGTGCCGGAAAAAAAACCACAGTCCCAAAGAGAGCAGAGACTTTGTATTGACAGGAAGAGAAGTGAAAAAGAAAGGTGAAGGCTTCAGTCCATCTGAGCCTCCTGCTACATGTCTGGACTGTCAGACTTTTGGAAACAATGCTGAAGCTTTAAATACAAAGAACAAGAGTATTAAATGTGTTTTAAACTCACCTCCTCCACTGTGAGAGGCATACATATCCTGTACTCCTTCAGCAACATCTTCCTTCCCCTCCTCCTCCTTCTGCGCTTCTCTCCTGTGTATTCACTGATGTGCCAAAGCGGACGAGCTGTGCGTAAAATGCGCACGGACGTGTCAGCACATGTGCGGAGGATGATCGGTGCTGTTCACGGAAACAAACACTCCGGAACCAGCGGACAGCCTCTCCGGTCAGCAGCGTGAGAGCACAAATGAGCTCTGCTCTGGCTTGTCCCCTCCTTTCCTTTCACGCTGCAGAGTCAAGGTAGCGGCAACCATCAAAGAACAGGACCGGAAACTGTAGCAGATTGGGGCTTCAGAATAAGAGGCGGATAATGGCCACGTTAAATGGACTCTTTTTTTTTTAAAACCGCAGGTCACATACAGTATTAATGGCGGAGGCTGTTACTGAAAGTCCCCATCTGTAAAAACCTTAACACATTTATTAGCATTCATAGTGTCTTGCCCATGGACATTATGAATGCTTATAAAAAGCTGGAGGAGAACCCTTGACACGCCACACCACCCCGCCATGTTAGAAAAATCATATCTTTCTAGTTTTATCTCAGCGTTAGCATTTGTTAGTTTGTATGTATGTAATTTGTCTTTTTTTTATCTAAGGGATCTCCATCACACCAATGTAAACATGTAAACATATAGGCTTATAGTATTTTTTTTTTGTTACCGACAGGTTGAAAAGAACTAAGTTGGTCTGAATACGTCATGTCTTTATTTAGAAACATTTTTTATTCTTATCCGTTTAGATGTTTTATACATTTGCATAATTAGGAGTGTGTTGTTTCTGCTGCAGGGAGCTTCACAGCTGCCCTAACTCCAAGTCTTTAACTGGTACTTGATTGACCAACACTACGGTGGAGGTATTTCCAATAACGTAGCCGCTTTCCAAGCGCCTCTCAACAGGAGACGTCACTGAGACTACGCGCATGATTTCTGCAGTTCATTCGTGTTAATCAAGCAGCTTTTCATTTAGTAAGACTATGGTAATAAAGCCCCTAAATTAGAGATAAATAGATAGATGGATGGATAGATAGATAGATAAATAGATAGATGGATGGATAGATGGATAGATAGATGGATGGATGGATGGATGGATGGATGGATGATGGGTGGATGGATGGATGGATGGATGGATGGATAGATGATGGATGGAGGAAACAAACTACTGCATCTTGTAAATCAGCCAATGATGTGAATCAAAAGAGATTACTCTTCTGACGGAGACTATTACTTTGAAAAGTCTTTGACCGGATGTGACACTGGCGTGTGCCGGTTGGCTTCACATGGCTGTCTCTGTCTTCTCTACACCGCTAAAACTAAATCTCCGGACTGCTGAGACAGAAACATGTTTGTTTTTCAGTCCGTGTTGCTCCGATCACTTCCTTCTGTGCACACACAACATGTGAACTGCTTTCAGGCGATCAGGACTCAAAGACTCCTTGAATCACAGGAAATGATCTATCTCTATTCTCCGGTTTGTCTCGTGGACACTTTGAAAAGGCAGAAAGAGGCGTCGGAAAATGTAAGCGGTTAACAGCGAGCCCCAGCCCCCCTTTCCTGCCTCTGCATGGCCCGCTGAAATACGACGCTGCAGGCTGCTCGACGGAAACATCGGCCGACACAACCACAGGAAACATCAGCTCACTGCTGCAAACTGTCCGCGCATCTGTCTCTCTCTCTTTCACACACACACACACACACACACACACACACACACACCTCTGTCGATGTTATATAAACCACACAGTTCACATTAGGGTGTTAACGAGTGTCTCTTCACATCACGTTCAAAAGTGACATAAAGTCACAGTTGTGCAAACATTTACCAAACACACACTCTCTCTCCTTGTCGACTTATTTGCAACTTAAAATTTGATTTCTGTAAACCAACAACAACATCTGAACCAGTTATTCTTAACTGGTCTAGTCGAAGGACCCACCACCAACTCCTTCATGAAAGTCTTGAACCAATTTTCTGACCATTTTTCAACCAATCAGATTTATTGAATGAGAAATAGTGTAACTGAGCAAAGACAAGGAGCAAAACCAGCATGTTTTAAAAGAGTTTCAAAGACTTTTTAACTAAAAAAAAAAAATTCCACTCACATTTTTGCGACCCACTCAAAATGGCCCCATGAAACACTTTTGGGGTCCCGACCCACCAGTTGAGAAGATCTATAGACTGAAAAACAAATTACTACATGGAAATGATCAATTGTGTCTTTTGTTTGTTTCATCGCCAGCTCAAAAGCCCTTCAAAGAGCTTTAAGTGTTTCTGTATAACACCGTGAACATCTCAGGGACTTTTGTGTGGCGACTGGTTCATCACGTCGGTACAAAGTACAACATTTATAAAAAAAGGCTCAACTACCCTGCAGCTTTTTTTAACAGCAACTTTCTTCTCCAACAGAGGGAATTCAGGGGGGAAAACCCGAGAACCCGTGAACATCATCGTTCTTACAAAGACAACCTGCATATCTTTAAGTTTCACAGCTGTCAGATAAATAAGAGTCCCTTTCGAGAGGCCTTGAGACATGTTTATAGCCTGAGCAAATGTCTCCAGACATGTTGTGAGATATCTGCAAAAACAATGATTGTTGCAGTCAAACAAAGATGTTATTCATTTTCAACAAACTGCTTTCAATTAGAACCGTCTCCCTCTTTATCTCTTTAAAAAAAAAAAGAAGAAGCTGTGGGACACTGGCTGGCATTCATCTGGGTTTGACCTTTCGATGACCTCGTGGTTTCAGTGAGGTCTGTGTTGATTAAAAAAGGAGATTAGAGCCTGATGTCGTCTGAACGCTTGCATCAATGATACCAAACAGATCTGTGAGCTCTAAAACGAGCATATTTACCGAGGCCCACCTCTGACCTACTTCTCAGCAGAGAAGGACTGTTTTTGTGACACGTCAGGAGTGGATGACTCCTGTTTTTATTTTTTTCTTCTGGAGTGAAATATGTGAACTGAAGAATCAGGTGAAAACATGTACATTAAGGCGTTTAGAATCAGAAATGTATGTACAGTATCTTACAGTGTATCATGTTTCTTAAGATAATAAGATGAATCAGTATTGGTATGGTATTTCATGGTATGGTAAGGTGTGTTGGGCCTATCACAGTATGTATGGCAGGCCTATACAGTAGGGTATAGTATTGTGTATGTTGGGATAATTAAGGTCTAAAGATGAGAAGAGGAGACCTCACTTACTGAAATCATCTTTATTGGATCTCTCAGGTCTCTGCTGAGCCTGCTTTGGGAACACACTGATCCCAGTTCAGGGCTTAAGGCCTTTCTCTGTCACGAGCAGGAACATCGCTGACCCACATTAGCCTTATTTATGGGGACATTAGGAGCCTTTCAAAGCAATGAACTGTGTGTGAAGACAGGGATGAAATCTGCTGGCGTTAAAGTGACACCTGCTGGCGGACTGGGCTCATTGCACTCATTCTTAAGTTCTCCATTCACCCTCACCGTTTCATTGATAAGTAAAAGGCGAGTGTGGGATTGTTGAAGTCAGCACCAGCAGCAGCAGCAGGATTTGCATTTCATTGTGATCCCAATGGGAACAAAAATGAAAGCAGGGCTCAGCTTGAAAAAGGAAATTTGATCTTCCTCAGGGTCAGGTGATCTGCGCTCATGAAGGGGCGGGACGGAGGGAGGAAGCACGGGGGAGGAAGTGTCGGTCGGTGGAGTGGAGCGGAAGCACGGAGCGTCGTTGGCAGCAGTTATACTTGGACAAAGCGGGTTACAAACAAACTGTACCGTGAGTGTAGATATGGGTGATACTTCGGATGGTGGTGGATGGACTTCAGAAATGGAGATTAGTCAACGGAAAGCTGCAAGGAAAAAATCATGGTCTGTAGCAAGTAGTGGAGAAGAAGGCTCATCAACTCAAGTTTCAAAAAAACTGAAAGCTAGAACTAATGGTAACAATAAACCCCAAAGTGACAAGCAGGAGGATTTGAAAGTTATCATTACATTCAGTAATGATAAGGGACATTTTCATCCAGTCAAGGTGACGAAAGCAATTGAGAGAGAAATAGGGAAAATCAAGTATGCTAAACTGTTGGGTAACAGAAGAATTCTCATATCAGCAATGAACAAGAAACAAGAGAAGATCATGAAAATGAATCATCTTGATGGAAGTCAGATTAAAGTACATTCACCAGGAATGGTTGAGAAAACAAGAGGGGTGATATCAAATGTACCTTTAGAGATGACAATGGAAGAAGTGAAGAAAGAGTTGCAAGGCAGTAAAGTACTCGAAGCTAAAAGACTCCAAACAAATAAAGGTGGTGTCAAGAATGATAGTTTGTCTGTGCTGCTTGTTTTTGAAAAGACAATGCCTTTGGAAGTCAAAATCGGATGGTTCAACTATAAAGTGAGGGAATATATTCCTCAACCTCTAAGGTGTTTCAAATGCCAGAGAATAGGGCACATAGCTCAGCAATGCAAATGGAAACAGAGATGTGCAAAATGTGGAGAAGAACATGATTATGGTAAATGTAAAAAGGATGCTAAGTTAAAATGCTGTAACTGTGGAGGTGAGCATAGTGCTGCATATGCTGGATGTGTGGTCCAAACTCAAGCTAAAGAAGTACAGAGGTACAAAACTTTGAATAAGGTGACATATGCTGAGGCATTAAGAAGTGTCAGTATTCATGAAAACAGACAAAATAGTCTAAATGAGTTTCATACAAACACAGATGGAAATTTGAGGAATGCAGGTCCTCAGTGGGCAGGTACAGAATCTACTTCCCCTGGAAGATTGACTACAGTACAGCAGCAATGCAATCATAAGTGCAAAGTTAAGGAGAACACCTTGATAGTGGAGAAGGAAAGTTTTGTAGCTTTTATATGTAAAGTAATTAATGTTGCAACACGACAAGAAAGAAAAAGTGATCGTATTAAGACAGTAGTAGAAGCTGCAGAGGAGTTTCTAGATATCAAAGATTTAAAAGCTGAAGACATACATCGTATGTTGAGGGGTGCAAATGAGGAGGGTTCTCAGAATACCACTTAATCTAGTGATGGTGTTCCTCATTTTACAATGGAATGCTAGGAGCTTGATTGCAAATGGACAAGAATTTAAAAGGTTTGTAACAGAATCTGAAATGAGACCTGATGTTGTTTGCATTCAAGAAACCTGGCTTAGGCCTCACCTTGATTTCATTTTACCTGGATATGAGTCTGTTAGGTTTGATCGAGAAGGAAATCAGGGAGGGGGTTGTGCAACATTCGTAAAAGATGGAATACCATTCAGAAGAATCCCAACCTCAACCGATATAGAATGTGTGATCATTGAAATATGTAAATCAGATGGAAATATAACAATAATTAACATGTACAATCCTTGTAAATTATTAAATCTGAGAATATTAGAAGACATAATGAGACGAGGAAATGGGAGAGAAATATGGTGTGGAGACTTCAATGCACATAATAATCTCTGGGGAAGTAAGCATACAGACAGTAATGGCAGAGTAGTGGAAGAATTGATGGATATTAGGCAGTTAGTTTGTCTAAATAATGGAAATGGTACAAGAATTGATATACGATCTAACTCAGTATCTTGTATTGATCTCACTTTAGTTTCCAATAACTTTGCACACTCTTGTGAGTGGAATATAGAAAACAATACAAACATAGGAAGTGATCATTTTCCAATATTGTGCGCTATAAATGTTGAAATAGATTACACAGAAAATTCTAGTCATAAGAAATGGTGTTTTGAAAAAGCAGATTGGAAAAACTTTAAAGAATTATGTTGCAAATTTGCAGATTCAATTTCAATGGAGGGTAATACATTGAGGAATGTACAGATGAAGTATCAAAAGCCATATTAAAAGCAGCAGAATAAAGTATTCCTTGCAAATCAGTAGGGGGTAAAAAGAAAATGGTCCCATGGTGGAATGATAAATGTACGGAAGCTATCAAGGAAAGAAATAGTTCATTGAGATTATTAAGAAATAATTTGAATTCAGAGAACTTAATTAATTATCAAAAGAAAAAAAGCTCAAGCTCGTAGAATAATTAAGGACAGTAAAAGGAATGCATGGAGGAGTTACTGTTCTACTATTGGGAGGGAAGTTAAAATAGGAGAGGTTTGGACAATGTTGAAGAAAATGAGTGGAAAGAAAATGTATACTAAAGTACCGGTATTAGAAGAAGATGGAATACTGGCAATAACAGATAAAGATAAGGCAAATATGTTGGGAAAGAAGTTTGCCAGTATACATAGTGGTCAACATTTAGATGATGATCACAGGAAAAATAAAGACACAATTCTAGACGAAAATAAGGATTGTGTATAATAAAAAAGACCGTGAGGAAAGTTCTTTGGATGCTGACATCAACATTAATGAATTGATAACAGTTTTAAATAGAATTAAGAAATCTGCTACAGGAGAAGATCAACTTAGTAATGTAATGTTTCAAAAACTTCCTGGGAAAATGTATGAAAGAATATTGGATGTCTTCAATAAGATTTGGAATGATGGAAAATTACCAAAAATTTGGAAGAGTGCATTAATATTGCCAATTAATAAACCTGGGAAAGATCCTAATAATTCGGGTAACTACAGACCCATAGCCTTAACATCCCATCTATGTAAATGGATGGAAAAGATATTAGTCAGAAGGCTGAACTTCTTCCTAGAACAAAGAGGATTATATGCATCTTATCAAAGTGGTTTTAGGAAAGGACGATCAACTATGGATGCTATCGTAAAAGTAAACAATGAGATAGAGAAAACATTTAAAATGAAAGAAATTATGAATATAGTATTTTTTGATATTGAAAAAGCTTAAGACTCTATGTGGAGGGAAGGACTATGAATTAAATTGAACAAAATAGGAATTAGAGGCAGGTTTTATAACTGGGTATTAGACTTTCTTTCAGATAGAAGATTTAAAGTAAAAATAGGTTCAGAAGTATCTGAACAATATGACATTATAAATGGAATTCCACAAGGTAGTGTTATTAGTCCTGTACTATTTAATGTTATGATTAATGATATCTTTTCCAATCTAGATAGAAGAGTTGGATCAGCGCTATATGCGGATGATGGAGCCATATGGGTCAGAGGACGAGATCCTAAAAATGTGACAGATAAAATTGAAGATTCAATAAGAAAAGTAGAACAATGGTCTTATAAATGGGGCTTTAAGCTTTCAGCAAGTAAATCTTGTCATATGTTATTTACCAGAAAAAAAGGGATAGACAAAAATACATTTAAACTATATAGACAGGATATGGAAAGAGTAGATCAGTTTAAATATTTAGGTATGTGGCTCGATCAAAAGGGTACAATTCATGTGGAAAAAGTAGAATCTAAATGTAAGAAAATTATAAATTTAATGAGAGCAATAGCTGGACAAGAGTGGGGAGCTGATAAAAGATCGCTCATGTACATATATAGGGCTTTGATGAGGTCAACTATAGACTAAGGGTGTTTTGTGTACAGAGCAGCAGCCAAAACTCATTTATTAAAAATAGATAGAGTTATTAACAAAGCACTGAGGATATGTGCTGGTGCAATGAGATCAACTCCAATTCAGGCATTACAGGTGGAGTTAGGAGAAGCCCCCTCAGACCTAAGAAGTGAAAAACTCATGCTATCTTATTGGAGTCGATTACATGGTAGTGATAGTTCAAATCCTGCTAAAAGTATAATAAAAGATTGTTGGGAATATCATTATTTTAAAGGTAATGGATTTGGCTGGGAAATGAAAGCAAAAGTAGAGGAATATGGGATTGAAAATAAATGCATTGCATCTCCTACTCCTATCAGTAGAGTTCCTATTTGGATGTTTCCGGCTACTGAGGTAGATTTGAGTTTGATGGACCTAAAAAGAAAATGGGGAGACAATGAGAAAAGAATACTGGTAAGTCAGTATATTAAAAATAAATATTACAATTATATAGAAATGTATACAGACGGATCTAAAGACAAAGAGGATAGGGTAGGTATAGGGATAAGCATACCATCAATAAAAATAAATATTGGTAAAAGATTACCTGATCAGTTGTCAGTGTATACGGCAGAAATGATGGCTATTGTTGTGGGACTTCAATGGGTGGAGGAGGTGAGGCCAGATAGAGTGGTGTGCTGTGTTGATTCCTTATCCGCCCTCTATAGTATCCAGAATATGAAATCAGATAGAGAAGATTTAATGTTAGAAATTCATCAAAGTTTGTTTAGACTACATAAACTTCTTATAGATGTGAGATTCTGTTGGGTACCTGCACATGTAGGAGTTAAAGGAAATGAAACAGCAGATCAAATAGCTAAAATTTCTACTGAAATTGAAGAATTTATAGATGTTCCTTTTGGTAAAGGCGAAATTAAGGCATTGATCAAAAAAGAAATGACAAAGAAATGGCAAGTCAGATGGGACAGGAATAAAAATGGGAGGAAATATTACAATTTACAGAAATCTATAAATACACAAGGAGTAAATAGGAAAAATAGAAGAGAGGAGACAATTTTAACTAAAATGAGATTTGACCATACAGGGTTGAATAACACAATGTTTTTGTTAGGTAAAAGAGAAACAGATGAATGTGAGGAATGTGGAGTCACAGAAAACGTTGAACACGTATTGTTACATTGCAAAAAATATAGAAGAATGAGGATCAGACTATATCAAAAGATAAGAGAGGTAGGAAGGAAATGGAGTATTGAGGGATTGCTTGGAACTTCAGGAGAAGGAATCAAGAAAACACAGATAGATGTGATACAATTTTTGAAAGATGTAGAGATATATAATCGCATTTAGGTCATTATTTATTTATTGTTTTGTTTTTTGTTTTTTTCATTTACTTGATATTAAATAGAGAAGTATAAAATCAAGCTACATACTCCGGTACAGTAGGTGGCGGTATACACCTCTTTAAGATATGTTTGTAGCCCGCCATTTAACTAAAAGAAGAAGAAGAAGGGGCGGGACATTGAAAGTGAAAGTGTTCAGTCAGTGAAGATTCCACCGGACGGAGTGGTGAGTGTTTGTCCGGAGGTTTTACAATTTCCTCCTGTGAGCTGAACACGGTGAGTAATGAAGTTACAATTTAGATTATAATGAACTGTGCGTGTGTGTGTGTGAGAGAGAGGAGAGTTTGTAGCAGTGAGTTGCATGTTGCTGTGCAGAAGCAGGAAATGTGGGGGATGGGACTCACTGTTAACCGCTGAACGGAGCAACACTTACTAAAAAAGAAAACATTTTGTGTCTGATAAATCTGGAGATTTTCTCCTGGTGGTTAGTGATGTGTAATGGTGCTTTGTAGGGAATCAGAAGAACAAAGTGTCATCGAGTGAGAGCTGAGTTTGTTTCCTGACTCTGCTCAGCTCTGACAGTGGGCCACGAGGTATCCAAACTTTTTTTTTTATTGTGGGCCAAAAAGGTTTTGTTCTTTAAATAATATTGTAAGGGACTTTTTGTATTTTGACCTCCACAGAAATAACGTTAAAACACAATAATTTCTTACAGTGAGAAACTATTTTGTTCTAATTTGTGAAAAAATAATATTTAGCTTTGGAGGTCAGAAAGTTTCACAAAAGAAACCCTTTAACAAAGGCAAATCAATTAATTGGAATATTTTGTTCTTTTGTATTTGTTTTTCTCAGGATCACGTCTGTAAAGTGGGTATGCTGTCTGTATTTAGCTCAGGTCACTAAACAGTTAAACAACAGTCGGCTTGTTTGCAAACATTATGTATAGATTAATTTGTATAAAATATGGAAAGCGAAGCTGTGAAAAAGAAAGTAAACTTACACTGCACTGATCATTTTCTATTTTAGTAATATCTTTCAGCCCTCGCTAACATGAAGTAAATAAAATAACTAAATAAACCATCTGATTGAGGCCTCGGGCCAAAATCTTTTGATTCTTTGATTGAAGTCAGGTGCCACAAAAAAATCCCCTCAAGGGCCACAAATGGCCCCCCGGCCACACTTTGGACACCCCTGCCATAGTTTAAACCCACTTCTAAATCTCTCTATGGTACATACTAACGTAGCCTACTAACTGAATGTAACAGAGGCCGTTTTTCTTCTGCTTGATGAGTCACTCCCAAAACATCTGGGGGGAAAATGTAAACTCTCAAATGACACGACAGTCATTCATGAAGTTTTGGGCTCTGAGTGTAAACATCAGGCTGTGATAGAGGGGTCACTTTACTGGGACAGACATGCGCAGTCAGCACCGTTTGACCCCAGTCAGGCAGACACCATCAGATCCAACGTGTCTATGGATCCTGATCCAAACAACGATCAGCATAAACCCCTCCTCTCCATCGGAATGACATTTCTTTACAAATGAGCCTGAACAGACTGAACATGCTGACCCGATGATCAGTCGGTTCTGATTCACATGTTTACATGCAGCATTTTTATTCCGATCTAGGGTCACAAGGATTCCAGGATTTTTCATAGTTGGAAACTTTTTACAGGAGTTAACAAGAATTTATGGGAATAAACATAAATAAACTGGGAATTTACTAAATGAACTGTGTGTGTTTCCTGAACAGGAAACTTAAATATAGTTGGAGAAAATGTATTTTAGATGATTTCTAGAACCCTGGACAACACTTTGAGCCCAGAGCACTATAGAAACATGTTAGCCCATGGACTACATAAAGGGAAGTAAGTTTTGATGATATTATGATAATTATATTATTTTGTATGGATGTTTGCTGAGGACAAAACAAAACGTTTGTATCTACGCGTGGATATGAGACAGGTTGATTAAATTACGCTCAATTTCCAGTTATTTCCCACAGAAATTAAAATTCCAAAGCTTAACTTTTCACCCTTTGTAACCCTCTTCTGATCAGGCTTTTATTCTGATTGTTTGTGTCCATGTGAACACAGCCAGTGAGTGTTTCTGTTTCTCCTCTCAGACTGACTTCAGATCCGAACATGAGTGTGTCTTCAGAGGAAATGGAGGACGGAGAAGAGTCTCCTGTACCCAGCTGTCTGTCTCTGAAGAGTGATCGCTCCATAGCTCAACCTCTAAACTTCAGTGAAGAAGCTGGACCCTCAGACTCAAAGTAAGTCTTCTTACTAACTCATTCTCCTTAATCTCTGTCAAGTGATCAGTCCAAATATGACCCTGACATAAACTTCAGAAATAAACCTTTCCCTTCACACATAAAGTAAGTGTCCTGACAACAGAAACCTTCTCATCATCTCCAGCTGTAGCCCTTTTTTTTATATTTACAGCTTTGTAATCAGAGAGTTGATCAAAGATTCACAGAAATAAAGGACCGTTTATAATAATAAAATTATAATTATAAGTCAAATCAATATTCAAACCAAACGCAGATTGTCTCCACATTTCTCCTCCAACAGATCGTTAGTTTTTATGAACGCTCAGATGAGCGAGTCGTTTTCTCATCTCCTTTCCTAAAGGATGGTCCAGTGTTTCCTAAAGGAGGTTAAAAAGGAAGCATTGACCCACCTTTCCATAGCTTTTAGAGAATTCAAATCGCTCTTTTAATCGCCGCCACTTAAACGCTTCCTGGTCATTTCACTCAATTAGGAACCTTCCTGACAGAAAAAGACAATTTGAACAAACCCACAGACAGGAAGAAGCTCTAAAGACACAAGACACGGGGAAAAACTACAACATAAAACAGGAAACACTGACGACTAAACACAGGAAACAGAAAACCTTTAACCAGGAAGAAGAAGATAAACACAACATGAGTGTGCATGTTGGCCATTAAAAAAACAAGAACATCACCTCGTCTGGGTGCCCAGACTTGTGATTTTTGTTTTGCTGTGGTATCTAAAGAGGTATTCATGTGATGGAAATATAACACAAGGTTTGTTATTGCAGACAGAGAGCAGAGTCTCCTGTACCCAGCTGTCTGTCTATGAAGAGTGATCTGTCCAAAGAAGATCCTCTAAATTTCCGGAAAGAATCTGGACCCTCAGACACAAAGTAAGTCTTCATACTAACTTATTCTCCTTGTAGTCACCTAACTCACTCACCTTGTAAATCTAATCTCTGAAGAATGATCGGTCCAAATATGACTTTGATGTAAACATCAGAAATAAACCTTTCCCTTCATACATAAAGTAAGACTCCTGTCAACAGAAACCTTCTCATCATCTCCAGCTGTAGCCCTTTTTTATATGTACAGCTTTGTAATCAAAGTGTTGATCAAAGATTCACAGAAATATAAAACTTGTTGGTTCTTTGCAGATTTGAGTGGAGCAGACAGAGAGCAGAGTCTCCTGTACCCAGCTGTCTGTCTATGAAGAGTGATCTGTCCAAAGATGATCCTCTAAATTTCCGGAAAGAATCTGGACCCTCAGACACAAAGTAAGAAAACGTATCGAGTCATTTTCGCTTCAGATTTCATTTCTATTCAAAGCCATCTTTATTTCCTGTTTATCAAATGTTTTAGTATTTGTGTCAGTATCTCGTGTTGATCAGATAAACAAAGGAGGTGGACCTAATATCAGAAACCAAAAATAGTTAATTTAACAAAAAAGGCAAAAGTGAAAAACGAGCTACTTCTTCAAACAGGGAGAAACACAAACGTCAGGGAGCCAGAGAGCAGATGAACCAGGAGCACGGGTAGGTAGGACAATGAACCGACCCAGAAGGGACAAAACACAACATACAAGGGGCGATCAAACATAGGTGAGAGAGACAAGACACAGGTGAAGACAAAGAGGGCGATCAAAGGTGGAGGGAAACACACGGGGGGCGTTCAGATTGTCCGTCCTATCTCCTTTCACTATCCTCTTTACCTTAACCCTGTGAAAACATCACAGGGTTGAAGAACGGTGTTAGGAGGATTCATTAAGGACAATCAGACCACTGTTCCACTCGGTGACGTACTGATAATGTGACGGCGGTGGAGGGTAGTGACGCACGGCTGCCGTGGTGAAACTACAATGTTCAGAAAATGGACCAATAAAAATCTTTCTTTCTTTTTACCGGTGAAATATTCCTAATAACCACGAGGTGTGAATCTAAATAAAAGGAATATAAACTACCAGGATACTTCACATTGATGGTTTACAAAATCAGCATCACCTTCAGAGTTCACCTCTGGGTTTAAGATCAAAGTTGTTCAATTATTGAAGTCATAACTTCCATGATCTGCATCCCTTTTCCTTTTTTATTTCAATATCTCGTATTAAATCAACATCAAACAACTAAACTAAACGTGATACAAGAATGTATAAAAGCAACGCTCACCTTCTTCACACACCAAATAAAAAAATTATAATTATAAGTCAAATCAATATTCAAACCAAACGCAGATTGTCTCCACATTTCTCCTCCAACAGATCGTTAGTTTTTATGAACGCTCAGATGAGCGAGTCGTTTTCTCATCTCCTTTCCTAAAGGATGGTCCAGTGTTTCCTAAAGGAGGTTAAAAAGGAAGCATTGACCCACCTTTCCATAGCTTTTAGAGAATTCAAATCGCTCTTTTAATCGCCGCCACTTAAACGCTTCCTGGTCATTTCACTCAATTAGGAACCTTCCTGACAGAAAAAGACAATTTGGACAAACCCACAGACAGGAAGAAGCTCTAAAGACACAAGACACGGGGAAAAACTACAACATAAAACAGGAAACACTGACGACTAAACACAGGAAACAGAAAACCTTGAACCAGGAAGAAGAAGATAAACACAACATGAGTGATGAACAATAAAAAAATAAAACAGGAAGTGAATTCTTGGCACTGAAATGAACCAAATCTGATCTTTTCTGTATCACCACTGTGTGCATGTTGGTCATTAAAAAAACAAGAACATGACCTCGTCTAGGTGCCCAGACTTGTGATTTTTGTTTGCTGTGGTATCTAAAGAGGTATTCATGTGATGGAAATATAACACAAGGTTTGTTATTGCAGACAGAGAGCAGAGTCTCCTGTACCCAGCTGTTTGTCTCTGAAGAGTGATCGGTCCAAAGATGATCCTCTAAATTTCCGGAAAGAATCTGGACCCTCAGACACAAAGTAAGTCTTCATACTAACTTATTCTCCTTGTAGTCACCTAACTCACTCACCTTGTAAATCTAATCTCTGAAGAATGATCGGTCCAAATATGACTTTGATGTAAACATCAGAAATAAACCTTTCCCTTCATACATAAAGTAAGACTCCTGTCAACAGAAACCTTCTCATCATCTCCAGCTGTAGCCCTTTTTTATATGTACAGCTTTGTAATCAAAGTGTTGATCAAAGATTCACAGAAATATAAAACTTGTTGGTTCTTTGCAGATTTGAGTGGAGCAGACAGAGAGCAGAGTCTCCTGTACCCAGCTGTCTGTCTATGAAGACTGATCTGTCCAAAGAGGAATCTGTAAATTTCCGGAAAGAATCTGGACCCTCAGACACAAAGTAAGAAAACGTATCGAGTCATTTTCGCTTCAGATTTCATTTCTATTCAAAGCCATCTTTATTTCCTGTTTATCAAATGTTTTAGTATTTGTGTCAGTATCTCGTGTTGATCAGATAAACAAAGGAGGTGGACCTAATATCAGAAACCAAAAACAGTTCATTTAACAAAAAAGGCAAAAGTGAAAAACGAGCTACTTCTTCAAACAAGGAGAAACACAAACGTCAGGGAGCCAGAGAGCAGATGAACCAGGAGCACGGGTAGGTAGGACAATGAACCGACCCAGAAGGGACAAAACACAACATACAAGGGGCGATCAAACATAGGTGAGAGAGACAAGACACAGGTGAAGACAAAGAGGGCGATCAAAGGTGGAGGGAAACACACGGGGGGCGTTCAGATTGTCCGTCCTATCTCCTTTCACTATCCTCTTTACCTTAACCCTGTGAAAACATCACAGGGTTGAAGAACGGTGTTAGGAGGATTCATTAAGGACAATCAGACCACTTTTCCACTCGGTGACGTACTGATAATGTGACGGCGGTGGAGGGTAGTGACGCACGGCTGCCGTGGTGAAACTACAATGTTCAGAAAATGGACCAATAAAAATCTTTCTTTCTTTTTACCAGTGAAATATTCCTAATAACCACGAGGTGTGAATCTAAATAAAAGGAATATAAACTACCAGGATACTTCACATTGATGGTTTACAAAATCAGCATCACCTTCAGAGTTCACCTCTGGGTTTAAGATCAAAGTTGTTCAATTATTGAAGTCATAACTTCCATGATCTGCATCCCTTTTCCTTTTTTATTTCAATATCTCGTATTAAATCAACATCAAACAACTAAACTAAACGTGATACAAGAATGTATAAAAGCAACGCTCACCTTCTTCACACACCAAATAAAAAAATAATAATTATAAGTCAAATCAATATTCAAACCAAACGCAGATCGTCTCCACATTTCTCCTCCAACAGATCGTTAGTTTTTATGAACGCTCAGATGAGCGAGTCGTTTTCTCATCTCCTTTCCTAAAGGATGGTCCAGTGTTTCCTAAAGGAGGTCCATAGCTTTTAGAGAATTCAAATCGCTCTTTTAATCGCCGCCACTTAAACGCTTCCTGGTCATTTCACTCAATTAGGAACCTTCCTGACAGAAAAAGACAATCTGAACAAACCCACAGACAGGAAGAAGCTCTAAAGACACAAGACACGGGGAAAAACTACAACATAAAACAGGAAACACTGACGACTAAACACAGGAAACAGAAAACCTTGAACCAGGAAGAAGAAGATAAACACAACATGAGTGATGAACAATAAAAAAATAAAACAGGAAGTGAATTCTTGGCACTGAAATGAACCAAATCTGATCTTTTCTGTATCACCACTGTGTGCCTGTTGGTCATTAAAAAAACAAGAACATGACCTCGTCTAGGTGCCCAGACTTGTGATTTTTGTTTGCTGTGGTATCTAAAGAGGTATTCATGTGATGGAAATATAACACAAGGTTTGTTATTGCAGACAGAGAGCAGAGTCTCCTGTACCCAGCTGTTTGTCTCTGAAGAGTGATCTGTCCAAAGATGATCCTCTAAATTTCCGGAAAGAATCTGGACGCTCAGACACAAAGTAAGTCTTCATACTAACTTATTCTCCTTGTAGTCACCTAACTCACTCACCTTGTAAATCTAATCTCTGAAGAATGATCGGTCCAAATATGACTTTGATGTAAACATCAGAAATAAACCTTTCCCTTCATACATAAAGTAAGACTCCTGTCAACAGAAACCTTCTCATCATCTCCAGCTGGAGCCCTTTTTTATATGTACAGCTTTGTAATCAAAGTGTTGATCAAAGATTCACAGAAATATAAAACTTGTTGGTTCTTTGCAGATTTGAGTGGAGCAGACAGAGAGCAGAGTCTCCTGTACCCAGCTGTCTGTCTATGAAGAGTGATCTGTCCAAAGAGGAATCTGTAAATTTCCGGAAAGAATCTGGACCCTCAGACACAAAGTAAGAAAACGTATCGAGTCATTTTCGCTTCAGATTTCATTTCTATTCAAAGCCATCTTTATTTCCTGTTTATCAAATGTTTTAGTATTTGTGTCAGTATCTCGTGTTGATCAGATAAACAAAGGAGGTGGACCTAATATCAGAAACCAAAAATAGTTAATTTAACAAAAAAGGCAAAAGTGAAAAACGAGCTACTTCTTCAAACAGGGAGAAACACAAACGTCAGGGAGCCAGAGAGCAGATGAACCAGGAGCACGGGTAGGTAGGACAATGAACCGACCCAGAAGGGACAAAACACAACATACAAGGGGCGATCAAACATAGGTGAGAGAGACAAGACACAGGTGAAGACAAAGAGGGCGATCAAAGGTGGAGGGAAACACACGGGGGGCGTTCAGATTGTCCGTCCTATCTCCTTTCACTATCCTCTTTACCTTAACCCTGTGAAAACATCACAGGGTTGAAGAACGGTGTTAGGAGGATTCATTAAGGACAATCAGACCACTTTTCCACTCGGTGACGTACTGATAATGTGACGGCGGTGGAGGGTAGTGACGCACGGCTGCCGTGGTGAAACTACAATGTTCAGAAAATGGACCAATAAAAATCTTTCTTTCTTTTTACCGGTGAAATATTCCTAATAACCACGAGGTGTGAATCTAAATAAAAGGAATATAAACTACCAGGATACTTCACATTGATGGTTTACAAAATCAGCATCACCTTCAGAGTTCACCTCTGGGTTTAAGATCAAAGTTGTTCAATTATTGAAGTCATAACTTCCATGATCTGCATCCCTTTTCCTTTTTTATTTCAATGTCTCGTATTAAATCAACATCAAACAACTAAACTAAACGTGATACAAGAATGTATAAAAGCAACGCTCACCTTCTTCACACACCAAATAAAAAAATTATAATTATAAGTCAAATCAATATTCAAACCAAACGCAGATTGTCTCCACATTTCTCCTCCAACAGATCGTTAGTTTTTATGAACGCTCAGATGAACGAGTTGTTTTGAAAGTGCACTTTCTCATCTCCTTTCCTAAAGGATGGTCCAGTGTTTCCTAAAGGAGGTTAAAAAGGAAGCATTGACCCACCTTTCCATAGCTTTTAGAGAATTCAAATCGCTCTTTTAATCGCCGCCACTTAAACGCTTCCTGGTCATTTCACTCAATTAGGAACCTTCCTGACAGAAAAAGACAATTTGGACAAACCCACAGACAGGAAGAAGCTCTAAAGACACAAGACACGGGGAAAAACTACAACATAAAACAGGAAACACTGACGACTAAACACAGGAAACAGAAAACCTTTAACCAGGAAGAAGAAGATAAAATACACAACATGAGTGTGCATGTTGGTCATTAAAAAAACAAGAACATGACCTCGTCTAGGTGTCCAGACTTGTGATTTTTGTTTGCTGTGGTATCTAAAGAGGTATTCATGTGATGGAAATATAACACAAGGTTTGTTATTGCAGACAGAGAGCAGAGTCTCCTGTACCCAGCTGTTTGTCTCTGAAGAGTGATCGGTCCAAAGAAGACTTGATACTCTTCCATAAAGAAGCTGGACGCTCAGACACAAAGTAAGTCTTCTTACTAACTTATTCTCCTTGTAGTCACCTAACTCACTCACCTTGTAAATCTAATCTCTGAAGAATGATCGGTCCAAATATGACTTTGATGTAAACATCAGAAATAAACCTTTCCCTTCATACATAAAGTAAGACTCCTGTCAACAGAAACCTTCTCATCATCTTCAGCTGTAGCCCTTTTTTATATGTACAGCTTTGTAATCAAAGTGTTGATCAAAGATTCACAGAAATATAAAACTTGTTGGTTCTTTGCAGATGTGAGTCGAGCAGACAGAGAGCAGAGTCTCCTGTACCCAGCTGTCTGTCTCTGAAGAGTGATCGGTCCAGACGTGAACCTCTAAACTTCAGTAAAGAAGCTGGACGCTCAGACACGAAGTAAGTCTTCTTACTAACTCATTCTCACTTCAGATGTTTCCTTGTAGGGTCGGTCAGACACCTTGTAAATCTGTAATCTAAGAGGACTCTTACAAACCTTTGAACCTGCAACACGCAGGAGAGCGAGTGTTACCATCTTCACTGCCCTGGGAGCATTTTAAACAAACAAAACAGATATTTTTGTCTGCTTTTTAGCTGGGCCTTGTGCACCATGATACTACTGATCCAACACAGTGTAATTCAAAATGTTTCACCATGTCTCACCTGAGTTCAAAGGTGGACAAACCAAAGCTCATCTGTCTGAAGTGAAACAGTTAATGACAGGATGAGACTCTTTGATTTTCTGACTGTGAAGAAGCTGCACATGATGTTCAGTCTGACTGAATCAAATGAATCCAAACAGAAGAAAGAAGGCGTTACCTGCTCTCTGGGATCTTCTGACTGTTCAGATTGTGTTTGATAAATCTTCATATTTTCTATCAGTCAACCATCAGTTTAGATCTAAAGACATGTCTTCACAGGAGGACGAAGAGGACTCATGTTAGAGAGGAGCAGACGTCCTGTCCTGGGTGTCAGGATGTCCTGAAGGATCCAGTCTCTGCCAGCTGTGGACACTGGTTCTGCAGACAGTGCATCACTTCATACTGGGACCAGTCTGGTTCACCAGGACACTCGTCCTGTCCTCAGTGTGGAAAAAGATCCAGACCAGGACTTGGACTGCAGACAGTCAGTCAGAGCAGCACTGAACAAAGTAAGACTGTACACCTTTGTGCTTCTGTGATCTCCTCCTAAAACACGACTTTTATTGGTCAAAAGTCTAGAAATTAAAACTCTTTTTACTTCTTTTACAAAAACATCTGAAAACAGTAATCAGATTCTGTCATTCTCTCTTTCAGTAGATCAGCAGGAGGTTTTAGATCAACATAAGGTCAGTCTGAGGACGAGATGTGAACGTGTGACTGAAGGAAGTGATGAAACAGGAAGAAGAATCCACCTCAACAGGATCTACACTGAGCTCTTCATCACAGAGGGACAGAGTGAAGAGGCGAACACCCAACATGAGGTGAGACAGATTGAGACAGACTCTAAAAAGAAGAAGACCATCCATGAGACTCCAATCAAGTGCCAGGACATCTTTAAAGCCTTACCCGACCAACAGGAACCAAAGACAGGAGCTCAACCCGACCAACAGGAACCAAACACAGAAACTCAACCCGACCAACAGGAACCCATCAGAGTGGTTCTGACAAACGGCGTGGCTGGTGTTGGAAAAACCTTCTCAGTGCAGAAGTTCACTCTGGACTGGGCCGAGGGCTCAGAGAACCAAGACATCAGTCTGGTGATCCTGCTTTCATTCAGGGAGCTGAACTTGGTCAGAGATAAGCGTTACAGTCTTCTTGAGCTGATCCGTGTTTTCCATCCAACATTACAGAAGGTGGCAGCAGAGACGCTCGCTGTCTGTAAACTGTTGTTCATCTTTGACGGCCTGGATGAAAGCAGACTGTCATTGGACTTCACAAACAGGGAGGTTGTGTCTGATGTCACACAGAAGTCATCGTTAAACACACTGTTCACAAACCTCATCAAGGGGAATCTGCTCCCCTCAGCTCTCATCTGGATCACTTCTCGACCTGCAGCAGCCAATCAGATCCCTCCTTCATGTGTTGACAGGGTAACAGAAGTACGAGGCTTCACTGACGCCCAGAAGGAGGAGTACTTCAGGAGGAGGTTCAGTGATGAAGATCTGTCCAGCAGAATCATCTCACACATCCAGACATCCAGGAGCCTCCACATTATGTGTCTGATCCCGGTCTTCTGCTGGATCACTGCTACAGTTCTGGAGCACATGATGAGCACAGAGCAGAGAGGAGAGCTGCCCAAGACCCTGACTGACATGTACTCACACTTCCTGCTGGTTCAGACAAAGAGGAAGAAGAACAAGTATGGTGAGGGACATCAGATGAGTCCAGATGAGCTGACAGAGGCCGACAGGGAAGTTCTTCTGAAGCTGGGAAGGCTGGCGTTTGAACATCTGGAGGACGGAAACATCATGTTCTACCAAGAAGACCTGGAGCGGTGTGGTCTGGATGTCACAGAGGCCTCGGTGTACTCAGGAGTTTGTACAGAGATCTTCAAAACAGAGTGTGTGATGTTCCAGAAAACAGTCTACTGCTTTGTTCATCTGAGCGTTCAGGAGTTTCTGGCTGCAGTCTACATGTTCCACTGTTTCACCAACAGGAACACAACAGTACTGAAGGATTTTCTAGGAGAAACACAAGTAGATTCACCTCTTGATGTTCTCCTAAAGGGAGCAATGGAGAAATCCCTGAAAAGTAAGAATGGTCATCTGGACCTGTTTGTTCGCTTCCTTCATGGTCTTTCTCTGAAGTCAAACCAGAGACTCTTAGGAGGCCTGCTGGGTCAGACACACAACAGTCCAGAGATGATCCAGAGAGTCACCAACAACCTGAAGAAGAAGAACACCAAAATCTCTCCTGACAGAAGCATCAACATCTTCCACTGTCTGACGGAGATGAAGGACCTCACAGTCCATCAGGAGATCCAAGAGTTCCTGAAGTCAGAGAACAAATCAAAGAAAAAACTCTCTGAGATCCACTGCTCTGCTCTGGCCTACATGCTGCAGATGTCCGAGGAGGTTCTGGATGAGTTGGACCTGAACAAGTACAAGGCATTAGAACAGGGACGACGGAGACTGATTCCAGCTGTGAGGAACTGCAGGAAGGCAAAGTAAGTCCAGATGTGATGATCATCATAAATCAGTGTCATGTACTAATTTACTTATTTTAATATAAACTAAACATAATCCTCTCTGTTCACCAAATAGTGTTCCTCTGTTAATGTTTAGGAGGAAGAGTCAGTCGTAGTTTTTTAGTTTTTTGTCCTGACTTCAAAACTTGATTTGATAGTTTTTTGAACACATTCAGGAGGAAAATCCCAAAGAAGTGACTGAGATGTCTGATGGTGTTAATCCCTGAAAAGAGAGATATCAGAGGCTGTGAGCGCCCCCTTCCAGCCTCTGCAGGCATTACCAATAAATCATGAGCTTCATAACTTAAAGTCTCAGCAGGTAGATCACAGATAAACTGTTCTTACAGGAGATCATTAACTTCACTACATTTTATTCTTTGCTGACTTGTTTGATTTCTGGATCATTCTGCAGCAGTCTCTGTATTTTCCTTTTTATAGAAGTGAACCAGACAGCACGAGAATGAGATCCTTCTTCATACTAAATTAAACTTCATTTGTTTCACTTCATCTGCAACATTTAGAAAATGATGGAAAGATGTAAAATGTGCAGGTTTGAAAACGAGTGAAGAGACTTTCAGTTTTGTGTCAGTGACAGATTCCACTGATGTGTAAAGTTAAGACCAAACAGGACAAACTGTTTAATCATCAAATGTTAGACGTAAATATCAAACACTTCTTTTATAAGTGATATTTCTCTATTTCATGTGTCACTACAGACTTTCTAACTGTGGACTCTCAGAGACTCACTGTGGCGTCGTGGCCTCAGCTCTGAAGTCCAACCCCTCCCATCTCAGAGAGCTGGACCTGAGTCAGAACTACCTGCAGGATTCAGGAGTGAAGCTGCTGTGTGAGGGACTGCAGAGTCCAAACTGCAGACTGGAGACTCTGAGGTCAGATCACTGACTGTAATATAGATATGAATATAATAGAAACTGTTTGAATGTATTGAAGGTTAGCAGCTTGAGATGCAACATCTAATCTCTAAGGGGTCCTAACACAAATATAAAGTCATACATAAACATCCAAACCAGCATTACTCAACAGACACACTTACAATCACACAAACACAGACAGACGTACAGTATAAAGAGCAACAACAGAGCATTTCATATTTGGGTTTTTTGTAAACTGAAAGTTTGAGACAAACAAAAACAAAAACAAGTTGTTTTTATTGGTATTCTATCATTAACATTTATTTATTTAATTCCAACCCACATCCTTAAATCGATGGTGCTCAGTATTGGTAGTTATATTTTCAGTCTTATCCTGAATTAAAATCTGAGCAAATTATTTTATGAAGAGAATTTATTGCAGGTTTTTCTACATTACAAGTTGTCAAATTTTATCAAATCTTTTAATCGCATATTTTTGTTCATCCTGGCACATTTATAGATCTTTCTTTAAACATTAAAGAATTCATTCATTATAAAAAATAACAATAAAGAAACGAGGAAAAGGTATGAAGAGAAAAACAATTAAATTAAGATTAAAGCCCTGTGTCCATGTAACAGTTTTTTTAATACCAGTGTCTTTCTTCAGTTGTTTTCAATGGGTAGATGTGTTTGCAGCAGAAAGCGACCGCCTTGATGAAAAGTGCAGCGTCTTTTCAACAAGCGCTCTGCCATTGTTGTGCAGCTGCTTCAAACGGCTCAAGTTAAAAATCTTTTAAAGTTTCAGAAAGGCGCTGCTGACGTCACCAGCGCTTTTTAAATGAACCAATCACAAGATAGAATGCCCGTTAGTCGTAATGTTGACAACAAAAACAATCTTGGCTGTTTCAGATTAAAATCTAATTAATCTTAGTCAGCCTAAAATATGACTGGAACCGGGCTTCACCGGGCTTGTTCATTCTCTATTCCTGGTGGAGCGAAACAAAGTATTTATTTTATTTTTCTTTAATCTTTTATTTAAGCAGGTTGGTCTCATTGAGATTAAGAACCTCTTTTTCACAGGAGACCTGGCCGAGACAATCAGCAGAAAAATCACAAAGTTACAGATACAAAAGGAGACAAAGTACAATTTACAAAACACAATATTTAGCATTATAATCGATCCATCTATGAGTCAAATCTGAGAGTCAGAAGCTCAAGCAGTCAAACTAAAACCATCGACATCCTGTAGAATCTGTTTCCAGGTCTTTCATTTCAGATTTAAAAACAGACTCCATTCTGCAACAGATTCCAGTCTGAGGGTGCAGAAAACTTAAAAAAACCTTTTCCCACTTTCTGTTTGTGCGTTTGTAACAGAGAGCATGAAAAGCTCCTGAGAACACAAAGAAGACTGTTCAGTACTTTTCTGTGTGATAAAAACACAGAGATAGTGAGGAAGCAGAAGCAGAATTGTCTCAAACTATTAATAAAGTTGTATCAGTGTAAGATTTAGTGAATACACAATCAGAATGATCCTCTAATCATTTAGAGAAAACTTGATTCATCAGGACAAAGTGATGTTGAGATACTCATCACAACCTGAACACATGTGACTGGATTATACATTGTTTTTATTCTTCTTTTATTCTTTATTCAGATTGAGGGGCTGCAGTTTGTCAAAGATCAGCTGTTCTTCTCTGGCCTCAGCTCTGAAGTCCAACGCCTCCCATCTCAGAGAGCTGGACCTGAGAGACAACAACAACCTGCAGGATTCAGGAGTGAAGCTGCTGTGTGATTATCTGCAGAGTCCAAACTGCAGACTGGAGACTCTGAGGTCAGATCATTGACTGTGTCATTCATTTGAATCATTTCAATCCACGTCTTCCATTCTTGCACATTTCAGGATTTATATATTTTTTCGAATATGAACTGGATGAAGCCGTTTCTGTCAATATTTTTATTCTTCTCCTGAACAAATCCCCAAAACCTTCCAAACACGGGACAAGAGTCAAAGATATTCTGATGATTGTCTTCCTGATCCCCACACTTCCTCCAGCAGTCACTACTTCCTGATCAAATGTATTTTGAGGAGATTTTTGGCCTCATAAAAACCCTCACGTTCATTTCAGTCAAATTCTCTCCAATATTTAGTTTGTGTTGTCTGAGTTTATTTCTGTTTCCCATCTCTCTTTGATTTTGTCTTCAATTGTGTTTGTTTAGATTTTATACACTTTTTTTGGTGGATCGTGGGTGTTGCCATTTTGTAGAACAAATATCATAAAGCGTGAGTGCAGGACAACATCGACACCTTCAGCTGCAGAAAAATATAGAAACAAAGGCAAGAGAAGCTTCAGGTTTAACAGGAGACATCAGAACTGAATCAGAGGAGGGACATACCCACAGATTTCTCTCTTCTGTGTTCATGAAGGCTATGATATAAAAAAGGTCAACAATTACACTTTAGAGAGGGGGGTGTATACATCGCCATGGAAACAGTAATGTGACTTGCTAAAAATCAATGTTTCTCTTTTTAATAAATTTAAGTGTTTTGTTTTCAAGACGGCTCGGTCTTAAAAGAGAAACTAAAAGGACAACACTTCAAAATGGTTTTATTATCGTGTTTGAACATTTTCAGGATTCAGCACCCAGTTGTTTGATGTTAAAATGAGGTGAGAGTGTTTTTTCTCACATTAGCTTTTAAAAGAGCCATAACTAGTCACAAAAGAGCCACATGTTGAGTATCACTGATTTAGAGTTTAGATTGAGTTTTTAAAACGTTTCTATATCCTGTCAAAGTTTTCCAGATTTAGGAATCATCTTCATGCAGAGATTTCTGATAATGTGGAGAAAAGTTTCAAACTCTTCATGAAGATTAAAAACAAGGTGCACATGAAGCCTCTGGTTTCCTCTGGTTCTGTTAAGAAGTGAAATCATGAAGACTTGTGATTCAATAACATCTGATTTGATAAATGTAGTAACATCACAGAGCTGACTCAGATCAGCATTCTGTTCTTCATCTGTGCTCATGAACAGCTGGATGAATGTTGAGCTGACATTTGGAGGATTTAGATTTAGTGAATACACAATCAGAAATGATCCTCTCATCCAGTTGTTCCCAACTTTTTCTAAATCTCTACCCACTTTTAAGTCTCAAAAATGTTTGCAGCCCACCTCCGACCCCATAAACACAGAGGACATATAATGTATGCTCAGAGAACTGGTTTATTTAAGATTGAACATAAAGGACCGAACTGAATACAGGAGAAACATGTCTGAAGCTCCACAGTCACTAACACACACACACACACACACACACACACACACACACACACACACACACACACACACACACTCACACAGACACACAGACACACACACAAATGAAAAGAAAGCGGCTGTCTGTAACAGGCTAATTAACAAATGATTCATTTATAACGGCATCCTTCAACAATGGAGAAATGCATTCTCATATATAACAATTTGACCTCCAATATCAGATCCACATAAAATCCAAATATCAAAAGAAGTTGATTAAATAGATAGGCTCAAAAAAAAAAACACAAACCTTTTCATATCCTTTTACATGTTACTGAGTTTTAAAATTTAAAACATTATTCTGTTTATTTTTATTTTTATATAATTACATCTCCCCCCACAAAAATCATACTATTTTTTAAATTAATTGGCGACCCACTTGCAATACCTTCAGGCCCACCAGGGGGCCGCGGCCCACAGATTGGGAATCACTGATCTAATCATTTAGAGAAAACTTGATTCATCAGAACAAAGTGATGTTGAGATGCTCATCACAACCTGAACACACGTGACTGGATTATACATTATTTTTATTCTTCTTTTATTCTTTATTCAGATTGACACACTGCAGTTTGTCAGAGATCAGCTGTTCTTCTCTGGCCTCAGCTCTGACGTCCAACCCCTCCCATCTCAGAGAGCTGGACCTGAGTCACAACAACCTGCAGGATTCAGGAGTGAAGCTGCTGTGTGATTATCTGCAGAGTCCAAACTGCAGACTGGAGACTCTGAGGTCAGATCACTGACTGTGTCATTAAACACTATCTAAAGCTGTCTTCCCTCACTATCACCTCACTAGATAGTGTTATGTATATAAATGTTTAGTTAGCTGGAGATGAACTTGTAATAGCTGTTGATTGAGTTTCATTGACTTTGTTCAATAAACTCTATGGTTTAAGAGCAGTTGTCTGTTATTACGGGTGTAATAACAGCTGGGTGTGAGGTCTAGTGTGTGGATTCACGCCATCCAGTTATTTAAATACAGATGTTTATTAATTAATAATATTGGTATTTAATTAATTAATTTTGGTTCACTGTCACTACATCTTTTATTCTTTATTCAGATTGATTGACTGCAGGTTGTCAGAGATCAGCTGTTCTTCTCTGGACTCAGCTCTGAAGTCCAACCCCTCCCATCTCACAGAGCTGGACCTGACCTTCAACAAGCTGCAGGATTCAGACGTGAAGCTGCTGTGTGACCTGAAGAAGAATCCCAACTATCGACTGCAGACTCTGAGGTCAGTGTCTCAGTGTTCTTTTAACCCTCCACATATTTTAATTTGAATGTATTTATTTAATAGAGACAATGTGATTTAACATAGTTTCAATACAAAGCATGAAACTGATGTGCTGCATTAAGAGTTTATAGCTGTTCCTAATTTCAAACTTGTGTCTCTAGTTGGACCTTTGTCTAAACAGCAGAGTAAAATGTACAACACTTGATCACATTAAACCACATAACACTACATGACAATACATTAAAATACATCTACCACAATATGACCATGTGTTGTATATAATCCAGTTTAAATGACAGATTTAAGATGCAGTTTTAAAGTGGCTCTGGTTTGCTTTCAGCCAGCATTTCAGGGTTTCTGTGAAAGATTTTAAATCTGAGATTAATACGTGCAGACGCCTGCCTAAAACAGAGCCAGCCTTTTTATCATCTTGTCCAGCTGCTTATTAGGAACTCTTTCTAGGGATTACAAAGACCTGATCTTCAGAGCATGAAGAGAGATGTGTTGATGATTTATGATTTCTGTCATCTCTCTTCTTCTCTCATTAGATACTGATGATCTCTGTCATGATGTGAGCGATCAGGACTCTGGTGGTGCAGAGAGGAGCAGCTAATGATCCACAGAGGAGGAACCTCCACCATCTTGTGTGTGGAGAAGCTCTGCAAGCTGAGGAGAGCTTCATCCATCAGGGACTGACAGAGGAATCAGCTCACACTTCATTTCAGTCATATTTCTTTTTTTCTTTAATTCTATTTGTAATCACACATATTCAGAGACATTAAAGTACAGTCATTTGTGCTTAAACAATAGAGTGATTCCTCCTTTTATGTGTTTGTGCTTTAACACAGAACAAAATAAATCAGATGGAAAAAATATAAAACACCAAAAAATCCAATGTAAGAGATGAGGTGATTTCCCACTGAAAAGAAAAACAAAGTATACAGGGGTTCATAACTAAAGGAAAAGCAGTTGAAAGAAAAGATGGGAGTTTAGGGGAGATATAGGATTTTCATTTTATCCAGAGATCCTCAAAAGAGTTTTTGTGAAGCTTCAGAGAACAAGTGATCTGTGTCATTGAATAGATTCCATGAACTACATGGTAGCAGTCTTCCACTGGTGGAGGAACATTTCTTTATGGCCTTTCTGCCAGCAATGCTCAGGCTTCCAAATGAGTATTTGGTTTGGTGGATGAATGCAGGTTAGCAAGGAAGACTTGGTCCCATTCCTGGGTAACATCTGACTTTAAAGACATCTGTTGGTTCTCTGTGGATCTCAAAGCAGAAGCTGTGTTTGTTAGGACAGAACAGCTGGTAGTGATTTGCTTCCTGTGAGCCACAATTCCTCCAGCAGCTAGAAGAGTCTATGGGTACATCTCAGTTCCCTTCATTGCATCCAAGTGTCCTCCACTTGTGTCTTAGTCCCTCCCAGCAGAGATGCACAGAGATATTGGCTGTCAGTAAAAAGACTTGGGTAAAGTCAGCTCTCTCCTCAGATCTCCCTCCTCTCTCCTTCTTTCAGTATAAGAGCTTTGGGAACATCCTTAACACGGCCGGTCTAGAACTATGTGGGGTTGGGCCCAGGAGCCAGGAGATAGCACTGAAGAGAAGTGAGAAAGAGTCTGCGTCATGAGATTTCTGAACAGCTTTAATAAAGTATCTAATCAGACTCTTCCAACCCAATGTTCTCCAGGAGATGGAGCTTGGGATCTTCCACTCAAAGTCACAGTTTTTTCCCAAAAGCTTCTTCACAGATGTGGAAGTTAGTTTCCTTTTCCCGTTTGTGTTTGATGTAGATTGTATTTTCTCTGTGTTCCTCTTGTAGCCCTCTATACAACCTGCAAATGATTTGAATCCCAGAGTCCCCTCTATAGGCAGCTATGAAAACTTTTATAAGATTATTGTCAAAGACTTTTTCAGTCTCTGTCATCAAACGGTTTAAATGGTGGCGTATTTGAAGAAATCTTGAAGCAAAGAGTCTTTTCAGTGTTTGGAAATGTTTGCTGGTTAAAAAAAGAAGAGTAAGAGGAGAGGCCTTGTTTTGTCCATCTCTTGTAAGGAACATCCAGTTTGTTGGGGGTGAAGTCGGGGTCATGCCAGCACCACCTCAGTATCTTTATTTCATCAGACAGGCCAGTCCTGCTGATAATACTGAACCATGTTTTCAGGACCAATTCCTCCAGCTATTCCCTTTATCCAGGAGCTTTTCAACCAATCTTTGATCCCCTAAACATGCCTGGATTGGGACGCTCTCTGACAAATTCTCTTCAATAGTTTTCCATCTGGCTTGATAATCAGATCTGCACCAGCAAACCAGGGTTCTCAACTGTGCAGATATATAATAATGTCTTAGACCGCCCTTCTTCTTCTGCAGTTGAAGAGTTTGAAATCTTCTCCTTGGTCTTTTCCCTCGCCATATGTACCGTGATATTAGTCTATCCCACTCATTGAACAGTTTCTCTCTTCTTTCTATTGGAAGAGTCTGAAACAAACAGAAGATTCTGGACAAGATGTTCATTCTCACAGACTCCATCCTCCACTCCAAGCTTCATATTGGAATTCCATCTCCTGACATCCTCCTGTATTTGTGTCTTCAATAAAGTCAAGTTCATATAAATGAGTCAAAACTTTCAGGATGTTCACTCTCAAGTATTTTATTTGTGTTGTTTAAAGATGGGAAAGAAGTAACCAATGCTTGAATTTACTGTTACTTTATCTCGCTCTGTTTCTTTTACCATATATCATATAACCAAAATGTTCAACTTCTTTTTACTCTTTTTTTTTATTAACATATAATCCATCCAGCAAATCCACCTCTTGTGCCTGGCTCACCTTTTATACCTTTAATATTATTGTCTTGAGTGGTGGCTTGGCTTAAAGCTTCAATAAAGATGTCTGACAGTAAGGGGCTTATTGGGCATCCCCTCTGTCTAACTGACATGACTTTGATGTGGCTCCGTTCACTTTGATTCTTGCACTTGGGCTTATATAAAGTGCTTGAATAGTCTGAATGAAGGTCTGCTGAAATCCAAAATGTTCTCCTACTCTATAAAGAAAGTCCCAGTTGAGCCGATCGAAGGCTTTTACGGCATCAAGACTCAACAATACTGCCTGGAGTTTATTCTCATCAATATGTTCAATGAAATGAAATGTTGGGTGAATATTATGATGATTATATGGTGATAATAAAACTGAATGAACTGAAGAATACACAGAGTATGTGTCTCTTTCTTTGTTTTTCAAAACCTGAGAACCGTACCCAACCCAAATGTTTGTGTAGCGTTACAGCCCGAGTAGAGACCCAGCTGTGTTAGTTCACTGATTTCACATACACAGGTACATGTGGAAAGAGCTACTCTTTTTGCAACATACTTAAATGATACAGATGTTTGGTCAGAGGTTGGTCAATGATGACTCACGCTTCGTCAATAAACTCATTTTTAGTGTTTAGATGGAATCAAACAGTGGTCTTCTGTTTCTGATCATATTCGATTTATCCTGTATCAGTTTTGTAAAGTTTTCAATATCATATATAATTATATATATAGTTATTAATTAGTTTCGTAGCAAACGTTAGCAGCTGATTGAAAAACACCTCTCCATACCTGTATTTAACAGATAAAAGTATAATTAGTCTTAATGTAAATTGTTAATTGATTGATGTAGAGAAGCTGTGATAGATGTAAATATTAATGTGCATTTTTCTGGGTAGATACCAAAAGGAACTGGTTTTCTGGCTTCACATTATTAATCTGCTGTTTTAGTGTATCATATATTGAAGATAGTTTTCTACATATGTGCATGATTGTATTTAATGTACAGTATGTATCTCTCTCTCTATTTGAACTTATTATGAATGAATGTGTAATGTATGATTGTAAACGCAGAGCCGTTGAAAGTTTGCTCAGAGGGGAGATGCTTGACTCCACACACGACCTGCTGATTGTACTTTTATCTGTTGAATACAGAATACAAGAACTACAAGCTGTCTCCTGAGACATTGCCGAAACACCAGAACACAACGCAGAACTTATACACGGGTCACACGAGTCTAGAATGGATCTCCTGGAACGTGGACTGATGCTGTGGCAGCGCCAGAAGAACAGCTCCCCAGTCAACCCCTGAAAGGTTCAATTCATGGGAGAGGCTGGGAATGACACTGGAAGGTAGCTCAAACATTTTTTAGTTTTTTGGTTTTGAACTCTTTACTTATCTGTTTTTTCCCACAAAACATAAAACAGAATTTGAGACAAGATCAGTGATGCAAAAATACTGGGAAAAAACAAATAAAAGACAGGTACAAAACATACTGCATACATAGACACAGCTGCATATGATGCAACTCTGCGTTAAGATTCACATCATACAACTTAATAATAAAGAGAAATAAACAGGGCTCATTTCCACGACTTAGAGTTCAACCTTCACAGCCCAAGTTTTTCACTTTGTCAGGTGTTTTCCGACTGTGCTCCACCTCCGATCAAAACGCTCCACTTTTTCCATGAGATAAACTCGTCTCAATCTTTGCTTCCATTCAGCCACATTCGCTAGTTTAACATTCTTTTGCTGTTTTATTTTTCTTGGCGACCAATAATAAAATATTCAGAATATATCTTTGGTCATCAGTGAAAAGACCACCCGGTATAGCACCAAGTAGGTTGAACTGAACCTTTAATGGATTTTCACTTTTCATCATTTTCTCCTCTTTAATATTTTTCCAGTATTTTGAAATAACTGGACAGTCCCAAAGTATGTGCAGATCACCTGTTTTACTGCATTGTCTCCAGCAGAGGGCAGCAGAGGGATTTGTAACACAACTTCATTCGTTGAATTGTGTCCACTGCTGACTGTTGAAGCCTTTATGGGTGTTGTTGAATATTTGATCCCAATACTCGTCTTCTATAATGGTATTAGTTTCCAGTTCCCATTTTTCTTTGATATAATTATTCTGACTCAAGTCTTTTATAGAGATGGGAAACATATTTACCTGGAGTTGTCTTCTCAGCCAGGGAGTTCTGGGCCTCAGTTGTCTCTGTTGGCCCACGCAGCTGCAGCACACTCAAGCGCTGGTCCGAGAATGACTCTGATCCCTGCTGACCCACTTTTCCAAAAAAGCTCTGGAAAACTGCAATTAGCTCATGTTGAAATGATCAACGAATGCTCCAAACAAATTTTCCGTCCAAGAAAAGTTAAATCTAAAGAGCTATCATGAAGAGCTATTGTGGCCTCCGTGATGAAAGAGCCTCCGCTCCTGACAACAAAAAAAGATTGTCCGTCTTTCTCTGTGCCATCCTTCTACTCTGTGGAGACATCCACGTAAATCCTGGACTGGTGGATATCTCCCACCATAACCACGGCGCAGAGCTACAATCTACTACGTGGCATCAGGCCACAGCACCACCCGACTCCTGTATTTTCCTCCTTGAGCAGTCACCTATCTTGAGTGAGGCTTTGTTTAAGTTTGGGCCTCACTCACCGTGTGGAGCAACGATGAATGCCGAAACTGCTTCACCTATACCTCCCGTGCGCAACGCGCAGCCTGTGCACAGTGCATGGCTGGCAACTACCAACAAAGTGTCCACAAACTGATCTTGCACCTCAAGGTAACATGACTCCGATTAGATGCAACCATAGACTGGAAAATAAGTCTACAGCACATAAACAACCAGTTCCTCTTTCCACTACAACTGTAAAAGCAAAACAGAGTGCTATAAATGCTGCTTTCCACAAACAAGGAGCTACAAAAATGTTTCAGACTGTAAACCATGCTAAAGTTCTATGGGATCCAAAGCATAAGCCTAGAGGAATATTTGGTGGACATCTAAACATAAGGAGCATTGTATCTAAATCTGAACAGCTGGATCAGTTGCTTTCCAACTCCAACGTTGATTACCTAGGTTTGTCTGAAACATGGTTAACTCCATCTACTCATGATGGTATGTCCCAGGTAATAAAGTATTTAGGAGGGACAGAATCCATTACAAAGGCAGTGATGATCTATGTCAGAGAAAACATCCAATGTAACCAAATTACATTTTCTGAAAGCAACATGGAATATATTGGAGTCACCATTACACTATCTTCTCTAATGTCATTTATTGTCATTGCAGTTTACCGACCACCAGCTGCAAAAGATACATTTTTTGGTCAATTAAGTAATATACTCAAAATGTGTGATGACAAGGAAGTAATTTTATTGGGTGATCTAAACTTAAATTGGTTAGATAACAAACGCAGGAAAAAAAGGACATCACTGATACGTTTCAGATGAAACAAATGATAAAGGATCCCAGAAGAATAACCCAGTCTTCCAAAACCCTATTGGATTTGATATTCACAACTAAAAATGAGCGTATAATAAAAATATATAACTTAATCACCGGGCTATCAGATCACAACCTCACCCGAGTGGCCAGAAAATTGCTGAAAACTCGACGCAGAGATAAAAATGTCTTCATTGAGATTATTAAAGATGCAAAATATAACTGGAATCTGGAAAGGAGCGGCCAAAATACCAGTCCATACAGATAAAATCTAATGAAACAGAAATCACTGATAGCTTGAATATTGCTATCACTTTTAATGATTATTTTATCAATTCTGTCTTAGAAATAGGGTTGAAATTTTTACCAGCACTACCTTCCCCAAAACGTAGACCTAGAGATCTACAATCCTGACCTCTTGAATCTAGAAAGCATGAGGCAAAAGTAAATAAAATATTATCTACACTCTCAAGTTCCACTGCCAAAGACATACACGGACTTGATACAGTGTTATTGAAAAATCATAGAAATGACCTTACCACTTCAATAACACAAATAATCAATCAGTCCTTTCAGGACAGTATATTTCCCAGCACCTTAAAATATGCTATTGTTACGCCTGTACACATGTCTGAAGATAGGCAGGAGATATGCAATTACAGACCTATTAGCATACTTCCTGCCATATCAAAGGTCAAAGGTCCCTATTGCATCCTATGCATTTTGGGTTCAGGTCAAAACACTCCACTGAAACAGCGTGTTGTTATTTCATTGAGACATTGAAATCAAATCTGGACAAAGGAGGAGCGGTTGGAGCCGAATTTATAGATCTCCGTAAGGCTTTTGATACTGTCAACCACCAGGTACACCTATCCAAGCTGTCTAACTACAAAAACTACAAACATGGCTGCATGACTCCTGCCTAACACTCAACATTGATAAAACAGTCACTATGTATTTTTCTAACAAAAAATGCCGTAATGACTGGCCTAACATATCGGTAAACGGTCAAATAGTAAAAAATGTTGAAGAGGTTAAATATCTAGGCGTCATATTGGATCCAACACTGATCTTCAAGAAGCATGTAAAAAAAAAAAACTCAATCAAACTTTAAAATACAATCTCTCAATTTTCAGGCACATCAGATGCTCACTCTCCACTGAGGCATCTATGATGTTTCAATGATCCTCTCCCATATTTCTTACTGTATTACATGTTGGTCTCAGGCAATTGAAATCTGTTGAAAATGTTCATAAACAAGCTCTGAAAATATTTCACAGAAAATCACGGCAGTACCACCTTTGTCACATACTTAATCAATACAAACGGTAAATTTTGGAAATTTAATTCGATTTTCAAATATCCGGATGGTCCACAAAATCATACACAAAGCTGCTCCCCCTCCCCTGAAAAACTTTGTCCAGCTCTGCTCAGAAACCCCCTGCAGAACCACAAGTCCACCACTAGGGGGGAGTGTAGAGTCCCCGAGAGAGGATCTGCATTTGGTCAGTCCTCTGTCTCATACAAAGCCATAAAAGAATGGAACAATATACCCCATGAACTCAAAGTAAACACTGATTTCCATCTATTTTCAAAGCATGTAAAAAAATGGATTGTAAACAATCAATCATGCTCTCAACATTTTTTTTTCCTGCATGTATTTCCTGTTAGTATTCGGTATTTTAAATTTAACGATGCAAACATTATTTTAAAATGAAGCCTTTGTGTGGAGTCTTAACATATGTGTATTGTGACATGATGTGAATTTATAAGTTTTATGGCATTGTGTAAGTGTTGACCTGCCCAGGGACTGCAGATGGAAATTAGCAAACTGCTATAATCTGGTACGAAGCCTCTTTTCTCTGTGAGATTAATATTATTGTTTGTACATGGTCTCTGACAACTAAACTAATAAACTAAACTAAACTGAGAGAGAAGTTTACACTCTGACACACAAACACACACACGCACACACACACACACACACACACACACACACACAGCAGCTGATTTCCTGTAACTGGAGGAGGAAGTAGCAACACGTGATCCAGACTCATCTGAAAGTGTTCAGACAGTTCAGACATTTTATGGACAGAAGTGAAGAGAGAAGTAAAGAGTGAAGCAGGTGAGTGTTTATCCAGAGTTTTTATATCTTCACTTCTGTAGTCTCAGTTTCCTCCTCTGAACTGAACACAAACAGTTTCTAATGAAGTCACAGCTTACATTAATATGAGCTGTGTGTGTGTGTGTGTGTGTGTGTGTGTGTGTGTTAGATCAAACTGTTTCCTGTTTCTCTTGTTTTGCTCTCTCAGTGAGTGTTTCTGTTTCTCCTCTCAGGCTGACTTAAGATCAGATCATGGATGTGAGTTTAGAGGAAGAGGAGGACGGAGCAGAGACTCAGAACAGTGATTGCTCCAAAGTTCGTCCTTTTAACTTCAGTAAAGAATCTGGACCCTCAGACACAAAGTAAGTCTTCTTACTAATTCTTTGTCTCTTCAGATGTTTCCTTGTAGGGTCGGTCACCTTGTAAAGCTGTAATCTAATCTTATCTCTCTTACTCTCTTTACATTTTATCAGATCAGGAAACCGAGAAATTTAAAATATATATTTGCTTGATCCCCCCAACACACACACACACACACACACACACACACACACACACACACACACACACACACACACACACACACTGCATTAACATTGCAGACTGAAAACTATTTTTTTCCACAAATTATTCCACAAAACAAAATCTCTCTTGATTTAGCTTTGACAGCATTAGACATATATGTTATCATATAATCAGCCTGTATATTATTAGAGGTGTATCTCTATCTCAGCGTGTGCATTCAGCGCATGAACTGTCATCTAGCCTGCTGAGGAACTGTCACCTGTCTTCTGGCCTGCTAAGAAAGCCACAAATGGACAGTTCATATAAAGTTCAGAGGAGAGTTCATAAAGGTCCTCTTGTCTACTAAAGAAAAACCACAAAAGGGGAAGTTTTTGTCTTGTCTCATTTTGAAAGAAGTGTTGAATGAAATACATATCTGTGCATGCTTTTTTTGCTCGTGTCCATGGCAACCACCCACTGTTATGGTGTGTGGAAACTTATCTGACCTTTGCAGTACCCATATGCAAGTGATTTTTGTATTTCACAAGAAATTTTATGCAAGTTAATTTGATGCAGTGTATTACCCCACCTTATGCAGCAGATTTATTGGTCCCTTGCAGTGGCTTTATACAAATGTATATGATTCACATGTACTCATGCTTGCAACAGCATATAAATAGACATGAAATTCAGAGTTTTACGAACTGGTCGAGCCGAGCAGCCGACCCCGGATTCTTCCATCCTCAATAGCGGAGACTTTTTCTCACTTACAGGAGATAGACAGACTTTATATATATATTTCCCTACACCAAGGAGGGATTTATTTTAATTGTTACCAATTGTTGGATTTATTATTTGTTGTGTATTAATAAAAAAACAATAAAAGGGATGTAAGACTCACACCAAATAGAATTATTTTATTTGTTTCTTCACCCATGAGAGCCACCCTGGAGAAACAACAGGGGTCCTCAAGGTAAGAACGTTCTCCCCAGATCTTCCACAAGCCAAAGAGGGTAAGCATAGACGAAGGATCTGAACCCCGCCGATAGATCCAGAGACCGCAGGGTGAGAGCCTGAGGGGTTCAGTCCTCCGGTAGGAGAGGCAACCATTCCTCCTCCCATCCTCTGAGCAATGGGAAAGTAGCGAGTCTCGAAGCGTACTATATACTCTCGCCAAACCACGTCGAAACTATAGTCCAGTAGTACTCGGCCCAAAAAAGCAATTAAAGTGGGGAGTGCAAAAAGGGAAAGCTAAAAAATAAATAAAAGGAAGCCACCGTCCAGGCGCGGCATTAAAAGGAAGCCACCGTCCAAACCCGGCATAAAAAGGAAGCCACCGTCCAGACCCGGCAACAAAAGAGTGCCACCGTCCAGATGCGGCAACAACTCCTCCCGTCGAAAACGGAAGCTGAACTCTAAAAAAGGGTCACCGTCCAGACGTGACAGTAGCTTTTCCCCGGTGACTCAACACACCGATGGGGCAGGTGGCGGCGGACATTTTCACATCAAGGGACAACGCGCACTGCCCGTTGTTCTTCTCGCTGGGACGAGATTCGCCCCCGCTGGGCATAGATGCACTGGCGCAAGATTGGTCCCGAGGTCTGCTCTATGCTTTTCCCCCATTCAGTCTTCTCCCGTCTCTGTTGCAGAGAGTCCGGAGAGAGGAGGTGAGGATGATCTTGGTTGCCCCAAACTGGCCTCACATGGTGTGGTTTCTCAGAGCTAGTGTCTCTCCTAGACGGGAAGCCATGGGAACTTCCGGATCGTAGGGATCTCCTGAGCCAAGCGGAGGGGGCATTGCTCCATCCGTTTCCGCAGGACCTGAAACTCTGGGCTTGACCCCTGAATGGGCCAGTCTTTTAGGCATGGGGCTCACAAAGTCTGTAGTTCAGACTATTCAGAATACTCGAGCGCCATCAACCAGAGCAGCATACTCCTACCACTGGGAGCTCTTTGGGGCATGGTGCGGAGCGAGCAAATTGGACCCTCTGTCCTGTACAGCTCCCAAGTGACTTGGGTATCTGCAGGGGCTTCTGGAGGAGGGCAAATCACCGTCGACCCTGCGAGGTATAGTGGCAGCAATTAAAGCTGCTCGAGCGGGAACGCATGGGCTGGCTGTGGGTGACCGTGACCTCATCACACGGTTTCTGAAGGGGGCCCAGAGACAGAAGGCGTGCAGGAGGTTGGCCATCCCCGCATGGGATTTAGGCCTGGTATTGGCTGCCTTTCGAGCCCATGCAGCAGGTGGACATGAAGTGGCTGTCATTTAAGGAGGTATTCCTCATAGCCATAACATCAACTAGGAGAGTTTCGGAGCTACAGGCTCTGTCAACACATCAACACTGCTGTCGGTTTTTACCAGGGGGTGCAGGGGTCGTTCTCCGTCCTAATCCTGTTTTCCTGCCAAAGGTACTCTCTGAGTTTCATTTCAACAGTTCGGTAGAGCTGCGCTCTTTCCACCAGGATGAGCAGGATGACGAGGATCGGCCGGTTTCATTGCTATGCCCCGCAGAGCACTGAGGATCTATATGCGACGAATAGAGGGTTCCAGCAAAAACTGACCAATTGTTTGTCTGCTTCAAGCCCCAGTGCATCGGCCAGCCAGTGTCCAAGGCTAGGCTGTCACATTGGATTGTGGAGACAATTCAACAAGCCTACAGACAATCAGCTACCACACATATCGTTGTTTGGTCAGTTGGTCGAACTAGGATTTGACCTCCTGAGTGGCCACTATCCTCCCTACTTTACTGTGCTGTGGTTGCATCTGACGCCACAGCACCAGGTGGGGGCAGTCTCCGGTCACTATACACGGTGTAGAGCACTCTAGTGGCAGTGACATCTCATATGAGACAAATAACTATTCCTTGGAGATATTCAGGGTGGAGCAGGGTCCCCGTACATATGGAATATGTAAGGCCACTTGGAAACCGTGAAAATCAAATTTGAATCAGTGACTTCATGCACACCGGGGTCTGTGATGCCCGTGCATGGGCGACGTAGTGGTGTGTCTTACAGAAATATCCACGTCGACTGCCCCAGTGGGTCAGTTCCCCGTACATATAGAATATGTAACCGGTTGGAGAGATAATCTCTTCACTCAGAGAACCAAGGTTACAACGTAACCGAACGTTCTTCAGTCTTTATGAAAGCAGGAGGGTTAAAACACAAGAAACAATCTTCTCCCTGCAGACTATGAGCTGAATCCAAACAGAAGAAAGAAGGCGTTACCTGCTCTCTGTGATCATCTGACTGTTTAGATTGTGTTTGATAAATCTTCCTATTTTCTATCAGTCAACCATCAGTTTAGTTCTAAAGACATGTCTTCACAGGGGGACGAAGAGGACTCATGTTAGAGAGGAGCAGACGTCCTGTCCTCAGTATGGATCCAGACCAGGAGCTGGACTGCAGAGAGTCAGTGAGAGCAGCACTGAACAAAGTAAGACTGTACACCATTGTGCTTCTGTGATCTCCTCCTAAAACACGACTTTTATTGGTCAATGTCAAAAGTCTAGAAATTAAAACTCTTTTTACTTCTTTTACAAAAACATCTGAAAACAATAATCAGATTCTATCATTCTCTCTTTCAGTAGATCAGCAGGAGGTTTTAGATCAACATAAGGTCAGTCTGAGGACGAGATGTGAACATGTGACTGAAGGAAGTGATGAAACAGGAAGAAGAATCCACCTCAACAGGATCTACACTGAGCTCTACATCACAGAGGGGCAGAGTGAAGAGGTGAACACCCAACATGAGGTGAGACAGATTGAGACAGACTCTAAAAAGAAGACCCTCCATGAGACTCCAATCAAGTGCCAGGACATCTTTAAAGCCATACCCGACCAACAGGAACCAAATACAGGCGCTAAACCCGACCAACAGAAACCCATCAGAGTGGTTCTGACAAACGGCGTGGCTGGTGTTGGCAAAACCTTCTCAGTGCAGAAGTTCACTCTGGACTGGGCTGAGGGCTCAGAGAACCAAGACGTCAGTCTGCTGATCCTGCTTTCATTCAGGGAGCTGAACTTGGTCAGAGATAAGCGCTACAGTCTTCTTGAGCTGCTCCGTGTTTTCCATCCAACGTTACAAAAGGTGGCAGCGGAGACGCTCGCTGTCTGTAAACTGTTGTTCATCTTTGACGGCCTGGATGAAAGCAGACTGTCATTGGACTTCACAAACAGGGAGGTTGTGTCTGATGTCACACAGAAGTCATCGTTAAACACACTGTTCACAAACCTCATCGAGGGGAATCTGCTCCCCTCAGCTCTCATCTGGATCACTTCTCGACCTGCAGCAGCCAATCAGATTCCTCCTTCATGTGTCGACAGGGTAACAGAAGTACGAGGCTTCACTGACGCACAGAAGGAGGAGTACTTCAGGAGGAGGTTCAGTGATGAAGATGTGTCCAGCAGAATCATCTCACACATCCAGACATCCAGGAGCCTCCACATCATGTGTCTGATCCCGGTCTTCTGCTGGATCACTGCTACAGTTCTGGAGCACATGATGAGCACAGAGCAGAGAGGAGAGCTGCCCAAGACCCTGACTGACCTGTACTCACACTTCCTGCTGGTTCAGACACAGAGGAAGAAGAACAAGTATGGTGAGGGACATCAGATGAGTCCAGATGAGCTGACGGAAGCCGACAGGGAAGTTATTCTGAAGCTGGGGAAGCTGGCGTTCGAACATCTGGAGGACGGAAACATCATGTTCTACCAAGAAGACCTGGAGCGGTGTGGTCTGGATGTCACAGAGGCCTCGGTGTACTCAGGAGTTTGTACAGAGATCTTCAAATCAGAGAGTGTGATGTTCCAGAAAACAGTCTACTGCTTTGTTCATCTGAGCGTTCAGGAGTTTCTGGCTGCAGTCTACATGTTCCACTGTTTCACCAACAGCAACACAACAGTACTGGAGGCTTTTCTGGGAAAACATGTAGATTTAACTCTTGATGTTCTCCTTGAGGAAGCAATGGAGAAATCCCTTGAAAGTAAGAATGGTCACTTGGACCTGTTTGTTCGCTTTCTTCATGGACTGTTTCTGGAGTCAAACCAGAGACTCTTAGGAGGCCTGCTGGGTCAGACAGACAACAGTCCAGAATTGATCCAGAGAGTCATCAACAACCTGAAGAAGATGAACAGTAAAGATATCTCTCCTGACAGAAGCATCAACATCTTCCACTGTCTGACAGAGATGAAGGACCTCTCAGTCCATCAGGAGATCCAAGAGTTCCTGAAGTCAGGGAATAGATCAGAGAAGTATCTCTCTGTGATCCACTGCTCTGCTCTGGCCTACATGCTGCAGATGTCCGAGGAGGTTCTGGATGAGTTGGACCTGCAGAAATACAAAACATCAGTCCAGGGACGACAGAGACTGATTCCAGCTGTGAGGAACTGCAGGAAGGCAAAGTAAGTCCAGATGTGATGATCATTATAAATCAGTGTCATGTACTAATAGTGCTGGGTGACATGACCTCAAATCAATCTCACCATTAATTTAACATTTAACCTCAGTTAAGATTAATAAAAGATGATTTAGTTTTAGTTTTTTTCCCTCATAGTTCACTGACATGGTCTCCACTGTAAATGTGCTCTACTATTAAAGCTGGGATATTTGTCTAATGAAAGAGTGAATATCTGATGAACTATCGAATCATTATTAAGTGAATATTTGGAATTGAAACCATCTCTTGACTTGAAAATGACACGTTTTAGTTTTAAAGGAGAAATTAACTTCTCTAAAAGAGAAACTTTTTTCTTCAGTGTTTTCATTTGACTTGTTTTTGTTGGATGTCGTCTTCCCTGAAGACAAAATGTGTTCAAACTTCCACGTCGTGGATTAGACTCTATCCTGAAAATAATTGAAATAAATGACATGGGCGTGATGACATCGATTAATTGTTCTGAAAGTTGGTTTGTAATAATTTTAAATTAATTTCCCAGTCCAATGTAATACTTTAAAAACTAAAAACTAAAGTAAATCGTCTCTGGTCACTAAAAACTGTTCCTCTGTTAATGTTCAGGAGAAACAGTCAGTGTTAGTTTTTTTTCATACGTGATGTTTTTGAGGTTTTGTCCTGAGTTCCTAAATGTTTTTGATAGTTTTTTTTTGTGAACACATTCAGGAGAGAATTCCCAAATGAATGACTGAGATGTGTGATAGTGTTAATCCCTGAAAAGAGAGATAAGAGAGATGCTGTGAGCGCCCCCTTCCAGCCTCTGCAGGCATTACTAATCAATCATGACCATCATCTCTGAACATGTCAGAAGGTAGATCACAGATAAACTGTTCTTACAAGAGATCCTTCACTTCACTACATTTGATTTGTTGCTGACTTGTTTGATTTCTGGATCATTCTGCAGCAGTCTCTGTATTTTCACGTTTATAGAAGTGAGCCAGACGGCTGCAGAATGAGATCCTCCTCTTCCAGAGTTACTGTTCAATGAGTTTCAAATGGTTTTCTAATGCAGAGAGAGTCCTCTGAATAGATCCCACTTTAGATCACTATAGACATGACCTCATTCTACATGTGTTTCCATGTGTAACCCTCCTGGATAAATGACGTCTTTCTAGGTTCTGGAGGAGCGAGGTCGTGAGCACAGTAACCATACACCACACACACATAGTTTAAGGAACAGCAGCTTTGTTTGAGTCAAACCTCTAAATGAAATCATGAGCATGAATGATGTTTCCCTTTATGAATTATAGGATCAGAAAAATCACATGAACTGGTTTGAATGACTTTGCAAAGCCATAACTTGTTTGCTAACAGGCAGAAAAAGGAGCACAATGAAGTGAGCAGCTGGCTGACTGAGACATGTGAAGTGCAGCTTTTTAAGATGACAAACACTTCACTCAGTTTCATGACTTCTACAGGAACTCTTCTCACTCCTAACTGATGAATTATCCTCTGTCCATCTTTATAACTTAGTGCTGCTGTTTATCAACTTATACACACAGCTCGAGTGTAAAAGATCAAATAAATACAACATTAACTGATGAACTAAACCAATAATGATGTTTATGACTCTTTTAATAACTAGTTTTAAGCTGTTTTAGCAGCAGGGTTACACATCTTTAACATTTAGTAAATGATTGAAAGATGAAGAATGTGCAGGTTTGAAAACAGTGATGAGACTTTTTGTGTCAGTGAGAGATTCCACTGAAGTGTAAAGTTAAGACCAAACAGGACCTGTCAAACTTCAATCATCAATTGTGAGACGTGAATATCAACACTTCTTTCATTATTATTAATTTTCTTTTCTATGTGTCACAACAGACTTTCTCTCTGCGACCTCTCAGAGACTCACTGTGACATCATGGCCTCAGCTCTGAAGTCCAACCCCTCCCATCTCAGAGAACTGGACGTGACCTACAACTTCAACCTGAAGGATTCAGGAGTGAAGCTGCTGTGTGAGGGACTGCAGAGTCCAAACTGCAGACTGGAGACTCTGAGGTCAGATCACTGACTGTAATATAGATATGAATATAATAGAAACTGTGTTGACTGTGTTTGAATTTCACCCATTCTTGAGAATTGGGAAACATCAAACATGCCCGTGTGACCATTCAATGTCTATGGAAAAATGTAGGTGCAGTGTCAGACGTTGGTCAGATCGCAGACGTCTTTGCAGGAGCAAGGTACGCGTTGGTATGAGTGCAGTGCATGTATTTAGAATGGATCCACCCCTCATAAATATTCAGCTCATGCACGCTTACTTACATGCATGTGCATGCGTAACTTGTTTTTCTATGTTTACATGTCATGCAGACGCTGCCAGATAGTGAAGCTCCTCTGACCACAGTAGCTTCATTCTCACCTGACACTACGCCTGACTACTTTAGTTTAGCGCAAATCAGGCAGGCAGGCATGCGATAGATTGGTGTGCATGAATTTAGAATGGATTCACCCCTCAAAGTGTGTGTATGTGTGTGTGTGTGTGTGTGTGTGTTGTCTGAAGAGGCTGGATAACAGTCTGAAACTTGTGCACAACTTGTGAATAATTAAGTTGAACACTAGAAGCCAGTGGCTGAATCTCTGTTAGACAGTGTTTACACTGGTCTTCCTGAACATGAAGATATTACCCGGATATAAACTGTTATCATTTTGAGTCCTAAAAGCAGGAACTTAGTTAGCATTTTAGCACCATGGGTTTCTAACTTCAAAAGTCAATGAGGATTTTGAATGGATTTGTGTTTAGACGTCTGAAATAAGGTCTGTGGTTAACACAAGCTAAAGAGATGTTGATGTTTTGTTAGACGAGATAAACTACGTTAGCTAAGACCCCACTTGTGAATTTTAAAGTTTTTACGTGAACTTTAAATGGCGGTTGCTCACGAGTAGCTAACTGAAACTACAGTGGTTGTCACGTCATCATGCCGGGAACTCTCTCCCTAATCCTCCTTATAGCCTCTAGTCATGTTTTTCAGTGGTCTTGTAAATATTTGGTTAATAAAGAACTTATTAAGCTAACGTTTAGCTAGCTTTTCAAATCCGCTGATTAGATCGATGACGTGTAACTGGTGGAAATCTGCGTTGTGTGAAATTTATGCTGTGACACCTGGATTCTTTGAACTCTTTAATCTGGCAGGCTGGCAACAGAAAAGCACAGACAAAATTCCCAATAAACTTCTCAGTCCGCTCCAGATTCTCTCCCAAAGGCATTTGTAAAAAAAGGGCGGCAAGGAGTTCAGAGAATCAACATGAAATTTACAATTTACACAGAATACAAAGCATAACTGGCAACAGAAAAGCACAGACAAAATTTCCAATGAACTTCTCAGTCCGCCCGAAATTCTAAACAGAAGTATGTGTATTAATGCGCGTGCATTAAGCTAGCTTAAATTGTCGGACACTGCATGCTATTCTCCTGAACAAATAAAGTAATACATACTTAGAATATTTCAATGAAATCAATATACCAATGACTAAAGAAAAGACTGTAAAACATTCTGAAAAACATAAATATCCACAAAATAACATAATAATTAAAGGATGGAAGGTGATTAAAAACTTAGACAAAACAATGGACACCAACCTCAAGGCATTTGTAAGAAAGGGCAGAGGGGAGGCGGAAAAACTAATACATAATAGTAACCAAAGAAGAAGAAAACAAAGGAAGGAGAGGCTGCGGACTACAAAACAAGACATAACAGACAATTGCCTGCACGCCAAAACATTGAAACAAAGAGCAGCGTGCTGTGAAGCAGGAGTAGACTTGTGTCTCTGGATGCTGGAAGCATTTGAAGAGAGAGAAGAATGGGAGACGACTGCTTTTATTCACCCTAAACTTCACACCTATGTGTTAGGTGTTGCAGAACATGCTGGGAGTAAGAGTCAGCTAAATAACTACTATTCTGGCTGTCCTCAATAAATACAGTGCTTTGTTATCCATTAATTTTTTTGAGTCAGGCTCAGAGAGAGAGAGAGAGAGAGAGAGAGAGAGAGAGAGAGAGAGAGAGAGGAGGAGCATGGTGAAGAGGGAGACAGTGAGATGAGAAATAGCTGAACTGTCAGCTCTACAGAAGACGTGTTGAACTATATTTTAATGCAACATGAACTATATCCATGTTAAAGATATTGTCTTACCCTATATCATGTTTGAATATATATCCATGTATCTTAAAAACTGGATTTATCTCCCAGCCCTAATCTACATGATGTTTTTATCACAGCAGCACATACAGCAACAGTACGGCAGCTTTCAGTAGCAGCTCACGCTTCCTTATGCAGTGGTCTGTGATGTAACATCCTGTGTTTCCACGGCAACCATAAACATTTTGTCCATCAAGTCTGCCGCCACAACAAGACACGTCCAGTTGCATCTGTAAAAATGATGTGTTTCTCTGACTCTGATCACTGTTGGAAATATTTGATGTAATGTAAGTGCTCAACAATAAAAAGATATATAACATGGGTTTAGTCCATTTGAAAAGAATTCAGATATTTAAATGTAAACATTGTAATAAAATTCAACATAATGTACATTTCAATCTAAGAATGATCAGGAAGTAAAAAAAAACATGAATGAATCACTATGAAGTCCTTCAATGTTGGAATGAACAGATGATCACATCAGTGTGTTCATGTGGACAACATCACACATTCATGTATAAAGCTCACTGTCATCTACATTTACTTCTTTTATTCTTTATTCAGATTGAGGGGCTGCAGTTTGTCAGAGATCAGTTGTTCTTCTCTGGCCTCAGCTCTGAAGTCCAAACCCTCCCATCTCAGAGAGCTGGAGCTGAGTGGGAATGACCTAAATGATTCAGGAGTGAAGCTGCTGTGTGAGGGACTGCAGAGTCCAAACTGCAGACTGGAGACTCTCAGGTCAGATCACTGACTGTGTCCTTCATTTGAATCATTTCAATCCACATCCTCCATTGTTGCACATTTTAGGATTTATATGTCTCAATTTATTTGTCTGAATTTGAATCTCTGGATATTTAATGATTTAGGAGATCTCTTACTCTTGAAGTTGCTGAATAATTTAGAGATTTGATGTGAAAATGTTTTTGTGACTCTGTGAAGTAAAGTTGAACAATGAGATCATGAACCCTCTGGTTCTGTTAAGAAGTGAAATCATGAAGACTTGTGATTCAATAACAACTGTTTTGATAAATGTACTGACATCACAGAGCTGACTGAGATCAGCAGCCTGTTCTTCATCTGTGCACATGAACAGCTGGATGAATGTTGAGCTGACATTTGGAGGATTTAGATTTAGTGAATACACAATCAGAAATGATCCTCTAATCATTTAGAGAAAACTTGATTCATCAGGACAAAGTGATGTTGAGATACTCATCACAACCTGAACACATGTGACTGGATTACACATTATTTTTATTCTTTATTCAGATTGAGTCGCTGCAGTTTGTCAGAGATCAGCTGTTCATCTCTGGCCTCAGCTCTGAAGTCCAAACCCTCCCATCTCAGAGAGCTGGACCTGAGAGACAACACCCTGCAGGATTCAGGAGTGAAGCTGCTGTGTGAGGGACTGCAGAGTCCAAACTGCAGACTGGAGACTCTGAGGTCAGATCACTGACTGTAATACAGATATAAATATAATAGAAACCGTGGTTGTCCTGTTCATTGCAGGATGGAACCAGACGTGATCTTTACACTCTCTAAATACCGTTTTTTTAAAAAAAGATCAGGAAGTACAAAAACATGAATGAATCACTATGAAGTCCTTCAATGTTGGAATGAACAGATGATGATCACATCAGTGTGTTCATGTGGACAAGTTCCCACATTCATGTATAAAGCTCACTGTCATCTACATTTACTGCTTTTATTCTTTATTCAGATTGAGTGAGTGCAGTTTGTCAGAGATCAGCTGTTCTTCTCTGGCCTCACCTCTGAAGTCCAACCCCTCCCATCTCAGAGAGCTGGACCTGAGCTTCAACTACAGCCTGAAGGATTCAGGAGTGAAGCTGCTGTGTGAGGGACTGCAGAGTCCAAACTGCAGACTGGAGACTCTGAGGTCAGATCACTGACTGTAATATAGATATGAAAATAATAGAAACTGTGCTGACTGTGTTTGAATTTCACTCATTCATGAGAATTGGGAAACATCATGTCCCAGACAAACTAACTTAAAAAATACCACTTACAAATGAACTTATTCCTTTTTTAATGAAAATCCCTTTGAAAGATTTTTATGATGAAACTAATGTGAAATACCAAATGTGGGTTCTGATTTCTTTTTTTCATGTCTAAACCTGCCCTATGGCAGAAAACAATTTAAAACTTTAAAATATTTTAAAAAGTGTCAAACTCTTCAAACTATAAAACCTAGTCATCGACACTATCGAACATTTGGACCTGTTAATGTTGTGTCCCCGATTTTAGTCAACTCTGTCAGACTTTTACAGAAACATAAAATAATCAGACATAAAAAGAGGTGAGCTACAACATCATGGACCCCGTCTTATTCCTGCTTTTAAAAAGGGGGGGATGCTGTTCCAACATGGTTCACATTATAATTTGTTGAGAACTTCATAAAATGATTTTACTATCAGCTGTGTCTCTACTCGGGCTGTAACACTACACAAACATTTGAGTTGGGTACGGTTCTCAGTTCTGAAGATTGGGTTTGGTACATTTTGGGTCCAGGAAGGGATATGCAGAGTTGGAAATCATGGAGACAATGATACGTTCTGTGAATCCTGGATTAAAACTAAGGAGCTTTTTGGAAGGGAAATCTGATCTCACTCTAACTATCCTCAGACAAATATTAAGAACTCATTATGCAGAGAAAGATGTCACTGTCTTGTACCAACAGCTGACAAGAGCAGTACAAGGACCTGGTGAAACAGCTCTTGACTTTCTTGTCCGAGTATTTGATTTACGCCAAAAAGTCCTGTTCACATCCGTCAGGCCTGACATATAATGAAGAACTAGTTAGAAGCCAGTGTTCTCAGTCCATTATGACAGGCTTGATAAATGACAACATAAGAGCAGAGATAAGGATGTACTTGTAGGATGCGAAAAGTAGTGCTGAGGTGCTCCTGCAAAAGATGCAGATTGCTCTATGGTGTCCCTCCTAACCTGCTCTGGGCAATAGAGACCACATGTGCAAGTACATGGGCCAAGGTTGGGACCCCAGATGGCGACAGTTTGGAGTTTGACATCCTGGCTGGGGTAATGCAAGGAGATACCCTAGCCCCATTCATCTTTGTCATTGTCCTGGACTACGTGCTCAGGAAGGCCATCAACCAAGGAGGTCAAGTAAGCACCCTGCAGTATTCCTGACTGATCTGGACTATGTGGACGACATCTGCCTGCTCTCCAACAACATGGAGCAAGCACAGGAGCTCCTGAGCAGAGTGGAGTCAGAGTGTGCCAAGGTTGGCCTCCAGCTGAACGCCAAGAAAACTGAGGCTATCATCTATAACATCCAAGCGGAACACTCACCCCTTACAACAACAGGAGGCACTGCTCTGAAGGAAGTCCACGACTTCAGGTACCTGGGCTCATGGGTCAACTCGACAGAGCAAGATCTGAAAGTGAGAAGGGCACTTGCATGGAGAGCCCTGAATGGTATGGCCAGTGTATGGAACTCCAATCTCCCCTGCCAAATCAAACTCAGCTTCTACAAAGCTTTTACAAAGAAGCACTTAATGCTGCCCGGTCCACCTACTACTCCCATCTCATCCACTCTGGCTCCAACAACCCCAAGGCTTTGTTCTCCACCATAAACTCCCTCCTCAAATCTCACAACAACATCTCCTCATCATTCACCACTGAAAAATGCCAATCCTTCTAATCATTCTTCCAATCAAAAATCAACACCATCTACAGTAACCTCAACATCTCCAGGATCCCTCCCATCTCCCAACCTGCATTCCCCCCTGATTCACCACCTGCCTCACCGCCCACCACTACCCATCACCTGACCCATTTCTCTCCATTACTGCCAGCACATCTTACAACCATTATGACCGGATTAAAAACCTCCACCTGTACCCTGGACCCCACACCCTCCAAACTCATCAAGGACTGCCTCACTGTCATTTCCCCACTCGTCATTGACATCATTAACTCCTCCCTCTACACCGGCTCTGTTCCCCAAACCCTCAAACTGGCTGCCATCACACCCATCATCAAAAAACCCGGTCTTGATCCCGAAAAACCCAAACAACTTCCGCCCCATCTCCAATCTCCCCTACCTGTCAAAAATTCTGGAACGTGCTGTCGCCACACAACTCACAACCCACCTCACCTCCAATAACCTGTTTGAATCATTCCAGTCTGGTTTCCATACTAAGCACAGCACCGAGACAGCTCTTTTAAAAGTCACCAATGACCTCCTCCTCTCAGCCGACTCCGGACACCTCACCATCCTCATCCTCCTTGACCTCGCAGCTGCTTTCGACACCAGCAACCACTCCATCCTGCTCTCCCGTCTGGAATCCTGTCTCCACATCCCCGGTACAGCACTCTCCTGGTTTCACTCCTACCTCACTAATCAACAACAGTTCATTAGCATCAACAACTGCACCTCCCCCACCGCTCCCCTGTCACAAGGTGTCCCCCAGGGGTCGGTGCTTGGTCCCCTCCTTTTCATTCTTTACCTCCTCCCCCTTGGCCAGATCATCCGTCAACATAACCTTTAGTTCCACTGTTACGCCAATGACATCCAGCTATACATCTCCACCAAAGCCATCTCCAACACCACCCACTCCACACTCAGAAACTGCCTCACCGAAATTAAATCATGGATGCAAGCAAACTATCTTCAACTCAACAGCGACAAATCAGACATAATCATCATTGACCCCACATCCCGCACCAAAGCCAGTCACAACTTCTCCCTCACCTTTGATAACTGCACTCTATCCCCCTCACCGCACACTCGCAACCTAGGACTCATCTTTGACAATAACTTAAGGTTCGACCTCCACATCAAACACATCACCAGGACCGCCTTCTTCCACCTCAAGAACATTGCCCGCCCCTCACTCACCTTCCCTAGATTACTGCAACATATTACTCCATGGTTCACCATCCAAACTCAATAAACTGCAATACATCCAGGAATCAGCCGCACGCCTGCTCACTCACACCCGCTCCAGAGACCACATCACCCCCGTCCTCCGTGACCTGCACTGGCTCCCCATCACTCACTGCAGACAGTTCAAAATCATCTTCCTCACACACAAAGCACTAAATAACCTGGCACCACCTTACCTCACAGACCTGCTTCACCACCACACCCACTCCCGTGACCTCCACTCATCTGAAGGAAACATCCTCTCCCCACCTACATGGACCAAGCACCAAACCTGGGGAGACAGAGCCTTCTCCATCGCTGCCCCCTCCCTCTGGAACTCACTCCCCAAACCCATCCGTTCCTGCACTCACCTCCCAACTTTTAAGACCATGCTCAAAACTCACCTTTTTAAATTAGCTTTTAATACATAACTTCTACTTTCCCTTCTTTTCTTTCTGTTTTTCTATCTTATACTGTTTTTTGTTGTTTTTAACTGTACATTGTGATTTTTACATGTAAAGTGCCTTTGAGCTCTTGTAAAAGTGCTTACAAATAAAATGTTTTATTATTATTATTCGGTGCGACGGTGGAGTCTGTTCTCTTTTATGGCAGTGAATGCTGGACTCTGAAACCAACTTTGCTTTGGCTTTAGATGGGTGTTACACCAGAATGCTATGTGTAGTGCTGAACATCAGCAAGAGCACACATGTCACCAACAAGTCTCTGTATACTGGAATACTCAGGGTGAGCGACAAAATAGCTGCCAGGAGAATGAGACTTGCAGGACTAAGATAAAAATCACTAATTCAAATTACAATTAGTACATCCAAACATCACAGAGCGGCATTACACATATGAGCAATTATAAAAAAAGGCTAAACGCTGCTGCATCGGGCAGAGACGTGTTCATTATTTATTTCAATTAGACCAGTTTGAACTAAAATGGCTAATACTTCAACCATCACCACCACAATGGTGGTGGTTGCAGCAGGATGGAAGGGGTCGGGGGAGGGGTGGATGGCTGTTCAAATCTATTGAATCAGGTCATTCACCCACTTCTGATCCCGAACCAGTTCAGTGTTGGAGTCCTTGTGACCTGAGATGGTTTTCAGGCCTTTCCAGACTCCGCTGACATTCTGCTGCTGCAGCTGTTCCTCCATCTTCCTCCTGTAGCTGCTCTTCCCCTCCCTGATCTTCCTCCTCAGCTCTCTCTGCAAAGTCTTCATCTCCTCCCTGTCTCCTGACTTAAAAGCCCCCTTTTTGTCCTTGAGGAGAGCCTTTATTTCAGGAGGAATCCATGGCTTACTGTTTGCAAAACAGCGTACAGTCTTGGTGGGTATGGTGTACTCCACACAGAAGTTTTTATAGTCCGTAATGCATTCTGAGAGACCATCGATGTCCTCCCCGTGGTCATCACAAAACACTTCCCATGCAGTTGTTTCAAAACAGTCTTTGAGAGCCTCTTCCATCTCATCCGACCATCTTTTAACAGTGCGGGTCACAGCTGGCTGTCTGTGTACCAGGGGTTTGTGCACAGGCAGGAGGTGCACCAGGTTGTGATCGCAGTTATCGCACTAACGTGCGAGTAATCCCACGGCAGATAGTGTTCATAGTCATAGTCTTATGCTAACAGCTAGCAGTTAGATTTCTGAGTATTATCTGAGTATTGTGAAGACACTCTATCCTACGTTTTGCTACAATTTAATGCTAATGTTGAGGACAACATTTATTTTGCATTTGCATTTCATGTAGCACCTGTAAAAGAGTTTATTTTTGTAACTAGTGCCCAGCCACTTTAATTCGACATGTTGGTTATTACACAATGTGACATTACAAGCTTCTGTTCAGTTCTGTATTTCTACATTCGCAAGCAGGTGGCAGTGTAAGCTCTTTGTTGCACAGGAAACTGAAACTTAAAGAAGTGGCTGGTGAAAATAGTCTGAGCGCGTCTGGTGTGTGTGCACGGTGCGGATGTACCGACAGATTTTACCTGTGAAGAAATAAAAGGAACGTTTTCCACACCATAAATGCCGTTGCCACCTCAGTGGTGTAACATAAGGATGAAGAAAGGAGGAGAGAAAGGTGACGGCTCTATCACAGCCTCATATTAATATCAAATAGATTAGGTCCACTCTCACAGACACCAGCATGCTGAACAAACACTTTTGCATCACAATGGTTTAACACTTAATTGTTGACTGTTATTTTCAAAATTCAAATTGAAGTCACCATGAAACACTGGATGTATAACATGGGTTTAGTCCATTTGAAATGAATTCAGATATTTAAATGTAAACATTCTAATAAAATTCAACATATTGTACGTTTCAATCTAAGAATGATCAGGAAGTAAAAAACATTAATGAATCACTATGAAGTCATCTACATTTACTTCTTTTATTCTTTATTCAGATTGGAGGGCTGCAGTTTGTCAGAGATCAGCTGTTCTTCTCTGGCCTCAGCTCTGAAGTCCAACCCCTCCCATCTCAGAGAGCTGGAGCTGAGCTCCAACAACCTGCAGGATTCAGGAGTGAAGCTGCTGTGTGATTATCTGCAGAGTCCAAACTGCAGACTGGAGACTCTAAGGTCAGATCACTGACTCTGTCAATCATTTGAATTATTTCAATCCACATCCTCCATTGTTGCATATTTCAGGATTTATACATTTTCAGTATTTCTTCATTTATTCTTTATTCAGATTGTGGTGCTGCAGTTTGTCAGAGGTCAGCTGTTCTTCTCTGGCCTCAGCTCTGAAGTCCAACCCCTCCCATCTCAGAGAGCTGGACCTGAGAGACAACACCCTGCAGGATTCAGGAGTGAAGCTGCTGTGTGATTATCTGCAGAGTCCAAACTGCAGACTGGAGACTCTGAGGTCAGATCACTGACTGTAATATAGATATGAATATAATAGAAGCTGTGTTGACTGTGTTTGAATTTCACCCATTCTTCAGAATTGGGAAACATCATATCCCAGACGAACAAAAAAAATACCACTTACAAATGAACTTATTCCTTTTTTAATGAAAATCCTTTTGAAAGATTTTTATTATGAAACTAATTTGAAATCCCAAATGTTGGTTCTGATTTCTTTGTTTAATGTCTAAACCTGCCCTATGGCTGAAAACAATTTAAAACTTTAAACTATATAAAAAAGTGTCAAACTCTTCAAACTATAAAACCTTCTGATACTAAAGGTGTAAAAATACTATTTACCAAATATAATTTACCGTTATAACCAAATATTACAAGTCTGGAATGTATTCAAACAATCACAAACAACTGCTCTTTAAATGATAACAGAATATATTTAACAAAGAAACATCAAGTTCATCAAACAAATTATTATAAACTAAAGTACAGAACACAAAGTATAAACAAACAAGAGTGGCACGTGTGCATGTGTGTGTGTGTGTGTGTTGTCTGAAGAGGCTGGATTACAGTCTGAAACTCGTGCACAACTTGTGAATAATTAAGTTGAACACTTGAAGCCAGAGGCTGAATTTCTGTTTGTCAGTGTTTACACTGGTCTTCCTGAACATGAAGATATTACCTGGATATAACGCTAGAGTTCACAGAGAAACACACAAGGGACGAGTAAAACCAGAGATGCAGTGGTCAGACAAGAAGCAAATATTATCTTCACAACTTCACAGGAATAACTCAGTTATTATACACACTCTCTAAAGCTCACTGCTCAGACCTGATTCAGCCTCACTTGTTAACCATTTGTCCGCGGTTGAGGAGGGGAAAGGTCCAACCATGAAATCAGATCTCCAGTCTGTTTCCGTGCAGATGAGTTGCGATGGCGGCGGCGGTTCCCAAAGGATGAGTAGGATCGGTGTGTTCTCTGTCGAGCGAGGCAATCTCCATGGTTGTCCTGTTCATTGCAGAGAGAGAGAGAGAGAGAGAGAGAGAGAGAGAGAGAGAGAGAGAGAGAGAGAGAGGAGCAGGGCGAAGAGGGAGACAGTGAGAAGAGAAATAGCTGAACTGCCAGCTCTACAGAAGACGTGTAGAACTATATTTTAATGCAACATGAGCTATAACCCTGTTAAAGATATTGTCTTACCCTATATCATGTTTGAATATATATCCATGTATCTTAAAAACTGGATATATCTCCCAGCCCTAATCTACATGATGTTTTTATCACAGCAGCACATACAGCAACAGTATGGCAGCTTTCAGTTGCAGCTCACGCTTCCTTATGCAGCGGTCTGTGATGTAACATCCTGTGTTTCCACGGCAACCATAAACATTATATCTATCAAGTCTGCCGCCACGACAAGACACGTCCAGTTACATCTCTAATATGATATTTCTCTAACTCTGATCACTGTTGGAAATATTTGATGCAATGTAAGTGCTCAACAATAAAAAGATATATAACATGGGTTTAATCCATTTGAAATGAATTCAGATATTTAAATGTAAACATTCAAATAAAATTCAACATATTGTACATTTCAATCAAAGAATGATCAGGAAGTACAAAAACATGAATGAATCACTATGAAGTCCTTCAATGTTGGAATGAACAGATGATCACGTCAGTGTGTTCATGTGCACAACATCACACATTCTTTGTGGCCCCTGCCTGCGAAAAGTGCTATATAAATAAATTTTACTTACTTACTTACTTACTTACATTCATGTATAAAGCTCACTGTCATCTACATTTACTTCTTTTATTCTTTATTCAGATTGTATCGCTGCTGGTTGTCAAAGATCAGCTGTTCTTCTCTGGCCTCAGCTCTGAAGTCCAACCCCTCCCATCTCAGAGAGCTGGAGCTGAGCAGGAACCACAACCTGCAGGATTCAGGAGTGAAGCTGCTGTGTGACTATCTGCAGAGTCCAAACTGCAGACTGGAGACTCTGAGGTCAGATCACTGACTGTGTCATTCATTTGGATCATTTCAATCCACATCCTCAATTGTTGCACATTTCAGGATTTATATATTTTCAGTATTTGTCTGAATTTAAATCTCTGGATATTTAATGATTGAGGAGATTTCCTATTCATTAAGTTGCTGAATAATTTAGAGATCTGATGTGAAAATGTTTTGTGACTCTGTGAAGTAAAGTTGAACAACATACACATACAGATAGATTAGCTAGATTAGCTAGATTAGCTAGATTAGCTAGATAGCTAGATAGATAGATAGATAGATAGATAGATAGATTCAAGGCATCCAGTAGCAGTATACAGACAGGCAGGACACAAGACATTAGTTACAATACACACCCGCTGTCCCCCCTCCCCTCTGTATACAATAATCCCCCAAACAAGATTTAGCAGCCCCTATGTGACTAAGAGTAAACCTAATTACAAGTTAAACCTGTGCAGTTAGCATTAGCATTAGACTTAAACTTATATAGCATAAATGTACATAACTTGTGAAGGAGAGAAAAACATGTGCTGATTAAAAGAGACCTGTAAACAGTTAAAGAGCCTTAGAGACAAAGTGCTGATCTTCTAGAAACTAGTTACATGTGCATGTACAGAGGTGTTTGAGGTAGTGCCAGAGGTGTGAGTATTCATTAAACAGTCAATGCAGAGATGCAGACTGGGCCATTAAACTGCTCAGCAACATAAAGCAGCAGTGATTAGCATTAAGTGACCAAAACAATAAGGTGAAACCAGGAGTGATTAGGGTGATTGCCATTAAAGTACCCAACTATTGAGCAGCAGATTAGCATAAAGTGTCAAAGACAATAGAGTGAAACTTGACCTAGTTAGGGTGATCATGTCAACCATTACAGATGTAGCATAACACAACAGTAGGATGAAACCAGACATGATTAGGGTGATTATCATTAAAGTGACCAGTGCTCAGTAAGGTGACTATCAATATGTATTAAAGTGTCCAACTGGGGGCTGACTCTGAGGTCAGCAGTGCAGATGAGGAGTGAGAGAAAAAAGTGAAAAATGAGTCCAGGGTTCACCGTGTGCTTCTTCCCTGCCGTGACAGTGAAGTGTTGTACAGTCTTATGGCCAGGGGGACAAAAGAGTTCTTGAGTCTGTCCGTGGAGCACGACTGTGACAGCAGTCACTTAACATGCTCCTCTGTCCGGTGAAGGTGCTGTGCAGAGGGTGGTGTGTGTTGTCCATGATGGAGAGCATTTTGTCCAGAGACCTCCTCTCTACCACTGTCACCAGTGAGTCGAGCTCTGTACCCACCACAGAGCCGGCCCTCCTCACCAAGTATTTCTGCAAGTGGCAGAGCTCAGAGTTATACTGGAAGTCAGAGGTATACAGGGTGAACAGGACAGGGGAGAGCACAGTCCCCTGCGGTGCTCCAGTGCTGCTGACCACAGTGTCAGATGTGCAGTCCTTCAGTCTGACGTACTGTGGTCTCTCTGTGAGGTAGTCAGTGATCCACCTCACCAGGTGTGAGTCCACCCTCATCTCGGTCAGCTTGTCTCTCAGTAGGAGGGGATGGATGGTGTCAAAGGCGCTTGAGAAATCAAAGAACATGATTCTCATCACGCTGCTCCCTTTGTCCAGATGAGAGTAAGCCCTATATAGAAGATAGAGGATGGCATCGTCCACGCCCACCTTTGCCTGGTATACAAACTGCAGGGGATCCTGTGCGTGTTGGACCTGGGGTCTGAGGTGTTGAAGCAGCAGCCGTTCAAAGGTCTTCATAACGTGCGATGTCAGAGCGATTGGTCTGAAGTCGCCTGGCTCACTGGGGTTTTTCTTCTTGGGGTGAAGCACGAGGTCTTCCAGAACACAGGAACCTTCCCAAGCCGCAGGCTCATGTTGAAGACGTGCTGAAATGGCTCCCCCAGTTCAGCAGAGCAGGCCTGTAGCATCCTGGGACACACCTTGTCCGGGCCTGCTGCCTTCCTGGGGCGGAGTCTTTTCAGCTCCTTGCTCACCTGGTCTCTGGTGATGGTGTTTGTCCTGGTGGAGGTGTTGGGGGGAGTGAGAGGGAGGGAGGGTTGTGTAGAGGGGTGCTGGGGGACAGGCACTGGCTTCAGCGACAGGGCAGTCAAACCTGTTAAAAAACAAGTTGAGCTGGTTTGCTCTCTCAGGGTCCCCGTCTTCTGCGTTGTTGTTTTTCTTCTTGCAGCCTGTGATGGTTTTCATGCCCTCCCAGACCTCCCTCATGTTGTTCTGCTACAGCTTCTGCTCTACCTTCCTTCTGTACTCCTCCTTTGCCTCTCGGAGTCTGACCTTGAGTTCCCCCTGCACACGCTTCAGCTCTGCCTGGTCTCCCTCCTTGAATGCCCTTTTCTTCCTGTTAAGGATCTCCTTGACATCGCTGGTGATCCATTGCTTGTTGTTCGGGAAGCAGCGCAGGGCACTCCAGTCAGTGTCCTCAAAATAGTCTCTGAGAGCCTCCTCCGCCTCAGGAGACCACTTTCTGAAGGTGCGTGTTGTTACCGGTTGTCTCTGGATCTTAGTCTTGTACTGTGGCTTGAGTAGGACCAGGTTGTGATCGGACTTCCCCAGAGGTGATAAGGGGGTGGCAGTGTAGGCGTCCTTCACGTTTGCATACAGGAGGTCTATTGTCCTGTTCTTCCTGGTGGGACAGCTTACAAACTGGTGAAAGTCCGGTAGTGTAGAGTTCAATGTAACATGGTTAAAGTCCCCTGAGATGGCAATGAAAGCATCAGGGTGCAGTGTTTGTAATCTCGAGATGTTCGAGTGGATGACGTCACACGCAGTCTCGACGTGCGCTCACTGAGGAATGTAAACACAAACCACAATGGCGTGGGAGAACTCCCTGGGCATGTAGTAAGGACGGAGATCTACCGCCAGCAGCTCGATGTCTTTGCTGCACGTTGCATCCTTCACAGAAACATGTCCATGGTGGCGCCATCTGGTGTTAATAAACAGCACGAGTCCTCCTCCTTTCCGTTTGCCGCCGTGTTTCGTGTCTCTGTCCGCTCTCACTGTAGTGAAGCCCGGTAGATCCACGTTAGCGTCCGGGGTGTTTTGAGTCAGCCAGGTTTCTGTGAGGCACATTAAACTGCACTCTCTAAATGTCCGGTTGTTCCTCACAAGAGCAACCAGCTCATCTGTCTTGTTGGTTAGACAGTGTACGTTCCCCATAACTATCACCGGAACCGAGGGCTTGTACCTCCATCGCTTAGCCGCTAGCCTAGCCTTTAGCTTCGCGCCAGCGCTACAGCCTCTGTACCGCCGCCTCAGCTCCTCAGGTATCGGGTGAACGATGATAGCTTGTCCCACTGTCCGGAGTGAGAGCAGCTTCTCAATAAGCAAGTTTTCCGCTGCTATTTCCACGAAAAAGTATCCATAGGATACATAAAGTTATACACTGAAAGTGTACTATAAAAACTATAAAAGTAGAAGTTGGCACAGAGCCAAAACAAATGAATAACATATCAAGACGAGTACGACAGGGACGGAGCTACTGAATGTGCGGCCACTCGCATCGGCGCACAGGTGAGAATGACATGAAGCCTCTGCTTTCCTCTGGTTCTGTTAAGAAGTGAAATCATGAAGACTTGTGATTGAATAATGTGTGATTTGATAAATGTAGTAAGATCACAGAGCTGACTGAGATCAGCAGCCTGTTCTTCATCTGTGCACATGAACAGCTGGATGAATGTTGAGCTGACATTTGGAGGATTTAGATTTAGTGAATACACAATCAGAAATGATCCTCTAATCATTTAGAGAAAACTTGATTCATCAGGACAAAGTGATGTTGAGATACTCATCACAGCCTGAACACATGCAACTGGTGTTTATTTCTATTCTTTGATTCTTTATTCAGATTGAGGGGCTGCAGGTTGTCAGAGATCGGCTGTTCGTCTCTGGCCTCAGCTCTGAAGTCCAACCCCTCCCATCTTAGAGACTTGGAGCTGGGTAAAAACAACCTGGAAGATTCAGACGTGAAGCTGCTGTGTGATCTTCAGAGGAATCCAAACTATCAACTGGAGACTCTGAGGTCAGTCTCTCCACAAAGGTGGAGCGGAACTTAGTTACAGCGCTGTGGGGGAATCTGATGACTCCCAGCTCATGAAAATAAATTCTGTCCTCTGTCTTTTTTTCTCATCAGATGGTGATGATCTCTGTCATGATGTGAGCGATCAGGACGCTGGTGGTGCAGAGAGGAGCAGCTGATGATCCACAGAGGAGGAACCTCCACCATCTTGTGTGTGGAGAAGCTCTGCAAGCTGAGGAGAGCTTCATCCATCAGGGACTGACAGAGGAATCAGCTCACACTTCATTTCAGTCATATTTGTTTTTTTTAAATTGTATTTGTAACCACACATTCAGAGACATTACAGTACAGTCATTTGTGCTTAAACAATAGAGTGATTCGTCTTTTTGTTTTTGTGCTTCAACACAGAATAAAATAAATTAGATGGGAAGACAATATAAAACAACAACAAATCCAATGTAAGAGATGAGGTGATCTCCCACGGAAAAAAACAAAGTATACAGGGGTTCATAACTAAAGGAAAAGCAGTGTGTTTAGGGGAGATATAGGATTTTCATTTTATCCAGAGATCCTCAAAATAGTTTTTTGTGAAGCTTCAGAGAACAAGTGATCTGTGTCATTGAATAAATTCCATAAACTACATGGTAGCAGTCTTCCACTGGTGGAGGAACATTTCTTTGTTATGGCCTTTCTGCCAGCAATGCTCAGGCTTCCAAATGAGTATTTGGTTTAGTGGATGAATGCAGGTTAGCAAGGAAGACTTGGTCCCATTCCTGGGTAACATCTGACTTGAATAGTCTGAATGAAGGTCTGCTGAAATCCAAAATGTTCTCCTGCTCTAAAGAAAGTCCCAGTTGAGTCGATCGAAGGCTTTTCCAGCATCAAGACTCAACAATACTGCCTGGAGTTTATTCTCATCAATGCTCAATTAAATGAAATGTTGGGTGAATGTTATGATGATAGTATGGTGATATTAAAACTGAATGAACTGAAGAATACACAGAGTATGTGTCTCTTTCTTTGTTTTTTCAAAAACTGAGAACCGTCTCCAACCCAAATGTTTGTCTACCGTTACAGCCCGAGTAGAGAAACAGCTGTAGGTCAATGATGACTCACGCTCCGTCAATAAACTCATTTTTAGTGTTTAGATGGAATCAAACAGTGGTCTTTTGTTTCTGATCATATTCGATTTATCCTGTATCAGTTTTCAATATCATATATAATGTTATTAATTAGTTTCATAGCAAACATTAGTGGCTGATTGATGATACTTTTATCTGTTAAATACAGGTATGGAGAGGTGTTTTTGAGTCTTAATATATGTCAGTTGTTAATTGATTGATGTAAATATTAATGTTGTGGATTTTTCTGTGTAGCTATCAAAAGGAACCGGTTTTCTGGCTTCATATTATTAATCTGCTGTTTTAGTGCTTAACATATTGAAGTTAGTTTTCTACATATGTGTATGATGTTGTATTTAATGTACAGTATGTATCTCTCGGTTTGAACTTATTATGAATGAATGTGTAAGATTGTAAACGCAGAGCCGTTGAAAGTTTGCTCAGAGGGGAGATGCTTGACTCCACACACGACCTGCTGATTGTACTTTTATCTGTTGAATACAGAATACAAGAACTACAAGCTGTCTCCTGAGACTTTGCCGAAACACCAGAACACAACGCAGAACTTACACACGGGTCACACGTGTCTAGAATGGATCTCCTGGAACGTGGACTGATGCTGTGGCAGCGCCAGAAGAACAGCTCCCCAGTCAACCCCTGAAAGGTTCAATTCATGGGAGAGGCTGGGAATGACACTGGAGGGTAGTTCAAACATTTTTTATTTTTGTTGTTGTGAATTCTTTATTGATCTGTTTTTCCCCACAAAACATAAAACAAGATCAGTGATGCAAAACGGAGAGAAAAAAAAAGACAGGTACAAAACATACTGCATACAAAGACACTGCTGCATATGATGACACTCTGAGTTATGATCATCATCATACATCATACAACTTAATAATAAAGAGAAATAAACAGGGCTCATTTCCATGACTAAGAGTTCAACCTTGACAGCCCAAATTTTTCACTTAGTCAGGTGTTTTCCGACTGTGCTCCACCTCCGATCAAAACGCTCCCTTTTCATCTGTAAGGATGCCGCCATTTTTTCCATGAGATAAACTTGTCTCAATCTTTGCTTCCATTCAGCCACATTCGCTGGTTTAAGATCATTCCATTTCGCTGTTTCATTTATCAATAATAATCACAAAATATTCTTTGGTCAGCAGTGAAAATATCGTCCGGTATAGCACCAAGGAGGTTGAACTGAACCTTTAATGGAATTTCACTTTTCATCATTTTCTCCTCTTTAATATTTTTCCAGTATTTTGAAATAACTGGACAGTCCCAGATTATGTGCATAAAATCACCTGTTTTACTGCATTGTCTTCAGCAGAGGGCAGCAGAGGGATTTGTAACAACTTCAAAGTAGGATGGAAAGGAGGATGAAAAAAGAAATATGACTTTGACTTTCCAGTTGAATTGTGTCCACTACATAACTCTGCTGAAATAGAGACAGCCGGGTTCCCCGGTCCCTAGCACAGTTATTGTGGGGGTCCAAAGCTGAAATGTATGTTAAGCCATTGAAAAAATGCACTCCACAATCCGTGTGCTGTGCAACAGACGTGTAAAACAGGAAATCCACACGGCACAGTTCCACAATTAATCCAGCCACTTCTGTCATCATGTTCATGAACACCCGACAACAACCAACAACACACACAAGCAACAACACGTCCCCAGTGGACAAGCAGTAGTAACAAATCCAAACTGTTCAAACAAAACAACTTACACAGTAAGAATTCACAGTGTTACATACCGCTTCCAGTGCTGTGCTGAGTGGCGTCGGGTTTGTTCTGTTGGGCCTGATGAACATTCCTCCAAAAAACAGCTGATTTCTGTGTCCTCAAGGCGATCCAAAGGCTCCGCAGTGCGGAGATCTACTATTGCGGCTATATCAGCATTTGCAGGTCGTCACCAAAAAGGGTGCTAAAGAGAAAGGAGAAAAGGCTATGATGCGCTGTCGTTATGAATGACTCTCCATCAATATGCTTTTAGTCATTTATGCGTCCCAACAAAAAAAAAACTGATACGACACTGACTGCGTAAAAAGCAACTTGTGCAGTGTAGTGTGTGGCGGTCAACAGAAATTTTCCACTCCCATGCTCACCCCCTCTCTCGATACAAGACAATCAACCAAGTGAACAGGTGAGTGCAGCCCATATAGTCTCAGCAATCACCACAATGATTTCCGGTAAACACACCACCAGAAACAATAAGATTGCAAACAATAAGCAAATAGGTAAACAAACCATTAAACCAAACACACAACCAACTTACGTTTATGGCTCCTACAATTTCCTTACACCTTCGATGATTGTTGATGTTTGTGTTCACGTTTCTGTTAGTCTCTTGAATCAGAAAGAAATTATGTTGAATCAGAGCTTACTTTAGTTTTATCCTGATATCTAGAGAAATATTCTACCTTTTTATACAGTATTATGAATATCAGGCTGCATGGTGACATGTTACTCTCTGTATAATACACTCTTCACACAGACTGTAAACATGTACACTTTAGTAATGATACAGGCCAGATTTATAGTATTTAGCATTGTTTTTGTCCTTGATACTTTTTTTAAAACTAAAACCTTACCTATTTCTTTTTTTATGAAACATAACTGTACAGTCAATGAAGCGCATCTATGAGCTGATTTTTTTAAATACAACTCCAATCACCAAAACAATATAACAATATCAAGAAACATATGTCAGTTCTTAGGTTTGCTCATGTTGAAAAGTAAAATATAAAGATAAATCATGCCTGGTAAGTAACCTAGCTTAGACTGCTAAAATGTTAGCTCGCTAACACTTTAAGCAATGACACATAGATAAAACTTTATTACTTACCAAAAAACTTCAAAGCTCCCTTAGAGTCCACGGGTCCGTTAGATTAGTTTACTGCAGAAAAAACAGCTTTCACCAGCTCAAAAAAGACGAAAAAAATGAACAGAAAAACTTCATGGCGTCCCGGCTTCACTTCATGATGTAACTGTTATTTACCAAGAGCGCTACGCAGGATCCGGGCTGTCAATCATCGCCATGTATGACGTAAAATCCCGTCTTTTAACCTCAAATAACGTATTTAAAACAAACTTCACAGAAAAATGAGCACTTGAACACCATGTAGAGTGATAATATCTAATGATCACAGCAGAGTTTAAGTCTGGAAAAAAATTATGTGACAAGTATTTTAACTTTACAGTTTGACCCACATCCCGTCTGTTATCATTGAGGAGGCGGGGTTTATGACCTATACTGCAGCCAGTCAGCAGGGGGAGCTCTAAAATAAAAGCTTCAATTCACCAGGGACCTTGTCCCGTCCATTATTTTTACAGTCTATGGTGTAAACACATAGGAAAAATAGAGTTCTGTGAAAATAAAAATAAAACCAAAAGAAAATGTCCTTTCAAGTTGGACTCGAATTCTCCTCTATAAAGAGGAATTGTAAGAAAAGTTACAACGCGCAAAAGAGGTAGGTTAATAAGAGTGTTCGTGTCTCATCTGGGATGAAAAGAATGGATGACTCAAACAATCTCACGGGCTGGGCTCGTCATCAAGTTCATCTCTTTTCTGGTACTTCAAACTATACAAAAAAATCCAAAAAAACCTACACAAATAGTGCAGAATTGTAAATTATCTAGTTCTTAATCCATTTCTAACATGAGACCTCATTAACTTTATACTTCAATCAGTATTTTTCAATGTATAACCAAAATTAAAGGAAATACCTCTAATACATTCAAAATGAAATGCTGTGTATCACAACAATTACATTTCAACAATAATAGTGTATTTCAATGAATCACCATGTCATTGTATTTTAGCAAATAAATAAATTATTTATCCTTTTAAACCTTGTTACTCTTCATATTTCTTTTCTTTAAACTTTTAAATAAAGATTTGCATTTTAAAACAGGAAAATGAATTCAATTATAACTACTGTTACACAACTAGTGCATTTTAACAACAAATGAGTTAAACCACATTTGAATTGTACTTGAGTTCCTTTGTACATTTTTGAGCCATTTGCTTTTTTTGTAAGTGTAAGTTGCATGCTATTTTGGCTGTGTCGTTCCAATATAGCTCCCATTTGCCTGAGTATGTTCACTTGTAAAACACTTTAGAATTGTAATATCCATTTCTTAAATTGGCCTAAAATGGCCGGGCTACAGAATTCCATCCTTATGTTTTCCTACGGTTGATTTTTGCCGCATTGACAGCCCTTCAAAACACTATTTTTTATCCCACATTTATCCCCACATAAAATAATGCATTCTTTCAGTTGAGATAGGATTTTTTAAGAAGGGCATCTGAACTTGTAATTGTTATAATTGTCCACCAGATGGTGCCAAATTTTCAAAATAAAAGCACCCAGGAAAGATTCAGCTTTTTAATGCATTTTACAATGGTATATTTATGGTATATATATATATATATATATATATATATCCTCTTAAATGATGTGTGTGTCACTATTGAAGCTGGATAATGGTGTGTGTGTGTGTGTGTGTGTGTGTGTGTGTGTGTGTGTGTGTGTGTGTGTGTGTGTGTGTGTGTGTGGAGATGGAAAGACATTTCAGTGACCTCCAGGGTCAGCTCATTGACACAAGGTGACTAGATCTGTGTGTGTGTGTGGAGATTTGGACTCCAGCTCATCTGAATTCTCATCTGAAGATGAGAGCGAGGAGGAAGCAGAGACAGGATTTACATCCAAAAATGGAAAGATCTGGTCTCCCACCAACGATGAGAGTCTCCGCTTCATCCCAGCAGCCAGAGGGTTGACCCCGGGACTGACGCACTTTGCTGCTGCCAGAAGCAAGGACCCAGTTTCCAGTTTTTTTCTCCTGCTCACAAAGGAAATATTTAAGCACCTTGAAGCCATGACCAATCTGCATGGGAGACGATCCATTCCGGAGTGGAGAGATGTGAACACGCTGGAAATGCAGGCCTACATGGGGCTGCTTGTTTTGGCCGGAGTTTACAAATCAAGAAATGAGTCCACCCTCAGCCTCTGGAGTGAAAAGTCAGGGAGGAGTATTTTCCCAGCAACCATGTCCCTCAAGCGCTTTCATCAGATCAGCAGAGCACTGTGCTTTGATGACAAGCTCTCCAGAGCTGGCAGCTGTTAGGAAAGTCTGGGAGATGTGGACCTATCGGCTCCCAATGCTGTTCAGCCCGGATGTCAACATATGTGTTGACAAACAGCTGGTCCCTTTCAAAGGACGATGCTCTTTTAGGCAATATATGCCTAAAAAACCAGCAAAGTATGGGCTGAAGATATGGGCCTGTTGTGATGTCAAGACCTCCTATGCCTGGAGACTACAGGTTTACACAGGCAAAGAAGTTGGCAGACCTGCAGAGGTGAACCAGGGCATGAGAGTGGTCCTGGAGATGACAGAGGGGCTCCAGGGCCATGTCGTGATCGGCAACAACTTTTTTACATCGTTCCCACTGGCAGAGGAGCTGCTGAAAAAGAAAATAGTCCTGGTGGGAACAATTCGACTAAACAAACCTGAACTCCCCCCCGCTTTGCTTCAGAGAAGAGGAAGAGAGGTCCTCTTTTGAAAGTTTCACGCAGAACTGTACATTGGTGTCCTACGCTGCACGACGAGGGAAAAATGTGCTCCTCCTTAGCACAAAACACCGGGCTCCTGATGTCAGCAATGACAACAAGAGAAAGCCAGAAATCATCATGGACTACAACCGATGCAAGGGAGGAGTGGACAACCTTGATAAGGTAGGGGTTTTTTTTTCAAATAAGCATTTTCATGTAAAATAAATAATAGCTGAGAAAGAATATTAGGATAATTTATTCATACTTTTGTTGTTGTTTTTTTTGTTAGGTTGTTTCCACATGCTCGTGCCGGAGGAGGACCAATAGGTGGCCACTGGCTCTCTTTCACAACGTCCTGGATGTGTCACTCTACAATGCCTTTGTCGTTTGGATAGCCATGGATCCTTCGTGGAATCAAAGCAAAGCTTATTGGAGGAGGCTGTTCAATGAAGAGGTTGGAGAGATGCTTGTGACACCTGACATTCAAAACCGAGCTCGCCTTCCCCGCTCATCAGCAGCTGCAGAGATGGTCCAGAGTCTTCAGGATACTGCTGCTGGTCCATCGCACGTCCTACCAAGTAAGAGCAGGAAGCAGTGCGAATTTTGCACAGGGACACAAAGAAAAATTTGCAGCCCTTGCTGCAAATGTGGCAAATTCTGCTGCAAAGAACACAGCCTGTGCATTTCTCTCGCTCATCCTCTCTCTTTGTCTCTATCTCAGCCTCTCCCTATCCCTACTGCATTTGTAAATGTTCTATGTATTTCTTTCAATGTTATTTTTTCAATGTTCATGTTCTAAAATAAAGGTTTTTCTTGTTGAAATTAATCTTGTATTTTGAATGTATTTTTAGTACACAAGGAAACATGAATTTAGTAGGGAAAAAACTTTTTACTTCAACATTTAAGATTTTTACAGATGTTGTAGGCCTGCCTTTAGGTACAAATAGGTCCGTTTTTTATGAAATGTGAAAATAGAAATGCATCAAAATCGTACTGCCAATCTTTAACCCATCCCAGGGTCTAATAATAATAAGCATCAAATTATGGTTGAAATGTATTTTTGGAAAACTATTCAAATGTCTAGTTTTCTTTTGCCTTAAAAACTGTGTTTCTTTGTACATATACTGGCATTTAAAGGGTTAAATCTAAAAAACATAATCAATATTTGATATGCATATGTCCAGGACAAGAAGTTTTAAAAGACTGAGCTTTTAAAGTATAAAAAAATACTAATATATAAGGTTTTTACAGATGTTTTAGGAAGTTGGCCATTTATCAGCCTTTAGGGACAAATAGGTCAGTTTTTTATGAAATGTGACATTGTAAAAAAAATTGGAACGCATAAAAACTATGTTACTGCCAATCTTTAACCCATCCCAGGGTCTAATAATAAGCATCAAATTCAGGTTGAAATGTTTTTTTTTTTCATTTTCTTATTTTTTGTGCCTTAAAAACTGTGTTTCTTTGTACATATACTGGCATTTAAAGGGTTAAATCTAAAAAAAAAAATGTGATAAACATTTGATATGTATATGTCCAGGACAAGAAGTTTTAAAAGACTGAGCTTTTTAAGTGGTGCTGCTCTGAATGACACCTTAGCTGAGTAATTAGCATTCGCTAGCTTCTAGCATACAGTGACTCATCAAATTAACTAGACTAATACAGTAGATTAGCCAGTAGCAACTCGCGCTAGCATCCCGCGTTAGCATTAGCGATTTTTTTTCCGAAACATAAACAATGACATAAAGTGCACCACAATACAGTGGTAGCTTAAGAAATCCATCTCATAAATACCTTAGTATCTATACTTTTAGTAAACATATCTTAACTTAAATAGCTTATATTGGTCCATTCTCTCACCAGCGAGGCTAACACAACATTATGCTAACATGCAACACCAGCTCAAACTCACCGGAGATTCATAGAACAATAACTCGACCAAAGTTGTCGTCCTCAGGTTCACAACGTGTTTCTGCTTGAAAGAGCGAATTTATTAACAGCAGAATATTCCTTAGACTAGCTTAATCAAGGTTTTATAATTATTTTACGGCTGCTCGTCTGCTCGTGGCTGTGAACCTCACGTCTGGCAGGGTGATTGACAGGTCACTAAGCAGCGACTTCACGACACTCTCTACTGCTGCTGCTCAGCTGCAAGCCCTCTCTACTGGGAAATAGGATATTGCATTTATATCTAAACAACAAATATAGGTTTAGTAGCCCTATATTTCATATGGGTTACACCATCGTTATGTACTGTCTGCTTATTATTGTCACTGTTCCTTTTTTTAACTGCAGAAACAAACATGTTAATTTAATGGAAACAATCAAAGAGAAATAACAGTGGTATAAAAGTATTTAACAATAGAAGAGGAAACAGGCTGATGGCCTCTTTTATTTATTGAGCGCTATAGTTTCCACTCATTTTAATGTGGTGGATCTTAGTCTTTCAGTTTCTTCTTCATTTCCTCCAGGTTGAAGAAACATCACACTCATCATCTTACACTGAACAAATTCTCAACTGCGGCTACACAGGACCTATAAATGATGACAACAAAGACAACATAGCAGGTTTGTATTTCCCTGTGATATACTTGTGACCATGACTTAGTGTGACATGTTTTAAATTCATATTAAAGCAGGACTACAGCAATATCTACAGCTGGGTTCAGAGGAGCATACAGAGTAAAACAAACACTGTTGTATGTGGCAACAAGTTGAAATCATTTCTCCTCTTTAGTCTTTATATAATGCTCTTCAGGTGTAGAGAGGCATCAAACGTTTCAAGTTCAAGTCCATAGTTTTGTTTCAGTCAATGTGTTCTTCTGTTTAGTGAATTAGTTAGATAGTCTGGGGCCCATATATCTTGATGTGGCTCATGTCTGATCTGGAGTCCCACTGGAGAAACAGGTGCAGACTGGATCCTCCACCTTGCAGCTGCTGTGATGGCCTTCCTCTCTGCCAATCACAGCCTGTTTTTTCTTCTGTCTGTGAGATGTGCAGACTCTCCCTCTCAAACAGGAGTTCAGTGACACCTAGTGGACATTTTGACAAACCCAATTATTGAGCATAACATAAACATAACCTCCATACAGAAATAAAATAGTATCTGTTATATTCATGGGGCTTACATACTGTTTAAGTTCAGGTATAGAGCATGTGTTAGCTCACATTTATTTTGACCCTGTGAGCAGTCTTGGTCTGTGGATAGATGAGAGATTTCTGCCTCATGTCTGCATGTTGGATCTTTTGACATTTCCAGTCTGTTTGTTGGGACCTATATTTCCCCGACCACAGGAAAGGTCTGATAGAGTCTGCTCTTTAAAGTGTTTCCTATCAAGGACAAATGGTTTGCTCATTAGTAGTTCACATGTTGTAGAAAATACACTTCAGCAGCATGTTGACCATGATGATACAAGTTTGAGGTAAGAAAAGATTCAGCTTTATTTACCGTCTGTCTTTAACTGAGGCTTCAGGAAGGTGAAGAAAAAGAGTACATTATCACATGGACATCGGGGGAAACTACATTTACACAGCGTGCACACTTATTAGGCAGCTGAGTATTTGGTCCTCACTTTCTGACTCTCTAAATATCAACTTGAACGTCTATTGGATGAAATCATCTTGAGCTGATGTGAATGTTTGAGGAGGGAGATTGAGGTCTGAATAATCCAAAGCTTGTCTTGATGTTTCATCAGCTCCTCCAGATGTTGTTAAAGGTCACTAGAGTTCAAACATTTGAACCTTCAGAGATGAAACTCAGAGTGTTCAGACTGAGAGAGAGGTTTACACTCTGACACACGCACACACACACACACACACACACACAGCAGCTCATTTCCTGTACCAGGAGGAGGAAGGAGCAACACGTGATCCAGACTCATGAGAGGAGGCAGGAAAGTGAAAGTGTTCAGACAGTTCAGACATTTTGTGGACAGAAGTGAAGAGAGAAGTAAAGAGTGAAGCAGGTGAGTGTTTATCCAGAGTTTTTATATCTTCACTTCTGTACTCTCCGTTTCCTCCTGTGAACTGAACACAGACAGTTTCTAATGACGTCACAGCTTACATTAATATGAGCTGTGTGTGTGTCTGCATGTGTTTGTGTGCAGGTGTCTGTGTGCGTGTTCGCTCACGTCTTTGTGTGCGTCTGTGTGTGTGTTTGTGTGCATGTTTGTTTGCGTGTGTGTGTGTGTGTTAGATCAAGCTGTTTCCTGTTTCTCTTGTTTTGCTCTCTCAGTGAGTGTTTCTGTTTCTCCTCACAGACTGACTTCAGATCAGATCATGGATGTGAGTTTAGAGGAAGAGGAGGATGGAGCAGAGACTCCTGCACCCAGCTGTCTGTCTCTGAAGAGTGATCTCTCCAAAGAAGAACCTTATAACTTCAGAAATAAAGGTGGACCCTCAGACACAAAGTAAGTCTTCTTACGAAAGAAACAAGCCATGAAAGCTTCTCATCATCCACAGTTGTAGCCCTTTTGATATTTAGAGCTTCTTTTATAGTTTTGTCCTCAGAGAGTTTATTGTAGATTTGAGAGGAGCAGACACAGAGCACAGTCTCCTGCACCCAGCTGTCAGTCTCTGAAGAGTGATCGCTCCAAAGTTCGTCTCATAAACTCTCATAAACTCATAAACGTGGACCCTCAGACACAAAGTAAGTCTTCTTAGTCTTTGTCTCTTTAGATGTTTTAAGAGGGTTAAAACACAAGAAACAATCATCTCCTGCAGACTATGAGCTGAATCCAAACAGAAGAAAGAAGCTGTTACCTGCTCTCTGTCATCATCTGACTGTTTACATTGTGTTTGATAAATCTTCATATATTCTTTTTTGAATTAAATGTTTTTATTGAGTTTTTCCATTATTTATTATGACAGCAACAAACATAAAAAAGAACATGTAAGGTGCATGGTAGTGGCAACAATCTTCCAGAACAGTTCTATGACAGGGCACTACATTGATTTACTCTACAAGGCCTAGAATAAACAGCAGCATGTTTCCAAATGCAAGGACACATACAATTAAAGACAACAAAGAAACACATGGCAAACGAAATAGTTCAGTTATGGTAAGAAGGCTTCAATGGCTTTCTCCCTTTCCAGAAAAGATAGAAAACCTCCAAATCCTATCAAAGGTGGAATATTTACCATTACTTGCAAGAGTACGTTTTTCAAGAGCAAGACAGTTTGACAATCCAGCAAGCCCCACTTGTACAATTGGTTTGTTAACAGATCTCCAACATCTGGCTATGGTATGTTTAGCTTGTAATAGGCAACATACGGTCAATTTCTTATCATCCTTTCTTAGTTTGCAGTTTGCAGGGAAAATCCCGAGGATCCACAGCTTAGGGCTGAGAGGAACCCTCACACCTGTGACACATGAAAGGGTGTGTAACACTTCAGCAGTCCCAAAGACACATTTAACACACATATCAGGGGTTTTGGGCTGAAATGTATTTTGCCAGATTTGTGTTAGAAAGGTTCTCATTAACCACTTGAATTGAATGAATTTAAAGTGTTTATGGATTGTGTTTGGGCTTTTAAGCAGACTCCTTGCCATTCTTCCACTGAAATGTCAGTGTTTAGCTCCACACTCCACGCCACCCTTTTATTTTCTGAGGAGGCTTGGGAACAATTATTACATAAAAGTGAGAGATCAGGCCCTTCTTGTGATTAACTGATAATTCTTCCACAGAGGTGAGAGAAGGTAAGGATGATGACTTCTGAGCATAGATTTAGGTAGCCTACCGCGAAACCGCTTTTTGCACGGCCTATTTAAAAAAAACACGGCCTTGAAATTATTGCACGGCTTGACCTAGGCCGTGCAAATATCTACATTTAATAGACGTGCTTACTACACGGGTGCGCTAAATATCTGATTAGGCTACATTCTAATTCTGGCAAAGAATATGTTTGCCGAATACCGGTACTGAAAAGCTTAAACCTGATCCTGTTTACGTTTCTACAGCCACCCGTGCCCTATTTGGTAGACGGCGTGTCAGCCGGATGACGATAGCCGCTATGTAAATAGCGTTATATGATAGCAGCTAACCGCTAACTAATAAATTCAACAAAGGAAGACATCCAGCAGTTCATCTTCTCTGTCACTGACATGTGACTCTTTATTACAAGAACTCAATCAAGCTTTGTTTCAGAGAAGGCTGTGATCGGCGAGGAGAAATACACACGTAAACAATCAGCTGTGTTACAGTCAATGGTTTAAACACGGCGGAGTTTTGTTTACCGACGTAACACGGGAAGTGACGATTTTATCAACCAATCAACGGACTGCAGGGTTTAGCTCCACCTTTTCGGGTCAGCGCCACATTCGAAAATGCTGACAGATGATTGACTTATCAAGGTCTAGGGATCTATTTTTACTGGATGACACATGTAATATTATGAATTTATTTGTTTGTTTGTTTTTTAAAGAAAGTGCAGATAGAAGCAGTGGGCCAACAAAGGGGTTAGACAACATGAACCAAGTGAGTTGCAGTCAAATGACAAAGGGGTGTGTCAGGGCAGGGGCTGTACAGTAAATCAACATTATGAAGCTTGGGAAAACTAAAATGTGTGTGTTAGGGAGCACATAACCTCCGCTCCGGCGTGCCGCGCCGCCGTGAGTGACACTGAAAAAAATTTGCACCCCCTGTATTTTTTTTTGCACCCCCTGTTTTCCCATTTCTGCCTAAATCACTGCTTCTGAGTCTTAAATGTAAAACTTTTGATCTGCAAATATTTAAAGAAATGCTTGGTCTGAATGTCATATTTCTGTCGCAGATCGTTCAAAGACATAAGAATATTCTTGTGAAATAGGTCTGCAGTCTTGCATAAGCCTTTATCAGCCCAGATTTTAGAGCCCATATCACTTTTACCAGGTGCAAAGTAACCATTACCCCAGATCAGAGAATACTGGGACAATATCAGTGTTTCATCTGTATGTTTATGTACCTCGTACCAAACCTGCAGTGTATTTTTAACAAAGGGATTCTGAGTATTTTTCATAAGCTCTTTTAATTTAGCTGAGCACAAGTATAAGTTAAGAGGTAAATGAGAAGCGTTGCCTCTTTCCAATTTCCTTTCAAATTGCCTCCGTTGTTTTTGCACCTCCGTGGACAGGTCCGGGAAAAACACAACGTGTCGATCGTGGTACATCACTTTTCCTCTTTGTCGCGCCACCTTCATCAACTTCATCTTGTCTTGATAGTTCAGAAACTTCATGATGATGGTTCGGGGGGGGGGACGTTCAGAACCTGTCGACCCGGTAATTCTCTGGGCGTTAAAGTCATCGACTTCACCTTCACTTTTTTCGGTTTATATTTACGTGCGTTAGACATTTTGTAGAGAAAGTTGTAATATAATCGGTACTGGGGCAAGCGTGGGCAACTGAGTGACTCCATGTTGAACTGGAAAAGCAAAAATGGGCCCAATAGGTCGGAGCTCTGAATCCCGCTGCCGTTCAGGTAGACGCCATAACCGGAAGTTAATCTTCATATTTTCTATTAGTCAACCATCAGTTTAGTTCTAAAGACATGTCTTCACAGGGGGACGAAGAGGACTCATGTTAGAGAGGAGCAGACATCCTGTCCTGGGTGTCAGGACGTCCTGAAGGATCCCGTCTCTACCAGCTGTGGACACTGGTTCTGCAGACAGTGCATCACCTCATACTGGGACCAGTCTGGTTCAGCAGGAGACTCATCCTGTCCTCAGTGTGGAAAAAGATCCAGACCAGGACTTGGACTGCAGACAGTCAGTCAGAGCAGCACTGAACAAAGTAAGACTGTACACCTTTGGGCTTCTGTGATCTCCTCCTAAAACACGACTTTTATTGGTCAATGTCAAAAGTCTAGAAATTAAAACTCTTTTTACTTCTTTTACAAAAACATCTGAAAACAGTAATCAGATTCTATCATTCTCTCTTTCAGTAGATCAGCAGGAGGTTTTAGATCAACATAAGGACAGTCTGAAGACGAGATGTGAACATGTGACTGAAGGAAGTGATGAAACAGGAAGAAGAATCCACCTCAACAGGATCTACACTGAGCTCCACATCACAGAGGGGCAGAGAGAAGAGGTGAACACCCAACATGAGGTGATAAAGATTGAGACAGACTCTAAAAAGAAGACCCTCCATGAGACTCCAATCAAGTGCCAGGACATCTTTAAAGCCTTACCCGACCAACAGAAACCAAAGACAGAAGCTCAACCCGACCAACAGGAACCAAAGGCAGGAGCTCAACCCGACCAACAGGAACCAAAGACAGAAGCTCAACCCGACCAACAGGAACCAAAGACAGGAGCTCAACCCGACCAACAGAAACCAAAGACAGGAGCTCAACCCGACCAACAGAAACCAGTCGTCAGAGTGGTTCTGACAAACGGCGTGGCTGGTGTTGGAAAAACCTTCTCAGTGCAGAAGTTCACTCTGGACTGGGCCGAGGGCTCAGAGAACCAAGACGTCAGTCTGCTGATCCTGCTTTCATTCAGGGAGCTGAACTTGGTCAGAGATAAGCGCTACAGTCTTCTTGAGCTGCTCCGTGTTTTCCATCCAACATTACAGAAGGTGGCAGCAGAGACGCTCGCTGTCTGTAAACTGTTGTTCATCTTTGACGGCCTGGATGAAAGCAGACTGTCATTGGACTTCACAAACAGGGAGGTTGTGTCTGATGTCACACAGAAGTCATCGTTAAACACACTGTTCACAAACCTCATCAAGGGGAATCTGCTCCCCTCAGCTCTCATCTGGATCACTTCTCGACCTGCAGCAGCCAATCAGATCCCTCCTTCATGTATTGACAGGGTAACAGAAGTACGAGGCTTCACTGACGCCCAGAAGGAGGAGTACTTCAGGAGGAGGTTCAGGGATGAAGATCTGTACAGCAGAGTCATCTCACACATCCAGACATCCAGGAGCCTCCACATCATGTGTTTGATCCCGGTCTTCTGCTGGATCACTGCCACAGTTCTGGAGCACATGATGAGCACAGAGCAGAGAGGAGAGCTGCCCAAGACCCTGACTGACCTGTACTCACACTTCCTGCTGGTTCAGACACAGAGGAAGAAGAACAAGTATGGTGAGGGACATCAGATGAGTCCAGATGAGCTGATGGAGGCTGACAGGAAAGTTCTTCTGAAGCTGGGGAGGCTGGCGTTTGAACATCTGGAGGACGGAAACATCATGTTCTACCAAGAAGACCTGGAGCGGTGCGGTCTGGATGTCACAGAGGCCTCGGTGTACTCAGGAGTTTGTACAGAGATCTTCAAAACAGAGTGTGTGATCTTCCAGAAAACAGTCTACTGCTTTGTTCATCTGAGCGTTCAGGAGTTTCTGGCTGCAGTCTACATGTTCCACTGTTTCACCAACAGGAACACAACAGTACTGAAGGCTTTTCTAGGAGAAACACATGTAGATTCACATCTTGATGTTCTCCTAAAGGAAGCAATGGAGAAATCCCTGAAAAGTAAGAACGGTCACCTGGATCTGTTTGTTCGCTTCCTTCATGGTCTTTGTCTGGAGTCAAACCAGAGACTCTTAGGAGGCCTGCTGGGTCAGACGGACAACAGTCCAGAAATGATCCAGAGAGTCATCAACAACCTGAAGGAGATGAACAGTTACAATGTCTCTCCTGACAGAAGCATCAACATCTTCCACTGTCTGACAGAGATGAAGGACCTCACAGTCCATCAGGAGATCCAAGAGTTCCTGAAGTCCGGGAACAGATCAGAGAAGAAACTCTCTGTGATCCACTGCTCTGCTCTGGCCTACATGCTGCAGATGTCCGAGGAGGTTCTGGATGAGTTAGACCTGCAGATGTACAAGACATCAAACCTGGGGCGACAAAGACTGATTCCAGCTGTGAGGAACTGCAGAAAGGCAAAGTAAGTCCAGATGTGATGAGCATTATAAATCAGTGTAATGTACTAATAGTGCTGGGCGATATGACCTCAAATCAATATCACCATCAATTGAACATTTGTGTTGCGTATTTTAATTGATTAGACAATATTTCCTAGCCTCACATAGGATGCTTCAGAAATATGTAAAATTCTAATAAGTGTATTAAACATAAGTCTAATATGTTCCTCGTTGATAGGGCACCACCTGGCTTTTCCAGGAATAACTATATTTATTATGAATAATTAATTAGTTATTAGTTATTAATTAAATCAATCTCATAAAAGTGTGAATTCTAGAGCAGTTTCTTATCAAGAGAGAGTAATTTGGATTCGGATTACTTAAGAAGACACAACCAATATTTCTCTCAACACAAGCTCAGAGCAAATCTTACTCTTTGAAGACTTTCCCAACCTACCTCATATGGATCTTACACAGCTACTCTTGTTCTCTTTGCTGGATCAATAAACCGTTTTCTGCGAGTCCACCAGCAACCGCAGTAAGCCAGATAGAAGGTCGAGTCTGGAGCTTAAAGATGAGAATTCTGGATGGTGATTTGGCCTGCGTCGTCTCAGCATCCCGAGTGAATATAAACAAAAATAATTTCTTATGAAAGTCTTTGAAAGTCCAATTTCCTTCTTAGATTAATCTCATGGTCATCTCGATTTTAATCCAGATCTGGAAAATGTCCAAACATGCGGTGAGCCGAAGAAAAGTTTGAAAAGGCCTTGCTTGTTCCAGAAAAGATTAGAATCCAAAGATATCAGTTGTTTTCAGATTCACCTCAATGTAGGTTGCATCATATATTTTAGGTTAATATATCAGATTTAAAGGAGTGTTTATCATTGGTTGATACATTTCATCCTGAAGTTTGGAAAAATAATATTTATATAAGAAAACCTTAACAACGCAGATTAATCACATGTGAAGACTTAGTGTCTTTAAATAACATCTTCTGTAACTAAGTAACACAATCTATAAATATGCATTACACAGCTTACACATTCCACGATGGGTTTTTTTTGTCCACTTGATGGCAATGTTGTTCCACGTACAATTCCTATTAAAATTTAGTTACGTGTAATTCCTTTATTACACATCGGATTCCGACATAAAAAGAATCGTGGTAACCGTTCCTACATGACATTTTCAAATATCTATATGATAAGATACATCTGCATTCCTTTAATAGAGATTTCAACATTGGAGTCCTGGACAGTGACTGTAGTACTCTTAGTTGCTCCCAGATGGTCATCTTGACCTGATGAAAGGTCAGTCTAGTTTTATGGCTTTACGACAGAGCATAAAATCAGTTAGGGGAAAAAAAACGTTCAATTGTGTTCTCCTTTGAACAGTTAGACAAACAACAGGCATGGTTTAAATCTTCGACATGATCACATACATTTATCATATAGACAGATAATGGTTTAACTATTCTGTTTTCCGGGAAGTCCTGAAGACATCAACAGGTTTAAGTGAAACTCAAACTCCTGACTGAGAAAGACAGACAGTCTGCTGGACCAAAGCGTATCTGGTTGTCCTTTTGAGGATTGATAGAGGTTGTCCAATGTTCAGAATGTGGAAAGCTTTCAAAGCATAAATAACTTGGTTTGGTCTTTGACTGAAAGTAGGAAAGATTGTTAATCAACATCCTGTTGTTATCACTTTCTCCCAAGTCCTTGGGAGCTCTCTGACATCTGTTTTTTCCACTTAAAAGTTTGAGTTCATGTTTTTCAACATTAACTGGAAAATTCTGTTAATTATGGTATTCCTGAGGATGCAGAATATCACAACATTTGACCTCAGTTAAGATTAATAAAAGATGATTTAGTTTTAGTTTTTCCCTCATAGTTCACTGACATGGTCTCCACTGTAAATGTGCTCTACTATTAAAGCTGGGATATTTGTCTAATGAAAGAGTGAATATCTGATGAACTATCGAGTTGGTTATTAAGTGAATATTTGGAATTTAAATCAAATCATCTCTTGACGTGAAAACGACACATTTTAGTTTTAAAAGAGAAATTAACTTCTCTAAAAGAGATACTTTTTCCTTCAGTGTTTTCATTTGACTTGTTTTTGTTGGATGTCGTCTTCCCTGAAGACAAAATGTGTTCAAACTTCCACGTCGTGGATTAGACGTGTCTTCACGTGACTCTATCCTGAAATAATTGAAATAATTGACATGGGCGAGATGACATCGATTAATTGTTCTGACAGTTGGTTTGTAATAATTTTAAATTAATTTCCCAGTCCGATGTAATAATTTAATAAATAAAAACTAAAGTAAATCCTCTCTGGTCACTAAAAACTGTTCCTCTGTTAATGTTCAGGAGAAACAGTCAGTGGTATTTTTTTTTGTACGTGATGTTTTTGAGGTTTTTGTCCTGAGTTTGTAAATTTTTTTGATAGTTTCTTTGTGAACACATTCAGGAGAGAATTCCCAAATAAGTGACTGAGATGTGTGATAGTGTTAATCCCTGAAAAGAGAGATATCAGATGCTGTGAGCGCCCCCTTCCAGCCCCTACAGGCATTACTAATCAATCATGAGCATCATCTCTGAACCTCTCAGCAGGTAGATCACAGATAAACTGTTCTTAGGCCCGAAATATGCTCAACGTTAGATACGCAGGAACGACGCACCAACGCCAGGATAGGACCTTGCGTACCTGGCGTTGGTGGTCGCACCAAAATGCACGCGGTACAACTGCTGATGTCCGTTTCCGGACCACACACAGTAGACAAACCAAGCTCTATTTGGCGGCCTGCCCCCTACAGGAGGTCTCCGGTAAGAAACGTGTGTTATGTTTGGACTTTGCGAGTATGTGCGAGTACAACGCGAGTGACAATCAGAACGGTACTAACGTTGAGCATATTTCGGGCCTTACAGGAGATCCTTCACCTCACTACATTTGATTCTTTGCTGACTTGTCTGATTTCTGGATCATTCTGCAGCAGTCTCTGTATTTTCCCGTTTGTAGAAGTGAGCCAGACGGCACGAGAATGAAATGATCCTCCTCCAGAGTTACTGTTCAATGACTTTCAAATGGTTTTCTACTCCAGAGAGTCCTCTGAATAGATCCCACTTTAGATCACTACAGAATTGACCTCATCCTAAATCAAACTACATGTGTTTCCATGTGTAACCCTCCTGGATAAATGCACGTCTTTCTAGGTTCTGGAGGAGCGAGGTCGTGAGCACAGTGACCATACACCACACACACACAGTTTAAGGAACAGCAGCTTTGTTTGAGTCAAATCAGGATTCTTACCTCTAAATGAAATCATGAGCATGAATGATGTTTCCCTTTATGAGTTAGAGGATCAGAAAAATCCCATGAACTTGTTTGCATGACTTTGCAAAGATAACTTAATAAAACTTGTTTGCTAACAGGCAGAACAACGAGCACAATGAAGTGAGCAGCTGGCTGACAGACATGTGAAGTGCAGCTTTTGAAGATGACACACACTTCACTCAGTTTCATGACTTCTACAGAACTCTTCTCACTCCTAACTGATGAATTATCCTCTGTCCATCTTTATCACTTAGTGCTGCTGTTTATCAACTTCTACATTTAACATGGTGACAACATGGTGATCATCTCTTACTCACACTGGCTTCATAAAAAAAGAAACTCTCGTCCTGCATCGCAGACTTTTACTTTGCTGCACATCAATCTGTACTGCAAACCTACTGTTGAGTTTAGTCGTACAAAACTGCAAAAAAAAAACCTCATTGACTTTGTGATCACAGCTAGTGTAAAAGATCAAATTAATACAACATTAACTGATGAACTGAACCAATGATTATGTTTATGACTCTTTTAATAACTATTTTTAAGATGTTTTTCGCAGCAGGGTTACACATCTGTAACATTTAGTAAATGATTGAAAGACGAAGAATGTGCAGGTTTGAAAAGCAGTGATGAGATGAGTTTGTGTCAGTGAGAGATTCCACTGATGTGTAAAGTTAAGACCAAAGAGGACCTGTCAAACTTCAATCATCAAATGTGAGACATAAATATCAATGCTTCTTTCATAACTATTAATTTTCTATTATATGTGTCACTACAGACTTTCTTACTGTGGACTGTCAGAGACTCACTTTGACGTCGTGGCCTCAGCTCTGAAATCCAACCCCTCCCATCTCAGAGAGCTGGAGCTGAGCATCAACAACCTGAATGATTCAGGAGTGAAGCTGCTGTGTGAGGGACTGCAGAGTCCAAACTGCAGACTGGAGACTCTGAGGTCAGATCACTGACTGTAATATAGATATATTATAGAAACTGTGTTGGCTGTGTTTGAATTTCACCCATTGTTGAGAATTGGGAAACATCATGTCCCAGACAAACAAAAGATTATTATGAATCTTAAATGTTGTTTCTGATTTCTTTGTTTAATGTCTAAACCTGCCCTATGGCAGAAAACAATTCAAAACTTTAAACTATTTAAAAAAGTGTCAAACTCTTCACACTATAAAACCTTCTGATACTAAAGGTGTAAAAATACTATTTACCAAATATAATTTACTGTTATAACCAAACATTACAAGTCTGGAATGAATTCAAACAATCACAAACAACTTGTCACGTCTGTAGCAGGCAGGAAACAGGGAGGAGGACCCAATTGCAGGACAACTTAATTTATTTTAACAAAAATGCAAACAAAAACTTACGAGGAGAAACCAAAATCCAAAAACCACGACGGAGAAAACACAGGGAGCAGGGAGACATTCCAGGAACACGGACCACGAGACATTGACAATACAATGAACCGACAAGAGACTGAGGAAAAACACAGAGACTAAATAGACAGGGGTAATTGGACACAGGTGAGACTAACGAGACAGGTGAGGAACATCAGGGTAATCACAAAGGCGGGAAAACACAAGGAACAAAGAACACAAGACCAGAACACTGAGGACAAGTACAAAGTAAAACCCAACACTGACACCACCACCAAGACCAGATCTACAAAATAAAACAGGAAACACTAAAGACTACACTTAAAACACAAGACAGGAACTAAACAAACAGGTAACATAGGAGAACACAGAGAGACACACTCAAGACTAAAGTAAACACAAGACTATGAAACATTAAAGCACACAAGGGAAACAAACCACACGAGGAAACAAATAACACTAAGGACAGAATGAAAACTAAAACAAGAAACACAGACAAAACCAAACCATGACACAACTGCTCTTTAAATGATAACAGAACACATTTAACAAAGAAATATAAAGTTCATCAAACAAATCATTATAAACTAAAGTACAGAACACACTGTATAAACAAACAAGAGTGGCACGTGTGTGTGTGTGTGTGTGTGTGTGTGTGTTGTCTGAAGAGGCTGGATCACAGTCTGAAACTCGTGCACAACTTGTGAATAATGAAGTTGAACACTTGAAGCCAGAGGCTGAATTTCTGTGAGCCAGTAATTACACTGGTCTTCCTGAACATGAAGATATTACCCGGATATAACGCTAGAGTTCACAGAGAATCACACACGGGACTTAGCGGACAAAGAGCTTTTAAACTAGTAAAACCAGAGATGCAGTGGTCAGATAAGAAGCAATTATTATCTTCACAACTTCACATGAATAATTCAGTTATACTCTCTAAAGCTCACTGCTCAGACCTGATTCAGCCTCACTGGTAAAGCGTTTGTCTGCGGTTGAGGAGGGGAAAGGTCCGACCATGAAATCAGATCTCCAGTCTGTTTCCGTGCAGATGAGTTGTGATGGCGGCGGTGGTTCCCAGAGGATGAGCAGGATCGGTGTGTTCTCTGTCGTGTGAGGCAATCTCCGTGGTTGTCCTGTTCATTGCAGGATGGAACCAGACGTGATCTTTACACTCTCTAAATACCGTTTTTAATTCGGTCTATGAATAAGACGCTCTCCAAGAATCTCCGTCGAGATGCGTTCAATGGATAATGTGAGCTCGGGATTCAGAACACTGTCATTCCTTGAGGCCTCGGGTAGCCTGTACGCCAAAACATTGAAACAAAGAGCAGCGTGCTGTGAAGCAGGAGTAGACTTGTGTCTCTGGATGCAGGAAGCATTTGAAGAGAGAGAAGAATGGGAGACGACTGCTTTTATTCACCCTAAACTTCACACCTACAGTATGTGTTAGGTGTTGCAGAGCATCCTGGGAGTAAGAGTCAGCTAAATAACTACTATTCTGGCTGTCCTCAATAAAAACAGTGCTTTGTTATGTTTGTTGAGTTTTTTGACTTAGGCTCAGAGAGAGTGTGTGTGAGAGAGAGAGAGAGAGAGAGAGAGAGAGAGGAGGAGCAGGGTGAAGAGGGAGACACAGTGAGATGAGAAATAGCTGAACTGTCAGCTCTACAGAAGACGTGTAGAGTAATATTTTAATGCAACATGAACTATATCCGTGTTAAAGTTATTGTCTTACCCGATATCATGTTTGAATATATATCCATATAACTTAAAAACTGTATATATCTCTCAGCCCTAATCCACATGATGTTTTTATCACAGCAGCACATACAGCAACAGTATGGCAGCTTTCAGTAGCAGCTCACGCTTCCTTATGCAGCGGTCTGTGATGTAACATCCTGTGTTTCCACGGCAACCATAAACATTCTGTCTGTCAAGTCTGCCGTCACGACAAGACACGTCCAGTTACATCTCTAATATGATATTTCTCTAACTCTGATCACTGTTGAACATATTTGATGTAGTGTAAGTACTCAACAATAAAAAGATATATAACATGGGTTTAATCCATTTGAAATGAATTCAGATATTTAAATGTAAACATTGTAATAAAATTCAACATATTGTACATTTCAATCTAAGAATGATCAGGAAGTACAAAAACATGAATGAATCACTATGAAGTCCTTCAATGTTGGAATGAACAGATGATGATCACGTCAGTGTGTTCATGTGGACAACATCACACATTCATGTATAAAGCTCACTGTCATCTACATTCACTTCTTTTATTCTTTATTCAGATTGAGTCGCTGCTGTTTGTCAGAGATCAGCTGTTCTTCTCTGGCCTCAGCTCTGAAGTCCAACCCCTCCCATCTCAGAGAGCTGGACCTGAATGACAACAAGAACCTGCAGGATTCAGGAGTGAAGCTGCTGTGTGATTATCTGCAGAGTCCAAACTGCAGACTGGAGACTCTGAGGTCAGATCACTGACTGTGTCATTCATTTGAATCATTTCAATCCACATCCTCCATTGTTGCACATTTCAGGATTTATATATTTTCAGTTATTGTCTGAATTTAAATCTCTGGATATTTAATGATTTAGGAGATTTCTTATTCTTTAAGTTGCTGAATAATTTAGAGATTTGATGTGAAAATGTTTTTGTGTCTCTGTGAAGTAAAGTTGAACAAGGTGCACATGAAGCCTCTGGTTTCCTCTGGTTCTGCTAAGAAGTAAAATCATGAAGACTTGTGATTGAATAATGTGTGATTTGATAAATGTAGTAACATCACAGAGCTGACTGAGATCAGCAGCCTGTTCTTCATCTGTGCACATGAACAGCTGGATGAATGTTGAGCTGACATTTGGACGATTTAGATTTAGTGAATACACAATCAGAAATGATCATCTAATCATTTAGAGAAAACTTGATTCATCAGGACAAAGTGATGTTGAGACACTCATCACAACCTGAACACATGTGACTGGATTACACATTATTTTTATTCTTCTTTTATTCTTTATTCAGATTGAGGGGCGGCAGTTTGTCAGATATCAGCTGTTCTTCTCTGGCCTCAGCTCTGAAGTCCAACCCCTCCCATCTCAGAGAGCTGGACCTGACCTGCAACAACCTGCATGATTCAGGAGTCGAGCTGCTGAGTGATCTTCAGAAGAATCCAAACTATGGACTGAAGACTCTGAGGTCAGTCTCTCAGTGTTCTTTAGTAAACCCTCCACATATCAGCTCATACATATATTTACATTCTTGTTTGTTGTTAGAGAAATTCTTTTCTTGGTTCTCTGCTACAAAGAGAGTTCAACATACTCAGGGTTTGTTTTCTGTGATCTGGCTTCACTAACCCTGACAGAAGAGATGGTGCTGAACAGTCACATGAAGCTGGTTGTCAACCTGATAAGTAAACCCAGAGTTTCATAAAAGGGGCGGAGCTGTCTTCATATAACCTATCACAATATCTAACAGACTGTGAACAAACGATATGAATAATATGAAGAAGTTGAAGACAAACAGGCTCAAAGACTAAAGTTACACAGCTGCAGGAACAAATGCAGGAAGGACCACTGTGAGAAACAAAGAAACATCAGAGAGGATTTATGTCCAAACTACGGCTTCTTCTATTTTCTTCCCATGTTTAGTTGACCTTTGACCTTTGTCCTGTTTCTTCTCTGAACTGAATGTGTTGCTCTGACTCTTTAAAGTGGAGAGGAGAACAGTCGGCTGTCAGAGCTGGTAGGACAGAACGACGCTGTGTGTGTCTGAGTGTGTGTGGACGTGAAGCTCTCATAACTCAGTGTAAACTCACACTCAGACACCAACATGAAACTGTTCAGTGTTAAAGTCCAAAGGTGGAGTGGGGGCGGAGCTTAGTTACAGCGCTGTGGGGGAATCTGATGACTCCCAGCTGATGAAAATGATTTCTGTCATCTCTCTTCTTCTCACTTTAGATGCTGGTGATTTCTGTCATGATGTGAGCGATCAGGTGGTGCAGAGAGGAGCAGCTGATGATCCACAGAGGAGGAACCTCCACCATCTTGTGTGTGGAGAAGCTCTGCAACCTGAGGAGAGCTTCATCCATCAGGGACTGACAGAGGAATCAGCTCACACTTCATTTCAGTCATATTTCTTTTTTTAAAATAGGGTGGTTGCCTGAAAGCTAAACCACACTACTACTATTGCCAATGTTATTATTATTCTGCTTAATATGTCCTCAAATTGGCCCACGCTACTCCTCCCACAGGTTTTGCGCCACAAACAAGAAAAGTATCAAAACGAGCGGCTCGGCCCCGAATAGTGGAAACTTCGGCCACATAAATCGGTGGACATAAATTGGGTTTAAGCGACAAAATTTTAGCCATTGTGAAGTCATTGTTGCTCACATTTACAAAGAAAATTTATCGAAAGAAGGCTCTGAGTGTCCTCTTACTCCTCGAGCCAAAAATAAAAAAATAAAATGTTTCAGTCTCCCAGGAGAGGCATTTGTTTGACAGTTACGCACCACATACACATTGGGCTCTCACTTTGACTACAAAATTTCACAGTTTTCACTCATGTTTTAAAATCGTCACTGTGGTCCCAGTCTGAATGCTACATAGAATTAAAATACATCAAAACATGCGCCTATTTGTGCTGTCGCTCAAAGTCCAAACAGATTGGTGATACCATTTTTAGTTTTCAAAATATTTGAGGTTTTGCAAGCAGTGGTAAGCCCATTCAAATACATTGATGGAATGTTATGGCAGTTTGGCAGATCACAGCTGAATGTCGACCAATCAGTGAGCAGCAGGTGTTCAGTGTTACAATAAGTGGGACACAGTTCTGTCTTAGCCTTTAGCTGACTGCAGTTAAACGCAAGACAGTCAGACCCCTTTCGTTAAACACACTTACTGCAGTCCCACACACGCACACACGGCAACCACACTCACAATTTCTGCAGGAATTGTCTAGTTGTATTTGTAATCACAAATATTCAGAGACATTTGTACAGTACAGTCATCTGTGCTTAAACAATAGAGTGATTCCTCCTTTTATGTTTTTGTGCTTTGACAAATAACAAAATAAATCAGGTGGAAAAAATATAAAACACCAAAAAAACAGATGTAAGAGATGAGGTGATTTCCCACTGAAAAGAAAAACAAAGACAAAAACAAAGTATACAGGGGTTCATAACTAAAGGAAAAACAGTTTATAGAAAAGATGGGAGTTTAGGGGAGATATAGGATTTTCATTTTATCCAGAGATGCTCAAATGTACGGCATACATTTAAGGACATCCTCAGGTCTCAGACGAAGGTGTCAGACCTCAGACGAAAAAGCATCAGTTCTCAGGAAAACGGGTGTCAGACCTCAGACTAAACGGCCACAGACGAAACGGCCTCAGACATATTTATTTTATTTATTTTTAAATTCGAGGGTGGGGCGGGGGGGGGGGGGGGGGGGGGGTGACTAAACAGCCTCAGAGATAATTATTTTATTTATTTATATATTTTTACATGGGGGGGGGGAGAAGCGGAGCGGTGCCGTTCAGTCTGAGGCAGTTTCGTCAAAGGCCGTTTCATCTGAGGCCGTTTAGTCTGAGGTCTGACACCCGACGGAGGTTTTCCTGAGAACTGATGCTTTTTTGTCTGAGGGCTGAGACCTGAGGATGTCCAAAAATGTCTGCCGTACAAAAGAGTTTTTGTGAAGCTTCAGAGAACAAGTGATCTGTGTCATTGAATAGATTCCATGAACTACATGGTAGCAGTCTTCCACTGGTGGAGGAACAATTCTTTGTTATGGCCTTTCTGTCAGCAATGCTCAGGCTTCCAAATGAGTATTTGGTTTGGTGGATGAATGCAGGTTAGCAAGGAAGACTTGGTCCCATTCCTGGGTAACATCTGACTTTAAAGACATCTGTTGGTTCTCTGTGGATCTCAAAGCAGAAGCTGTGTTTTTTAGGACAGAACAGGTGGTAGTGATTTGCTTCCTGTGAGCCACAATTCCTCCAGCAGCTAGAAGAGTCTATGGGTACATCTCAGTTCCCTTCATTGCATCCAAGTGTCCTCCACTTGTGTCTTAGTCCCTCCCAGCAGAGATGCACAGAGATATTGTCTGTCAGTAAAAAGACTTGGGTAAAGTCAGCTCTCTCCTCAGATCTCCCTCCTCTCTCCTTCTTTCAGTATAAGAGCTTTGGGACCATCCTTAACACGGCCGGTCTAGAACTATGTGGGGTTGGGCCCAGGAGCCAGGAGATAGCACTGAAGAGAAGTGAGATAGAGTCTGTGTCATGAGATTTCTGAACAGCTTTAATAAAGTATCTAATCAGACTCTTCCAACCCAATGTTCTTCATGAGATGGAGCTTGTGATCTTCCACTCAAACTCATAGTTTTTTCCCAAAAGCTTCTTCACAGATGTGGAAGTTAGTTTCCTTTTCCCATTTGTGTTTGATGTAGGTGGTATTTTCTCTGTTTTCCCCTTGTAGCCCTCTATACAATTTGTCCCCTCTATAGGCAGCTATGAAAACTTGTATGAGATTATTGTCAAAGACATTTTCAGTCTCTGTCATAAAACTGTTTAAATGGTGGCGTATTTGAAGAAATCTTGAAGCAAAGAGGAGAGGCCTTGTTTTGTCCATCGCTTGTAAGTAACATCCAGTTTGTTGGGGGTGAAGTCTGAGTCATGCCAGCACCACCTCAGTATCTTTATTTCATCAAACATTCCAGTCCTGCTGATAATACTGAAACATGTTTTCAGGGATCAATTCCTCCAGCTATTACCTTTATCCAGGAGCTTTTCAACCAATCTTTGATCCCCTAAACATGCCTGGATTGGGACGCTCTCTGAAAACTTCTCTTCAATAGTTTTCCATCTGGCTTGATAATCAGATCTGCGCCAGCAAACCAGGGTTCTCAACTGTGCAGATATATAATAATGTCTTAGACCGCCCTTCTTCTTCTGCAGTTGAAGAGTTTGAAATCTTCTCCTTGGTCTTTTCCCTCGCCATATGTACCGTGATATTAGTCTATCCCACTCATTGAACTGTTTCTCTCTTATTTCTATTGGAAGAGTCTGAAACAAACAGAAGATTCTGGACAAGATGTTCATTCTCACAGACTCCATCCTCCACTCCAAGCTTCATATTGGAATTCCATCTCCTGACATCCTCCTGTATTTGTGTCTTCAATAAAGTCGAGTTCATATAAATGAGTCAAAACTTTCAGGATGTTCACTCTCAAGTATTTTATTTGTGTTGTTTAAAGATGGGAAAGAAGTAACCAATGCTTGAATTTATTGTTACTTTATCTCGCTCTGTTTCTTTTACCATATATCATATAACCAAAATGTTCAACTTGTTTTTACTCTTTCTTTTATTAACATATAATCCATCCAGCAAATCCACCTCTTGTGCCTGGCTCACGTTTTATACCTTTAGTATTGTCTTGAGTGGTGGCTTGGCTTAAAGCTTCAATAAAGATGGCTGACAGTAAGGGGCTTATTGTTCATCCCCTCTGTCTAACTGACATGACTTTGATATGGCTCCGTTCACTTTGATTCTTGCACTTGGGCTTATATAAAGTGTTTGAATAGTCTGAATGAAGGTCTGCTGAAATCCAAAATGTTCTCCAACTTAAAGTTCAAAATTGACAGCCCAAGTTTTTCACTTTGTCAGGTATTTTCCGACTGTGCTCCACCTCCGATCAAAACGCTCCCTTTTCATCTGTAAGGATGCCGCCATTTTTACCATGAGATAAACTTGTCTCAATCTTTGCTTCCATTCAGCCACATTCGCTGGTTTAACATTCTTGTGCTGTTTTATTTTTCTTGGCGACCAATAATAAAATATTCAGAATATATCTTTGGTCAGCAGTGAAAATATCGTATCGAACCAAGTAGGTCAAACTGAACCTTTAATGGAATTTCACTTTTCATAACTTTAATATTTTTCCAGTATTTTGAAATAACTGGACAGTCTCAGAGTATGTGCATAAGATCACCTGTTTTACTGCATTGTCTCCAGCAGAGGGCAGCAGAGGGATTTGTAACACAACTTCACATTGCCAAAGGAGGATGAAAAAATCAGACTTTGACTTTCCAGTTGAATTGTGTCCACTGCTGACTGTTGATGCCTTTATGGGTGTTGTTGAAGATTTTATCCCAATACTTGTCTTCTATAATGGTATTATTTCCAGTTCCCATTTTTCTTTGATATAAGTATTCTCTCCACCGTCTGACTCAAGTCTTTTATAGAGATGGGAAACATATTTACCTGATGGAAGTCGTTTTTCTGCCATGTTAATAAAATATTGTTCTAAATTGTTTGGATTTTTACTAATTTGTCCTTTTTCTTTCAGATTTATAATGTAGTGGCTCATTTATAAATATCTGTAGAAGTCATTTGAGGGAAGGCCAAATTGTTCCAGAAGTTGGTAAATAAGGACTTAAGTGTACATCTTTGAATAATCAATTAACTGATTGATTAATCAGTTAAAACATTTTTTCACTCCATAATGTCCCGAGACATAATTACAAATACAATTGATGAATCCTCTGAACGATGCTCTCTGATGGATTTACTTGATGTGGTGCTGCAGATCCTGGCTGTTCCTTTGAATACCATTTATCTGAATCTTTGGTAAGTCACAGTAACTGTGCACATTCAGAACAAACAATATGAATAATATGAAGAAGTTGAAGACAAACAGGCTCAAAGACTAAAGTTATACGGCTGCATCTTTTCTGCGGCTTATCTTTTCCTCTTTTCATCAGTTGACCTTTGAACTCACAATAATAACTCCTGTTTCTTCTCTGAACTGAATGTGTTGTTCTGACTCTTTCATGTGACGAGTAGAAGAGTTTGAGATATTTTTCACAGGTTAATCTCTGATCTCTAACATAACCTGACCTCACTAACCCTAAATCCTGCCTCGTAGTTCCGGCCTCAGGTCAAAAGTCGTCAGACGACAGAAACTAAAAGGTAAACATTTCAGTAGCAACGTCTTCAGGGTCCTCTATACGTACGTTTGTTTTGGATTTCATCTGTTTTAATCAATTTCTTTATTTTCTAATGATGGTTTTTATTGTCCTTATTTGTTTCCTGCAAAGCAGGTTGTGTCAAAATAATTTATTTTAGAGACGTTTTGTGGCTTTAGGTGGGTGTGTCGACTGATCGGCCTTTTCTGACGGCTGCAGCCAACAATCATTTTTACATTTCATGGTACTCTTAATCCTTCTATTGTTTAATCTTAATAAAAGTTTGATATTGATGACACAAAACACAACAAAAACAGCAAGTGTCTGGTGACAATGAATCAGCTTTATTTATCGTGTCTTTAACTGGAACATTGAGTTTTCTGTAATGTGAGAGAAGAAAGAGGGAACATTATCACATTCAGAACGAGGGAAACAACATTTATATTCACATTATTTCTTATAAAAGGACTTTCAATAAGTCAATAATCGAGAAATTTCCTTTGAACAAAATGTTGCAGCTCATGACAAATGCACAGTGTGATATCAAACATATTCACAACAATCAAGAAACCATTCAAACATAAAGGACAGCTGCAGAGAGGAGCAAAAAAAGTCACTGTAACAAAGAGAAAGACACACTGCAGGGCTCCAATATTCCTGAAACATATTTCACCTGGGTGACGTTCTGAGCAGAACCTGCTTTTCTGACACCGTGGTGGAAACATTTAGATTCACATTATTGCTTAACAAATGTCTTTCAATTAGTCCATCATCAACAATTTAATTTGTACAAAATGTTGCACCTCTTGACTTCACGCCGAGTCCCTAATCTTTAAATCATCATGCTGCTTAGGGAGAGAGGAGGGCAGAGGAAATAAAGAAAGGCACAAATACACAGTGTGATATCAAACATATGCACAACAATCAAGAAACCATTCAAACATAAAGGACAGCTGCAGAGAGGAGCAAAAAAAAGTGGTGGAATACATTTCTGGAGCTCTGCAGTGGGCTTTCTCTTTGTGTCAGTGACATCAAACATGTGACATAAAACACTCTGCATGTGCATTGATCACTTTGCAAAGCTGACAGATGTTTGAGTTTTGTTATGCTCAGACTGAACAGGTTATATACATCATATCTTTAAAGTATATTAACCAGAGACGAGGACTGCTCCAGGATCTTTAGTGTGACAATGAACCTGATCGCTTTTCTAAACCACGGATAGAACAAAGCGTATATGAGAGGGTTCAAACAAGAGTTAAAGGAGAGCAGCCAAGACACAATTGCCCACGATGATGCACTGTTTGATGTGTCTTGACCTGAAAGAGAGGGAAAGTAATATGGACAGAAAGTTATCAAAAACACCAGTATGACTATGCCCAGAGTCCTGGCCGCCTTTCTCTCTGATTTCTTTGCAGTGATTCGAACCTTGCCCACTGCAGCATCTGTAATATGAGTCTGCATGGCACGAGCCTGAGACACTGCTACGATAAACACTCTCATGTACAGAACAATGATGACCATACAGGGGCCAATAAAGGTGAACACGAGGTCCACTGTTCCTGACACATAGTCAATCACCACCACACACTCCCCAAAGCAGGAGTTATATCTGTCAGGCTGCCTCAGGTGTTCCTTTAAGATCAGCCCGTTGTAAAGGATTGAGCAGGCCCAGCACATACACACACACAGCCCCACTCGGCTGCGAGTGATTTGGTTGGAATACTGCAGAGGATAACAAATAGCTACATAGCGATCGATTGATATGAGCACCATGTTCCCCACAGAGGCCGAGGTAAGAGTGAAGGCTATAATGTCAGAAAAAGCACACATGAAATTTCCCAGCAGCCAGCAGGTTTCTATGATCCGCACCGTTTCCACCGGCATCACCAGTAGCCCGACGAGGAGGTCTGAGATAGCCAGGGAGAGCAGGAGCAGGTTGGTGGGGGTGTGAAGCTGTCTGAAGTGAGAGATGGAGATGATAACAAGCAGGTTAAGAACAACAGTGAGGACAGTGATGGAGGACAGCAAAGCATATAGGAGGACGGCCTCAGTGCGAGGACGCATAATAACCCTGCAAGATAAGTTGAGGAGCTGAGGGTAGCAGAGCTCGGCTCCCTGCTGGTCGTCCATCATCCAGCACTGAGGGGACGTGGTGACCTGAACCTGTTGAGCTCAGTCAGCTCTCTGAGTGCCAGAATGATCACAGCTCACTTATCTCTGATGGCAACTCCCTCGTCCTCCTCTTCATCCTGTCAGCTCTCGGCCAATGGGCAGCTGTAGTCAGTGTCGTCCTATTGTCTGGTCACTCCTCCTCTTCCTCCCCCTTCCCTTCTACCGTCTAACTCCACTGGTGCATGATGCAACATTGAAGTTTAATGTGAAAGTTTAACGGAAAACTTTTCTCTGAACTGTAAAGCTTAAAGTAAACTGTAAAAGGCCCGCACTTTAACACAGCTTAATTTTATCGGACACTGGCTTGCCCTCCTACACTCTTCCCAGAGGCACTGCTTGTCAACTGGCAATGCAGGCAACTGCTTGGGGCCCCAGGCCAGTAGGGCCCCCCATTAACTGATGAACTTTAAACCAAAGTATTGCCTTAAAAATGTGCACATTTTGCAAAAACAGTAGGAAATCTGAAAGCCCCATCTGACAGCAATCACTCAATGTCCTGTTAAATGTTGCATGCATTATTGCTGGAAAATAATTATGGATGCTGGTTGGAGGAGGCCTTAATGAATGTTTGCCTGCACTTTAATCTGCATCCCTAACTGTCTGCATTGACTGTTTTATGTCTGTTCTCACACCTCTGGCACTACCTCAAACACCACTGTACATGCACAAACAACACTAACAGAAGGTCAGCGCTTTTGTTTCTGAGGCTCTTTAACTGTTTACAGCTATCTATTTATCTATCTATCTATCTATCTATCTATCTATCTATCTATCTATCTATCTATCTATCTATCTATCTATCTATCTATCTATCTATCTATCTATCTATCTATCTATCTATCTATCTATCTATCTATCTATCTATCTATCTATCTATCTATCTATCTATCGGTCGATCATTGGTTTGGGTCGTGAGAGGAATTACTGATTGGCTGAGGTCACCTCCGCCTCTTCTTTTCTGTTCCCACTAAAAGACAAAGGACTGATCACGTCGGCGCCATTTTCAACTTTTTATCAGTCATTATCTGTCTGTTAGGCTACCTATAATGCGAGTGGTGACAGACAGCAGTGTGAAAATGGTATTCTCGTATTAAAACAGCGGACTACCGCCGCCCGCTGGCATGGAGAGTTATTTCCTCTCACGCATAACATACATGTTTGTTAGACGTCAGCTGTAGTCTTTGCGATGTGTTCAAGTGCAACTTGTTGGCCAAGATGAAAGGCAACGTGTGGCGAAGCCACAGGCGGCCTTCATAGCCACCAGTTCTTCACCGTCTTCTTGGTGTGTCAGGGCCTTGAGACTTATGATTTCAAACATGCAAGGACTGTTCAATGCTGCGAAGGAAACCCGTGAGATCTTCTGTATCCTTGAAAATAGCTTTGGAAATAGTGGAGAGGTTACAGAAAATTCATAAACCACAGAAAATTGTTGAATTAATTCAAGCCTTGGAGACAGCTCCCCATCTTTATCTGTCAGTAAATTTACATCAAGCTTGGTTTAAAGATCAATTTAGTGTTTTTATTGAACTTCTGGACCACCTAAGCCTTAAATAGGGTGGCATTAGGCCTCTTGGTCTGGCAAGACTTTTCAAGCCCTTTTTTACGTTTGCTTTAAAAATGACCTACTGGTGAATTTCTGGCATGTGGAGCTTCAATTTTGTACTAAAATCTTTCTTATTTTGTTGAACATCTCGTGTGTCACTATGATGAACTGACTTTATTGTATTTATGGTATGATATCATACATGATAATTTCTGAGCTTTTCAGAGTTTCTCTGTTTGTTTTAGGTTAGTGATAAAAAGTTCAGGGGTATTTTGGTCTGTAGTGAAGGCTCCTGTGTGGGGAGGGGGTTTGTTGCATCATGTGTTGATGTTAAAGTGTATTCATTCACACCTTTCAACTAGAACTCACCTGTGGTTCAAAGTATGATCACTGTCATTAACATGCTCCCTCTGGCATGACGACACGGCTGTCATTAGCTAGTACTGAGAGGATACAGTCAAAAGGTGTTAATGAATACACTGGTGGTGAGGATGAGTTTGTGTTTTCGGCTGGTCTGAATAAGTCTTAAAAAATAACTTTCATCATGATCTGCAGATTTTAAAATTAAATATCTTTATGAACAAACTGCGATTATTGTGATTATTTAGGGTTTCTTTAAGTCATCGCCTCATGCAGACAATTAAACACAAACACAGGTGTTTGCCTTCTTCCAAATGTGGTGAAAGAAAACAAAGATTATCAGAGATTTGACCTTGTACTCAACTTCGGCCTTCCTTATTTTCCCACTTTACATTTAAAACGTCTTAAAGGGTCAATCAGAGAGCTGTGTGGAGAGTGAAATGATGACGCTCTCTTCCTCTGCGATCAGACATGAAGGAAACATGCTGTGTTGAAGCTTCTCTGACAACAATGCAGCAGCCAGTATGTCCTCCTTCTAACTTTAGATTCTGCTCCTGAATGCTCTGGATTTGTTTGGACCAGAGAAGGTAGGCCAAGGGTGGACAATATATTTTTACAAGGGGCCACACGTGAAACCCAAATAAGACAATAGTACTACAGAAGTAATAAATAATAAAAGTGCAATTAAGTGCCTTTTTTTAATTTTTTTTTTACCTTTGTTATCTTCACAAGCAAAGAATAATCAAACAAGTCCATACCACAAACAATAACTTTGAACATTTTTCATTTAGTTCATTCACTTCATTAGAATAATATAGTCTACCTTGGACTTCTACAAGGGCATTGACACCTGGCTGAAATGCTATAGCTTTGTTTTCTGTAAAGGAGTACTGTGCAGCCCAGGACTTGTCAAAAACATGGCATTCATTATCAGCCTTTCTTCTCCTGGCGTGAGCTGACAACTTAAGGGTTACCTGGCAAACTTCACTTGTTGCTTTTCACCTTCACCTACGTGCGCATTTCGTACATCCATACGACAGTAAAAGGAATATACCGCATTTCAAAATAAAAGAATTACAGTTGTATTTCAAGCATGTTTAAATATAAGTTTTTCAACGTATGATTGTCCTTGTGTAGGCGGGACAGGGATGCACAATGAGCCGGATGTTGCGTGCGGGTTGTTGTGGCTCTCTTTTGTCAAAATATCTCTAATCTTTTTTTTTTTTAAATCAAGAATATCTGGGTTTTGAATTATGTTGCTACGGTGGCCCTGTAGCTTGGATCTGAGGTTTGACTCACAGCCGGAGTGTGATTCCCGGGTAGTTGGAAAACACCCTCCGATCCCCCTCTTGAAAAGAAGGACCGCCAGTCCAGAGGCACTGTCCGCAACATTCACGCGATGTTACAGAGACGTGTCAACCATGACAGCCCAGTTGCACATCCAGAGACTTGAGATACGCAAAGCGAATCTCATCCACCCCCGGAGCCTTGCCACCAAGGAACTTGCCAACCAACTCTGTGACTTCGGCTTGGGTGATGGACGAGTCTACCTCTGAGAACTCAGCCTCTGCTTCCTCAGTGGAAGACGTGAGGGTGGGATTGAGGAGATCCTCGAAGTATTCCTTCCACTGCCCAACTACATTCTCAGTTGAGGTCAGCAGCTCCCCACCTGCACTGTAAACAGTGTTGGTGAAGCACTGCTTACCCCTCCTGAGGCGACGGATGGTTTGCCAGAATTTCCTCGAGGCCGTCCGAAAGTCCTCCTCCCAGGCCCGAGTTTTTGCCTCCACAACAGCCCGGGCTGCGGAACACCTGGCCTGCCGGTACCCAACAGCTGCCTCAGGAATCCTATGCACTAGCAACTCCCGAGAGGACTCCTTCAGCTTGATGGACTCCCTTACTTTCGGTGTCCACCACCGAGTTCGGGGATTGCCGCGATAGGCACCAGAGACCCTGCGACCACAGCTCAGAGCAGCTGCTTTGACAACGGAGGTGGAGAACATGGTCCACTTGGACTCAATGTCTCCAGCCTCCCCCAGGATCTATGAAAAGCTCATCCGGAGGTGGGAGTTGAAGACCTGGCTAACAGAGGGCTCAGCCAGACGTTCCCAGCAGACCCTCACTACACGCTTGGGCCTGCCGAGTCTAACCAGCTTCCTCCCTTGCCAGCGCATCCAACTCACCACCAGATGGTGATCAGTTGACAGCTCAGCCCCTCTCTTCACTCGAGTGTCAGAGACACATGGCCGGAGGTCAGATGACATGACCACAAAGTTTATCGTCGACCTCCAGCCTAGGGAGTCCTGGTGCCATGTGCAGTTATGGACATCCCTGTGCTTGAACATGGTTTTTGTTATGGACAAACTGTGATTGGCACAGAAGTCCAATAACAGAACACTGCTCTGGTTCAAATCAGGAAGGCCGTTCATCCAAATCACCCCCCTCCAGATCTCACTGTCGTTGCCCACGTGAGCATTGAAGTCCCCCAGTAAAACAATGGAGTCCCCAGTCGGAGCACTGTCCAGCACCCCTCCCAGGGACTCCAAGAAGGCCGGGTACTGCCGTTCGGGCCTTGGCTGAGTCGACAGTGAAAGACCTGTCCCCTACCCGAAGGCGTAGGGACACGACCCTCTCATTCACTGGGGTGAACTCCAACACCTGGCGGCTGAGCTTGGGGGCTATGAGCAAGCCCACACCAGCCCGCCGCCTCTCACCACGGGCAACTCCAGAGAAGTAGAGAGTCCAGCCCCTCTCGAGGAGCTGTGTTCCAGAGCCCAAGCAGTGCGTGGAGGTAAGCCCAACTATATCTAGCCGGTACCTCACCTCCTGCACAAGCTCAGGAACCTTCCCCCCCAGTGAGGTGACATTTCACGTCCCGAATGCCAGAAGTTGTGTCCGGGGATCGGGTCGCCGAGGCCCCCGCCATCGACTGCCGCCCAATCCACATTGCACCCGACCCCTACGGCTTCCTCTGTGGATGGTGGGTTCACAGGAGGACGGGCCTGCGTCGTCCTTTCGGGCTGGAACCAGCCAGGCCCCACGGGCAAAGGCCCGGCCACCAGGCGCTCTCCTGTGGGCCCTAACCCCAGGCCTGGCTTCAGGGTGGGGCCCCAGCTCAGCCATGCCAGGCCTCCATGCTCTTGACACGATGCTGACAGACACAGCAAACCTCCCTGCCACAGCTCACATTGATGTGCCATCCTGGATGAGCTGCACTACCTGAGCCACTTGTGCTGGTTGTAGACTCCGTATCATGCTACCACGAGAGTGAAAGCACTACGAGAATTCAAAAGTGACAAACAAATCAGCCAGAAAGCATCGGAACTGAGAAGTGGTCGGGGTCACCACCTGCAGAACCAGTCCTTTATTGGGGGTGTCTTGCTAATTGTTTATAATTTCCACCAGTTGCCTATTCCATTTGCACAACAGCATGTGAAATTGATTGTCAATCAGTGTTGCTCACGAAGTGGACAGTTTGATTTCACAGAAGTGTGATTGACTTGGAATTATAGTGTGTTGTTTAAGTGTTACCTTTATGTTTTTGAGTAGTTCTGATGAGGTAGCATTACAGATGGCTACTGGGAGAACGTTCTAGACGGTGAGGCCCACCATAATGAAGGCTGAGTCCCAGAATATCATCAGGTTGGTGTGGGGAATGGAGGGCACACTGAAGAGTCAGAGGTGCATCTCGGGTCAGTTTGGGCACGAGGCAAATATTTATTAAGGGCCCCCACCAACCAGCATCAATAATTATTTTCCAGCAATAATGTATGCAACATTTAAAAGGACATTGAGTGATTGCTGCCAGATGGGCCCCCATTGGGGAGGTTTCCTATTGTCTTTGTAAATTGTCCACATTTTTGGGTTGATGATTGGTTTAACGTTTGTCATTTGTGCGGCCCTTTTACAGTTTACTTTAAGCTTTACAGTTCAGAGAAAAGTTTTCCGTTAGTTGCATGAAACTTTTATGTTGCATCATGTACCAGTGGAGATAGACTGTAGGAGGGAGGGGGAATTATCAAGGGGGAGGTGAGGAAGAGGAGGAGAGATCAGAAAAAAGGACGACACTGACTACAGCTGCACATTGGCCGAGAGCTAACCGGATGAAGAGGAGGACAAGGGAGTTGCCATCAGAGATAAGTGAGCTGTGATCATTCTGGCACTCAGAGAGCTGACTGAGCTCAGCAGGTTCAGGTCACCACCTCCCCTCAGTGCTGGATGATGGACAACCAGCAGGGAGCCGAGCTCTGCTACCCTCAGCTCCTCAACTCGTCTTGCAGGGGTATTATGCGCCCTCGCACTGAGGCCGTCCTCCTATATGCTTTGCTGTCCTCTATCACTGTTCTCACTGTTGTTCTTAACCTGCTTGTCATCATCTCCATCTCTCACTTCAGACAGCTTCACACCCCCACCAACCTGCTCCTGCTCTCCCTAGCCATCTCAGACCTCCTCGTCGGGCTGCTGGTGATGCCTGTGGAAACGGTGCGGATCATAGAAAACTGCTGGCTGCTGGGAGATCTCATGTGTGCTTTTTCTGACATGATAGTCTTAACTCTTACCTCGGCCTCTGTGGGGAACATGGTGCTTATATCAATCGATCGCTATGTAGCTATTTGTTATCCTCTGCAGTATTCCAACCAAATCACTCGCAGTCGAGTGGGGCTGTGTGTGTGTCTGTGCTGGGCCTGCTCAATCCTGTACAACGGGCTGATGCTAAAGGAACACCTGAGGCAGCCTGACAGATATAACTCCTGCTTTGGGGAGTGTGTCGTGGTGATTGACTATGTGTCAGGAACAGTGGACCTTGTGTTCACCTTTATTGGCCCCTGTATGGTCATCATTGTTCTGTACATGAGAGTGTTTATCGTTGCAGTGTCTCAGGCTCGTGCCATGCAGACTCATATTACAGATGCTGCAGTGGGCAAGGTTCGAATCACTGCAAAGAAATCAGAGAGAAAGGCGGCCAGGACTCTGGGCATAGTCATACTGGTGTTTTTGATCACTTTCTGTCCATATTACCTACCTTCTCTTTCAGGTCAAGACACATCAAACAGTGCATCATCTTGGTTAATTGTGTCTTGGCTGCTCTACTTTAACTCTTGTTTGAATCCTCTCATATACGCTTTGTTCTATCCGTGGTTTAGAAAAGCGATCAGGTTCATCGTCTCACTAAAGATCCTGGAGCAGTCCTCGTCTCTGGTTAATATACTTTAAAGATATGATGTATATACAACCTGTTCAGTCTGAGCATAACAAAACTCAAACATCTGTCAGCTTTGCAAAGTGATCAGTTCATATACAGATTGTTTTATGTCACATGTTTGATGTCACTAACACAAAGAGAAAGACGGCTGGCACACTGCAGAGCTCCAAAAATGTTTCCACCACCGTGTCAGAAAAGCAGGTTCTGCTCAGAACGTCACCCAGGTGAAATATGTTTCAGGAATTTTGGAGCTCTGCAGTGTCTTTCTCTTTGTTACAATGACTTTTTTTGCTCCTCTCTGCAGCTGTCCTTTGTTTGGATGTGTGATGTCTTGATTGTTGTGAATATGTTTGATATCACACTGTGCATTTGTTTCTTTATTTCCTCTTCCTTCTACTCTCTCTAAGCAGAGTGATGATTATTGACTAATTGAAAGTAATTTATTCAGCAATAATGTGAATATAAATGTTGTTTCCCTCGTTGTAAATGTGATAATGTTCCCTGTTTCTTCTCTCACATTACAGAAAACTCAATGTTCCAGTTAAAGACAGACAATAAATAAATCTGATTCTTTGTTACCAGAAACTTGATGTTTTTCTTGTTTTGTATCATCAATATCAAACTGTTATAAGGTTTTACAACATAAAGATCAAGAGTGTCATGAAATTACAGCCGTCACAAAAGGCCGATCAGTCGACACACCCACATAATGCCACAAAAAGTCTTTGAAATAAATTATTTTAATAACATGTCATGCAAATTTAAACACAACATGCATACATGAATATAATACAGACAATAAAAACTATCTATAGAAAATAAAGTAATAGATTAAAACATATGAATTTCAAAACAAACGTATGTATAAAGGACCCTGAACCATCACATGCAGCACACAAACACACACACACACACACACACACACGTACCTTACTTAAAGGGGTTTATCAGTCTATACTAAACATAAATAAAGTGAGGACTTGTCTTTCTAGTCATATTAAAAATACAATAAAGAAATACCACATTTACAGATGCTGTGTTTAACCACAAAATTACTTCAAATTAGATTTTTAGTTTCTTCTTTGATTTTAAATATGTTGCCAAGAGGGAACTTGCAGGCTTATGAGATGTCTATAAATGTCAGAGGGGACTCCTACATATTGTTTAAAACAGTGAACTTAATTCAAATTAAATTATATTTTATCATCCACACACACAGAGGTGGCAGAGATGAACTTTAAGTCTCTGCAGACCTCGGGTCAGCGGGCAGTTTGTTCTACAGAACGTCACCATGGTTACTAAATGAACCTTCACAACGCTGTGTGAGCAGAGCTCTTCTTCAGATGCTTTATTGTTCTATTCTGGCTGCTCTCTTTTTAAGCCCCCTAACCTTCACCACTATTCATTTAAAGTTGCAGTCATTATTCATCACAGTTGTCTAATGCAGCAGGTTGTTTGATGCATTTATGAATCTTTAAAATGAAGAGACTGAACCTTTTAGATTTTCTGTGGTCATTTGTTGTAATTTTTTAATTGAAGTGACTTTGACGGTTATTGACAATCAACAGAGACTCCAGTGTTGTTTGTGATTTGAGCTCTGATTACCCCTTACATGTACTCACATTTACTGATGCACTAACTGTTTGGCACTGTTTTAATTTTGTTGTATGGGTTACAATGAGAAAAAATTCTATTCTACATACTGCTCATACTCAATGCCTCATATTATGGCCCATCATAAAAAGTGTCAACTCTTCCAAAAATTCCTATTAGCCTATCTTACTGACTGTTTTAAATGATAACTCCCAACTCTATGTTTCAGAGAGCAGGAAGCGAGGCGATTTTGGAGGCTTCAACGGTTGGATACTTTATAGCCATCTTTTCCCAAGATGCATTGTGCACAATGGTAAACATCAACAATGGCATCCACAGCAAATCCAACCCACCGCAGCTGATATGAATTTTACTTTTAAATGCAAGTATTGGGTTTTATTTCTGTCCAATAGTAAACGATACCCATGTTTGAAAATGAATGTGTTTCAAAAGCCTGATACTTGTTGATTCCTGCTCACTGATGTTGCTGGAGATGTAACGTTAATGCAGTGAGGTTAGATACATTAGATAATGTTAAACTATCAATTCGACCTAACGTTTGTTGAGTTAACATTAGTTTAACTTACTTTGCTTTGTTTTTAGTTCAGTTAACAGACTTTGCTACGCACACAGATGGTGAAGTTAAAAACATTTAGATGGGTTGGGAACTCATCAGTTGAATATTACTCCAGTAGCCAAGTGGTTTTTAAACATTTGAATGAAACGTTTGTTTGTTTGTGAAGCATAATTATTTAACGTTGTTTTTGCTTAAACATTTTTCATTTGATTTCAGGGAGCAAGGAGGGGGGGGAATCACCTTTTCACAGGAGCCAAGAACACAGCCAGCTTTGCTTGGAGGTAACATTAAGAAAAACAACGGGCCATATTATCACCATTAGACCATCTTGTACTTAAGGCTGTAATTGGTCCTCATCATAAAGGCCACAATAATAAGACACCCAGTAAATAATGAAAACTCATGACTTTTTAAATCCAAAATAAATGAGGGATGTGTGTGAGTTTTCACCCCTGTGCTAACATGATTTCTCTTTTCCGTTTTCGCTGTCATAAGAACTGTTTTGGAGACAATGGGCCTGGATGGCAGTGTGTCGCCACTACAGGCCAAAAAGAAATGGGACAACCTTAAAAAGAAATACAAAGTATGTAATCTATGCATTCAAATGTAATTTATATTAGTTCTATTCATACAAATTGATATCATTAGTGTTTACGGCTGTTGTGTCCAGGGTCAGACGAGGGCGTGAGGGGGAAACCCACTGCTCCAACTTGGCCCTGGTTTCTCCTCATGCTGTGTTTGGACAGAGGAATTCCACCTCACACCCAGTCCTAATCCCCTCCATCCCTGAGGACACTCCAGGGCCCAGGCAGTGGGGGACCAGGAGGAGGAGAGGTCAGTAAGAGAGGGAAGCCAGACAGAAGTAAAGAGAAAGAGAGAAAGGGACAATCATGAAGAGATGATGGAGTTAAGTAAGGAGGACATGAAGTTTCAGAGAGAGGCAGAAGAGAAGAGGGGCTTTCACTACAGGAAAATGGACTTTCTGATAAAATTAAGAACAAAATATCAAAACCATGATTGTTGTATCAGTATGAAGAGTATTATTGTAACCCTGTTTCACAGTATTATAATGTCCAAATGTAACCTCTAATGTGTAAATTATCAACATTAACTAGTTTAGCTACAATGAAAACAACCAGCAGAATATAAATTAAACTTTGATTTATTAATAAAAAAAAACAGAAGTAAAATCAATGTAATTTAAAATCTTAATATTAACATATTATGTAAATTAATAATAACAGCAGGAGGTTGGTACTGCAGGATAAACCTGGCTCTGCCTGTGCAGTACAGCCGGATTTTAATGCTGCTGGGACTTCTCTACCAGGAAACGGAGACACTCTTCTGGCTAACAAGTGGTGGTCTCCAGAGTGTTCGGGATCTCTACAGTGTCCAATGACCGGGTTTGCAGGGCTGACTTGACTGACGACTGCCATGTCACACATACTCGTGGTCTGATGGTACGTCCTCCAGGGTAGACACCTCTGCAGACAGCTGGTCTGTCTGTAGATAGCGCCTGAAAAATAAATCCTCCTGTTGGATTTACTGTTATTAAATCATCTGTTCCTGTAGCACTGACCATTAGGGCCGCCCAGTGGCTTGATGCGGACATGGCAGCCGTCGATCGCTCCAGCTGCTCCTCTAAATGCCCTGTGTCTCGCCAGCCCCGTAAACCCACAGGAAACTGCCTCCAGGTCTTGAGGAGTAGTGGGGAGGTGGATGACCTGGTGGCGAATGGCCACCACCTCCTCAGTCGTCCTGTGAACGATGCGGTGGACAGTGGAACGAGGAACAAAAAAACGAGCGCTGTCAGGGTTGCTAGGAGACCAAAAGGTTAGTGACGCATGAAGGAAGACCAGACCGTCTCATTTTGGAGACCGCTCGGTTCAGCCTTTGCGGTCGTGGATGTGGCTTTGTGGACCGCGAAGACCACGCCCTCCGAAGGCTGCGGCCTCTGGAATGGGACACAGCTAGTGTTGTGAAGGTGCATTTAGTAACCATGGTGACGTTCTGTAGAACAAACTGCCCGCTGACCCGAGGTCTGCAGAGACGTTAAGTTCATCTCTGCCACCTCTGTGTGTGTGGATGATAAATATAATTTAACTTGAATTTACTTCACTATTTTAAACAATATGTAGGAGTCCCCTCTGACATTTATAGACATCTCTTAAGCCTGCAAGTTCCCTCTTGGCAACTTATTTAAAAATCAAATAAAAACCAAATTTGAAGTAATATTGTGGTCAAACACAGCATAACTAAACGTGGTATTACTTTATTGTATTTTTAAAATGACTAGAAAGACAAGTCCTCACTTAGTTAGTGAAGCCTGATAGACCCCTCTAAGTCAGGTGTGTGTGTATGTGTATGTGACGGTTCAGGGTCCTTTATATTTTCTAATGATAGTTTAATTATCTTTATTATTCCTGTAAAGTATCGTGTCGTCTTTGAATTTGTATGACGTGGTATGAAAATGATTTACTTCATAAACTTTTTGTGGCTTTAGGTGGGTGTGTCGACTGATCGGCCTTTTCTGATGGCTTCAGCCAACAATCATTTTTACATTTCATGACACTCTTGATCCTTGTGTTGTTTAATCTTAATAACAGTTTGATATGTATGATACAAAACACAAGAAAAACAAGTTTCTGGTTAAAAACAATCAGCTTTATTTATCGTCTGTCTTTAACTGGAACATTGAGTTTTCTGTAGTGTGAGAGAAGAAACAGGAACATTATCACATTTAGAACCGAGGGAAACAACATTTATATTCACATTATTGCTGAACAAATTACTTTAAAAAAGTCACTGTAACAAAGAGAAAGACACTCTGCAGGGCTCCAATATTCCTGAAACATATTTCACCTGGGTGACGTTCTGAGCAGAACCTGCTTTTCGGACACCGTGTTGGAAACATTTCTGGAGCTCTGCAGTGTGCCAGCCGTCTTTCTCTTTGTGTTAGTGACATCAAACATATGACATAAAACATTCTGCATGTGCACTGATCACTTTGCATAGCTGACAGATGTTTGAGTTTTGTTATGCTCAGACTGAACAGGTTATATACATCATATCTTTAAAGTATATTAACCAGAGACGAGGACTGCTCCAGGATCTTTAGTGTGACAATGAACCTGATCGCTTTTCTAAACCACGGATAGAACAAAGCGTATATGAGAGGATTCAAACAAGAGTTAAAGTAGAGCAGCCAAGACACTATTGCCCAAGATGATGCAGTGTTTGATGTGTCTTGACCTGAAAGAGAGGGAAAGTAATATGGACAGAAAGTGATCAAAAACACCAGTATGACTATGCCCAGAGTCCTGGCTGCCTTTCTCTCTGATTTCTTTGCAGTGATTCGAACCTTGCCCACTGCGGCATCTGTAACATGAGTCTGCATGGCACGAGCCTGAGACACTGCAACGATAAACACTCTCATGTACAGAACAATGATGACCATACAGGGGCCAATAAAGGTGAACACAAGGTCCACTGTTCCTGACTCATAGTTAATCACCACCACACACTCCCCAAAGCAGGAGTTATATCTGTCAGGCTGCCTCAGATGATCCTTTAAGATCAGCCCGTTGTAAAGGATTGAGCAGGCCCAGCACAGACACACACACAGCCCCACTCGGCTGCGAGTGATTTGGTTGGAATACTGCAGAGGATAACAAATAGCTACATAGCGATCGATTGATATAAGCACCATGTTCCCCACAGAGGCTGAGGTAAGAGTAAAGCCAACAATGTAAGACAAAGCACACATGAGATCTCCCAGCAGCCAGCAGTTTTCTATAAACCGCACCGTTTCCACCGGCATCACCAGCAGCCCGACGAGGAGGTCTGAGATGGCCAGGGAGAGCAGGAGCAGGTTGGTGGGGGTGTGAAGCTGTCTGAAGTGAGAGATGGAGATGATGACGAGCAGGTTAAGAACAACAGTGAGAACAGTAATGGAGGATAGCAAAGCATATAGGAGGACGGCCTCAGTGCGAGGGCGCATAATGACCCTGCAAGACAAGTTGAGAAGCTGAGGGTAGCAGAGCTCGGCTACCTGCTGGTCGTCCATCATCCAGCACTGAGGGGAGGTGGTGACCTGAACCTGCTGAGCTCACTCAGCTCTCTGAGTGCCAAAATGATCACAGCTCACTTATCTCTGATGGCAACTCCCTCGTCATCTTCTTCATCCTGTCAGCTCTCGGCCAATGGGCAGCTGTAGTCAGTGTCGTCCTATTGTCTGGTCACTCCTCCTCTTCCTCCCCCTTCCCTTCTACTGTCTAACTCCACTGGTACATGATGCAACATTGAAGTTTAATGTCAAACTTTAACGGAAAACTTTTCTCTGAACTGTAAAGCTTAAAGTAAACTGTAAAAGGTCCGCACTTTAACACAGCTTAATTTTATCGGACACTGTTTGCCCTCCTACACTCTTCCCAGAGGCGCTGCTTGTCAACTGGCAATGCAGGCAACTGCTTGGGGCCCCAGGCCAGTAGTACCCCCCAATAGCTGATGAACTTTAAACCAAAGCATTGCCTTAAAAAAAGTGCACATTTCAGTAGGAAACCTCCCTAATGGGGCCCATCTGACAGCAATCACCCAATGTCCTGTTAAATGTTGCATGCATTATTGATCTAAAATAATTATGGATTTTTGTTGGAGGAGGCCTTAATGAATGTTTGCCTAAGGTGCATCTTGCCACAGGCCCAAGATGCACCCCTGACTCTTCAGTGTGCCCTCCTTTCCTCACACCAACCTGGCAGTCCAGTCTTTTAAAACACATCTATCAACAATTCCATCCTTATCTGTTCAGTTTATTCATAAATCGTTCCTTGACATTATACAGTCATGAGAAAATATGGGACGTGAGAGCTTGTATGCAGTAGCATCTGCGTTATTGTGGTATAAACACATGATCAGAGCAGACATCCATCCATCCATTTTCTGCCACTTATCTGGGGTTGGGTCGCGGGGGTAACAGTCAAAGCAGAGACGCCCAGACTTCCATCACCCCAGACACTTCCTTGAGCTCTTCTGGTGGGACCCCGAGGCGTTCCTAGGCCAGCCGAGAGAAGTCTCTCCAGCATGCCCTAGGTCCACCCCGAGGCCTCCTCCCAGAGGGACATGCCCAGAACACCTCCCCAGGGAGCCGTGCAGGGGTCCTCCGGAACAGATCCTCGAGCCACCTCAGCTGACTACTCTCGATGTGGAGGAGTCGTGGCTCTACTCCAAGCTCATAACTGGTGACCGAGCTCCTCACCCTATCTCTACGGGTGCGCCCAGCCACCCTACGTAGGAATCACATTTGTGCGCGCTCCCATGCATCGAGGCTACAGTCCTTGTGCGGGCAACCCGGGTTCGCATCTTACCCGTGGCAACTTTACCCCATGTCACTCCCCACTCTTTCCCCACTTTCCGACTCCATCCACCATCCGGTCCACTAAAGGCTGAAAAGCCCAAAAATTGAACTTAAAAAAAATAAATCGAGAGCCTCGTCTTTCGGCCTAGCAATTTGTTCACCACGACGGACTGATACAGTGACCCCATGACTGCGGACGCTGCACCGATCCATCTGTCGATCTTGCGCTCCATCCTCCCCTCACTCGATAACAACACCCTGTGATACTTCCAGCCAATTCTCCTATACTGTTCTCCCTGTTTCATGACAATGCTCACAGTCAAAACCGGAACATGTTCATTAAAATAACCTCCATAGCAGCTAAAATCATTGGTCTCCCCACTCCCAACCTCACACCGCTAAACACTAAGGCCATTACACGCATCGCACAGGCAATAACACAGGACCACACACACACACTGCACCATTGCTTCTCCCTGTTACCCTCTGGTCGACGATACAGATCCGACAGATACAACAGAGTACGATTTAAAAACAGTTTAATCCCCACAGCCATCAACACTCGAAACAATATGCAATCATGAATGGAAATAGATATTTGTACTTTTTCAGAAGTGTGTGTTATATGTGTGAGTATGGTGTCTCCCTGCCTGTACAGCCATGAAAATGAATTTCCCCACAGGGACAATAAAGTAACTAACTAACTTAAACTCCTCAACCTGGGGCAGGGACTCCCTACCAACCCGGAGAGGGCAGGCCACCTTTTTCCGGTCGAGTACCATGGCCTCAGATTAAGAGGTGCTGATCCTCATCCCAGCCACCTCACACTCTGCAGCGAACCGCCCCAGTGTGCGCAGAAGGTCCAGGTTAGATGGAGCCAACAGGACCACATCATCCACAAAACGAGATCCTATGCTCCCGAAACTGTACCACCTCTGGCCCCTGGCAGCACCTAGAAATGCTGTCCTTAAAGGTTTTGAACAGAACCGGTGACAAAGGGCAGCCCTGCTGAAGGCCAACACACACCGAGAACAGGTCCAACTTCCTGCCGGCAAGCGAACCAGGCTCCTGCTCTGGTCATACAGAGACCGGACCGCCCTTAGCAAAAGGCCCCGAACCCCATACTCTTGGACCACCCCCGACAGAACACCACGGGGGACATGGTTGAATGCCTTCTCCAGATCCACAAAGCACATATGGACTGGTTGGGCGAACTCCCATGAACCCTCGAGCACCCTCTGGAGAGTGTAGAGCCGGTCCAGTGTTCCACGGCCACGACAACTCTGGGGATCGGGACGCTGCGGCCCCCACTGTCGACTGCTGCCCGATCCACACTGCACCAGAACCCTACAGCTTCCTCTGTGGATTGTGGGTCCACAGGAGGACAGGCCCATGTTGTTCGTTCGGGCTGGGCCCCACGGGCAAAGGCCACCAGGCGTGAAACCACATCTAGTTATTAGATTTATTTCAGGACTTGTTTCAGCCCTGCATGATATTGATTATGAGAGTAAAATATTGTCTCCAGCTTAAAATACAATCTTCCTGCTCTCTGAAACCTAGAGTTGGGATTTATCATTTATAACAGTCAGTCAAATAGGGTAATTGTAATTTTTTTTAATAGATACGTAGTGCAATATTTTACACTTTTTATGATGGGCCATAATGTGAGGCATTGAGTATGAGCAGTATGTAGAATTGAAAAGTCCTTTTTTTCTCATTGTAACGAATACAACGAAATTAAAACAGTGCCAAACAGCTAGTGCATCAGTAAATGTGAGTACATGTACGGGTTAATCAGAGCTCAAATCACAAACAACACTGGAGTCTCTGTTGATTGTCAATAACCCTCAAAGTCACTTAAATTTAAAACAAAATACAACTAATGATCAGAGAAAGTCTAAAAGATTCTGTCTCTTCATGTTAAAGATTCATCTCTGCCACCTCTGTGTGTGTGGATGTTAAATATAATTTAATTTTAATTTACTTCAGTGTTTTAAACAATATGTTGGAGTCCCCTCTGACATTTATAGACATCTCTTTACCCTGCAAGTTCCCTCTTGGCAACATATTTAACCAAATAAAAACCCAATTTGAAGTAATATTGTGGTTAAACACAGCATAAGTGGCAAATGTGGTATTATTTTATTGTACTATGACTAGAAAGACAAGTCCTCACTTGGATAGTTTAGACTGATAGACCCCTCTAAGTCAGGTAAGTGTGTATGTGTGTGTCTGTCTGTGTGTGTGTGTGTGTATGTGATGGTTAAGGTTTCTTTATACTGTACGTATGTTTGTTTTGGATTTGACATGCTTCAATTTATTTATTTCTATTTTCTAATGATAGTTTTTTATTGTCTTTATTATTTTCATGTAAAGCAGGTTGTGTTTAAATTTGTATAACGTGATGAAAATACTTTATTCCAGAGACTTTTTGTGGCATTAGGTGGGTGTGTCGACTGATCGGCCTTTTCTGACGGCTGCAGCCAACAATTATTTTTACATTTCATGACACACTTGATTCTTCTATTGTTATACCTTGATAACAGTTTGATATTGATGATACAAAATACAAGAAAAACATCAAGTTTTTTGTTACAAAGACAGCTTTATTTATCATCTGTCTTTAACTGGAACATTGAGTTTTCTGTAGTGTTGAGAGAAGAAACAGGGAACATTATCACATTTAGAACCGAGGGAAACAACATTTATATTCACATTATTTCTTATAAAATGACTTTCAATGAGTCAATCATCGAGATATTTCCTTTGAAGGAAATGTTGCAGCTCATGACAAATGCACAGTGTGATATCAAACATATGCACAACAATCAAGAAACCATTCAAACATAAAGGACAGCTGCAGAGAGGAGCAAAAAAAGTCACTGTAACAAAGAGAAAGACACTCTGCAGGGCTCCAATATTCCTGAAACATATTTCACCTGGGTGACGTTCTGAGCAGAACCTGCTTTTCTGACACCGTGGTGGAAACATTTCTGGAGCTCTGCAGTGTGCCAGCCGTCTTTCTCTTTGTTTTAGTGACATCAAACATATGACATAAAACATTCTGCATGTGCACTGATCACTTTGCATAGCTGACAGATGTTTGAGTTTTGTTATGCTCAGACTGAACAGGTTATATACATCATATCTTTAAAGTATATTAACCAGAGACGAGGACTGCTCCAGGATCTTTAGTGTGACAATGAACCTGATCGCTTTTCTAAACCACGGATAGAACAAAGCGTATATGAGAGGGTTCAAACAAGAGTTAAAGAAGACCAGCCAAGACACTATTGCCCAAGATGATGCAGTGTTTGATGTGTCTTGACCTGAAAGAGAGGGAAAGTAATATGGACAGAAAGTTATCCAAAACACCAGTATGACTATGCCCAGAGTCCTGGCCGCCTTTCTCTCTGATTTCTTTGCAGTGATTCGACCCTTGCCCACTGCGGCATCTGTAATATGAGTCTGCATGGCACGAGCCTGAGACACTGCAATGATAAACACTCTCATGTACAGAACAATGATGACCATACAGGGGCCAATAAAGGTGAACACGAGGTCCATTGTTCCTGACACATAGTCAATCACCACCACACACTCCCCAAAGCAGGAGTTATATCTGTCAGGCTGCCTCAGATGATCCTTTAAGATCAGCCCGTTGAAAAGAATTGAGCAGGCCCAGCACAGACACACACACAGCCCCACTCTGCTGCGAGTGATTTGGTTGGAATAGTGCAGAGGATAACAAATAGCTACATAGCGATCGATTGATATAAGCACCATGTTCCCCACAGAGGCCGAGGTAAGAGTGAAGCCAACAATGTAAGAAAAAACACACATGAGATCTCCCAGCAGCCAGCAGTTTTCTGTGAACCACACCATTTCCACCGGCATCACCAGCAGCCCGACGAGGAGGTCTGAGATGGCCAGGGAGAGCAGGAGCAGGTTGGTGGGGGTGTGAAGCTGTCTGAAGTGAGAGATGGAGATGATAACAAGCAGGTTAAGAAAAACAGTGAGAACAGTGATAGAGGACAGCAAAGCATATAGGAGGACGGCCTCAGTGCGAGGGCGCATAATGACCCTGCAAGACAAGTTGAGGAGCTGAGGGTAGCAGAGCTCGGCTACCTGCTGGTCGTCCATCATCCAGCACTGAGGGGAGGTGGTGACCTGGACCTGCTGAGCTCAGTCAGCTCTCTGAGTGCCAGAATGATCACAGCTCACTTATCTCTGATGGCAACTCCCTCGTCATCTTCTTCATCCTGTTAGCTCTCGGGCAATGGTCAGCTGTAGTCAGTGTCGTCCTTTCTTCTGATCTCTTCTCCTCTTCCTCACCTCCCCCTTGATTATTCGCCCCTCCCTCCTACAGTCTTACTCCACTGGTACATGATGCAACATTGAAGTTTAATGCAGCTATTGGAAACATTTTATCTGAACTGTAAAGCTTAAAGTAAACTGTTAAAGGGCCACACTTTAACACAGTTTGATGTTATCGGACACTGTGTGCCTCCTTCCCTCACACCAATGGTCCACACAGTGCACTGTTTTTATTTTTTATAGTATGGTCCACTCTAACACTGGTTGGGAACATTTGGTCATTTCTTTCCTTCAGCATGGTTTTATCGGGTCATATTGTGTCAAACAGTGAAGGCTGTCCTATACATTGTAGCTGCACTCATCTTCAGCACAGTTAAGAGAGCATCTATCCATCCCACCATTTTCTACCGTTTATCCGGGGCTGGGTCGCGAGTGCAGCAGTCTAAGCAGAAACACCCAGACTTCCCTCGCCCCAGACACTTCCTCCAGCTCTTCCGGTGGGACCCCAGGGCGTTCCCAGGCCAGCCGAGAAACATGGTCTTTCCAGCGTGTCCTAGATCTATCCCAAGGCCTCCTTTTGGAGGGTCATTACCAGAACACCTCCCTAGTGAGGCGTCCAGGGGGCATCTGGACCAGATCCACCTCGAGCCACCTCAGCTGACTCCTCTCAATGTGGAGGAGTAGCAGCTCACCTCACAGCTGGTGATCGAGCTCCTCACCCTATCTCTAAGGGTTCGCCCAGCCACCCTACGGAGGAAGCTCATTTCAGTGGCTTTTATTCGGCATCTCATTCTTTCGGTCATGACCCAAAGCTCATAAGAATCATGAAACACAGGACATGATGGAAAACTGTCCATTGTGCCAATAGGTGGTAATGCACATAAAGTGTGCCTTGATGTTGAGAGTGGCGTGAGAGCTGTATCTCAGACGTGAAAATATGTAAAACTTTGGAATCCAAGACAAAGTCAAGTCAAATCAAGTTTATATAGCACATTTACAACAGCTTCAACTGACCAAAGTGCTTTACATGCACACAAATCAATACTTACCTGGACTATAAATAGTCAGGGACTCAAATTATCAAAAGGATAACAAACAATCATTCTTATAAATAGAATAGGTCATGGACTTGGACCCATAAGAAAGAGTCAGGGACTCATAAGGAATGGGTCAGGGTCTCATATTAAAGAGTCACGGACTCTTAAGAACCATGAACCACAGGACACATCATCAGTAGTGTACCTTTGAGTCACAGGGTGTTTCGGCCTTTTAACACTAGACACCCTCATCAAAGGAGGCCAGCTACAGGCTGATCAAACCTAAGCTTGTGTCCCATGCCCAATCATGAGAATTGTCCAGTTGTTTACCTGGTGCAGCTCATGGGACTATGCAAGGCAGGGGACGACCTCTTCCCTGAGTCAAGCTTAGAGCTGACCCCATACCTTGTTCACCCTCCTCCTGGAGGGTCGGGAACTGGGTGAGGGGAGGAAGAGTATCCAGGATCTAAGCGACAGTATCCAGGAAGTGAGCGAGAGAGTTGGGCTCTCTCCTTCAGTGACTTTTTATGGATAGTCTGTGACTTCCTTGTAATTTGGGGCTGATACTGCTGGCTTGGAAAAAGATGAGGGTTGGAACAAAGACTAAGACTGACCGGTAAATCCTGAGCTTCGCCTTTCAGTGCTGGGATCCAGAGCCCAAGCCTTGCATGGAGGTGAGCCCTACTATATCTAGCTGGTACCTCTCGACATCCCGCACAAGTTCAGGCTCCTTCCCTCCCCAGTGAGGTGACATTCCATGTCTCAACAGCAAGAAGCTGTGACCAGGGTTTGGGTTACTGAGGCCACCGACTGCCACCTGATCCACACTGCACCCGACCCCTATGGTCTTCTCTATGGGTGGTGGGTCCACAGGACAACGGGGTCTCCCGTCTTTACCGTCTGCTTGGTGTTTCAGGGCCTTCAGGCACATGATTTCAAACATGCAAGGACTGGTCAATGCTGGAAAGGAAACCCGTCAGATCTTCTGTGTCCTTGAAAATAGCTTAGGAAATAGTGGAGAGCTTACAGGAAATTCATAAACCACAGAAAATAGTTAAATTAATTCCAGCCTTGGAGACAGCTCCCCATCTTTATCTGTCAGTAAGTTTACATCAAGCTTGGTTTAAAGATCAATTTGGTGCTTTTATTGGACTTCTGGACCACCTAAGCTTTAAGTAGGGTGGCATTAGGCGTCTCGGACTAGCAAGACTTTTCAAGCCTTTTTTTACATTTGCTTTAAAAGTGATCTACTGGTGAATTTCCGGTAGGTCAATATTAATTTTTCCTAAAATGTTTTTTTTTTATTTTGTTGAACATCTTGTGTGTCAACATGAACTGATTTTAATGTATTTATGGCATGGTATCAAACATGATCATGTTATAGAGAGGCAGAGAGGAGAATTTCGACTGAATCTGATGTTTCTGAGTTTTTCAGAGTTTCTCTGTTTGTTTTAGGTTAGTGATAAAAAAAAAAAGTTCAGGGGTATTTTGGTCTGTAGTGAAGGCTCCGGTGTGGGGAGGGTGTTTGTTGCATCATGTGTTGATCTTAAAGTGTATTCATTCACACCTTTCAACTAGAACTCACCTGTGGTTAAAAGTACGATCACTGTCATTAACATGCTCCCTCTGGGATGATGACACGGCTCTCATTAGCTAGTACTGAGAGGATACAGTCAAAAGGTGTTAATGAATACACTGGTGGTGAGGACGAGTTTGTGTTTTCAGCTGGTCTGAATAAGTCTTAAAAAATAACCTTCATCATAATCTGCAGATTTTATAATTAAATATCTTTATGAACAAACTGCGATTATTCTGATTATTTAGGGTTTCTTGAGCGCCTCATGCAGACAATTAAACACAAACAGGTGCTTACCATGTTACAAAAGTGGTCAAGAAAAACAAATATCAAAGATTTATGTTTTACCCAACTTTATATTTATAAAGTCTTAAAAAACAATCAGAGAGCTGCTCTCTTCCTCTGTGATCAGACATGAAGGAAACTTGCTGTGTTGAAGCTTCTCTGAAAACAATGCAGCAGCCAGTATGTCCTCCTTCTAACTTCAGATTCTGCTCCTGAATGCTCTGGATTTGATTGGACCAGAGCAGATAGGCCAGGGGTGAGCAATTCATTTTAACAAGGGGCCACATGAGAAATCCAAATTTTGTCAGAAGGTCGCACCAACAAAACCTTTAACTCTGCTAACTTTCCTTCACAGTAAAATGCACAACCTTATACATTTTAAATAGCTGGTACTGGTGATCAGAAGAATAAGAATAGTCTGTAAAAATTGTAGAAATAGGCTTTTTTAATTTGTGGTGGACAGGTCAAATAAGAAAATACTACTATAAAAGCAATAAACAAAAAAGTGCAATTTATTTTTAACTTTATTTTCAAAAGCAAATAAAAATCAAACACGTCCATACCACAAACAACAAGAAGAAGATTTACTTTATTGATCCCCAATGGGGAAATTATGTTTCTACACTCTGTTAAAACACACAGGCTGATACAGTGCACAAACAGGATCCTATGGACTATGCACTAATGGAGAAGTGTCAGAGTGAGGGACCGGGCCCTGACAGGTGCTCTTGAGCCTGTTGGAGGAGGAACCATCCAGCTGCCCGACCAATTTCCAGATTTTTTGGTCCTCACCAGGACTTGAACCAGCAACCCTCAGGTTCTCAACCCAAGTCCCTACTTCTGTGAGAATGATCTAGTATATCTTGGGCTTCAACAAGGGCATTGACATCTGGCTGAAATGCTTTAGCTTTGTTTTCTGTAAAGGAGTACTTGGTAGCCCATGAAATAGTAAAAATTCATTATCAGCCTTTCTTCTCTTGGCATGAGCTGACAACCTGAGAGTAACCTGGCTAGCATCACATGTTGCTGTTCACCTTCACTCACATGGGCATTTCGTACATCCATAGTAAAGTAAAGCGAATATACCATGTTTAAAGAATTACAGTTGTATTGCATGTACGGCTTAAATTAACGTTTTGAAATTCAAGATTAGCTTCGCTGCATTTTTATTTTTTATTTTTATTTATTTCTTTATTTTTACAGGGACAGTGCATATTAATAAACATCTCTGTAAATATGCCAGAGTTAGCCAAAAGGCTAATTTTCATCTGTTGTCCCTGGCCAGATTTTATAAAGGGCTCCCTAAAAAAACACAATAAAATTCAAACAATGTACAAAATTTAACAGGTATTAGTAAAATCACGTTTCCAATAACCTCCCAAAGTCAATGTGACGTGCACACAGGACAACATGAATCACAATTATACAATAAACACAGATGACAATCTTAAATTTAGCATCTTAAATTTAGCTCACACTAGGATCAACATTGGCGATGCTTTTGAAAAATGGACAGAGGCTAGAAGGCAGAAAGGTTTACAGACCGAGGCAGAACTGGCTAAACACTGAAGCTTCAGTGTTCACCACATGGTGACCTACGCGGAATCACTCCTCCGTGACTTTATTTAAAGTAGACAGTCAATACAAGTGACATTTAAAGTTCTGGAGGACTTTCTTTAAAAATTATTTCAGCAAACCTACTTTTATAAAAAAAATAAAAAAATCTCTAAACTGTGTTTATATTTGAAATCAAGAATACCTGGGTGTACAATCTGCTGCTAAGGTGGGAGATTGCAGAAAACATTTCACTGCATAAAAAAGTATTTCATGAAACACACAAAAAAAACAAAAAAAAAACTGTAAACATATATTTCATGGACTGTAAAATGTATTTCACAAAGCAGAAAGTGTAGGCCCACACTACTTGGGCTTGTGATTGGACTGAAGTCACGTCAGTACAATCATGTGACTCTCTTCTGCTTTAGGCCTACTGTCTAGATGTGTCAAGGACAAAAGATGCAGCTCTTTTTCACTGCTTATCTCCCACAGTGGGTTAGCCCCAGCTCTGCTCGTGTCAGAACTTTGTTCTGTTTGTCCAGCATGGCTGCATGTGACTGAGACAGCAGATGATTGTTAAAGAGTTCTGGTTCTGTTCTGTGGATTTGGTTGCAGTTTGTTGTATTTATTTTGTATTTGCATTTTTATAATTGTGCAATTCAAAAGTTTGAAAGAAATATGTCACAAGAGTAAGAAAGCTTTTGTAACAGAATAATGCACAAAATTACGCAATTAAAAACCTTCTCATAATTTCGCTGAAGGCAAAAGGGTTTTCAACACACAAACCGTTCATTTTTGCAAAGTTAAGTTAAACAATGAGCCAACAAAAGATCCTAAATTTAGAGCCGTTTTTGAGGCGCTAGTTTCTCAGCGCGTTTGGTTTGAGAGGGCTTTTGAACTGCTCTACTGTTGTTAAGAAACAATCAGATCCAATTAACAACTGTTTCAGTTTTGTCTGCGTTGAAGGAAATTCTGACATCCATTTATGTGAAGTTAAATCAGAGACTGCACATTTGTGTGTGTGACTATAAAACGGTCACATACCTTTTTGTTCATATTAAACCCTATAAATACAACAATACCCGCACTGATAACATGATTGTAGGAAAGGCAAGTTTCTTTACGTTGCACATTTCAACAACAAGGCAACTCAAAGTGCTTCACACAAGAAAAAGCATCACGACAGGGAGGGAAAGAAATCACTTAAAATGTGTTAAAGTAAAAATAATTCAAATAAAATTAATTAAAGTAAGAATATAAAAAGAGTTAAAAGTTACAGTGCAGAGTGAAGGATTAAACTCTTTATTAAAATAGTTCAGTTACAGGCAGCTGTAAACAGGTGACTATTTAACCTGGATTTAAAAGAGATTCAGCTGACCTGCAGTTTTTCTGGGAGTTTGTTCCAGATATACGGCGCATAGAAGCTGAATGCTGCTTCTCCATGTTTGGTTCTGATTCTGGGGACAGACAGCAGACCTGGACCAGACCACCTGAGCTGTCTGGACGCTTTGTAGTTAATTAATTGTAAACCAGTAATTGTAAATACTGTATTCTGTTCCATCTCTAAGTCATCTGCGCTTGTAAATAGCTTATTATCCTGTCCTATGGTACTTATTGCCTATTTTAGTATCTCTATTCTATCCTGAATTTCCCTCGGGATCAATAAAGTATCTATCTATCTATCTATCTATCTATCTATCTATCTATCTATCTATCTATCTATCTATCTATCTATCTATCTATCTATCATTTTACAGTCTCAATTATTTCTATACTTCTTTTCTGTGTTTTTTGAGCAACGGTCATGACCGAATTTCCCCCCTGAGATTGATACCTGGGAAGTATTTCTGATTCTGAGGTTGTCGTCTAGAAATAAAATCTTATTTGTATGCGTGAAAAGATTTGTTCTGACTGAAGCTGTTTTTATCATGTTGTAGAACTTGCAGATTATTTCCTGCTCATGAAATGCACCCACAGTTTTTTTTTAATAAATCTCAGAGTCTGTGAAGCAGACCTCACCTCTCTGTGGTTCAGCTCAGCTTTTCCTGGAGGGATTATGAGACCAATCAGACACTAGATGGTGCTGTTGGCAAAGTAGTACACCCTGATGTTAAAGACCAGAGGGACTTTGACAACTTCTTTCAGTTTGCTTCCAGAAATCTGTCAGAGAGAGAGAATTAAAACTCGGGCAGAGCATGTGAAGTCTGCTTTATGAGCGGGTGCTTGAGGACTTTAGGATAAATGGGTCCTTAAAAAGTCCCTGAAAAAGATTTACTTTATTGATCCTCAATGAAACTACTTGAAAAATTAAAAACATTAAACATCATGCAAAATGTGTTTTCTGTGTTTCAAGGATTTGGATTTAATAAAAATGTTTGAAGTTTACCTTCAGGGCCACCGTACTTTCTCTCAAGTCTTTCACTTATATTCTTTTTATTTTTCACTTGAAGACTTTTCTGTTCAACATCCAACAATAAGAATAAAAGGGAGACGCCACCATGGCCTGAGAGTTCAACTTCTTATAACCAGGGGTTTAAAAGGAGAATGGTTCAGAGTTTCAAAAAGAACAGGCGCTTCAAATAAAAACTACATCTCGGTCATGAGACAGGTGTGTAGTCGGTTGTAGGAATCCACCAGAAATGACAAGCTGCACAAATGTCTAAACTGCAGAAATGAGAAAAGGGTTGAGTGACTGACATACCCTGTATGTCCCAAAATCTCTCTCTTGACCCTGTCCTGGTATTGGTCTTGACTTGGTCTAGGAGCACTCTGGGGAGACTCTAGGGTCTCTGTATTGGTCTCAGTTAGTGTGGTCTTGATGAAACAGCACTGGGGGCCTCTGACTTCTTTTCTTCCTGCCGTTTTATCAGAACAGCTCTCAACATTGTTTTAATTTGAACTGTTGTCCATTCCTCACCATGGCCTTTGTTTCACCTCTTGTAAGACACCTGACAGATAAAAACATTATCTCACCACATCAAACTCAAATAACAGCCGGAGTTTCAAATTTTAAAAATATCTGCAGAGATTCATCAACATGACTGAATCCATCTCATCAAATCTTCAAAAAAACAGCCTGAGCCTTTAACTCTGCAGTCCCAGAAGGAAAAGGTGATCCTGGAAGACCATCAGCACCCTCTGCATGCAGGTTTAGACCTCTGCAGACTTTAATCCCAGGACCCTGCAGTACTCTCTGCGACCACCTGATGGCACCACAGACTGCTACCTCCGTCAGACTGCTGCTTGTAGCGTTTGTTCCTGTGCTGATGTTTAAACTGTCTGCCCTCATTCTTCTGTTTATTGCTTTAAATGTAAAGGGTGTCATAAATATAATGTATTATTATTATGTCATCCCCACATATGACTTTTAGCGATAAGAATCTGATTTTAAATCACAGGAGATTCTTAGGACAAACAATCTGGTTCTGCAGAATTCAGTGAAAAATAAATTCAGAGACGTTGGTACAAAGTTTAGATAGATAGATAGATACTTTATTGATCCCGAGGGAAATTCAAGCTGCTTGTGAATCAAACTGAATGAACTTGTGATCACTGAAGTCTGGAGAAACAAAGGACAAATAGTTACTCTGGAAAAAATGACCTTTGACCCAATATGAATGGTATTATGAAGTTGTTGATGCATTAATGTGTCTCTCATGTTGCTGTCACTGCTACAGCTGGAGCTCATCTTGTTTAGAGTAAAAGAAATAGCTTTCATTGATTATAATAGAGTCAGAGTTTATAATAAATTTATTTATACAAACAATGGATTCATCGTATTTTGAATTATAAATCTAAATCTGAGAAGTAACAAGCTAAAAAAGGACACTTCCTGTTCATTTCTTGGTAGCTTTTGATCTCTTAACATTTCTACCAGCTGTTTCATGTTAGACCTTCCTCTCCTGTAATGTGTGGAGAACAGATTCATTAGACATATCACTGAAATGAAGTGTGAGCTGATTCCTCTGTCAGTCCCTGATGGATGAAGGTCTCCTCAGCTTGCAGAGCTTCTCCACACACAAGATGGTGGAGGTTCCTCCTCTGTGGATCATCAGCTGCTCCTCTCTGCACCACCAGAGTCCTGATCACTCACATCATGACAGAGATCATCTCCAATTAATGAGAGAAGAAGAGAGATCACAGAATTCATAAATCATCAACACATCTCTCTTCATGCTCTGAAGATCAGGTCTTTGTAATCCCTAGAAAGAGTTCCTAATAAGCAGCTGGACAAGTTGATAAAAAGGCTGGCTCTGTTTTAGGCAGGCGTCTGCACATCATACAACACAACACATGGTCATATTGTGGTAGATGTATTTTAATGTATCTTCATGTTGTGTTATGTGGATTAATGTGATCGAATGTTGTACATTTTACTCTGCTGTTTAGACAAAGGTCCAACTAGAGACACAAGTTTGAAATTAGTAACAGCTATAAACTCTTTATGCAGCACATCAGTTTCATGCTTTGTATTGAAACTATGTTAAATCACATTGTCTCTATTAAATAACTACATTCAAATTAAAATAAGTTGAGGGTTAACTAAAGAACACTGAGAAACTGACCTCAGAGTCTGCAGTCGATAGTTTGGATTCTTCTTAAGGTCACGCAGCAGCTTCACTCCTGAATCCTGCAGGTTGTTCACACTCAGGTGCAGCTCTCTGAGATGGGAGGGGTTGGACTTCAGAGCTGAGGCCAGAGAAGAACAGCTGATCTCTGACAAACTGCAGAGACTCAATCTGAATTAAGAATAAAAGATGTAGTGACAGTCAACCAAAATTAATTAATTAAATACCAATATTATCAATTAATAAACATCTGTATTTAAATAACTGGATGGCGTGAATCCACACACTAGACCTCGCACCCAGCTGTTATTACACCCGTAATAACAGACAACTGCTCTTAAACAATAGAGTTTATTGAACAAAGTCAATGAAACTCAATCAACAGCTATTACAAGTTCATCTCCAGCTAACCAAACATTTATATACATAACACTATCTAGTGAGGTGATAGTGAGGGCAGACAGCTTTAAAGTGTTTAATTTCTTTTGGAAACTCTATTTATCCAGCGGGGCAATTAGCACACCAAGTGTTCGACCACAGGAGCAGAGACCTGCAGACACCCTGACGGAGCAGGGGGAGGTTAAGTGTCTTACCCAATGACACATTGGACATGTTTCAGGGTGAAGGCTCCTCATGATTAATTCATATTAATATTATTGTTCATTTATGTTAATTAATCATGATTATTAATATAAATGTAATAACCAAATTGACTTATAAAACCCCAACAGTCATAAATACATTTTCACATCACATCTCTAAATTATTCAGAAACTTGAAAAAATGTATTCAGACAAAGACTGAAAATATAAAAAACGATGAAATGTGCAACAATGGAGGATGTGGATTCAAATTATTCAAATGAATGACACAGTCAGTGATCTGACCTCAGAGTCTCCAGTCTGCAGTTTGGACTCTGCAGATAATCACACAGCAGCTTCACTCCTGAATCCTGCAGGTTGTTCACACTCAGGTCCAGCTCTCTGAGATGGGAGGGGTTGGACTTCAGAGCTGAGGCCAGAGAAGAACAGCTGATCTCTGACAAACTGCATGAAATCAATCTGAATAAAGAATAAAAGAAGAATAAAAATAATGTATAATCCAGTCACATGTGTTCAGGTTGTGATGAGTATCTTAACATCACTTCGTCCTGATGAATCAAGTTTTCTCTAAATGATTAGAGGATCATTTCTGATTGTGTATTCACTAAATCTAAATCCTCCAAATGTCAGCTTAACATTCATCCAGCTGTTCATGTGCACAGATGAAGAACAGGCTACTGATCTCAGTCAGCTCTGTGATGTTAGTACATTTATCAAATCACACATTATGGAATCACAAGTCTTCATGATTTCACTTCTTAACAGAACCAGAGGAAACCAGAGGCTTCATGTGCACCTTGTTTTTCATCTCCATGAAGAGTTTGAAACTTTTCTCCACATTATCAGAAATCTCTGCATGAAGATGATTCCTAAATCTGAAAACTTTGACAGGATATAGAAACGTTTTCAAAACAAGTATGTAAATGAATCCTTAAGAGAACACTAACTAAATATTGGAGAGAATTTGACTAGAAGATGAACATGAGGGTTTTCATGAGGCAAAAAATCTCCTCAAAATACATTTGATCAGGAAGTAGTGACTGCTGGAGGACGTGTGGGGATCAGGAAGACAATCATCAGCATATCTTTGACTCTTGTCCCGTGTTTGGAAGGTTTTGGGGATTTGTTCAGAAGAAGAATAAAAATATTTACAGAAACAGCTTCATCCAGTTCATATTTGACCGTACTTTCAGGTTGGATGGCGTGCTCTGGCTCTTGTGTTCATCTGTACACTCGCCGGCGTTAAAACACCTCAGAGACACAGATCATGCAGACACCAAGTTAACTTGGTCCCGCCTTATTGTGCAGAAAATCTGACCACGCAGGAAGGTTGTTTTTGTGAAGTGTCCGCCATCTTACAGGTGACGTGACCACACGTGGTTACACCACCATCTCACCTTCTCTCTCTCTCTCTTTCTCACACAAATACACAACCACGCACACACGTGTGCCACACTGTTTGCTTTATAAATGTTTGCTTGGGCTAGTGTACGGATTCACGCCTTTCAATCAATTACATACAGATTTTTATTAAATTATAATATTGGTATTTAACTCATTAAATTCAAGACTGATTTAGTGTTAATTGATTATTGTTCCCTGATTTCAGGGTGAAGTCTCCTCATCATTAATTCAGACTGATAATGTTGTTGTCATGGTTTGGTTTTGTTCTGTATTTAATCTTGTTTTAGTTTTCATTATTTCCCTCGTGTTCTGTATATGTATGATTCCTAGTGTGGTTTACTTTAGTCCTGAGTGTGTTTCCCTGTGTCCTCCTATGTTGCCTGTTAGTTTATTTCCTGTCTTGTGTTTTAAGTCTAGTCTTCAGTGTTTCCTGTTTTATTTTGTAGATCTGGTTTTGGTGGTGGTGTCAGTGTTGGGTTTTACTTTGTACGTGTCCTCAGTGTTCTGGTCTTGTGTTCTTTGTTCCTTGTGTTTCCCAACTTTCTGATTACCCTGATGTTCCTCACCTGTCTCGTTAGTATCACCTGTGTCTGATTACCCCTTGTCTATTTAGTCTCTGTGTTTGCCTCAGTTTCTTGTCGGTTCATTGTATTGTCATTGTCAGTGTCTTTCATATGTCGTCATCTCTGGTTGTTGCTTCTCCCTGCTCCCTGTGTTTTCTCCTCGTGGCCTTTTTGGATTTCCTTTGTTTTTGCTTTTCGGAACGTTTTGGATTTTTCCTTGTAAGTTTTTGTTTTGCCTTTTTGTTAAAATAAATTTTGTTAATCTGCACTTGGGTCCTCCTCCCCTGTTTCCTACCCGGAACGTGACAGTTGTTCATTTATGTTAAGTAATCATGATTATTAATATAAATGTAATAACAAAATTGACTAATAAAACTCCAATAGTCATAAAAACATTTTCACATCAAATCTCTTAATTCAGCAATTTGGAAAAAAATCCCCTAAAATATTGAACATCCAGAGATTTAAAGGGATACTTCATCCATTTACATGAAGCTGTGTATCATTAGAAACATGGTAGAAGTGTTGAATGGTCGTGAATCCAGCCCTCATTTTGCCCTGAGACGAGAAAAATGTGTTTTTCTTTGCTTGAAAGTTTTCTTCATGTGATGCAAAAAGCGTCAAATTGGTTAAGTATCCCTTTAAATTCAGACAAATAATGAAAATATATAAATCATGAAATCATGTGCAACAATGGAGGATGTGGATTGAAATGATTCAAATGATTGACAGAGTCAGTGATCTGACCTCAGAGTCTCCAGTCTGCAATTTGGACTCTGCAGATAATCACACAGCAGCTTCACTCCTGAATCCTGCAGGTTGTTGTCATTCAGCTCCAGCCCTCTGAGATGGGAGGGGTTGGACTTCAGAGCTGAGGCCAGAGAAGAACAGCTGATCTCTGACAAACTGCAGCTCCTCAATCTGAATAAAGAATAAAAGATGTAGTGACAGTGAACCAAAATTAATTACTTAAATACCAATATTATCAATTAATAAACATCTGTATGTAAATAACTGGATGGCGTGAATCCACACACTAGACCTCGCACCCAGCTGTGATTACGCCCGTAATAACAGACAACTGCTCTTAAACAACAGAGTTTATTGAACAAAGTCAATGAAACTCAATCAACAGCTATTACAAGTTCATCTCCACCTAACCAAACATTTATATACATAACACTATCTAGTGAGGTGATAGTGAGGCAGACAGCTTTAGAGAGTGTTTAATTTCTTTTGGAAACTCTATTTATCCAGCGGGGCAATTAGCACACCAAGTGTTCGACCACAGGAGCAGAGACCTGCATACACCCTGACGGAGCAGGGGGAGGTTAAGTGTCTTGCCCAATGACACATTGGACATGTTTCAGGGTGAAGGCTCCTCATGATTAATTCATATTAATATTATTGTTCATTTATGTTAATTAATCATGATTATTAATATAAATGTAATAACCAAATTGACTAATAAAACCCCAACGGTCATAAACATTTTCACATCACATCTCTAAAATATTCAGCAACTTGAAAAAATGTATTCAGACAAATACTGAGTATATATAAATCCTGAAATGTGCAACAATGGAGGATGTGGATTAAAATTATCCAAATGAATGACACAGTCAGTGATCTGACCTCAGAGTCTCCAGTCTGCAGTTTGGACTCTGCAGATAATCACACAGCAGCTTCACTCCTGAATCCTGCAGCTTGTTGTCATTCAGCTCCAGCTCTCTGAGATGGGAGGGGTTGGACTTCAAAGCTGAGGCCAGAGAAGAACAGCTGATCTCTGACAAACTGCAGTCCCTCAATCTGAATAAAGAATAAAAGAAGAATAAAAATAATGTGTAATCCAGTCACATGTGTTCAGGTTGTGATGAGTATCTCAACGTCACTTTGTCCTGATGAATCAAGTTTTCTCTAAATGATTAGAGGATCATTTCTGATTGTGTATTCACTAAATCTAAATCCTCCAAATGTCAGCTCAACATTCATCCAGCTGTTCATGTGCACAGATGAAGAACAGGCTGCTGATCTCAGTCAGCTCTGTGATGTTACTACATTTATCAAATCACACATTATTGAATCACAAGTCTTCATGATTTCACTTCTAAACAGAACCAGAGGAAACCAGAGGCTTCATGTGGACCTTGTTTTTCATCTCCATGAAGAGTTTGAAACTTTTCTCCACATTATCAGAAATCTCTGCATGATGATGATTCCTATATCTGAAAACGTTGACAGGATATAGAAACATTTTAAAAACGCAATCTAAACTCTAAGTCAGTGATACTCAACCTGTGGCTCTCGGGCCACATGTGGCTCTTTTAAAACCTAATGTGAGAAAAAACACACTCATCTCATTTTAACATCAAACAACTGGGTGCTGAATCCTGAAAATGTTCAAACACGATGTTAAACCATTTTGAAGTGTTGTCCTTTTAGTTTTTCTCTCTTAAGACTGAGCCTTCTTGAAAACAAAACACTTAAAAATTTTTATAAGTATAATATAATTTATAAGTTACATTACTGTTTCCATGTATACACCCCCTCCCTAAAGTATAATTGTTGAATTTTTTTAAATCATAACCTTCATGTACACAGAAGAGAGAAATCTGTGGGTATGTCCCTCCTCTGATTCAGTTCTGATGTCTCTTGTTAAACCTGAAGCTTCTCTTGCCTACGTTTCTATATTTTTCTGCAGCTGAAGGTGTCGATGTTGTCCTGCACTCATGCTCTATGATAATTGTTGTTGAAAACGGCAAAGTCCACGATCCACAAAAAAAGTGTATAAAATCTATACAAACACAATGGAAGACAAAACCAAAGAGAGATGGGAAACAGAAATAAAATCTTTAAGACAACACTAACTAAATATTGGAGAGAATTTGACTAGAAGATGAACATGAGGGTTTTCATGAGGCCAAAAATCTCCTCAAAATACATTTGATCAGGAAGTAGTGACTGCTGGAGGAAGTGTGGGGATCAGGAAGACAATCATCAGAATCTTTGACTCTTGTCCCGTGTTGGGAAGGTTTTGGGGATTTGTTGAGGAGAAGAATAAAAATATTTACAGAAACGGCTTCAGAATCAGAATCAGATTTATTTGTCATTGATACAAGTACAACGAAATTGCTTTGGTCAAAGAGGACCGGTCTGCAGCGATACTTCGCGCTGACCTGGCTTCAACTCGGAACCTTTGGAGAGGGAGGGGGAGGGCATGTTACAGGAAGGATGCAGGGGTAGGGGGGGGCATAAAAAACACTACTTCCATGCTATGCCTGTAGAGGGAGGCACAGATTGAATGCAGGGAAAAAACATTGCCCTTAACACAAACATACAGTAGCACATTGTGTAAGGGTGGAAGACGGTGTGTGCAGGGAGCGTGCGTCATATGTTTGTGTGTGCGTGTGTGCCTGGCCTCCCCCGGGCTCGCTCAGGTCAGAATGTTCTCACTCGCGATAACCGGCGAAAACACTACGTGTGCTGCGGAGACAGCCTTGGTGCCTCTCAAAGTTCGCTGATAACATTGCAAAAACACAGTCCCACTCAGCGGAGATGTCCTTGGGCCTGGGCTCCTCCGGAGAAACAGCAGGTGCGTGTGGGGGGGTAGCGTTGGGAGCGTGTCTCCCTCCTTGTCCGTCCGCAGAGGAGAAATTAACCGTCTGAGGGAACCAGATTAAATCCAACAAACTTCTTAGTACTTTAGGACGAGGGGACACGTTTTGTCTGTCCCCCCTAGAGTTTTTCAAGTCCGGCTCTCAACAGGTTCAACTCGCCCTGCATCGCAGTGAGCTTTCCCCAGATTCCATCCATCCTTTGGCCTAGCTCAGCCAGTGCCACAGTCTGTGCTCCAACCGCTTTGCCAATCTCGATCATCATGACCGGCAGCTTCGGTGCTCTCACCAGAGCTGCCGTCTTTCCAATTTTCCGGTGCACCAGGGCTATGCCAAGGCCAATCAGCACAATTCCGGTGAACATGAATCCGAATATGTACACATCCTCAACGTGTTCCACCGAAAGCACGTCCAGGCACATGACTCTCCATGTATCCCATGGATCCATCACGTAACCAGCCGCGTTCGTTCCTCCCGGGCATTTGGACTCCCCCGGTCCAGTTGATCTTGTAGAAAAGATCTTGTCAATTGCGTTGAGAGACCAGCTTATTAATTCCATATTAGCAAAAGTATTCCATATTAGCAAAAGTCCATCATATTCGACTGAACTGTGGAGTTGGATGGCGTGCTCTGGTGACCCGTAAGCGCTTACACTGGAAAGTTCACGCCTCCCAATCATTTATATACAGATATTTTTTAAATTATAATATTAGTATTTAACTCATTAAATTCAACACAGATTTGGTGTTATTTGGTTATTGTTCCCTGATTTCAGGGTGAAGCCTCCTCATTATTAATTCACATTAATAATATTGTTCAGTTGTGTTAATTTATCATGATTATTTAAATTAATGTGATAACCAAATTGACTAATAAAACTCCAAAAGTCATACAAATATTTTCACATCAAATCTCTAAATTATTCAGCAACTTCTTAAAATCTTAAATATCCAGAGATTTAAATTTAGACAAATACTGAAAGTATAAAAAAAATATGAAATGTGCAAGAATGGAGGATGTGGATTAAAATGATTCAAATGAATGACACAGTCAGTGATCTGACCTCAGAGTCTCCAGTCTGCAGTTTGGACTCTGCAGATAATCACACAGCAGCTTCACTCCTGAATCCTGCAGGTTGTTGAAGCTCAGCTCCAGCTCTCTGAGATGGGAGGGGTTGGACTTCAGAGCTGAGGCCAGAGAAGAACAGCTGATCTCTGACAAACTGCAGTACCTCAATCTGAATAAAGAATAAAAGAAGAATAAAAATAATGTGTAATCCAGTCACATGTGTTCAGGTTGAGATGAGAAACCAGAGGCTTCACGTGCACGTTGTTCAACTTTACTTCACATAGTCACAAAAACATTCTCACATCAAATCTCTAAATTATTCAGCAAGTTAAAGAATAAGAAATCTCCTAAATCATTAAATATCCAGAGATTTAAATTCAGACAATAACTGAAAATATATAAATCCTGAAATGTTCAACTATCGTGAATGTGGATAAAAATGATCTAAATGAATGACACAGTCAGTGATCTGACCTCAGAGTCTCCAGTCTGCAGTTTGGACTCTGCAGATAATCACACAGCAGCTTCACTCCTGAATCCTGCAGGTTGTTGTTCACACTCAGGTCCAGCTCTCTGAGATGGGAGGGGTTGGACTTCAGAGCTGAGGCCAGAGAAGAACAGCTGATCTCTGACAAACTGCAGCCCCTCAATCTGAATAAAGAATAAAAGATGTAGTGACAGTGAACCAAAATTAATTAATTAAATACCAATATTATCAATTAATAAACATCTGTGTTTAAATAACTGGATGGTGTGAATCCACACACTAGACCTCGCACCCAGCTGTGATTACACCTTAAACAATAGAGTTTATTGAACAAAGTCAATGAAACTCAATCAACAGCTAATACAAGTTCATCTCCAGCTAACCAGACATTTATATACACAACACTATCTAGTGAGATGATAGTGAGAGCTTTAGAGACGTTATTCATGTGAAAATTGGTTTAATTTGATCATGCAGACAGTCTGACCACGCAAGAAGGCTGTTTTTTTTGTCTGCCATCTTACAGGTGACATGACCACACGTGGTTACACCAACATCTCGCCTTCGCTCTCTCTTTCTCACACAAATACACAACCACACACACACACACACGTGTCCAACACTGTTTGCTGTATAAATGTTTGTTTGGGCTAGTATACAGATTCACGCCTTCCAGTCATTTATATACAGATATTTATTAAATTATAATATTGATATTTCACTCATTAAATTCAAGACTGATGTAGTGTTATTTGATTATTGTTCCCTGATTTCAGGGTGAAGCCTCCTCATCATCAATTCAGATTGATAATGCTGTTCATTTATGTAAATTAATTCACGCTGGTGACGTCAGCAGTGCCTTTCTGAAACTTTGAAAGATTTTTAACTTGAGCCTTTTGAAGCAGCTGCACAACAATGGCAGAGCGCTTTTTGAAAAGACGCTGCACTTTTCATCAAGGCGGTCGCTTTCTGCTGCAAACACATCTAAGCATTAACACAACTGAAGAAAGACGCTGGCAATAAAAACTGTTACATGGACACAGGACTTTAATCTTCATTTAATTATGTTTTTCTCTTCATGCCTTTTCGTCGTTTCTTTATTGTTATTTTTTAGAATGAATGAATTCTTTTATGTTTAAAAAAAGATTTATAAATGTGCCAGGATGAATAAAAATATGTGATTAAAAGATTTGATGAAATTTGAAACTTGTAATGTAGAAAAACAACCTGCAATAAATTCATAACTTCATAAAATAATTTGCTCAGATTTTAATTCATGATGACACTGAAAATATAACTACCAATACTGAGCACCATCGATTTAAGGATGTGGGTTGGATTTAAATGAATAAATTTTAATAATAGAATACTAATGAAAACAACCTGTTCTTGTTTTTGTTTGTCTCAAACTTTCAGTTTACAAAAAACCCAAATATGAAATGCTCTGTTGTTGCTCTTTATACTGTACGTCTGTCTGTGTTTGTGTGATTGTAAGTGTGTCTGTTGAGTAATGCTGGTTTGGATGTTTGTATGACTTTATATATGTGTTAGGACCCCTTAGAGATTAGATGTTGCATCTCAAGCTGCTAACCTTTCATACATTCAAACACAGTTTCTATTATATTCATATCTATATTATAGTCAGTGATCTGACCTCAGAGTCTCCAGTCTACAGTTTGGACTCTGCAGTCCCTCACACAGCAGCTTCACTCCTGAATCCTGCAGGTTGTTCTGACTCAGGTCCAGCTCTCTGAGATGGGAGGGGTTGGACTTCAGAGCTGAGGCCACAACGTCACAGTGAGTCTCTGAGAGTCCACAGTCAGAAAGTCTGTAGTGACACATAAAATAGAGAAATATGAGTTATAAAATAAGTGTTTGATATTTATATCTCATATTTGATGATTAAACAGTTTGTCCTGTTTGGTCTTAACTTTACACATCAGTGGAATCTGTCACTGACACAAAACTGAAAGTCTCTTCACTCATTATCAAACCTGCACATTTTACATCTTTCAATCATTTTCTAAATGTTGCAGATGAATGGAAACAAATGAAGTTTAATTTAGTAAGACATCATGTCTATAGTCTGTGATCTGAAGTGTTATCTGTTCAGAGGACTCTCTCTGTTGTAGAAAACCATTTGAAACTCATTGAACAGTAACTCTGGAGGAGGAGGATCTCATTCTCGTGCCGTCTGGTTCACTTCTATAAAGGTGAAAATACAGAGACTGCTGCAGAATGATCCAGAAATCAAACAAGTCAGCAAAGAATAAAATGTAGTGAAGTTAATGATCTCCTGTAAGAACTGTGATCTGTGATCTACCTGCTGAGACTTTAATTTATGAAGCTCAAGATTGATTAGTTATGCCTGCAGAGGCTGGAAGGGGGCGCTCACAGCCTCTGATATCTCTCTTTTCAGGGATTAACACCATCAGACATCTCAGTCACTTCTTTGGGATTTTACTCCTGAATGTGTTCAAAAAACTATCAAATCAATTTTTGAACTCAGGACAAAAAACTAAAAAGCTACGACTGACTCTTCCTCCTAAAAATTAACAGAGGAACACTATTTGGTGAACAGAGAGGATTATGTTTACTTTAGATTAATGTAAGTAAATTAGTACATGACACTGATTTATAATGCTCATCACATCTGGACTTACTTTGCCTTCCTGCAGTTCCTCACAGCTGGAATCAGTCTCCGTCGTCCCTGGTCTGTTGCCTTGTACTTCTTCAGGTCCAACTCATCCAGAACCTCCTCAGACATCTGCAGCATGTAGGCCAGAGCAGAGCAGTGGATCTCAGAGAGTTTTTTCTTTGATTTGTTCTCTGACTTCAGGAACTCTTGGATCTCCTGATGGACTTTGAGGTCCTTCATCTCTGTCAGACAGTGGAAGATGTTGATGCTTCTGTCAGGAGAGATTTTGGTGTTCCTCTTCTTCAGGTTGTTGATGACTCTCTGGATCATCTCTGGACTGTTGTCTGTCTGACCCAGCAGGCCTCCTAAGAGTCTCTGGTTTGACTTCAGAGACAGTCCATGAAGGAAGCGAACAAACAGGTCCAGGTGACCGTTCTTACTTTTCAGGGATTTCATCATTGCTTCCTTTAGGAGAACATCAAGAGTTAAATCTACATGTGTTTCTCCTAGAAAAGCCTCCAGTACTGTTGTGTTCCTGTTGGTGAAACAGTGGAACATGTAGACTGCAGCCAGAAACTCCTGAACGCTCAGATGAACAAAGCAGTAGACTGTTTTCTGGAACATCACACACTCTGTTTTGAAGATCTCTGTACAAACTCCTGAGTACACCGAGGCCTCAGTGACATCCAGACCACACCGCTCCAGGTCTTCTTGGTAGAACATGATGTTTCCGTCCTCCAGATGTTCAAACGCCAGCCTCCCCAGCTTCAGAAGAACTTCTCTGTCGGCCTCCGTCAGCTCATGTGGACTCATCTGATGTCCCTCACCATACTTGTTCTTCTTCCTCTGTGTCTGAACCAGCAGGAAGTGTGAGTACATGTCAGTCAGGGTCTTGGGCAGCTCTCCTCTCTGCTCTGTGCTCATCATGTACTCCAGAACTGTGGCAGTGATCCAGCAGAAGACCGGGATCAGACACATGATGTGGAGGCTCCTGGATGTCTGGATGTGTGAGATGATTCTGCTGGACAGATCTTCATCACTGAACCTCCTCCTGAAGTACTCCTCCTTCTGGGCGTCAGTGAAGCCTCGTACTTCTGTTACCCTGTCGACACATGAAGGAGGGATCTGATTGGCTGCTGCAGGTCGAGAAGTGATCCAGATGAGAGCTGAGGGGAGCAGATTCCCCTTGATGAGGTTTGTGAACAGTGTGTTTAACGATGACTTCTGTGTGACATCAGACACAACCTCCCTGTTTGTGAAGTCCAATGACAGTCTGCTTTCATCCAGGCCGTCAAAGATGAACAACAGTTTACAGACAGCGAGCGTCTCTGCTGCCACCTTCTGTACTGTTGGATGGAAAACACGGAGCAGCTCAAGAAGACTGTAGCGCTTATCTCTGATCAAGTTCAGCTCCCTGAATGAAAGCAGGATCAGCAGACTGACGTCTTGGTTCTCTGAGCCCTCGGCCCAGTCCAGAGTGAACTTCTGCACTGAGAAGGTTTTTCCCACACCAGCCACGCCGTTTGTCAGAACCACTCTGATGGGTTTTTGTTGGTCGGGTTGAGCTCCTGTCTTTGGTTCCTGTTGGTCAGGTAAGGCTTTAAAGATGTCCTGGCACTTGATTGGAGTCTCATGGAGGGTCTTCTTCTTTTTAGAGTCTGTCTCCATCTGTCTCACCTCATGTTGGGTGTTCATCTCTTCACTCTTCCCCTCTGTGATGTGGAGCTCAGTGTAGATCCTGTTGAGGTGGGTTCTACTTCCTGTTTCATCACTTCCTTCAGTCACACGTTCACATCTCGTCCTCAGACTGACCTTATATTCATCTAAAACCTCCTGCTGACCTCTATCTACTGAACGAGAGAATGATAGAATCTGATTATTGTTTTCAGATGTTTTTAAGTTTGCACACATTCAAAAAAAAAATCTAAAAGGTGCAAGGAGGGAACGAAGCCCAACGGACCTGTACAGAAGTTTCACCCCTTTCAATGATTACAACCAATTTATATTTACAAGGCTAACGAATAAACATTTGACAAGTAAAGAGATAAGTTATAAACTAGTTATAAAATTAGTTATACATGAAAATAAAAAGAATAAAAAGATAAAGTAGACAAAGTACAAAATAATCATAATTACGTTGAAGACAATGGGAACAAGGTAATCATTGTGGATCCAAGAAATAAGGGGACAAGGTACATGCAGAAAATAGCCAAAAAAAAAAAAAGTGGGATTGTCAATAAAGGATAAGAAGGATTAGAAGAGAAAAAAAGGATAACATGACATGTAAGACAATGTAGAGGACAGATGGTGACTAAATGAATCATGAAAGGACAAGATGTTTTTTTGAGCTGCTTTTTAAAGTCTCGGTTTAAAGTTTTGCAAAAGAAGTAAAAAGAGTTTTAATTTCTAGACTTTAGACCAATAAAAGTCGTGTTTTAGGAGGAGATCACAGAAGCACAAAGGTGTACAGTCTTACTTTGTTCAGTGCTGCTCTGACTGACTGTCTGCAGTCCAAGTCCTGGTCTGGATCTTTTTCCACACTGAGGACAGGACGAGTCTCCTGGTGAACCAGACTGGTCCCAGTATGAAGTGATGCACTGTCTGCAGAGCCAGTGTCCACAGCTGGTAGAGACGGGATCCTTCAGGACGTCCTGACACCCAGGACAGGACGTCTGCTCCTCTCTAACATGAGTCCTCTTCGTCCCCCTGTGAAGACATGTCTTTAGAACTAAACTGATGGTTGACTGATAGAAAATATGAAGATTTATCAAACACAATCTAAACAGTCAGGTGATCACAGAGAGCAGGTAACACCTTCTTTCTTCTGTTTGGATTCAGCTCATAGTCTGCAGGGAGATGATTGTTTCTTGTGTTTTAACCCTCCTGCTTTCATCAAGACTGAAGAACAACATTTCCTCTCTCAGTGGCCTGCCACAATGCCAGACAAGATTCAGGTCTGTGTCCCTTTGGAGAACCATGAGTTATTTAACTGGGAACAGGTCAAAAGAATCTCACTCCCAGCATGCACTGCAGGGATACTCTGCAACACCTCACACATAGGTGTTAAGTTTAGGGTGAATTAAACTAGTCGTCTCCTGTTGTTGGGATCAGACTAAAGATGTCAACACAAATAAGTACAGTAATGAACAGTACAGTACAGTTTTATAGATAAGATGGATGGATGGATGGATGTGTCACAGGATGATGCATATGCATGTTTGATTTTATTGTTGTGTGCATGCTTTTATTTTGAAGTGGGTTTTATTATTTTATTATATTTTATTATATTATTTTTATTTTATTATTGTGCATTGTTTTCCAGTAATCACCTGGACCCTCACACCTGTGGCAGATTGTTTTAACCTAGTTTTTATCCAATGAGCATGGAGGCTGGGGGCGGACAATGGGATTTTATTGGACGGTGGGGATATTTGAGCAGAAGGAGTGAGAGCAGCAGGAGCGGCGAGAGGACAGGAGTGGACGAGCGGCTGACGGGCGGAAGAACCTGCTGGCTTGGAGGGTCCGCGGCGGGCACGGCGGAGGCAGCAGGAGCAACACAGCACCCGAAACGGGTGCAGCATAAGGAAAAGAGAAAACAAAAAGGAGGTAGGTAACAGAGTTCACAGTTTAGTATGTCTGGCCGCCTTCCTCAAGCAGTTTAGTGAGGCTTAGTTATAGGTCTGAGCGGTTAGCTTTAGAGCAGACATGGGCAAACTACGGCCCGCGGGCCACACCCGGCCTGTTGTGCATCCCTGTCTGGCCCACACGATGCCAATCATAAATCAATACTGTATGTTTAAGCCGTGCATGCAATACAACGCTGACGCTTTTATTTTGTAAGGCGCTACGTTCGTATTACTTCCGTATGGACAGACGCAGTGCGCGTGCGAGTGAAGGTAAACTACGTTGCCAGCAAAGCTGCAAGCCCAACAAGGGGTTTTTACAAAATGTTGCACATCCAGAGATGCAGCCGTCAGGACGAGTCGCCGGAAACAGTTGAAAAACCTTTTTTGATGGAGAGTTTATTAAGGAGTGTTAATTGGACTCTTTTGCACTGACGGAGAAAAAGGAGCACTTGACAACGTGCCACTCTCCTGACGCTCTGTGAGGAGGCGGGTTGAGGACATCGCTGCGAACTTGGAGCTTCAGCTGATGGACTATGACTATAATAATTTTCAGAAGATGCTCGTCCTCTTTGTGCACAAACATTCTCAGTGATGAAGTTCAACAAATCCAAACACAGATCCTCTATCAGTGATGAGCACCTCTCAGCTGTCATTCACAGAGCCAGATTTAAATGTCCTTGTTGAAGCCCACGATAGAATCAGTTTCATTGGCCAGGTATGTTTAACCAAAAATGAATTTATTTTTGGTAGCCTGTGCTCTCTGTGTACAATTTAGCATTAAATAACAATGAACTAAAAATAAACAGGTAATTAATGACTAATGTGTACAAGACTAAAGACTAAGAGACTGGATGAAGATATACTGGATTATTGTCACTGAAGTGAATGAATGAGATGAAAAACAATCAAAGTTATTGTTTGGACTTGTTATAAAGTTTTTCTTTGCTTGTGAAGATAACAAAGTTAAAAAATAAATGTCATGACATTTCACTTTTTTTTGTTTATTACATCTATAGTAGCATTTTCTCATTTGACCTGTACACCACAATTTAACAAAGCCTATTTCTACAAATATTTACAGACTGTTTTTATTCTTCCGATTGCCAGCACCAGCTATTCAAAATATATCATTTAGTATTTTACATTAAGAGAACGTTGAGCAGAGTTTAAGTTATCGTTGGTGCGGCCCTCTGACAAAATGTGAGTTTCTCATGTGGCCCCTTGTAAAAAATAATTGCCCACCCCTGCTTTAGAGAGTGTGTTTAATAACTGAGTTATTCATGTGAAACTGTGATTATATTTTTCTTTTATTCAACCACTGCACCTTGGGTTTTACCAGAGTAAAACCTATTTTTGTTGTCTTCATTTGGGCTCCTGCGTCCTGTGTGTGTTTCTCTGTGAATTCTAGTGTTATATCTGGATAATATCTTCATAATCAGGGAGACCAGTGTAAACACTGTCTAACATAAATTCAACCACTGGCTCCTGGGGACGGAGTTAACTATTCCAGAGTTGTGTGCGAGTTACAGACTGTGATCCAGCCTCTTCAGACACGTGCTGTTTCTTTTCCCCTCTCTTTCTAACACACACACCTTTCAAGGTCACCTGAAAACAGGGGCCGTGCTGAGCGCCATCTTCTGCTGCTAATAAATGTACTTTGTACTTTGTAAAACAGATATGATTAGATTACAGCTTTACAAGATGACCAACCCTACAAGGAAACATCCGAAGAGACAAAGAGTTAGTAAGAAGACTTACTTTGTGTCTGAGGGTCCAGATTCTTTACTGAAGTTATAAGGTTCATGTTTGGACCGATCACTCTTCAGAGACAGACAGCCGGGTACAGGAGTCTCTGCTCCGTCCTCATCGTCCTCTAAACTCACATCCATGATCTGATCTGAAGTCAGTCTGAGAGGAAAAACAGAAACACTCACTGAGAGAGCTGTTCAGTTCACAGGAGGAAACTGAGAGTACAGAAGTGAAGATATCAAAACTCTTGATAAACACTCACCCTGCTTCTTTCTTTACTTCTCTCTTCACTTCTGTCCACTTAAGGCGGAGTCTGCACTGACTGATTGTACCACAGGTTTCCTACCTGTCCCTTCTCTCATGAGTCTGGATGACCTTTGTACCCCTCCCTCCTCCATTTACAAGAAATCCGCGTGATCTGTGTGTGTGTGTGTGTGTGTGTGTGTGTGTGTGTGTGTGTCAGAATGAAAACTTCTCTTTCAGTCTGAGTTTCAGATAAGAAAAGATAATCCTTTATTCATCTCACGAGCGGAGACATTTACAGTGTTACAGCAGCAAAGCAGGATAGCAGAAGAAAATCACACAGTGCAGAAAAATTCAAAATAGATAAAAATATAAAATGTAGAAAAAATATGCATCAAAAAAGTAACAGTTGAAATGGCAGTAACTTAAAGATGTAAATCTGTATAAACAGTATGAACACTATCATGCACACAGTGCACATAATGATGGAATATTATTGCACAAATTGTCCCATAAATAAATATTGCAATGCAATCAAATTTAAAAACAAAAATACAAATAGGATCAGGTGACATCTTACAACATTATTATTGCACAAGAAGTAGGAGTAAAAATTGTCCAGTTTGGTGTGTTTTATGATCTACTGGGAGCTGATTGGATAACCAATCTGACTACAGCAGGAAGGAAGGACCTGCGGTATCTCTCCTTCAGACACCGCGGGGGGGCGGAGCCTGTCACTGAAGGAGCTGCCCAGTGCTGTTACAGTACCATGCAGGGGGTGGGAGAAGTTCTCCATCAGGGATGAGAGCTTCTTCATCTCCCACCACCTCCACAGGGTCCAGGGGGCAGCCCAGGACCTCCACAGGGTCCATGGAGCAGAGTCATCAGAGATCTTCTGCAGGTGACAGTTGGTCATGTTGTGGGAGAAGTCTGCAGTATACAGGGTGAAGAGGAAGGGAGCCAAGACGGTCCCTTGTGGGGCCCTTGTACTGCAGATGATGAGGTCAGAAACACAGTCCTGTGTCCTCACAAACTGTGGCCGGTTGGTCAGGTAATCCAGGAACCACGATGTGAGGTGCAGGTGGAGCTTGTCCCTCAGTAACATGGGTTGTATGGCGTTGAAAGCACTGGAGCAATCATAGAACATGATCCTCACAGTGCTGCCAGCCCTCTCCAGGTGAGAGAGAGATCTCTGCCTGAAGTAGATGACAGAATCATCCACCCCAGTGCCTGGCTGATGGGCAAACTGCAGCTGGTCCATTGATGAGCTCACCAGGGGGCGCAGATGTTGAAAGACCAACCTCTCCAGGGTCTTCATCAGGTGCGATGTCCGGGCCACCGGCCTGTCGTGGTTGAAGTCCTTGGGGCGGGAGGTGTTTGGCACCGGTACCACACAGGATGTCTTCAAGAGCTGTGATACTCGCCCCAGTTCAAGTTGGGTGACGTGAGGTGGGGATGGGTTATGAGGTGGGGTTCGGGGTTGGGGATTAGGTGGGGATGGGGGATTAGGTGAGGGTGTAACCAGAAACCAAATCATGTCAGAGTGTTATCAACACCATCATACATTTTTAACAGAACACCAACATCATCATTGAAAACAGAAACAAGTGTCACATGAGTGCCTCACCGGGATCACCACCTTATCGTGGTGGGGCACTTTGCGTGTCTCTGTGACCTCTAGAGCTATGTCGGCTGGAGTCTTGTACTCCTGGTAGGGTCACCCACCCAATATGGTGGGTGTGAGAACCACTATAATGGCGGCAAAGTCAGATGCAGGCAGCCCCACTGCCACGTGGGTAAACCTGGTGGGGTACAGTGGCTAAGGGAGTAAACCCTGACGACAAATCTGCCCTTGGGGACAGGCATAGGCGGAGCCCAACAGACCGGACTACCGGCAGCCCCCTGCAACTCCTTTCAGACGAAGGTCGTCATGGGTTCTCTCATGCCACTGGAGGTCCATCTGGAAGGAGCCAAGATGGTGGGAGTGTGGACTGTACACCTGCACCTTCACCTTAATCCTTACCTCTGTGCAAGCTTCTTGCTTCCCCCCTTCCCCCCACCTTTACCCCCCCCCCCCCCCAACAAAAAGCCCTGTGGCGATGTGGAATGGCGGCAGGCACAGGCCAAGGATGTGGCTAGGAGTGCCTAGCCAAACCATGCACACAGGCGGCAATGGAGTGACGGTCGTTGCAATAGTGGGGATGGAGCAGCACATTGCCTCGGCAGCTTCGATTGCGACTGAGCAGTTCCACGCTGCTCACCCCTGAGATGGGGAGGGACCTGGAAAAGGTGGTTCAAAAAATGTCTGCTTCACACACTCCGGGCGGTAAACCGCAACCGTCGGAGCATCCCACCACACGATCGAAAAACTAAAGAAAGAAATAAATACCTGAATATTGCTTCATGGAATGTCCGCACCTTGTTGGATCTGGCTGAGACACCTGACAGGCCTCATCGTAGAACAGCACTTGTGGCCCTAGAGCTAGCAAGATACAACATCGACGTTGCAGCTCTCAGTGAGACCAGACTTCACGGAGAGGACTCCTTGTCAGAGGTTGGTGCAGGGTACACTTTTTTCTGGAAAGGGGTCCCCGAAGGCACTCGCCGCATCCATGGAGTTGGTTTTGCAGTGAAGACCAAACTGTTGCAGCATATCCCAGAGTCCCCTGTTGGCATTAATGAACGACTGATGACCTGGCGCATCCCCCTTGCAAAAGGATGCTTTGCCACTCTCATTAGTGCCTATGCACCAACGCTCGCTGCCAAGTCTACGATCAAAGAGGACTTCTATCTTGCCCTCGATGCTGCCATAAGAAAAACACCAGCCACAGACAAACTCATCCTTATGGGAGATTTTAATGCCAGAGTGGGCATGGAGCACCTGGTATGGGATAAGGTAATCGGCCGGCACGGAGTTGGGAAGATGAATGACAATGGCCTTCGGCTCCTTTCACTCTGTGCAGAACACCAACTGGTCATCACTAACACCATATTTCAGATGAAGAACAAATTCAAAACCACCTGGCAGCACCCACGTTCAAAACATTGGCACCTTCTTGACTATGTAATAGTCCGACAAAATGACCGGAAGGATGTCCTCTCAACGAGAGTCATGCGTGGAGCAGAGTGTTGGACTGACCACCGCATGGTCAGATCCAAATCGCTCATAAGTATCAGACCCTGTGGACAGAGGACAGCCCCAAAACAAAAAATCAACCGTTCAGCACTCAGCAGCCCCACCTCACGAGACCACCTTCCACAGCTCCTCGCTGATAACCTCAAAAAGATCCCGGAGGAATCAGCCGACTGGCCAGCTCTGCGCCAAGCCATCCACAGCGCAGCTTCAGAGGCATTGGGCCAGTCGAGGAAACACCACCAGGATTGGTTTGACAGCAACTCGCCGGAGATTCAGTCACTACTCAAAATAAAACATGATGCACATAAAGCTCTCTTATCCTGCCCTGGATCTCCAACCTTGAAAGCCACCTTTAATGCAGCGAGATCTGCAACCCAACGTGCCCTCCGGATCATGGAAGACGCGTGGTGGGTGAAGAAGGCAGAAGAGATACAGTGCATGGCAGACTGCAACAACTCGCAGGGCTTCTATGATGCCATCAAAACTCTTTATGGCCCCAGGAAGAGGGCGATTGCTCCAGTTCGCTCAGCTGATGGCTCGACTCTTTTTAAGGACCGACGTGAGATCCTCACCTGCTGGGCAAACCACTTCGAGACTCTTCTCAACCTCAATAACCCTGTTGACATTCCTATCCTGGATAACATCCCTGACCTACCACCAGTCGTACACCTCAACATGCCCCCTCAGTTCCTAGAGACCCGCCAGGCCATTGCGAGTCTCAAAAACCATAAAAGCGCTGGACCCGATGGCATTCCAGCAGAGGTATTCAAACATGGAGGATACCTCCTTACACGCCGCCTGCACCTCCTGATTTGTCATATCTGGGAATGTGAGACTCTCCCACAAGACTGGAAGGATGCTGATATTGTGGTCATCTACAAACAAAAAGGGGACAGAGCCATGTGTGGCAATAGCCGTGGAATCTCCCTCCTCTCAATCGCAGGGAAGGTTCTGGCAAAAATCATGCTCAATAGGCTAGTTAATCACATCTCTGAAGCTGCACTCCCGGAAACGCAATGTGGCTTCCGGAAGGCTAGATCCACCACTGACATGATTTTTGTTTTAAGGCAGCTGCTGGAAAAAGCAGAGAGCAGCGGGCAGACCTCTACATAGCCTTCATTGACCTCAGCAAAGCATTTGACACGATCAACCGTGTGATGCTCTGGAAACAGCTATCCAAGCTTGGGGTACCACCCAAGTTCCTCGCCATCCTGCAACAGCTGCATGACGGGATGCAAGCCAGAGTCTCCACAGGAGAACTTCAGTCAGAGTTCTTCAATGTAAATGTTGGGGTGAAGCAGGGCTGTATCTTGGCTCCAGTCCTTTTCAACCTCCTTCTCTCTGCCATCACTCATCTCTTCCATCGTGCCTTAGGACCCAAGGATGGTGTTCCTGTTGAATACCGCCTTGATGGAAGTCTCTTTAACATCAGGAGGTTGCAGGCCTACACAAAGACCAAATCCTGCTGCATAGCTGAACTGCAATATGCTGATGACTGTGCGATTCTAGCACACAGTCCTGAATCCATGCAGCATGCCCTCAACACAATAGCCAGTCTCTATCAATCCTTTGGTCTTCAGGTTAACATTCAGAAAACCGAAGTCATCTCTCAAATCCTCTCTCAAACCTCTCCACCCCCAAGCTTCCATATAAACGGCATACCACTTAAAAATGTAGACCAGTTCACCTACCTTGGTTCAACTCTGTCCTCTTGCTGCTCTCTGGATATGGAAATACAAACCCGTATCAAAAAAGCCTCTTCATCTTTTGGTCGCCTTCGTAGCAGGGTTTTCGAAAACCGAAACCTGAGGGTCAGCACCAAGGTTGCTGTTTACAATGCTGTGTGTGTCTCCACCCTGCTTTATGGGGCGGAAACATGGACTCCATACAGCCGACACATCTCACTCCTTCAATCCTTCCACATCCGCTGCCTCCAGAGGATCCTCGGCCTCTCCTGGATGGACCGAGTCCAACATGCGGAAATCCTGCAGAGCACCAACTCTATCTGCATGGAAGCCGCTGTGGCTAAGAAACACCTACGCTGGATAGGACACACCATCCGAATGCCGGACCACCGCTTGCCTCGCCAAGTCCTCTACGGGCAACTACAAGGTGCCAAACGAGCAGCTGGTGGACAAAAGAAGCGCTATAAGGACTACACTAAGGGACTTTTAAAGCACTCCAACATCAATCCCATGCACCTTGAAGCTCTGGCACAGGATAGACCAGCCTGGCAGGCTGCCTGTGCTCGAGCAGTTTCACAAATACACAATAAAGACGAAGCGAAGAGCCGAGAAACGCAGGAAAAGACACCAGAGGGCAGCAGGAGCTCCTTTGTCCTCTGGATTCCCCTGCTCCTTCTGCGGACGAGTCTGTGGCTCGAGGATCGGCCTTAACGCCCACGAGAAGTGGCACCAACGGCAACGCCGTTGACCCCTTCCCTAATCCTGAAGCAAGCGTCATCTTCGGAAACGATGGACAGCTAACCGTGTGTGTGTGTCAGAGTGTAAACTTCTCTTTCAGTCGAAACACCCTGAGACATTTACAGTGTTACAGCAGCAAAGCAGGACAGCAGAAGAAAATCACAGTGGAAAAAAATAAAATACATAAAAATATAAAATGTAGAAAAAATATGCATCAAAACAATAATGAAAGAGCTTGTAAAATATGCATTAAAAAAGTAACAGTTGAAATGCCAGTAACTTAAAGATGTAAGTCTGTGTAAACAGTATGAACACTATCATGCACACAGTGCACATAATGATGGAATATTATTGCACAAATTGTCCCATAAATAAATATTGCAATGCAATCAAATTTAAAAACAAAAATACACATAAGATCAGGTGACATCTTACAACATTATTATTGCACAAGAAGTAGGAGTAAAAATTGTCCAGTTTGGTGTGTTTTATGATCTACTGGGAGCTGATTGGATAACCAGTCTGACTGCAGCAGGAAGGAAGGACCTGCGGTATCTCTCCTTCAGACACCGCAGGGGGCGGAGCCTGTCACTGAAGGAGCTGCCCAGTGCTGTTACAGTACCATGCAGGGGGTGGGAGAAGTTCTCCATCAGGGATGAGAGCTTCTTCATCTCCCACCACCTCCACAGGGTCCAGGAGGCAGAGTCATCAGAGATCTTCTGCAGGTGACAGTTGGTCATGTTGTGGGAGAAGTCTGCAGTATACAGGGTGAAGAGGAAGGGAGCCAAGACGGTCCCTTGTGGGGCCCTTGTACTGCAGATGATGAGGTCAGAAACACAGTCCTGTGTCCTCACAAACTGTGGCCGGTTGGTCAGGTAATCCAGGAACCACGATGTGAGGTGCAGGTGGAGCTTGTCCCTCAGTAGCATGGGCTGTATGGTGTTGAAAGCACTGGAGCAATCATAGAACATGATCCTCACAGTGCTGCCAGCCCTCTCCAGGTGAGAGCGAGATCTCTGCCTGAAGTAGATGACAGAATCATCCACCCCAGTGCCTGGCTGATGGGCAAACTGCAGCTGGTCCATTGATGAGCTCACCAGGGGGCGCAGATGTTGAAGGACCAACCTCTCCAGGGTCTTCATCAGGTGAGATGTACGGGCCACCGGCCTGTCGTGGTTGAAGTCCTTGGGGCGGGAGGTGTTTGGCACCGGTACCACACAAGATGTCTTCCAGAGCTGTGGTACTCGCCCCAGTTCAAGTTGGGTGACGTGAGGTGGGGATGGGTGTGACGTGGGGTTCAGGGTTAGGGATTAGGTGGGGATGGGGGATTAGGTGAGGGTGTTACCAGAAACCAAATCATGTCAGAGTGTTATCAACACAATCATACATTTTTAACAGAACACCAACATCATCATTGAAAACAGAAACATGTGTCACATGAGAAAAAAGAGAGTCATTCATATCAGGCCGGCTGTATTGTACAGGTGAGGACCACAAACCTCCACCATCCACTTGAATGAGGGAATGACTTGAATTTCCCTCGGGATCAATAAAGTGTCTATCTATCTATCTATCTATCTATCTATCTATCTATCTATCTATCTATCTATCTATCTATCTATCTATCTATCTATCTATCTATCTATCTATCTATCTATCTATCTATCTATCTATCTATCTATCTATCTATCTATCTATCTATCTATCTATCTATCTATCTATCTATCTATCTATCAATCAAGCATGAGGGTCTTGCCCTCACACAGTCTCTGAAGGAGGGACGGCCCTGCAGCACACTGAAGACGAGTCCCATACTCCCTCCGGCATAGAAAAACTGGGACATTGTTCATCTTACATCCATTAATAGTCCTCAAAAACAGGGACTCAGCCAGGTCCAGACCACCACACCGCTCCAGTATGGCTCGAGCGATGGTACTCCAGACCAGATCAGCAGGTCGGATGAGAAGACCAGTCCGTGACCCCCTTCCTCTTTGGGCAGGAAAAGGACGACTGTGGGACTCAGTGCAGGCTGAGAGGAGGAACACTGAGGTTCCTTCCTTACTTGAACAGTGTTAACTTTACTTTCTATACTTTTCCTTTTTTCCAGATTTTCTAGACAGATCATCCTCATCCATTCTCTCTTCTCCTAACACACACTCTGCCACTCTGGTCGCAGTCTGTCCAGTCTGCTCTCTGGACTAACTCTGATCAGGCAGCACGTCCTGCTGACTCTGATCGAGATCATCCGTAGTAACCATGACGTCATCAGACACACGTTCAACACTTTCATTCATGTTGTCACCTTCTTGTGTGTTTGTGTCTGTGTGTCTTTCTGGATGTTTTGTGTGTCAGTGTGCGCTGCGAGCCGACCGTCCTCACTGACTGGAAGCTCCTCTGCAGGTGCAGCAGCTCCGGGGTCACCCGCTCTGTTCGGACACGAGCGGACCAGGTGTCCCTCTGCTCCACAACCAAAATATTTTAACGTGTGAGAAGACACATGAACAGTGTCCCCAAATCATCGATCCGAAAACTGAACACCACAGCAGCACAACCAGGCTGTACACTTCCACCGTCACGCCAACAGCCGGAGAAAGTTTGTTAAGTTTTTAATATACCACCTTGATCAGTGATGTAAACTCCAGGTCATGAACATCATCTTTGGTACTGTTTTCTAGGTTTCCAGTCAAAAGGAAATTGTGGCACCATTCTTGTAAGAACTTTGGTGCTGGGAAACAGAAGCAGCAGTTCTGTAATTAGAGTCATTTAAGGAGTATTTGAGCATTTTCCCCCTTGCCATCCTCTCCCTCAATCAGCCGAGTCTCTATGCCAGCAATCATGTCTCGGGACAATATGGAGTGAATAAATGTTTTAACTGATTAATCAATCAGTTAATCAATTATTCAAAGACGTACACTTAAAGTCCTTTTTAACAACTTCAGGAACGATTTGGCTTTCCCTCAAATGACTTCTACAGATACTTGTAAATGAGCCACTACATTATAAATCTGAAAGAAAAAAAACTAATTAGTAAAAATCCAAACAGTATAGAACAATATTTTATTAAAATGGCAGAAAAACGACTTCCATCAGGTAAATATGTTTCCCATCTCTATAAAAGACTTGAGTCAGACGGTGGAGAGAATACTGATAATATCAAAGAAAAATGGGAACTGGAAATAATACCATTATAGAAGACAAATATTGGGATCATATTTTCAACAACACCCATAAAGGCATCAACAGTCAGCAGTGGACACAATTCAACTGGAAAGTCAAAGTCAGACGTTTTCATCCTCCTTTGGCAATTTGAAGTTGTGTTACAAATCCCTCTGCTGGAGGCAATGCAGTAAAACAGGTGATCTTATGCACATACTCTGGGACTGTCCAGTTATTTCAAAATACTGGAAAAATATTAAAGAGGAGAAAATGATGAAAAGTGAAATTCCATTAAAGGTTCAGTTCAACCTACTTGGTGCTATACCAGACGGTATTTTCACTGCTGATCAAAGATGTATTCTGAATATTTTATTATTGATCGCCAAGAAAAATTAAAAAGCAAAAGAATGTTAAACTAGCGAATGTGGCTGAATGGAAGCAACGATTGAGACAAGTTTATCTCATGGAAAAAAATGGCGGCATCATTACAGATGAAAAGGGAGCATTTTGATCGGAGGTGGAGCACAGTCAGAAAACACCTGACAAAGTGAAAAACTTGGGCTGTCAAGGTTGAACTCTAAGTCGTGGAAATGAGCCCTGTTTATTTCTCTTTATGATTAAGTTGTATGATGTGTATCATAACGCAGAATTGCATCATATGCAGCAGTGTCTATGTATGAAGTATGTTTTGTACCTGTCTTTTATTTGTTTTTTCTCTGTTGTTTTGCATCACTGATCTTGTCTCAAATTCTGTTTCATGTTTTGTGGGGAAAAAACAGATAAATAAAGAGTTCAAAACCAAAAAACTAAAAAATGTTTGAACTACCTTCCATTGTCATTCCCAGCCTCTCCCATGAATTGAACCTTTCAGGGGTTGACTGGGGAGCTGTTCTTCTGGCGCTGCCACAGCATCAGTCCACTTTCCAGGAGATCCATTCTAGACTTGTGTGACCCGTGTGTACGTTCTGCGTTGTGTTCTGGTGTTTTGGCAAAGTCTCAGGAGACAGCTTGTAGTTCTTGTATTCTGTATTCAACAGATAAAAGTACAATCAACAGGTCGTGTGTGGAGTCGAGCATCTCCCCTCTGAGCAAACTGTCAACGGCTCTGCGTTTACAATCTTACACATTCATTCATAATAAGTTCAAACAGAGAGATACATACTGTACATTAAATACAATAATACACATATGTAGAAAACTAACTTCAATATGTTAAGCACTAAAACAGCAGATTAATAATATGAAGCCAGAAAACCGGTTCCTTTTTAACTCTACACAGAAAAATCCAAAACATTAATATTTACATCAATCACAGCTGCTCTACATTAATCAATTAACAATTTACATTAAGACTGAAAAACACCTCTCCATACCTGTATTTAACAGATAAAAGTATAATCAATCAGCTGCTAATGTTTGCTACGAAACTAATTAATAACATCATATATGATATTGAAAACTTTTCAAAACTGATACAGGATAAATCGAATATGATCAGAAACAGAAGACCACCGTTTGATTCCATTTGAACAATAAAAATTAGTTTATTGACGGAGCGTGAGTCATCATTGACCAACCTCTGACCAAACATCTGTATCATTTAAGTATGTTGCAAAAAGAGTAGCCCTTTCCACATGTACCTGTGTATGTGAAATCAGTGAACTAACACAGCTGTGTCTCTACTCAGACTATAACGCTACACAAACATTTGGGTTGGGTACGGTTCTCAGGTTTTGAAAAACAAAGAAAGAGACACATACTCTGTGTATTCTTCAGTTCATTCAGTTTTATTATCACCATACTATCATCATAATATTCACCCAACATTTCATTTAATTGAACATATCAATGAGGATAAACTCCAGGCAGTATTGTTGAGTCTTGATGCTGTAAAAGCCTTCGATCGGCTCAACTGGGACTTTCTTTATAGAGTAGGAGAACATTTTGGATTTCAGCAGACCTTCATTCAGACTATTCAAGCACTTTATATAAGCCCAAGTGCAAGAATCAAAGTGAACGGAGCCACATCAAAGTCATGTCAGTTAGACAGAGGGGATGCCCAATAAGCCCCTTACTGTCAGACATCTTTATTGAAGCTTTAAGCCAAGCCACCACTCAAGACAATAATATTAAAGGTATAAAAGGTGAGCCAGGCACAAGAGGTGGATTTGCTGGATGGATTATATGTTAATAAAAGAAAGTGTTATGATTTGGGTTTTTGTTAGTTTGTGCACTTTTGTTGTTTGCTTTCCCTGTTTGTCTTCTCCTCCTGTGTGCTCCCCTTCCCCTTGATTACAATTTGTTTCAGCTGCACAACCAGGTGTCACTCATTCCACGTCTCGTCAACTCCTCCTCTTAAGCCGGCTCTCCACATGCAGCCGGCGCCAGAGTATTGTCAACCCTCCGTGGTATCAAACCTCTAAATCAGGCTTCCTTGTACTTTGATGTTCCTCGTGATTTACTTGTACTTACCCTCTTCGTGTTCTCTCCTCGTCAGCTCCCAGTCCAGACCTACCTGCCCCTTCGTGTCCTATCGTCTCATCGTGTTCACTTGGATTTCACCTCACGCGTGCTGGATTAGGGTTTTTTGAGAGTCACTTGGATTATTGTCTACACTACGCACCTGAGCTTGGACTCTTGCTCATTATTGTCACCAGTGTCACTTTCCCTATTTATAATAAATTGTTGTTGTTACCTGATCCTTGGTCTCGCGCTTGGGTTCTATTCTGGTTCCGTAACAGAATACTCTGGCCAACATGGACCCAGCGGACCAGGATTCAGAGGTTAGTGTTAGCTCCCTTCAGTTCACTCTCTCCTCTCAAGGAGCCATGCTCGGGCAGCATGACCAGGCTCTGCGCAATATGGTCGAGTCACTGCAGGTGATATCGACAAGCCTCAGTCGTGTTGAAGCGCAGCTAAACCCTGTTCAACCAACTGTTATTAACCCTGTTGTTCCCTCTCCCAGCCAGGCCCAGCCTCGTGAACCGTTCGTCCCTGCCCCAGAGAGATACGACGGAAAGTTGGGTGATTGTAGAGCTTTTTTATTTCAGTGTGCACTTGTTTTTGAGACTCAGCCACTCACTTACGGCCACGATCGTTCCAAGATAGCTTATGTTCTCGGGTTGCTATCGGGCAGAGCTAGGGCGTGGGGAACAGCCTTCTGGCACAACCCGCTAACTAGTCACGTCAATTACAAAGGTTTTTTCGAAGATATGATTTCTGTTTTCGATCATCCCGTTGCTAGCAGAGATACTGGGGATCAGCTGCTCAGCCTTCGCCAGGGTTCACTAAGCGTTGCGGAGTATTCCATTGATTTTCGCACATTAGCAGCAGAAGTAGGCTGGGATGATCAGGCCTTGCAGGCGATTTTTTCAAAGGGGTTAAACGGAGCAGTTAAAGATTGTTTGGTGGGCCGTCCTGAAACTAATAACTTACAGGAATTAATAACTCTGGCTATCAAGATCGATAACCGCATCCGCGATAGGAAACGAGAGGAGCCCAGTTAAACCCCGGTTAAACCCCTTTTGCTTCCTGACACTAGTTTTACTCTGAGAGATAGTACTCGTTCAGTTGTTACACCAGAGGTCCCTATGCAGTTGGGACGCAGCCGGCTAACTCAGGCCGAGAGAGACCGTCGCTTCAAACATAGATTGTGTATCTATTGTGGTGAAGGGGGACACCGCTTGATTAACTGTCCGGTTCGGTTAAACTAGGCCACTCACCAGTTTCAGCCGGGGTTCTGGTGAGTAGCGCAACTGTTCTTAATTCTCCCCGTAAACGTGTAAATTTGGAAGCTACCCTGTTAATTAACAATAAACCACTGTCATTGTTAGCTCTTGTTGATTCAGGTTCAGACGCTAACTTTATTGACTGCGAGTTCGTTCGTGAAGCCGGTATTCAGGTTCTCCCCGTTTCCCAGACACTAAGAGTTGATGGTTTAAATGGCCAGTCGCTAGCTCAAGTTGTGAGTGAAACCCCCCCGCTATCGTTGCTGTTAGCAGGTAATCACAGGGAGAGTTTAGCTTTCCACATTATGCCCTCATCTCATGCCCCCATCGTCTTAGGCCTCCCGTGGTTGCAGCTCCATAACCCACAGATTGATTGGTCCAAGGGTAAAATTACTAGCTGGAGTGAGTACTGTCATGCTAAATGCCTTACTTCAGCATCACCCTCATGTAAGACTCTTGGTGGTACTAAGTTTCCGGAACCCCCCGACTTATCTTCAGTGCCCTCAGTTTACCATCATCTAGGAGAGGTGTTTAGTAAGGAGAGGGCTCTCACCCTTCCTCCTCACAGGCCTTACGACTGTTCAGTTGACTTACTGCCGGGTGCCCCGTTTCCTACCAGTCGCCTGTATAATCTGTCAGGTCCTGAGAGAGAGGCCATGGAGAGCTACATAACAGAGTCCCTCAATTCAGGATTTATTCGTCCCTCGTCTTCTCCACTCGGAGCTGGTTTCTTCTTTGTCGATAAGAAGGATAAGACTCTCCGACCATGCATTGACTTTCGAGGCCTGAACAATATAACAGTGAAAAACAAATATCCCTTACCTCTCATCAGCTCAGCTTTTGAACCGCTTCAAGGCGCCACCATCTTCACCAAACTGGATCTCCGTAACGCCTATCATCTGGTTCGTATTAAGGAGGGGGACGAGTGGAAGACAGCGTTCAACTCTCCTCTAGGACATTTCGAATATCTCGTAATGCCGTTTGGTTTAACCAATGCTCCTGCGGTGTTCCAAGCCCTTATCAATGACGTTTTGAGAGACTTTTTGAACCACTCTGTGTTTGTTTATTTAGACGACATTTTGATTTTTTCTCGTTCACTGGAGGAACACATTGGTCATGTGCAGAAGGTTCTGCAAAGACTATTGATGAACAAACTCTTCGTGAAAGCTGAGAAGTGCGAATTTCATACCCCCTCAGTCTCTTTTCTAGGATACATTCTGGAGAGTGGTCAGGTTAGACCAGATCCTGCAAAGATCGAAGCTGTCATGGAGTGGGAGACACCAACTTCTCGCAAGCAGCTGCAGAGATTCTTGGGCTTCGCTAACTTTTATAGACGTTTCATCCGGAACTACAGCCAGGTTGTAGCCCCCCTCACAAGACTAACCTCTCTCTCTGAACCTTTCCTGTGGTCTCCTGCTGCACAGGAGGCGTTTGCAGACCTAAAGAGAAGGTTTTCTTCAGCACCTATCTTGGTGCAACCAGACATCCAGAGACAATTCATCGTGGAAGTGGACGCATCAGACATTGGAGTGGGGGCAGTTCTCTCTCAGAGGTCTTCCTGTGACCAGAAACTCCATCCGTGCGCCTTCTTCTCCCGCAAACTATCACCGGCTGAGAGGAACTACGACGTGGGAAATCGGGAGTTGTTGGCGGTGAAGTTAGCCTTGGAGGAGTGGCGGCACTGGCTAGAGGGTGCTGAAACACCATTTGTGGTCTGGTCCGATCACAAGAACCTCTCCTACATCCAGACAGCCAAGAGGTTGAATTCTCGTCAAGCCCGGTGGGCGTTGTTTTTTACCAGATTCCATTTTACGGTCACCTACCGACCTGGGAGTAAGAACATAAAACCAGATGCATTATCAAGACAGTTTGATAGAGACAAAGAAACACAAAAAACTATTGACACGATTCTTCCCTCATCCTGCCTGGTGGCTTCGGTGACATGGGAGATCGAGTCAGCTGTCCGTAATGCCTTGAGGGATCACCCCGACCCCGGTGGGGGCCCAGATAACTGCTTGTTCGTTCCTGTTATTGTCCGTTCTCAGGTTCTTCAGTGGGGACATTCATCCAAGATAGCCTGTCATCCGGGTGTTTCTCGGACAACGGACCTGCTCAAAAGACATTTCTGGTGGCCATCCATGAACAGGGACATTAAGGACTATGTGTTGGCTTGTTCTGTGTGTGCCCGGGGCAAGGCGTCACATCGGCCGCCGGCGGGTCTGCTTCATCCCCTCCCTGTTCCGGGTAGACCATGGTCTCACATTGCGTTGGACTTCATCACCGGTTTACCCCCCTCAGAAGGTAAAACTGTCATACTTACCATTGTTGACCGTTTTTCTAAATCTGCTCATTTTGTTGCACTCCCTAAATTACCCTCTGCTTCCGAGACCGCTGAACTGCTCACAGTTCATGTCTTTCGGTTGCACGGTATTCCCTCTGACATTGTCTCCGATCGAGGTCCCCAGTTTACATCACAAGTCTGGAGGGCGTTCTGTCAGGCACTGGGAGCTACGGTGAGCCTCTCTTCAGGATACCACCCACAGTCCAACGGCCAGACTGAGAGGGCTAATCAGGACGTAGAGGCTATGCTCCGTTGTGTTTGCGCCCAGAGACCAGATAAATGGAGCCAGCATCTGTCATGGGTTGAATACGCCCACAACTCCCACACATCCTCGGCCACAGGTATGGCACCGTTTCAAGTTTCTCTTGGTTACTTACCCCCGTTATTTCCCAGTCAAGAACAAGACATTAACGTTCCCTCCGTCCAAAGTCACCTGCGACGGTTACGCAGGACCTGGAGGGAGACACGAGCCGCATTGTTGAGGACTAGGGAACGGAATCGTAGGTTGGCTGATCGCCACAGGGTTCCGGCACCTACCTACACGCCAGGCCAAAGGGTCTGGTTGAACTCTAAAGACATTCCCCTTAGCGTTTCCTCTAAAAAGTTGGCCCCCCGGTTCATTGGTCCCTATGAGGTCTTGGAGATAGTGAATCCCTCAGCGGTACGTCTCAGACTTCCTCCTGCACTCAGGATCCACCCCACATTCCATGTGTCACAACTAAAACCGGTTAACACCAGTGAGTTTAGCCCTCCGGCCGTCACCCCTCCACCCCCCCGACTCATCGATGGCCATCCGGCCTTTACGGTTAACAAGGTGATGGACGTTCGCCGCAGGGGGCGTGGTTTTCAATTTCTTGTTGACTGGGTTGGTTATGGTCCAGAGGAAAGAAGCTGGATATCTAGAACTCTGATTTTAGATCACTCAGTAATTCGTGACTTTTATCGGGACAATCCGGGAAAGCCAGGTGGACCGCCAGGAGGCGGTCGTTGAGGGGGGGGTACTGTTATGATTTGGGTTTTTGTTAGTTTGTGCACTTTTGTTGTTTGCTTTCCCTGTTTGTCTTCTCCTCCTGTGTGCTCCCCTTCCCCTTGATTACAATTTGTTTCAGCTGCACAACCAGGTGTCACTCATTCCACGTCTCGTCAACTCCTCCTCTTAAGCCGGCTCTCCACATGCAGCCGGCGCCAGAGTATTGTCAACCCTCCGTGGTATCAAACCTCTAAATCAGGCTTCCTTGTACTTTGGTGTTCCTCGTGATTTACTTGTACTTACCCTCTTCGTGTTCTCTCCTCGTCAGCTCCCAGTCCAGACCTACCTGCCCCTTCGTGTCCTATCGTCTCATCGTGTTCACTTGGATTTCACCTCACGCGTGCTGGATTAGGGTTTTTTGAGAGTCACTTGGATTATTGTCTACACTACGCACCTGAGCTTGGACTCTTGCTCATTATTGTCACCAGTGTCACTTTCCCTATTTATAATAAATTGTTGTTGTTACCTGATCCTTGGTCTCGCGCTTGGGTTCTATTCTGGTTCCGTAACAGAGAGTAAAAACAAGTTGAACATTTTGGTTATATGGTAAAAGAAACAGAGCGAGATAAAGTAACAATAAATTAAAGCATTGCTTACTTCTTTCCCATCTTTAAACAACACAAATAAAATACTTGAGAGTGAACATCCTGAAAGTTTTGACTCATTTATATGAACTCGACTTTATTGAAGACACAAATACAGGAGGATGTAAGGAGATGGAATTCCAATATGAAGCTTGGAGTGGAGGATGGAGTCTGTTAGAATGAACATCTTGTCCAGAATCTTCTGTTTGTTTCAGACTCTTCCAATATAAATAAGAGAGAAACAGTTCAATGAGTGGGATAGACTAATATCACGCTACATATGATAGATAGATAGATAGATAGATACTTTATTGATCCCGAGGGAAATTCATATGGCGAGGGAAAAGACCAAGGAGAAGATTTCAAACTCTTTAACTGCAGAAGAAGAAGGGCGGTCTAACACATTAATATATATCTGCACAGTTGAGAACCCTGGTTTGCTGGTGCAGATCTGATTATCAAGCATGATGGAAAACTATTGAAGAGAAGTTGTCAGAGAGCATCCCAATCCAGGCATGTTTAGGGGATCAAAGATTGGTTGAAAAGCTTCTGGATAAAGGGAATAGCTGGAGGAATTGGTCCCTGAAAACATGGTTCAGTATTATCAGCAGGACTGGCCTGTCTGATGAAATAAAGATACTGAGGTGGTGCTGGCATGACCCCGACTTCACCCCCAACAAACTGGATGTTACTTACAAGAGATGGACAAAACAAGGCCTCTCCTCTTACTCTTCTTTTTTTAACCAGCAAACATTTCCAAACACTGAAAAGACTCTTTGCTTCAAGATTTCTTCAAATACGCCACCATTTAAACAGTTTGATGACAGAGACTGAAAAAGTCTTTGACAATAATCTCGTACAAGTTTTCATAGCTGCCTATAGAGGGGACTCTGGGATTCAAATCATTTGCAGGTTGTATAGAGGGCTACAAGAGGAAAACAGAGAAAATACCACCTACATCAAACACAAATGGGAAAAGGAAACTAACTTCCACATCTGTGAAGAAGCTTTTGGGAAAATACTGTGAGTTTGAGTGGAAGATCCCAAGCTCCATCTCATGGAGAACATTTGGTTGGAAGAGTCTGATTAGATACTTTATTAAAGCTGTTCAGAAATCTCATGACACAGACTCTTTCTCACTTCTCTTCAGTGCTATCTCCTGGCTCCTGGGCCTAACCCCACATAGTTCTAGACCGGCCGTGTTAAGGATGGTCTCTAAGCTCTTATACTGAAAGAAGGAGAGAGGAGGGAGATCTGAGGAGAGAGCTGACTTTACCCAAGTCTTTTTTACTGACAGACAATATCTCTGTGCATCTCTGCTGGGAGGGACTAAGACACAAGTGGAGGACACTTGGATGCAATGAAGGGAACTGAGATGTACCCATAGACTCTTCTAGCTGCTGGAGGAATTGTGGCTCACAGGAAGCAAATCACTACCACCTGTTCTGTCCTAAAAAACACAGCTTCTGCTTTGAGATCCACAGAGAACCAACAGATATCTTTAAAGTCAGATGTTACCCAGGAATGGGACCAAGTCTTCCTTGCTAACCTGCATTCATCCACTAAAGCAAATACTCATTTGGAAGCCTGAGCATTGCTGACAGAAAGGCCATAACAAAGAAATGTTCCTCCACCAGTGGAAGACTGCTACCATGTAGTTCATGGAATCTATTCAATGACACAGATCACTTGTTCTCTGAAGCTTCACAAAAACTCTTTTGAGGATCTCTAGATAAAATGAAAATCCTATATCTCCCCTAAACTCCCATCTTTTCATTCAACTGCTTTTCCTTTAGTTATGAACCCCTGTATACTTTGTTTTTGTCTTTGTTTTTCTTTTCAGTGGGAAATCACCTCATCTCTTACATCTGTTTTTTTGGTGTTTTATATTTTTTCCACCTGATTTATTTTGTTATGTGTTAAAGCACAAAAACATAAAAGGAGGAATCACTCTATTGTTTAAGCACAAATGACTGTACTGTAGAAATGTCTCTGAATGTGTGTGATTACAAATAGAATTTAAAAAAAAGAAATATGACTGAAATGAAGTGTGAGCTGATTCCTCTGTCAGTCCCTGATGGATGAAGCTCTCCTCAGCTTGCAGAGCTTCTCCACACACAAGATGGTGGAGGTTCCTCCTCTGTGGATCATCAGCTGCTCCTCTCTGCACCACCAGAGTCCTGATCACTCACATCATGACAGAGATCAACTCCAACTACTAATGAGAGAAGAAGAGAGATGACAGAAATCATCAACACATCTCTCTTCATGCCCTGAAGATCAGGTCTTTGTAATCCCTAGAAATAAAATGATAAAAAGGCTGGCTCTGTTTTAGGCAAGCGTCTGCACATATTAATCTCAGATTTAAAATCTTTCACAGAAACCCTGAAATGCTGGCTGAAAGCAAACCAGAGCCACTTTAAAACTGCATCTTAAATCTGTCATTTAAACTGGATTATATACAACACATGGTCATATTGTGGTAGATGTATTTTAATGTATCATGTAGTATTATGTGGTGTTATGTGATCAAGTGTTGTACATTTTACTCTGTTGTTTAGACAAAGGTCCAACTAGAGACACAAGTTTGAAATTAGGAACAGCTATAAACTCTTAATGCAGCACATCAGTTTCATGCTTTGTATTGAAACTATGTCAAATCACATTGTCTCTATTAAATAAATACATTCAAATTAAAATACATGGAGGGTTAAAAGAACACTGAGACACTGACCTCAGAGTCTGCAGTCGATAGTTTGGATTCTTCTGAAGGTCACACAGCAGCTTTACTGAATCCTGCAGGTTGTTCCAGTTCAGGTCCAGCTCTCTGAGATGGGAGGGGTTGGACTTCAGAGCTGAGGCCAGAGAAGAACAGCTGATCTCTGACAAACTGCAGCTCCTCAATCTGAATAAAGAATAAAAGATGTAGTGACAGTGAACCAAAATTAATTAATTAAATACCAATATTATCAATTAATAAACATCTGTATTTAAATAACTGGATGGCGTGAATCCACACACTAGACCTCACACCCAGCTGTTATTACACCCGTAATAACAGACAACTGCTCTTAAACAACAGAGTTTATCGAACAAAGTCAATGAAACTCAATCAACAGCTATTACAAGTTCATCTCCAGCTAACTAAACATTTATATACATAACACTATCTAGTGAGGTGATAGTGAGGGCAGACAGCTTTAGAGAGTGTTTAATGACAGAGTCAGTGATCTGACCTCAGAGTCTCCAGTCTGCAGTTTGGACTCTGCAGATAATCACACAGCAGCTTCACTCCTGAATCCTGCAGGTAGTTGTTCACACTCAGGTCCAGCTCTCTGAGATGGGAGGGGTTGGACGTCAGAGCTGAGGCCAGAGAAGAACAGCTGATCTCTGACAAACAGCAGCGACTCAATCTGAATAAAGAATAAAAGAAGAATAAAAATAATGTGTAATCCAGTCACATGTGTTCAGGTTGTGATGAGTATCTCAACATCACTTTGTTCTGATGAATCAAGTTTTCTCTAAATGATTACATCAGTGACTCCCAACCTGTGGGCCGCGGCCCCTGGTGGGCTTGAAGGTATTGCGAGTGGGTCGCCAATTAATTTACAAAATAGTATGATCTTTGTGGGGGGAGATGTAATTATATAAAAATAAAAATAAACAGAATAATGTTTTAAATGTTAAAACTCAGTAACATGTAAAAGGATATTAAAAGGTTTGTGTTTATTTTTGAGCCTATCTATTTAATCAACTTCTTTTGATATTTGGATTTTATGTGGATCTGATATTGGAGGTCAAATTGTTATATATGAGAATGCATTTCTCCATTGTTGAAGGATGCCGTTATAAATGAATCATTTGTTAATTAGCCTGTTACAGACAGCCGCTTTCTTTTCATTTGTGTGTGTGTGTGTGTGTGTGTGTGTGTGTGTGTGTGTGTGTGTGTGTGTGTGTGTGTGTATGTGTGTGTGTGTGTGTGTCAGGGACTGTGGAGCTTCAGACATGTTTCTCCTGTATTCAGTTCGGTCCTTTATGTTCAATCTTAAATAAACCAGTTCTCTGAACATACATTATATGTCCTCTGTGTTTATGGGGTCGGAGGTGGGCTGCAAACATTTTTGAGACTTAAAAGTGGGAACTGATTTAAAAAAAGTTAGGAACAACTGGATGAGAGGATCATTTCTGATTGTGTATTCACTAAATCTAAATCCTCCAAATGTCAGCTCAACATTCATCCAGCTGTTCATGTGCTCAGATGAAGAACAGGCTGCTGATCTCAGTCAGCTCTGTGATGTTACTACATTTATCAAATCAGATGTTATTGAATCACAAGTCTTCATTATATCATTTCTTAACAGAACCAGAGGAAAGCAGAGGCTTCATGTGCACCTTGTTTTTAATCTTCATGAAGAGTTTGAAACTTTTCTCCACATTATCAGAAATCTCTGCATGAAGATGATTCCTAAATCTGGAAACGTTGACAGGATATAGAAACGTTTTCAAAACAAGCATGTAAATGAATCTTTAAGACAACACTATCTAAATATTGGAGAGAATTCGACTGAAAATGAACATGAGGGTTTTCATAAGACCAAAAATCTCCTCAAAATACATTTGATCAGGAAGTAGTGACTGCTGGAGGAAGTGTGGGGATCAGGAAGACAATCATCAGAATATCTTTGACTCTTGTCCCGTGTTTGGAAGGTTTTGGGGATTTGTTCAGGAGAAGAATAAAAATATTTACAGAAACTGCTTCATCAAGTTCATATTTGACCGTACTTTCGGGTTGGATGGCGTGCTCTGGCTCTTGTGTTCATCTGGACACTCATCAGTGTTAGACACCTCAGAGACACAGATCGTGCAGAGACAAAGCTTAACTTGGTCCCATCTTATCATGCAGAAAATCTGACCACGCACGAAGGCTGTTTTTGTGAAGTGTCCGCCATCTTACAGGTGACGTGACCATACGTGGTTACACCACCATCTCGCATTCTCTCTCTCTCTTTCTCACAGAAATACACAACCACACACACACGTGTGCCACACTGTTTGCTTGGGCTAGTGTACGGATTCACGTCTTCCAATCAATTATATACAGATTAAATTATAATATTGGTATTTAACTCATTAAATTCCAGACTGATTTAGTGTTAATTGATTATTGTTCCCTGATTTCAGGGTGAAGCCTCCTCATCATTAATTCAGATTAATGTTGTTTATTTATGTTTATTAATCATGATTATTAATATAAATATAATAACAAAATTGACTAATAAAACTCCAACAGTCATAAAAACATTTTCACGTCAAATCTCTTAATTATTCAGCAATGTGGAAAAAAATCCCCTAAAATATTGAACGTCCAGAGATTTAAAGGGATTCTTCACCCATTTACATGAAGCTGTGTATCATTAGAAACATGGTAGAAGTGTTGAATGGTCGTGAATCCAACCCTCATTTTGCCCTGAGACGAGAAAAATGTGTTTTTCTTTGCTTGAAAGTTTTCTTCATGTGATGCAAAAAGCATCAAAAAGCGTCAAATTGGTCAAGTATCCCTTTAAATTCAGACAAATACTGAACATATATAAATCCTGAAATGTGCAACAATGGAGAATGTGGATTGAAATGATTCAAATGAATGACACAGTCAGTGATCTGACCTCAGAGTCTCCAGTCTGCAGTTTGGACTCTGCAGATAATCACACAGCAGCTTCACTCCTGAATCATGCAGCTTGTTGAAGCTCAGGTCCAGCTCTCTGAGATGGGAGGGGTTGGACTTCAGAGCTGAGACCAGAGAAGAACAGCTGATCTTTGACAAACTGCAGCCCCTCAATCTGAATAAAGAATAAAAGAAGAATAAAAATAATTTATAATCCAGTTACATGTGTTCAGGTTGTGATGAGTATCTCAACATCACTTTGTCCTGATGAATCAAGTTTTCTCTAAATGATTAGAGGATCATTTCTGATTGTGTATTCACTAAATCTTACACTGATACAACTTTATATACAGTTTGAGACAATTCTGCTTCTGCTTCCTCACTATCTCTGTGTTTTTATCACACAGAAAAGTACTGAACAGTCTTCTTTGTGTTCTCAGGACTTTTTCATGCTTTTTGTTACAAACGCACAAACAGAAAGTGGGAAAAGGTTTTTTGTGTTTTCTGCACCCTCAGACTGGAATCTGTTGCAGAATGAAGTCCTTAAAGGTTTTTAAATCTAAAATGAAAGACCTGGAAACAGATTCTACAGGATGTTGATGGTTTTAGTTTCACTGCTTGAGTTTCTGACTCTCAGATTTGACTCATAGATGGATCTGTTATAATGCTAAATATTGTGTTTTGTAAATTGTACTTTGTCTCCCTTTGTGTCTGTAACTTTTTGTTTTTGCTGCTGACTGTCACGGCCAGCTCTCCTGTGAAAAAGAGGTTCTTAATCTCAATGAGACCAACCTGGTTAAATAAAAGATTAAATAAAAATAAAATAAATACTTGGTATCGCTCCACCAGGAATAGAGAAGGAACAAGCCCGGTGAAGCTCGGTTCCAGTCATATTTTAGGCTGACTAAGATTAATTAGATTTTAATCTGAAACAGCCAAGATTGTTTTTTGTTGTCAACATTACGACTAACAGGCATTCAACCTTGTGATTGGTTCATTTAAAAAGCGCTGGTGACGTCAGTAGCGCCTTTCTGAAACTTTGAAAGATTTTTAACTTGAGCCGTTTGAAGCAGCTGCACAACAATGGCAGAGCGCTTGTTGAAAAGACGCTGCAATTTTCATCAAGGCGGTCGCTTTCTGCTGCAAACACATCTAAGCATTAACACAACTGAAGAAAGACGCTGGCAATAAAAACTGTTACATGGATGATTTAATTATGTTTTTCTCTTCATACCTTTTCCTCGTTTTTTTATTATTATTTTTTATAATGAATGAATTCTTTTATGTTTACTAAAAGATTTAAAAATGTGCCTGGATGAACAAAAATATGTGATTAAAAGATTTGATAAAATTTGACAACTTGATATGTAGAAAAACAACCTGCAATAAATTTTCATCATAAAATAATTTGCTCAGATTCATGATGACACTGAAAATATAACTACCAATACTGAGCACCATCGATTAAAGGATGTGGGTTGGATTTAAATAAATAAATGTTAATGATAGAATACTAATAAAAACAACCTGTTCTTGTTTTTGATTGTCTCAAACTTTCAGTTTACAAAAAACCCAAATATGAAATGCTCTGTTGTTGCTCTTTATACTGTACGGCTGTCTGTGTTCGTGTGATTGTAAGTGTGTCTGTTGAGTAATGCTGGTTTGGATGTTTATGTATGACTTTATATTTGTGTTAGGACCCCTTAGAGATTAGATGTTGCATCTCAAGCTGCTAACCTTTAATACATTGAAACACAGTTTCTATTATATTCATATCTATATTACAGTCAGTGATCTGACCTCAGAGTCTCCAGTCTGCAGTTTGGACTCTGCAGTCCCTCACACAGCAGCATCACTCCTGAATCCTGCAGGATGTTGTCACGCAGGTTCAGCTCTCTGAGATGGGAGGGGTTGGACTTCAGAGCTGAGGCCACAACGTCACAGTGAGTCTCTGAGAGTCCACAGTTAGAAAGTCTGTAGTGACACATATAATAGAGAAATATGACTTATAAAAGAAGTGTTTGATATTTACATCTCATATTTGATGATTAAACAGTTTTTCATGTTTGCTCTCAACTTTACACATCAGTGGAATCTGTCACTGACACAAAACTGAAAGTCTCTTCACTCGTTTTCAAATCTGCACATTTTACATCTTTCAATCATTTTCTAAATGTTGCAGATGAATGGAAACAAATGAAGTTTAATTTAGTATGACATCATGTCTATAGTCTGTGATCTGAAGTGTTATCTGTTCAGAGGACTCTCTCTGGAGTAGAAAACCATTTGAAACTCATTGAACAGTAACTCTGGAGGAGGAGGATCTCATTCTCGTGCCGCCTGGTTCACTTCTATAAAAAGGAAAATACAGAGACTGCTGCAGAATGATCCAGAAATCAAACAAGTCAGCAAAGAATAAAATGTAGTGAAGTTAATGATCTCCTGTAAGAACTGTGATCTGTGATCTACCTGCTGAGACTTTAAGTTATGAGGCTCATGATTGATTAGTAATGCCTGCAGAGGCTGGAAGGGGGCGCTCACAGCCTCTGATATCTCTCTTTTCAGGGATTAACACCATCAGACATCTCAGTCACTTCTTTGGGATTTTCCTCCTGAATGTGTTCAAAATAAAACTATCAAATCAGTTGGTGAACTCAGGACAAAAAAACTAAAAAACTGCAACTGACTCTGTTCACCAAATAGTGTTCCTCTGTTAATGTTTAGGAGGAAGAGAGGATTATGTTTAGTTTATATTAAAATAAGTAAATTAGTACATATGACACTGATTTATAATGCTCATCACATCTGGACTTACTTTGCCTTCCTGCAGTTCCTCACAGCTGGAATCAGTCTCCGCAGTCCCAGGTCTGATGTTTTGTACTTCTTCAGGTTCAGCTCATCCAGAACCTCCTCGGACATCTGCAGCATGTAGGCCAGAGCAGAGCAATGGATCTCAGAGAGTTCCTTCTCTGATCTGTTCTCTGACTTCAGGAACTCTTGGATCTCCTGATGGACTGTGAGGTCCTTCATCTCCGTCAGACAGTGGAAGATGTTGATGCTTCTGTCAGGAGAGATATGTTTACTGTTCATCTCCTTCAGGTTGTTAATGACTCTCTGGATCATCTCTGGACTGTTGTCTGTCTGACCCAGCAGGCCTCCTAAGAGTCTCTGGTTTGACTTCAGAGAAAGACCATGAAGGAAGCGAACAAATAGGTCCAGGTGACCGTTCTTACTTTGAAGGGATTTGTCCATGGCTCTACTCAAGAAGACATTTAAACAAGTGTTGTCTCTGTCGTCTTCGCTGCTATCATCGCTGTCGTCATCGGAATCGTCTTGTTCACTGTTTTCTTGCTCCAGAAAAGCCTCAAGCACTGTTGTGTTCCTGTTGGTGAAACAGTGGAACATGTAGACTGCAGCCAGAAACTCCTGAACGCTCAGATGAACAAAGCAGTAGACTGTTTTCTGGAACATCACACACTCTGTTTTGAAGATCTCTGTACAAACTCCTGAGTACACCGAGGCCTCTGTGACATCCAGACCACACCGCTCCAGGTCTTCTTGGTAGAACATGATGTTTCCGTCCTCCAGATGTTCAAACGCCAGCCTCCCCAGCTTCAGAAGAACTTCCCTGTCTGCCTCCGTCAGCTCATGTGGACTCACCTGATGTCCCTCACCGTACTTGTTCTTCTTCCTCTTTGTCTGAACCAGCAGGAAGTGTGAGTACATGTCAGTCAGGGTCTTGGGCAGCTCTCCTCTCTGCTCTGTGCTCATCATGTGCTCCAGAACTGTGGCAGTGATCCAGCAGAAGACCGGGATCAGACACATGATGTGGAGGCTCCTGGATGTCTGGATGTGTGAGATGATTCTGCTGGACAGATCTTCTTCATCACTGAACCTCCTCCTGAAGTACTCCTCCTTCTGGGCGTCAGTGAAGCCTCGTACTTCTGTTACCCTGTCAATACATGAAGGAGGAATCTGATTGGCTGCTGCAGGTCGAGAAGTGATCCAGATGAGAGCTGAGGGGAGCAGATTCCCCTTGATGAGGTTTGTGAACAGTGTGTTTAACGATGACTTCTGTGTGACATCAGACACAACCTCCCTGTTTGTGAAGTCCAATGACAGTCTGCTTTCATCCAGGCCGTCAAAGATGAACAACAGTTTACAGACAGCGAGCGTCTCTGCTGCCACCTTCTGTAATGTTGGATGGAAAACACGGAGCAGCTCAAGAAGACTGTAGCGCTTATCTCTGACCAAGTTCAGCTCCCTGAATGAAAGCAGGACCAGCAGACTGATGTCTTGGTTCTCTGAGCCCTCGGCCCAGTCCAGAGTGAACTTCTGCACTGAGAAGGTTTTTCCAACACCAGCCACGCCGTTTGTCAGAACCACTCTGATGGGTTTCTGTTGGTCGGGTTGAGCTCCTGTCTTTGGTTTCCGTTGGTCGGGTTGAGCTCCTGTCTTTGGTTCCTGTTGGTCGGGTTGAGCTCCTGTCTTTGGTTCCTGTTGGTCGGGTTGAGCTCCTGTCTTTGGTTCCTGTTGGTCGGGTTGAGCTCCTGTCTTTGGTTCCTGTTGGTCGGGTAAGGCTTTAAAGATGTCCTGGCACTTGATTGGAGTCTCATGGAGGGTTTTCTTTTTAGAGACGGTCTCCATCTGTCTCACCTCATGTTGGGTGTTCACCTCTTCTCTCTGCCCCTCTGTGATGTGGAGCTCAGTGTAGATCCTGTTGAGGTGGATTCTACTTCCTGTTTCATCACTTCCTTCAGTCACACGTTCACATCTCGTCCTCAGACTGACCTTATGTTGATCTAAAACCTCCTGCTGATCTACTGAAAGAGAGAATGATAGAATCTGATAATTGTTTTCAGATGTTTTTGTAAAAGAAGTAAAAAGAGTTTTAATTTCTAGACTTTTGACATTGACCAATAAAAGTCGTGTTTTAGGAGGAGATCACAGAAGCACAAAGGTGTACAGTCTTACTTTGTTCAGTGCTGCTCTGACTGACTGTCTGCAGTCCAAGTCCTGGTCTGGATCTTTTTCCACACTGAGGACAGGACGAGTCTCCTGGTGAACCAGACTGGTCCCAGTATGAGGTGATGCACTGTCTGCAGAACCAGTGTCCACAGCTGGTAGAGACGGGATCCTTCAGGACGTCCTGACACCCAGGACAGGACGTCTGCTCCTCTCTAACATGAGTCCTCTTCGTCCCCCTGTGAAGACATGTCTTTAGAGCTAAACTGATGGTTGACTGATAGAAAATATGAAGATCTATCAAACACAATCTAAACAGTCAGATGATCACAGAGAGCAGGTAACGCCTTCTTTCTTCTGTTTGGATTCATTTGATTCAGTCAGACTGAACACCATGTGCAGCTTCTTCACAATCTGAGAGTCTGGTCCTGTCATCAACAATGTATAGCATATATAGATATCAGCGAGGTCCTGACATCTGTAGTGGAAAAATACAATTTGATACTGTCTGCACAAAATGTAACCGTTTCATAGGTGCTTTATGTTGAGATACATTAGATGCGTGAACTTTAACTTCCTGTTCTCAACATACCTCGACTCCCTGTATTCAACAACCTTGACTCGTTTTTCTTGAAACAACTCCAGTTTCGACTCAGATAACAACTCATGAAGTCTTTGTTGCAGGGCAGACTAGACAGGGATGGTATCTCAGAATATTATGGAAGACCAATCACAGAGATGCAATAAAACATCTTATGCAAATGTACAACTCTAGTTCAAGAGTTTAAAGCTTCAGCGCAAACGGCACTCACTTGATGTGACTTTGTTTGATACCCCCTTTCTGCAGAAATTTATTCTATGCAATAAAATACCCAGAGACAAAAGACTTTGTTTTCAGATCTTCATTCAAACAGAAAAATCCACGACACATCGCGGATATCATCACCTCCCTCCGTCTTCATAACGTTGTTTCATTCTTGTTTCAATTATCACAACAGGTGAGCTTAGTGACATGTAAAAACAAAAACCAAGAGAGAGCAGAAAACACAGACAGCAGCAGTTTAAACAGCGGGGTTATATCTCCATCACAGACTGTGACCGGATCTGTTCATTACTTTTATGGACAGAATTTCTAGCCGCAGCCAGGGGCCGGAGGAGGTCCGGTTCGGGGACCACAGGATCTCGTCTCTGCTGTTTGCAGATGATGTGGTCTTGTTGGCTCCATCGAACCTGGACCTTCAGCGCGCACTGGGCCAGTTCGCTACCGAGTGTGAGGCGGCTGGGATGAGGATCAGCACCTCTAAATCTGAGGCCATGGTTCTCGACTGGAAAAAGGTGGTTGCTCTCTTCGGGTTGGTGGGGAGTCCTTGCCCCAGGTGGAGGAGTTCAAGTATCTCGGGGTCTTATTCACAAGTGCGGGGAAGAACGTGAAATTGACAGACGGATTGGTGTGGCGTCTGCAATCATGCGGTCGCTGTATCGGTCCGTCGTGGTGAAGAAGCAGCTAAGCCGAAAGGCGAGGCTCTCGATTTACCAGTCGATCTTCGTTCCGACCCTCATCTATGGTCATGAGCGGAAGAACGAGATCTCGGATACAAGCGGCCGAAATGGGCTTCCTCCGTAGGGTGGCTGGGCGCACCCTTAGAGATGGGAGAGGAGCTCGGTCACAAGGGAGGAGCTTGGAGTAGAGCCGTTACTCCTCCACATCGAGAGGAGTCAGTTGAGGTAGTTCGGGCATCTGGTCTGGATGCCCCCTGGACCCTAGGGAGGTGTTCCAGGCATGTCCCTCCGGGAGGAGGCCTCGGGGTAGACCCAGGACACACTGGAGAGACTTTGTCTCTCGGCTGGCTTGGGAACACCTTGGGGTCCCACCAGAAGAGCTGGAGGAGGTGTCTGGGGTGAGGAAAGTCTGGGTGTCTCTGCTTAGACTGCTGCCCCCGCGACCCGGCCCCAGATAAGCGGTAGAAAATGGATGGATGGATGGATGGACATACTGTCTGAGCTCTGCTCTGTCTGACTCTCTGCAGACTGTGAACGTCTCTCTGGTTCGTTTACAGTTTGTTGTGTCTCTACCTGAAGTCGGCTACAAACCATCACTTTGAAAACTCTTCAGTTAATTGTTTCTTGGCCTCTGACAGCTTGGAAATAACTGTTGTATATAACCGGATGGACTTGTTTTTACGGATAAACTCTTAGATTAGTCATACTTTTTTCAAGGATATATGGTCATGAATATTTGTACAGTGAGGAACTTTCTTAGGTCAGGTTTTTGTATTTGAACATTGTTTGGAAGAGATGAGCTAATCCACTGAGATCAACTTCCTCTTTTGATCATGTGACTTCTGCTTATTTAAATGCATCTTTAACATAGCTCACATGCTACACAGAGCTGATACAGAGAAGATCACTGCACAAATAGGACAACATTTGATAAACAGGAAATATGGATGAGAGGAATAATGAGGTTTTTTTTAAATGATTTCTCTTCAAAGTTTAAAATTGCTGATTGATTAAAGTACAAATTAAATCTGAAGTGAAAATGAGTTAGTAAGAAGACTTACTTTGTGTCTGAGGGTCCAGCTTCTTCACTGAAGTTTAGAGGTTGAGCTATGGAGCGATCACTCTTCATAGACAGACAGCTGGGTACAGGAGACTCTGCTCTCTGTCTGCTCGACTGATCTCTGCAAGGAACCAACAAGTTTAATATTTCTGTGAATCTTTGATCAACTCTCTGATTACAAAGCTGTAAATATGACAGGGCTACAGCTGTAGATGATGAGAAGGTTTCTGTTGTCAGGAGTCTTACTTTATGTGTGAAGGGAAAGTTTTGTTTCTGAAGTTCATATCAGTGTCATCTTTGGAACGATCACCCTTCAGAGATTAGATTTACAAGGAGAATAAGTTAGTAAGAAGACTTACTTTGTGTCTGAGCGTCCAGCTTCTTTACTGAAGAGTATCAAGTCTTCTTTGGACTGATCACTCTTCATAGACAGACAGCTGGGTACAGGAGTCTCTGCTCTGTCCTCCTCTTCCTCTAAACTCAAATCCATGATCTGATATAAAGTCAGTCTGAGAGGAAAAACAGAAATACTCACTGAGAGATCAACACACAAAAAACAGGAGAAACCAGTTTGATCTAATCTCACACACACGCCTTAACACGTCAACATGTTAACACGTTTGCAAACGCCACACTTTAAAGCATATGCACACCTACGCCACACCTGCATGACACCTAACAAAAATAAATACATTGGTCACACGTAGACGCAGGTCTAGCTAGAGTAAAGATACTTTGGCAGCAACTGCATGACATGTAAACACATAAAAAAATTCTCACACGCTCATGCGTGCGCTCAGGCATGCACACGTCTAAGTGAGTAAGTAAGTCAGTTAGCGTGCGTCAGTTAGGTACGAAGCAGTATGTCGCCACACCTGACAGTTCAACTTTTTAAGTCCCCTCTCTCTCTCCCTGCACTCTTCTCTGATTTACAGAAGGACCCTCCTTTTCACACACACACACAAAAGTTTACTGATTTGTCATGAATACAACCACCCCCCCACCACACACACACACACACACACACACACACACACACACACACACACACACACACACACACACACACACACACACACACACACACACACACACACAAATGAAAAGCAAGCGGCTGTCTGTAACAGGCTAATTAACAAATGATTCATTTATAACGGCATCCTTCCAAATCTAAGTTGTGACTTCATTAGAGACTGAGACTACAGAAGTGAAGATATAAAAACTCTGTATAAACACTCACCCTGCTTCCCTCTGTACTTCTCTGTTCGCTTTCTGTCGATTTAAAATGGATTCTTTACTCATTGAACACTTTCAGTGTCCCGCCTCCTCAGGTGCCCTACCTGTAAATCCTGAGCACCGAATCACATGCTGCCCCTCCCTCCTCCACTTACAGGAAATCATCTGATTTAGTGTGTGTGTGTGTGTGTGTGTGTGTGTGTGTGTGTGTGTGTGTGTGTGTGTTTGTGTCGCACAGAGATACAATTCTAAACAGTCTGAACACTCTGAGTTTGATCTGTTCAGGTTAAAATGTTTGCTGTTTATTGTAGTATTGATAGAAAGCCACCTGGCAGCAGAATAAACATATTGTATCTTTAACGTTCACATGTGGCTACAACACCACCAGCAGTAAATGAATGATTAACATGCACACACAAAGTACACAAAGTTACAGAATCACAACCTTCACATCTACTTCCTGACAGACTGACAACAGCCTGCAAGACTGTACGTCTGCAGCCTGACAGGAGGCTCAGTGCTGCCACCTACTGGCTGCTTCTTGGATGGTCACTCTTGACTTGGGCTGACAGTCTGTTAAGGTTTGAACTTCGACACCAGCAGCCATTAAAAGATAGAAATACAGAAATCCATGAGCTGTGTGTTGTGAGTCTGCAGCCCCTCTGACCATGCTGTAAACTGCTTTTTTTATTCCTTATTCACATTCATGCAAAATAAAGAAATTAAACCAACATGACTTCAAGGTAAACACAATGATTAAAATTAACATATTATCCAAAATAATAAATACAACGTAGGAACACATTTAGAAACCTAACTTAAATCAAACACTGCGACAATTGAATAAGAATTTAAAGCCATAAAAAAAATGTTTTCTTTAACAAGCTTCTTTACATATAAGATTACTTGACATCATCAGCTTTAATAGTCACATTTATAAACACAGCTGCCAAACATTTAAATGTATTCAGACACAAAAAAACAAATCTCCATACCTGTAGTAAAAGAAAGAAATGCAGAAATCTCCAAGCTTGATTCGGTGGAAAGAAAAGATCAGAGAAAAATGCAAATCATTGAGAGAGACTACGGGGTTTCCTACCCTGCAAGAGAGCTGATGCCTATACTACGAAGCAGCATTTGAGCTTAGCGAGGTACCTTCAGGGTTAACTCTGGGTTTTCAGTCCTATGAGGGTTGATTACTTTTTACCTGGTGGGTATATCACCATGGTAACTGATGCTGATGACCTAACCTGCTCCAGAGCAGGTTATGTTGGAGATAAGAGATCAAACTGTGGAAATCTCCGCCCACTGACCAATCAGATCTTTAGATCGTGGAGCTCCCGGAGCTGATGGAGAGGGGGGAGGACACTTCATGTGTCCCGCATGATTTTATATGAGACTATAGCCCGTTTAGTTATTGATTATGTTTCACTGATGTCCTTCAACAGAGACTGATGAAAGCACCGTAACATTTTAGTTGAAGATGTAGAATTACGAATATTTTCTTGTGGCTTTGAAATGTATTTTCATTAAAGTTTAATGTCTCCATGCTGCTCTGTTTGTGACGGTCAGAGCTGCAGTTTAAATATAACTTCTAAAACCTGTTCTACTCTCCACTTTAAAGAGTCAGATCAACACATTCAGATCAGAGGACAAACTGGACAAAGGTCAAAGGTCAACTAACCATGGGAAGAAAATAGAAGAAGCCGTAGTTTGGACATGAATCCTCTCTGATGTTTCTTTGTTTCTCACAGTTGTCCTTCCTGCATTTGTTCCTGCAGCTGTGTAACTTTAGTCTTTGAGCCTGTTTGTCTTCAACTTCTTCATATTATTCATATTGTTTGTTCACAGTCTGTTAGATATTGTGATAGGTTATATGAAGATAGCTCCGCCCACTTATCAGGTTGATAAGCAGCTTCATGTGACTGTTCAGCACCATCTCTTCTGTCAGGGTTAGTGAAGCCAGATCACAGAAAACAAACCCTGAGTATGTTGAACTCTCTTTGTAGCAGAGAACCAAGAAAAGGATTTCTCTAACAAAACAAACAACAAGAATGTAAATATATGTATGAGCTGATATGTGGAGGCTTTACTAAAGAACAGTGAGAGACTGACCTCAGAGTCTTCAGTCCATAGTTTGGATTCTTCTGAAGATCACTCAGCAGCTTCACTCCTGAATGCTGCAGTTTTTACTCGCAGATTTTCCCTTTTTTTGGTCCTTCCTTTATTTGTTACTGCAGCTGTGTCTCTTGGGAGCCTGTTTGTCTTAACATATTTATATTGTTAATATAGGTTGTAGTTTTTGTAAATGTAATTTTGTAGATATGACGATCTGCTGACGGCAGACGCGGTGATGAGTGTGATAGGTTAAATGACGCTAACTCCGCCCCTTTTACGTGAACGCGCTCTTGGCAACCTTTGGTTTACGGATCAGGTTGATAACCGGCTTCGTAGGACTGATCATCACGATCTCATATGTCAGAATTTGTCAAGCCAGATAACCCAAAGAGACCCTGGATATATTGAACTCGCTAAGTAGTGTAGGCCTCAGGGCTCAAACCGTGCACACAAAGAACTCGCACGCTGCACGTACAGTCCCTCCATCATCACACACTCGCACAGAGTCAGAGGCAAAACAAGAAATATAGGATAATCAATCTAGACCAAAAAAAACCACACAGCCGTAGATGGAGTGGAACATTTTTTTTTAGATTAAAATCCAAAGTTGTGTCCAACACTCAAAGTAAATTGAGTAGAATAGAGGAAAATTTTCAATTAATAACTATCACTATTCGGTAATGTCTTCTCCCTGTGATTCTGTTTTCTTACATCCTTTAGTTCCTTGTGTTTCTTCAGTGTTCCATGTTTTACCTTGTAGTTCTCAGTATTGTCTGGTTTCCTGCCTCTCTGTTTCCCTCCTGTCTTGATTACCCTGATTGTCCTCACCTGTGTCTGATTACCCCTGTCTACATAGTCTCTGTGTTTGCTTTCCCTCTTGTCGGATCATTGTCTTTGTCTTATGTCTTTTGTTGGTGCAGTTTGTCGGTGTCTTTGGTCATGGTTTCTCTCCTTGCTCCTTGTGGGTTTTTTTGGATTTTGTTCTGTTCCTCGTTTTGGATTCATTAAGTTAGTTTTTGTTTTGCCTTTTTTAGTTAAAATAAATCTTATTTATCCGCACTTGGGTCCTCCTACCTGCTACCCCGTGACAATCATACCAAGGATTTTTTTGTTTGTTTTTGAGATTTTATGTTCGCAAATTAGGCCTTCATGAAATGTACCTTCATGTGAATATATATTACACACACTAACATTCACTATTACTACATTACAAAACATTAGAAAATCGGATAAAGCCAGAATAAACATGATTGTTTCATGATGTTGACAAAATGCAGAAAGACAAAATTAAAGAAGGGACTGTGGCTGTGTTTCTGTATCATCCCATACATCAGAAAATACCATATAGTCATCAAAAAATCTTTTTTCACCAAGACCTTGATATTAAATGTAGAAAATATCAGGCTATTGAATACAGAACTCCCTAATCAAACACAAAACATAGATGGGAAGAAATATGTCACGAGTACCGGGCAGAAAACAGGGAGGGAGGAGCCAATTGCAGAATAAAAACAAAAATGCTGATTTATTCAAATAAAAGTCAAAAACAAACGCACTCAAAAAATAATCCAAATCCACAAGAAGAAAACAATAAATAAATCCAGAATCAGAGAACACAGGGAAACATCTAACTAGTGGTAAGGACAAATGACAATGAACTGACTAGAGAGTAAGAAAACACAGAGACTAAATAGAAACACAGAGAGGCAGGAAACCAGACAATACTGAGAACTACCTGGTAAAACATGGAACACTGAAGAAACACATGGAACTAAAGGATGTAAGAAAAGACAGAAGCATGGGGAGAAGACATTACACAATAAAACTGGAAACACTACAGACTAAACAAGTAAACACCAGTGTCACATCCTCGGGTTAAGTGTCTGTTAATTTCAGTTTCTCGTATGTATCAGGTCTTGTGCTTGTGTTTTACTTGTTAGTTACCCTGTGTCTCGTTTCAGGTTTGTTGTCTGCATGCCCTTCCCCCAGTGTGTCTCAGCCTGCTGATTACCTGATGTGTCTCACCTGTGTCTTGTTAACTCCACCCCCTGTTCAGTATTTAATGTATGTCTTCCCCTCACTCTGTGCCAGTTTGTCTTTTGAAGCAGCGATACCAACACTTTTGTATTTGACTTCTGAGTCTGATCCTGATTGTTTTTTGACCCCGATTTCTGCCTGCCGTTTTTGTACTTCTGCCTCGAACTGACTGATTACCCATGTACCGAACCCTGCCTGTAATAAACGGATTGTTTTTGCCTTACCCTGAGTCGTGCGCTTGAGTCTCTGTTTTGGTCGCGATAACCAGGAATCATTCACACAAGTAAAACAGGAAACAATATTACAGACAACAGAGAAGGACACAAAGAAACAGAGGACACACTGAAGACAAGAATACAACTTAAAACTCAGGAAACACTAAAGACTGAACTAAGAAATATTAAGACACGATGAAAACGGGCGACAATATTACAGACAACATAAAAGGACATGAGGACACAAAGTAACACAACACTAGGAAACTAATAAAATGGAACTCAAAACTCTGAAATATGGCACAAACAAAACCAAACCATGACACAAGCTGTAATAAGTAGTTTATGTAGATGTTACTGAAGTGAATATTTCAGTGTACAGAAACTTTGAGAAAACGCTCTTTAAAGATGATAGTGTTAGTGAATTTTTCAGCAGAAATCTGTAAGCAGACAATACGTACTCAAAATCACAACTCAAGAGACCCATGTAGAAGAGGAAGCCCGTTAGGCTCTTTAATATATTAAACATGAGGCAGGCTATGACACTTTTTTCTTCCATGCTTACAGTATTAGAAACAAACAAAACCACCAACTTTGTTAATGTAAGTTTATGTATGTTCATGATTCCTGGATCCTCCAGTCTCATTCCTCTGGTGGTAACAAGTTTCCCATCCACTCTTGAACTTGATGGTACACTCTTGTTGTGATATTCTGCATCCTCAGGAATACCAAAATTAACAGAATTTTCCAGTTAATGTTGAAAAACATGAACTCAAACTTTTAAGTGGAAAAAACAGATGTCAGAGAGCTCCCAAGGACTTGGGAGAAATTGATAACAACATGATGTTGATTAACAAGCTTTCCTACTTTCAGTCAAAGACCAAACCAAGTTATTTATGCTTTGAAAGCTTTCCACATTCCAAACTTCGGACAACCTCTATCAATCCTCAAAAGGACAACCAGATACGCTTTGGTCCAGCAGACTGTCTGTCTTTCTCAGTCAGGAGTTTGAGTTTCACAACCTGTTGATGTCTTCAGGACTTCCCAGAAAACAGAATCGTTAAACCATTATCTGTCTATATGATAAATGTATGTGTTCATGTCGAAGATTTAAACCATGCCTGTTGTTTGTCTAACTGTTTAAAATTGAACTTTTTTTTTTGGGATTTTCTGATTTTATGCTCTGTCGTAAAGCCATAAAACTAGACTGACCTTTCATCAGGTCAAGATGACCATCTGGGAGCAATTAAGAGTACTACAGTCACTGTCCAGGACTTTCAAAAACTCCAAGCTTGAAATATCTAGTAAAGGAATGCAGATGTATCTTTTCATATAGATATTTGAAAATGTCATGTAGGAACGGTTACCATGATTCTTTTTAGGTCGGTATCCGATGTGTAATAAAGGAATTACGCGGAATTAAATTTTAATAGGAATTGGACGTGGCACAACATTGCCATCAAGTGGACGAAAACCATCGTGGGATGTGTAAGCTGTGGAATGGTGAAGTTGTACTGTCATAATTATAGATTGTATTACTTAGTTACAGAAGACGTTATTTAAAGACACTAAGTCTTCACATGTGATTAATCTGTGTTGTTAAAGGTTTTCTTATATATATATATATATATATATATATACACACATATATATATATATATATATATATATACATATACATATATAATTTTTCCAAACTTCAGGATGAAATGTATCGACCGATGGTAACCACTCCCCTAAACCTGATATATGAACCTAAAATATATGATGTAACCTACATTGATTTGAATCTGAAAACAACTGATCTCAAATTGAATGTATGGTGATTTACATATGTTTAGTCTTATTCTTAAACTTAGTGGGGAATCTAAAACTTTTTCAGTTAAGACAACGCCTGTACATTCAGGAGGAGGGCCTGAAGCTCCCTCTTTTTCTGACCTGATAAAACCCCTGAACAGAAGTGATACTTTGGTTTTTGGGTTATCTTGGTGCTTGGGCTGGTGCTTTGTTTTTGGCTTTGTGCTTGTGAGCTGTTAAGCTCTTAAAGGGACTGACTCTGTCCCAGTGAGTCCAGCCAGGCCCAGCAGTTAGATTCCCTGCTGCAATTCTTTTGGAAGACTGACACGTCTTGTCTACATCTATTTTATTACTTTTCCTTCAAGGCAGGTTTACTTTATTTTTAAGATTTTTACCGTAGGAACAATTCCTACTGAATTAATTTTAATTGCAACTTTTCACGCATAAATCTTTGGATTTTAATCATTTCTTGCACAAGCAAGGCCTTTTCAAACTTTTCTTCGGCTCACCGCATGTTTGGACATTTTCCAGATCTGCATTAAAAAATTTTGTTGATATTCACTCGGGACGCTGAGACGACGCAAGCCAAATCACCATCCAGAATTCTCATCTTTAAGTTCCAGACTCGATCTCCTATCTGGCTTACTACGGTAGCTGATGGAGTTGCTGAAAATGATTTATTGATCCAGTAAAGAGAACAAAAGAATACCTGTGCAAGATCTCTGAAGGAGGTTGGGAAACTCTTCAAAAGTAAGATTTGCTCTGAGCTGTTGTTGAGAGAAATATTGGTCGTGTCTTCTTAAGTAATCCAAGTCCAAATTAAATCCCAGATTCTTTAATCCAGTCTGAGGTTATTGAGAGAATCTGCTTCTTTGTAGATCTGTATCATTGCTTTTTACATGTTACAGATGATCACGTTCTGGTTTGTACTTATTATCAGAAATAGAATGAAAATAATCATCATGAGAAGAATAACTGCAGCATTTCTTGGTAGCTTTTGACCTCTTAACATTTCTACCAGCTGTTTCATGTTAGACCTTCCTCTCCTGTAATGTGTGGAGAACAGATTCATTAGAAATATCACTGACATGAAGTGTGAGCTGATTCCTCTGTCAGTCCCTGATGGATGAAGCTCTCCTCAGCTTGCAGAGCTTCTCCACACACAAGATGGTGGAGGTTCCTCCTCTGTGGATCATCAGCTGCTCCTCTCTGCACCACCAGAGTCCTGATCGCTCACATCATGACAGAGATCACCATGTCCAGCTAATGAGAGAAGAAGAGAGATGACAGAATTCATAAATCATCAACACAACTCTCTTCATGCTCTGAAGATCAAGTCTTTGTAATCCCTAGAAAGAGTTCCTAATAAGCAGCTGGACATGTTGATAAAAAGGCTGGCTCTGTTTTAGGCAGGCGTCTGCACATATTAATCTCAGATTTAAAATCTTTCACAGAAACCCTGAAATGCTGGCTGAAAGCAAACCAGAGCCACTTTGAAACTGCATCTTAAAGGTCCAACTGAAGACACAAGTTTGAAATTAGGAACAGCTATAAACTCTTAATGCAGCACATCAGTTTCATGCTTTGTATTGAAACTATGTCAAATCACATTGTCTCTATCAAATAAAAACATTCAAATTAAAATATGTGGAGGGTTAAAAGAACACTGAGAAACTGACCTCAGAGTCTGCAGTCGATAGTTGTGATTCTTCTTCAGGTCACACAGCAGCTTCACGTTTGAATCCTGCAGGTTGTTCCAGTTCAGGTCCAGCTCTCTGAGATGGGAGGGGTTGGACTTCAGAGCTGAGGCCAGAGAAGAACAGCTGATCTCTGACAACCTGCAGCGACTCAATCTGAAGAAAGAATAAAAGATGTAGATAAAAGTGAACTGAATTTAATCAGTTAAACATCAATATTATCAATTAACAAACATCTGTATTTAAATAACTAAAAAGGCGTGAATCTGTACCCTGGACCTCGCACCCAGCTGTTATTACGCCCGTAATAACAGACAACTGCTCTTTAAATTAGAACAAAGTTTATTGAACAAAGTCAATGAAACTCAATCAACAGCTATTACAAGTTCATCTGAAGCTCTTTTTAAAAAAAAAAAAAAACTTTATTTATCCAGCGGAGCAATGAGCGCACCAAGCGGTCGACCACAGGAGCAGAGACCTGCATACACCCTGACGGAGCAGGGGGACTGTGCCACAGCCGCCCTTCATTTTGACTTTATTCATGTGAAAATTGTTTCAATCTGATTCTCTGGTTGATGAACCGCCGTGTTTTGGGTTTCATTTGTTTAAATCAACTTTCTTGTGTTCATCTGGACACTCACCGGCGTTAAAACACCTCAGAGACACAGATCGTGCAGACACCAAGTTAACTTAGTCCCATCTTATCATGCAGACAATCTGACCACGCAGGAAGGCTGTTTTTGTGAAGTGCCCGCCATCTTACAGGTGACGTGACCACAACTGGTTACACCACCATCTCGCCTTCTCTCTCTCTCTTTCTTACACAAAGACACAACCACGCACACACGTGTGCCACTCTGTTTGCTTTATGAATGTATGTTTGGGCTACTGTACGGATTCACGCCTTCCAATCATTTATATAAAAATATTTATTAAATTATAATATTGGTATTTAACTCATTAAATTCAAGACTTATATTGTGTTATTTGGTTATTGTTCCCTGATTTCAGGGTGAAGCCTCCTCATCATTAATTCACATTAATAATATTGTTAATTTATGTTTATTAATCAGGATTATTACTATATATGTAATAACCAAATTGACTAATAAAACCCCAACAGTCATAAAAACATTTTCACATCAAATCTCAAATTTATTCAGCAACTTGAAAAATATGTATTCAGACAAATACTGAAAATATATAAATCCTGAAATGTGCAACAATGGAGGACGTTGTAGAATATGCCAATCTGCAGGTCCATCAGAGGGCCTCTCTCTGTTTTTCTTTTCTCCCCCTTTTCTTGGATTCACACTCCCTTCCAACACATTCCAGAATTAACGACTCTGACGCCAAACTGAACCCCTTATTGGGGAATTGCCAGACGAAGAGAGAAACATCTCCAAAGGACTGAATACGTATCTTCTGATCAGAAACCGGTGAATAACACCTCTGAGCTACAGCTCAGAGACAAGTAGAATAAACAACCACTTCCAGGTCTTTCTGATTTACAGGACAAAGGGTGGCCATTTTCCCCTCTGACCTCCTCTGGAATGTACCTAAAGGATTTTATGACCACATCTGCCGATTAAAGACAAGGACATTTCTAGGTTCCGTTTGTAAGATAGATAGATAGATAGATAGATAGATAGATAGATAGATAGATAGATAGATAGATAGATAGATAGATAGATAGATAGATAGATAGATAGATAGATAGATAGATAGATAGATAGATAGATAGATAGATAGATAGATAGATAGATAGATAGATAGATAGATAGATAGATAGATAGATAGATAGATAGATAGATAGATAGATAGATAGATAGATAGATAGATAGATAGATAGATAGATAGATAGATAGATAGATAGATAGATAGATAGATAGATAGATAGATAGATAGATAGATAGATAGATAGATAGATAGATAGATAGATAGATAGATAGATAGATAGATAGATAGATAGATAGATAGATAGATAGATAGATAGATAGATAGATAGATAGATAGATAGATAGATAGATAGATAGATAGATAGATAGATAGATAGATAGATAGATAGATAGATAGATAGATAGATAGATAGATAGATAGATAGATAGATAGATAGATAGATAGATAGATAGATAGATAGATAGATAGATAGATAGATAGATAGATAGATAGATAGATAGATAGATAGATAGATAGATAGATAGATAGATAGATAGATAGATAGATAGATAGATAGATAGATAGATAGATAGATAGAGATAGATAGATAGATAGATAGATAGATAGATAGATAGATAGATAGATAGATAGATAGATAGATAGATAGATAGATAGATAGATAGATAGATAGATAGATAGATAGATAGATAGATAGATAGATAGATAGATAGATAGATAGATAGATAGATAGATAGATAGATAGATAGATAGATAGATAGATAGATAGATAGATAGATAGATAGATAGATAGATAGATAGATAGATAGATAGATAGATAGATAGATAGATAGATAGATAGATAGATAGATAGATAGATAGATAGATAGATAGATAGATAGATAGATAGATAGATAGATAGATAGATAGATAGATAGATAGATAGATAGATAGATAGATAGATAGATAGATAGATAGATAGATAGATAGATAGATAGATAGATAGATAGATAGATAGATAGATAGATAGATAGATAGATAGATAGATAGATAGATAGATAGATAGATAGATAGATAGATAGATAGATAGATAGATAGATAGATAGATAGATAGATAGATAGATAGATAGATAGATAGATAGATAGATAGATAGATAGATAGATAGATAGATAGATAGATAGATAGATAGATAGATAGATAGATAGATAGATAGATAGATAGATAGATAGATAGATAGATACTTTATTGATCCCGAGGGAAATTCAGGCCCTAACAAATGTTTATTTGAATTTTCAGGTGGATACACTTTTTCAGGACATTGAGACTAACATTTTCATCCAATCAGAATCCAAATCCCATCACGTATCACGAAGATATAATTAAATCAGATTGACCCATGTGGTCTTGTTAAAACTTTCATGGAGCACTACCGCCCCCCAGAGGTTGAAACGTAGAAGGTATCTTAAGTATGTCACATGGCTTATTCTGCCAAGAACAATTTACATTACATTCTTTGATAACTATTAGAAATTATATATCCAAATGTTATTCTTTGTTTTATCTTCAAAAAATTCCATTATGTGTTGATGTCATGTGTCGTTCTGTTTTAATATGTGTGTGTTAGAGAACAAACTGATGTTCCACGTCAAAGATGGAACTCAATAATAGTTCATGTTTAGTTTTTATTAAAAGGTCCTTACAATGTATTGTCATCTCAGTATAAGAGTTTGATTACATTTTGAGTATGGTGTAGTGCGATACGTTTAAAATAAGAATACTCTTTATTCATCAGAATAAAAGTCAAGCCGGAACCACCCCGTTCAAACGCTACGTCATCAAAAGTGGCGTTAACAATCAGATATCTTTAAAAGGTTAGCGCGACCTTGTTACCTGTTGATCAATTATTCCTGCACTTCGTGTTATTCCACTCGCCAAAGACGGAACTTTAACTTTTTTTTTAGCGCGCTAATTTTTCCAGTTTTCCTTTGTTTCAACTTTATATTTTTATCAACCGACGTTCCTGCTTCAAGTCTTCAATATAATCAGCGGCACCTTTTTGAGTCTCGAAAAACCCGTCCAGGCTCGTGCACGCGCATTTTTAATTAAATCGTTTTTCACCATTTTTGGACATTTTTTGGATTTATCCCTGCTTCACCATTGACTCTTACGATCTAGTTATCTGAGCTAACTGAATTGGCCATTTCAGTTAGCAGGAAGTTAACAATCGTGCAGCAACAAATACTTTGGGATAAAAGTCAGAGCTCTCCGGGAGGCTGTGGACATTCAGGACGCGACTTAATTGCAGTTAATTGACTCGAACTGTTACGGCAGTTTCGGACCGCTGAAAGAGGACGAGTCTCCAGAACACATCCGGTACCCCAGGGCGGATTCGTGGATTCTACGATCACAGTAAGGCGCATTTAACAGCTTGTGTCACACATGTGCAAGAAAGAGTTTGTGTCATATATTGTCCTTTTTAAACTTCCCAGAGTTCAGTTTATCCTCGCCCCTAAAATAAAGTATTTTTCATCGTTCATCCATCCTTTTTTGATCCTAACTAACGTAAACCGTTTATTAGACAAACATTAAACCACAATACCATACTCAAATCCTAATATCATTTGTTGTTTTTGGTGCTCACCTTCAATGACTATATTAGTCACCTTATTTTTGTTTTTCACATCATATCCCATTTTCATTCATGTCATTATCCTGTTATTGTTCATTTTTGTGTTCGTAGTGGTTACTGGTGGTTGATTGGTCCAGAATGTTCCTGGTTAGCCAGGTGGTGCTCCTGTTTTTCTTACGAGGTGTGTTAATGATCATTTAACATTAATTTTAACACAATTTTACGCTACAAGGATGTGGATTGAAATGATCCAAATGAATAACACAATCAGTGATCTGACCTCAGAGTCTCCAGTCTGCAGTTTGGACTCTGCAGTCCCTCACTCAGCAGCTTCACTCCTGAATCATGCAGGTCGTTGTAGATCAGGTCCAGCTCTCTGAGATGGGAGGGGTTGGACTTCAGAGCTGAGGCCAGAGAAGAACAGCTGATCTCTGACAAACTGCAGGTGCTCAATCTAAATAAAGAATAAAAGAAAAAGAATGTGTAATCTAGTCACGTGTGTTCAACTTGTGATGAGTATCTCAACATCACTTTCTCCTGATGAATAATGTTTTCTCTCAATGATTAGAGGATCATTTCTGATTGTGTATTCGCTATATCTAAATCCTCCAAATGTCAGCTCAACATTCATCCAGCTGTTCATGTGCTCAGATGAAGAACAGGCTGCTGATCTCAGTCAGCTCTGTGATGTTACTACATTTATCAAATCAGATGTTATTGAATCACAAGTCTTCATGATTTCACTTCTTAATAGAACCAGAGGAAACCAGAGGCTTCATGTGGACGTTGTTCAACTTTACTTCAGAGACACAAAAACATTTTCACATCAAATCTCTAAATTATTCAGCAACTCAAAAAAAAATTATTTCCTAAATCATTAAATATCCAGAGATTTAAATTGAGACAAATACTGACAATAGATAAATCCTGAAAATGTGCAACAATGGAGGATGTGGTTTGAAATGATCCAAATGATTGACACAGTCAGTGATCTGACCTCAGAGTCTCCAGTCTGCAGTTTGGACTCTGCAGATAGTCACACAGCAGCTTCACTCCTGAATCCTGCAGGTTGTTGGCGTTCAGGTCCAGCTCTCTGAGATGGGAGGGGTTGGACTTCAGAGCTGAGGCCAGAGAAGAACAGCTGATCTCTGACAAACTGCAGCCCCTCAATCTGAATAAAGAATAAAAGATGTAAAGATGTAAAAAAAAAAAAAAAGTGTAAGATAAAAGAAGAAGAATAAAAATAATGTGTAATCCAGTTACATGTGTTCAGGTTGTGATGAGTATCTCAACATCACTTTGTCCCGATGAATCAAGTTTTCGCTAAATGATTAGAGGATCATTTCTGATTGTGTATTCACAAAATCTAAATCCTCCAAATGTCAGCTCAACATTCATCCAGCTGTTCATGTGCTCAGATGACGAACAGGCTGCTGATCTCAGTCAGCTCTGTGATGGAATCACAAATTATTGAATCACAAGTCTTCATGATTTAACTTCTTAACAGAACCAGAGGTCATAAAGAGTTTGAAACATTTCTCCACATTATCAAAAATCTCTGCATCATTTATATACAGATATTTTTTAAATTATAATATTGGTTTTTGTTGGGATATTCTGCATCCTCAGGAATACCATAATTAACAGAATTTTCCAGTTAATGTTGAAAAGCATTAACTCAACCTTTTAAGTGGATAAACAGATGTCAGAGAGCTCCCAAGGACTTGGAGAAACTGATATTAACAGGATGTTGATTAAAAATCTTTCCTACTTTACTAAACTAGACTGACCTCTCATCAGGTCAAGATGACCATGTGGGAGTGATTAAGAAGGACCTACAGTCACTGCCCAAAAAACTCCAGTGTGGAAATCTCTATTCAAGAAATGCAGATGCATCTTTTCATATAGATATTTGAAAACGTCATGTAGGAACGGTTACCATGATTCTTTTCAGGTCAGAATCCGATGTTTAATAAAGGAATTGCGCGTAATTAAATTTTAATAGGAATTTGACGTGGAACAACATTGCCATCAAGAGGACAAAAACCATTGTGGGATGTGTAAGCTGTGTAATGATGTCGTTGTACTGTCATAATTATAGATTGTGTAACTTAATTACAGAAGACGTTATTTAAAGACACTAAGTCTTCACATGTGATTAAACTGCGTTGTTAAAGGTTTTCTTATATAAATATTTTTCCAAACTTCAGGATGAAATGTATGGACCGATGGTAACCACTCCTTTAAACCTGATATATTTACCGAAAATATATGATGTAACCTACATTGATGTGAATCTGAAAAAAACTGATCTCAAATTGAATGTATGGTGATTTACATATGTTTAGTCTTATTCTTAAACTTAGTGGGGAATCTAAAACTCTTTAAGTTAAGACAGCGCCTGTACATTCAGGAGGAGGGCCTGAAGCTCCCCCTTTTTCTGACCTGATAAAACCCCTGAACAGAAGTGATACTTTGGTTTTTCGTGGCTTGTGCTTTGTTTTTTTGCTGGTCCTTTGTGCTGGCTTGTGAGCTGTTAAGCTCTTAAAGGGGCTGACTCTGTTCCAGTGAGTCCAGCCAGGCCCAGCAGTTAGATCCCTGCTGCAATTTTTCTGGAAGACGAACTCGTCTTGTCTTCATCTAATTTTTAGCTTTCCCTGCAAGGCAAAGTGAACTTTATTTTTTTAAGATTTTCACCGTAGGAACAATTCCTACTGAATTAATTTTAATTGCAAATTTTCAAGCGTAAATCTTTGGATTTTAATCATTTCGTGCACAAGCAAGGCCTTTTCAAACTTTTCTTCTGCTCACCGCATGTTTGGACATTTTCCAGTTCTGGATTAAAATCGTGATGGCCATGAGATTAATCTAAGAAGGAAATTGGACTTTCAAAGAATTTATTTTTGTTTATATTCACTTGGGACGCTGAGACGACGTGAGCCAAATCACCATCAAGAATTCTCATCTTTAAGCTCCACACTCGACCTTCTATCTGGCTTACTACGGTTGCTGATGGGCTTGCTGAAAACGGTTTATTGATCCAGCAAAGAGAACAAGAGTACCCGTGCAAGATCTCTGAAGGAGGTTGGGAAAGTCTTCAAAAGTAAGATTTGCTCTGAGCTGTTGTTGAGAGAAATATTGGTTGTGTCTTCTTAAGTAATCCCAGATTCTTTAATCCAGTCTATTCTTTATACGATTGCCGTCTAAATACTTAAAACAATATTGTGTTGTATCTCTTTACTAAACATATAATTTCACCATACGAGTCAAGTTATATATATAGTGTTCGAGGTATAACATTCCATGCTCACAAATCAGTATTGCATTTCCCTGCCACAACAATATATTATTTTTATTTTGTTTTATTTCATTATTATCATCTATTAAACTAAACATAAAATTCAGAACTGTGTTCGGTGTCTCTCTTGATAAGAAACTGCTCTAGAATTCACACTTATGATATGAGATTGATTTCATTAATAACTAGTGACTAATTAATTATTCATAATTAATATAGTTATTCCTGGAATGCCAGGTGGTGCCCTTTCAACGAGGAATGTATTAGACTTTTACATATTTCTGAAGCGTCCTATGTGAGGCTAGGAAATATTGTCTAATCAATTAAAATACGCAACACATTTAACTCATTAAATTCAACACAGATTTGTGTTATTTGGTTATTGTTCCCTGATTTCAGGGTGAAGCCTCCTCATTATTAATTCACATTAATAATATTGTTCATTGATGTTAATTAATCATGATTATTAATATAAATGTCATAACCAAATTGACTAATAAAACTCCAACAGTCATAAAAACATTCAAATCTCGAAGTTATTTAGCAACTTCAAAAAAAAAAAGTCCTTGATCATAAAATATCCAGACATTTAAAGGCAGACAAATACAGAAAATATACAAATCCTGAAATGTGCAACAATCGAGGATGTGGATTAAAATGATTCAAATGATCTGACCTCAGAGTCTCCAGTCTGCAGTTTGGACTCTGCAGATAATCACACAGCAGCTTCACTCCTGAATCCTGCAGCTTGTTGGAGGTCAGCTCCAGCTCTCTGAGATGGGAGGGGTTGGACTTCAGAGCTGAGGCCAGAGAAGAACAGCTGATCTCTGATAAACTGCAGTGTGTCATTCTGAATAAAGAATAAAAGAAGAATAAAAATAATGTATAATCCAGTCACGTGTGTTCAGGTTGTGATGAGTATCCCTGTTACAGACAGCCACTTGGTTTTTATTTCTTTGTGCGTATGTATTTGTGTCTGGACAAATGCTGTGTTAGTGGCTGTGGAGCTTCCAGCATGTTTCTCCTGTATTCAGTTCGGTCCATTATGTTCAATCTTCAATAAACCAGTTCTCTGAGCATGCATTATATGTCCTCTGTGTTTATGGGGTCGGAGGTGGGCTGCAAATTTAGACAAATACTGAAAATTTAAGAACTATGAAATGTGCAGCAATGGAGGATGTGGATTAAAATGATCCAAATGAATGACACAGTCAGTGATCTGACCTCAGAGTCTCCAGTCTGCAGTTTGGACTCTGCAGATAATCACACAGCTGCTTCACTCCTGAATCCTGCAGCTTGTTGTCACTCAGTTCCAGCTCTCTGAGATGGGAGGGGTTGGAGTTCAGAGCTGAGGCCAGAGAAGAACAGCTGATCTCTGACAAACCGCAGTAAGTCAATCTGAATAAGGAATAAAAGAAGAGCAAAAATAATGTACAATCCACACACGTGTTCAGGTTGTGATGAGTATCTCAACATCACTTTGTCCTGATGAATAAAGTTTTTTTATGTAATGATCAGAGGATCGTTTCTGATGGTGTATTCACTAAATCTTACACTGATACACATTTATATACAGTATGAGACAATTCTGGTTCTGCTTCCTCACTATCTCTGTGTTTTTATCACACTGGACAGTCTTCTTTGGGTTCTCAGGACCTGTTCATGCTCTCTGTTTCAAACGTGCAAACAGTAATTGGGAAAAGGGTTTTTGGATTTTCTGGACCCTCAGACTGAAGTCTGTTGCAGAATTGAGTCCTTAAATGTTGTGAAATCTAAAATGAAGTCATGGAAGCAGATTCTACACACACACACACACACACACACACACACACACACACACACACACACACACACACACACACACACACACACACACACACACACACACACACACACACACACACACACACACACACACACACACACACACACACACACACACACACACACACACACACACACACACACACACACACACACACACACACACACACACACACACACACACACACACACACACACACACACACACACACACACACACACACACACACACACACACACACACACACACACACACACACACACACACACACACACACACACACACACACACACACACACACACACACACACACACACACACACACACACACACACACACACACACACACACACACACACACACACACACACACACACACACACACACACACACACACACACACACACACACACACACACACACACACACACACACACACACACACACACACACACACACACACACACACACACACACACACACACACACACACACACACACACACACACACACACACACACACACACACACACACACACACACACACACACACACACACACACACACACACACACACACACACACACACACACACACACACACACACACACACACACACACACACACACACACACACACACACACACACACACACACACACACACACACACACACACACACACACACACACACACACACACACACACACACACACACACTAGGGTGACCACCTCCAAACCTGGAAGGACGAGGTTATGCACAAAACTCTATGGGCTACATTTAATAGGCATGTTTATGTATATGTTCAAGCACTGAAACAGCCCGAGTCAGTAGCTCAGGGGGCGGCAGTAGCTCAGTCTGTAGGGACTTGGGTTGGGAACCGGAGGGTCGTCGGTTCGAGTCCCGGCACGGACCAAGTCCGGAAATTGGTCTGGTAGCTGGAGAGGTGCCAGTCCACTTCCTGAGCACTGCCGAGGTGCCCTTGAGCAAGGCACCGAACCCCAACAACTGCTCTGGGGCGCTCTCTGTGGGCAGCCCCCTCACTCTGAGACCTCTCCATTAAATGCAGAGTGAAAACCGAATTTCCCCTCGCGGGATTAATAAAGTATATGAAAAAAAAAAAAAAAAAAAAATCACCAACGACCTCCTCCGTGCAGCTGACTCTGGACTTCTGACCATTTCCATCCTCCTCGACCTCGGCGCAGCATTTGACACTGTGTCCCACACAATACTCCTGGACTGCCTGGCTGGCATTGGAATCACTGGTGCTGCACTCCACTGGTGTACATCATACCTCACTGACCACCAACAATTCGTGCAAATGAGGGACCACAAGTCTGGGAGTTAGGGTGTTTCACTGGGTGTCCCCCAGGGGTCAGTCTTGGGTCCATTACTCTTCATCCTCTACCTACCTCCCCCTGGGCACAATCCTCCACCATCATGGGATCCACTTTCACTGCTACGCCGATGACACACAGGTCTACATCTCCTCCAAACCCACTGCCGCCACCCCTCCCACCTTCCTCATCGCCTGCATAGACGACACTCAGAGCTGGATGAGTAGGAATTTCATGAAGCTCAACGGCAACTAAGCCGAGGCCCAAATCCACCCTCACCAAATCACAACGCACCCAAGTTCCACCCATCATCATTGACGGTTTCCCTGTACCCTTCTCCCCTCAAGTCAAGAGCCTCTGCGTCATTCTGGATAGCGCTCTCTCATTTGCACCCCACATTAGAAACATCACCCGGACTGCCTTCTTCCACCTCTGTAACACTTCCAGACTCCGCCCATCACTGTCCCAGTCCAGCACCAAAATCCTCGTTCATTCGTATCAACTATTGCAATGCCCTCCTCACTGGACTTCCCACCAAACTCATCAACAGACTGCAACTCATCCAGAACTCAGCCGTCCGGATCATCACTCGCACCAGTTCATCTGACCACATCACCCCTATTCTCATCGAACTTCACTGGCTCCCTGTACAATATTGCATGGAATACAAAAACCTCCTCCTTACATACAAAGCTCTTCACCATCTAGCCCCCACTTACCTCTGTGACCTCCATCACTACAGCCCCTCATGCACCCTCCGCTCAACCTCTGCTGGACTGCTAACCATCCCCACACCACGCCTCAGTACCATAGGGGTCCTGAGCCTTCAGCTGCTCAGCACCCAGACTTTGGAACTCCCCCCCCCCACATAAGACAGTCAGAGTCCATCTCACCTTCAAATCTTAACTCAAAACCCACCTGTTTAAACTGCCAGACTCACTGTAGCTGGTCACTGCACACTACACCTGTCTTTTGTTTGTTTTATGTTTGGTTTTAACCTTCTGTGTTGCTTTTATCTCCTGTAAAGCGACATTACAAGCCTCCTGTAAAGCGACCTTACAAGCCCTCCTCTCTCCCTAAAGGAGACTGATTCTGCTTCTGCAGATGTCGACGGCCCTGCACCTGCTGCTACTGTAGTGTAACTAAAATGCAAATATATTACTGATTTTGCTGAGTCTAATTGTAGGCTTTTTTGCCTTCTTGTTTGTTGTTGATTGTCCGTTTCAAATCACACTCACTCCCACGTACTTCTCTCCAACTCCCGTCAAACATCTTGATGGCAAAATTTAATAACGTTTGCCTGAGGAGGGGTGGGCCGAGCCGGGCCAAAGAGTGCTGAGAGATGTCATTGGACTAGACCAATGTCCCTGAAGAAAAACAACCAATGGGCCGTGTTTCACGGCGATAAAAAAAAAAAGAGATACTGTTATACTTTAATCATGAAAGCCCCGTCCGGCCCAAAATGTGCGTCGGCTGTCCATGCCTGGGGGCGGGGCGTGGGGGTGTTCTGTGTTTGTGTGATTGTAAGTGTGTCTGTTGAGTAATGCTGGTTTGGATGTTTGTATGACTTTATATTTGTGTTAGGACCCCTTAAAGATTAGGTGTTGCATCTCAAGCTGCTAAACTTTAGTATACTGACACAGTTTCCATTATATTCACATCTATATTACAGTCAGTGATCTGACCTCAGAGTCTCCAGTCTGCAGTTTGGACTCTGCAGATAGTCACACAGCAGCTTCACTCCTGAATCCTTCAGGTTGAAGTTCTGACTCAGGTCCAGCTCTCTGAGATGGGAGGGGTTGGACTTCAGAGCTGAGGCCACAACGTCACAGTGAGTCTCTGAGAGTCCACAGTTAGAAAGTCTGTAGTGACACATATAATAGAGAAATATGACTTATAAAAGAAGTGTTTGATATTTATGTCTCATATTTGATGATTAAACAGTTTGTCCTGTTTGGTCTTAACTTTACACATCAGTGGAATCTGTCACTGACACAAAACTGAAAGTCTCATCACTCGTTTTCAAACTTGCACATTTTACATCTTTCAATCATTTTCTACATTTTGAGATGAATGGAAACAAATGAAATTTAATTTAGTATGACATCATGTCTAAAGTCTGTGATCTGAAGTGTTATCTGTTCAGAGGACTCTCTCTGCAGGAGAAAACCATTTGAAACTCATTGAACAAATCCGTCACTTCTTTGGGAAGTGAATGATTTGTCAATCAATTTTTGAACTCAGGACGAATAGCTAATAATCTATGACTGACTCTTCCTCCTAAACATTAACAGAGGAACACTATTTGTTGAACAGAGAGGATTGTGTTTAGTTTATATTAAAATAAGTAAATTAGTACATGACACTCATTTATAATTCTCATCACATCTGGACTTACTTTGCCTTCCTACAGTTCCTCACAGCTGGAATCAGTCTCTGTCGTCCCTGGTCTGATGTGTTGTATTTCTTCAGGTCCAGCTCATCCAGAACCTCCTCAGACATCTGCAGCATGTAGGCCAGAGCAGAGCAGTGGATCACAGAGAGTTTTTTCTTTGATTTGTTCTCTGACTTCAGGAACTCTTGGATCTCCTGATGGACTGTGAGGTCCTTCATCTCCATCAGACAGTGGAAGATGTTGATGCTTCTGTCAGGAGAGATTTTGGTGTTCTTCTCCTTCAGGTTGTTGATGACTCTCTGGACAATCTCTGGACTGTTGTCTGTCTGACCCAGCAGGCCTCCTAAGAGTCTCTGGTTTGACTCCAGAGAAAGTCCATGAAGGAAGCGAACAAACAGGTCCAGATGACCATTCTTACTTTTCAGAGATTTCATCATTGCTTCCTTTAGGAGAACATCAAGAGTTAAATCTACATGTTTATTTCCCATAAAAGCCTTCAGTACTGTTGTGTTCCTGTTGGTGAAACAGTGGAACATGTAGACTGCAGCCAGAAACTCCTGAACGCTCAGATGAACAAAGCAGTAGACTGTTTTCTGGAACATCACACACTCTGTTTTGAAGATCTCTGTACAAACTCCTGAGTACACCGAGGCCTCTGTGACATCCAGACCACACCGCTCCAGGTCTTCTTCATAGAACATGATGTTTCCGTCCTCCAGATGTTCAAACGCCAGCCTCCCCAGCTTCAGAAGAACTTCTCTGTCGGCCGCCGTCAGCTCATCTGGACTCATCTGATGTCCCTCACCATACTTGTTCTTCTTCCTCTTTGTCTGAACCAGCAGGAAGTGCGAGTACATGTCAGTCAGGGTCTTGGGCAGCTCTCCTCTCTGCTCTGTGCTCATCATGTGCTCCAGAACTGTGGCAGTGATCCAGCAGAAGACCGGGATCAGACACATGATGTGGAGGCTCCTGGATGTCTGGATGTGTGAGATGATTCTGCTGGACAGATCTTCTTTATCACTGAACTTCCTCATGAAGTACTCCTCCTTCTGGGCGTCAGTGAAGCCTCGTACTTCTGTTACCCTGTCAACACATGAAGGAGGGATCTGATTGGCTGCTGCAGGTCGAGAAGTGATCCAGATGAGAGCTGAGGGGAGCAGATTCCCCTTGATGAGGTTTGTGAACAGTGTGTTTAACGATGACTTCTGTGTGACATCAGACACAACCTCCCTGTTTGTGAAGTCCAATGACAGTCTGCTTTCATCCAGGCCATCAAAGATGAACAACAGTTTACAGACAGCGAGCGTCTCTGCTGCCACCTTCTGTAATGTTGGATGGAAAACACGGAGCAGCTCAAGAAGACTGTAGCGCTTATCTCTGACCAAGTTCAGCTCCCTGAATGAAAGCAGGACCAGCAGACTGACGTCTTGGTTCTCTGAGCCCTCGGCCCAGTCCAGAGTGAACTTCTGCACTGAGAAGGTTTTTCCAACACCAGCCACGCCGTTTGTCAGAACCACTCTGATGGGTTCCTGTTGGTCGGGTTGAGCTCCTGTCTTTGGTTCCTGTTGGTCAGGTAAGGCTTTAAAGATGTCCTGGCACTTGATTGGAGTCTCATGGAGGGTCTTCTTCTTTTTAGAGTCGGTCTCCATCTGTCTCACCTCATGTTGGGTGTTCATCTCTCCACTCTGCCCCTCTGTGATGTAGAGCTCAGTGTAGATCCTGTTGAGGTGGGTTCTACTTCCTGTTTCATCACTTCCTTCAGTCACACGTTCACATCTCGTCCTCAGACTGACCTTATGTTGATCTAAAACCTCCTGCTGATCTCCATCTACTGAAAGAGAGAATGATAGAATCTAATTATTGTTTTCAGATGTTTTTGTAAAAGAAGTAAAAAGAGTTTTAATTTCTAGACTTTTGACCAATAAAAGTCGTGTTTTAGGAGGAGATCACAGAAGCACAAAGGTGTACAGTCTTACTTTGTTGAGTCCTTCTCTGACTGACTGTCTGCAGTCCATGTCCTGGTCTGGATCTTTTTCCACACTGAGGACAGGACGAGTCTCCTGGTGAACCAGACTGGTCCCAGTATGAGGTGATGCACTGTCTGCAGAGCCAGTGTCCACAGCTGGTAGAGACGGGATCCTTCAGGACGTCCTGACACCCAGGACAGGACGTCTGCTCCTCTCTAACATGAGTCCTCTTCGTCCCCCTGTGAAGACATGTCTTTAGAGCTAAACTGATGGTTGACTGATAGAAAATATGAAGATTTATCAAACACAATCTAAACAGTCAGATGATCACAGAGAGCAGGTAACGCCTTCTTTCTTCTGTTTGGATTCATTTGATTCAGTCAGACTGAACACCATGTGCAGCTTCTTCACAGTCAGAAAATCAAAGAGTCTGATCCTGTCATTAACTGTTTCACTTCAGACAGCTGAGCTCGGGTTAGTCCACCTTTGAACTCAGGTTAGATGTGGTGAGACATTTTGACATTACATTGTGGTGGATCAGTCGTATGATGGTGCACTCACATGTCATGGAAAATTCTACTTCATAGGTACTATGTACGCTATTTTACTTCGTGCTGTACAAATGTCTCATGTAATCTGACATATAAAACATGTCAGTAATGTCTTACAATACTGCATGCAAAGTATATAAGGATGTTTTGTCTTCCACCTGCTTCTTCACCCTGGACAGATGTGGGAATAGTCACCAATATAGTCACTAATCTCGTTCTCAGCCTTGAGAGATGGTAAATAGTCATGTAGTCTCTTTTTCCACACTAAGGGATAGATCGTGCTCTTCCAGGTGGGCAGCGGCTCTATGTGGCGTGATGGGGAAGTGCTCTGTGTAGTGTGATGGAAATGTAGAAGTTTTCATGTTTGCCTTTTCTCTGGATCTCTTTCTCTCCTCACCGTGTGAGAGAGGGATCTTCGAACGCTGATTCTGCCTTCGAATAAATGTTCATTGAGACCAGATCGATCTTGGGGTTCTTTTTTGAATAGATCTTCTCACTCTTTATTCTCACTCTTTGGTATTAGAAAAAAATTCCAGAACACACACTAGGCCCAGTTGACCCAACGAATGACCCCACTCCGAATTGACAGTGACCATGGTCACTCACTCTCACCTGCATGCTGCACACTGAACGAGAGGAGAGAGAGAGCTGCTGACTAACATGGGAGTTATTGTATAGAATGTGTAGATATCATCACCTCCCTTCGTTTTCATAACGTTGTTTCATTCTTGTTTCAGTTATCACAGCAGGTGAGCTTCAAGTGGAGAGACTAGTTTGTGACTTGTAAAAAAAACCAAGAGAGAGCAGAAAACACAGACAGCAGCAGTTTAAACAGCGGGGTTATATCTCCATCACAGACTGTCTGAGCTCTGCTCTGTCTGACTCTCTGCAGACTGTGAACGTCTCTCTGGCTCCTTTACAGTTTGTTGTGTCTCTGCCTGAAGTCGGCTACAAACCATCACTTTGAACCAACAAGTTTTATATTTCTGTGAATCTTTGAACAACTCTGATTACAAATCTGTAAAACAAGGTGTAAATACAAAGATGGCTACAGGTTTCTGTTGTCAGGACACTTACTTTATGTATGAAGGGAACGGTTCATTTCTGAAGTTTATATCAGGGTCATCTTTGGACTGATCACTCTTCATAGACAGACAGCTGGGTACAGCAGCGTCTGCTCCGTCCTTCTCTTCCTCTAAACTCACATCCATGATCTGATCTGAAGTCAGTCTGAGAAACAGAAACACTCACTGAGAGATCAACACACAAAATACAGGAGTTTGATCTAACGCCACACACTGTAGCAGTCAGGGTGCAGAGGCAACCTGCTGCACAGCAGAGAAAAAAAGGGGTGTGTCTTGGAGGGAAGAAAATTAGGAGTGATTGCACCTGGGGGAGTGTGAGAGTGAAAAGAGGAAAAAAGAGACAGACAGTGGAAAAGAGAGGAGAAAGGTGGAAAGGAGGTAAAGCCCTTTAATGTTTTTGTTGAGGTGCTGAACTTTTGGAGTTTTTTTTACCTTGGTTCTCTGGATCTTTCAACCACTGTGGGTTCTACTGGGATTGTAGGGGGCAGGGATCTGCATGATCCAGTCTGCATGGATCAATTCATGTTTAAATGACTGGGAGAAGACGACTCTGTCAACTCAACCTCTCTACTCCAAAAATACCCTGGACAGGTGATACCCCCCCTCTCTCTCTCCTACCTCATCTCCAGACTTCCCCTGTTTTCCCAAACCAGGCTCCCCTTCCTTTTCCCCACTATAAGATACCCACTCACCCACACACACACACTCCCCCACACATACCCACTCAGCTCTCAAGCCCCTTTTTCTTCATTCATGTATTTTTTCATTTTTTAAACGGACATAAACTTTGGACTGTGTTTTTTGAGGGTCATTAACCCAAAGTGTTGGGACATCTTTGGTTATATGTTTTGTTTCAAAAGTTACCCAAAGAATGAAATGTTTGTTTGTCCTGAATTTGTGTTAAATATATGGATTTCAACTTGATTTAATTTTGCTTCGTAGTGTGCTTTAATCTACTTTCATACAATGTATTGATGGATTTAGTGGTCTGTCTGGCGCCCAATTTAATCTACCCATAAGTTACGCTACAACACACAAACACACCCACACACGCATATTAATCGAAGTTGTGACTTCATTAGAAACTCTCTGTTCAGTTCACAGGACAAAAGTGAGACTACAGAAGTGCAGAAATAAAAACTCTGGATAAACACTCACCCTGCTTCAGTTCTGTCTGCTTTCTGCTTAAAATGGATTCTGAACTGAGTGAACACTTTCACTTTCTGTGTCCCACCTCTTCATGAGCGCAGACCACTGTGTCATCCCTCCCTCCTCTATTTCCAGGACATCAGCTGACAGCTCTGTGTGTGTGTGTGTGTGTGTGTGTGTGTGTGTGTGTGTGTGTGTGTGTGTGTGTGTGTGTGTGTGTGTGTGTGTGTGTGTGTGTGTGTGTGTGTGTGTGTGTGTGTGTGTGTGTGTGTGTGTGTGTGTGTGTGTGTGTGTGTGTGTGTGTGTGTGGTGTGTGTGTCTCTCACAGAAATATGTTTCTAAACTTTCTCTCAGTCTGAACTCTGAGTTTGATCTCTTCAGGTTAAAATGTTTGAACTTTAATGATGTGGACATTTAGTAAAGAATCTCTGGTGAATAAAAGCTGACTGTTTTCTTTGACTTAAAGGAAACTCTCTCAGTAGGTTGAATGAAAGACACAGAATAAACAGACTGCAGCTCGTTGTTCATGTGCAGCTGTTTGTTGAACAGAATACACAGAGAACAATTAAAGCGGATGTATCTCTCTTATTGATTTACTCTCTTAAAACAATCGTTTTTTAAAGGGGACATATTATGAAAAATCCACTTTTACAGTGTTTTGTTTGGGTAACCTGAGTGTCTATCGACCCACAACATTTGAAATAAATCCATCCAGTCCTTTGTCAGTGGTCTGTGTAAGTTTTACCACACAGGGAACATACAAAGTCCCCTTCAAATATAGATTTACAACATAATAAACAAAATCTGGACCTCTTTAACGCCTGTTTTTAATATTTAAAGCGGGTCCTTGCTGGGTCCTTCAGGCGCCTCGGACACCCTGTCGGCTCTCTACTCTCATTGGTCGAATGACAAGCTAAACATTTGATGCTAGTTTGAGTAAAGAAGACGAGCATCGTCTTTTATCATAACCTACAAGAAACCGCAACCATGTCTGAGGAGCGAGCCGAGAGATCCGACGGGAAGATGGTGAAGATGGAGATCGACTACAGTCCGACTGTGGACCAGCGTCTCCCGGAGTGCGAGAAGATGGCGAAGGTAAGCCGAGTGTGAGAGAGGCCAGCCCGGCTGAGTCATGGTGCATCAGCGCGTTAGCATGCGAGCTAGCGGCGACACTTTAGCACAGACACATCCAAATATCCTGCACACACTGGCCTTTAAATTACCCATAAATGTCACAGAATGTGTTTAAAAGTAAATGTTATTCTCCCAAAACACTCCAGTGTGTGTCATGTAGCTCGCTCACTGTCTAACAGGACAGCGGAGTGATCTTGAGCTAACTGGGAAAAACACTTTAAATGCATAAAACAAACAGACAAACAAACAGCATATACATTTTTTTTTTTTTTTTTTTTTAGAATTGTAAATAAAATGTTTTGTGTTTCTCAGGAGGGGAAGCTGCAGGAGGCCATTGAGAGCTTGTGTTCACTGGAGAAGCAAACCAGGACGGTGAGTTTTGATCTGTCATTTATCGCCTTTATTCACCGGGTGTGTTACCATGGTTACCAATGTTGTCCACGCACGAGGATGAAATATGAACCAGCATACATGAACAATAATGGCACCCTCCGAGAAGTTTTGTGTGTGCTACCATTGTGATGAATGTACAAAAAGCCAAAATAGATTTAACTCGTGTTGTGGTCTTTCTTTGTTTTTCTACTCTAAATTGGCCCTAATCAGTCCGAGAGAAGCCGATCGCCACCTACTTTAACAGTCTTGAAAAATATCGGGTTCAACGCTTTGTTCAGACTCCCACCCAAATCTGAACAGTTTCCGATCTACCTGACTGAGTCGTGCAATATTAGATATTTTACATCTCGTTTGAATTATGATCCGCTCCTGCACCTCCAGGCGTCCGACATGGTGTCCACCTCCAGAATCCTCGTGGCCGTGGTCCAGATGTGCTACGAAGCCAAGGACTGGGATGCCCTGAATGAAAACATCATGTTCCTCACCAAAAGGAGGAGTCAGCTGAAACAGGTGAGACGTGGCGTTCATCCACACGTCTTCGCAGCCAATGTTTTTCATTTCTTGGACTAACATCTTTTTTTTATGTGTTGCTGACTGATTTATCAGGCTGTTGCCAAGATGGTGCAAGAATGCTACAAGTATGTGGATGCTATAACCGATCTGACCATCAAGCTGAGACTCATTGACACACTTCGCACTGTGACTGCTGGGAAGGTAAATAACGTGCCTCTGCATTCACACCTGCAGAAAACTCCTGTTTGCAGGAGGAGCTGCATGTCTGAGCCAAAATGTTCACTCCACCTACCTACCAGCGTGTTTTTCTCCGCTCTTTTGTTGATAGCCTGATTCTGTTGAACTTCACATAGCATTGATAGAATGCCCCCGTCTGACACTGGTATTCTCCCCGCTGTGAGGAGCGTAGGCCAGGAGAATCTCCTGAAACGATCTAGACACTTCCAGGAGTGCACCTTTTTATAGTGCGACTACAAGGTTACATCGTGATGTGTTGGAGGTCGGGTCAGTAAAATGACTTCTGTATCAAACGTCATCATGACGTGTTGAAGTGTCACATCAACAGGAAGAAAATGTAGATTTTGTGAGAACGTGTGAAATCCCTTATCGGCTTCGAACACAACATGAGAAGTTGTGATGACAAGATTTTATCTTTAAATTAAAAATATAATCATTTAAATTACTCATCAGCATATAATATAAGCATTTCATTGGTGGTGTAGATAAAGACGCAGGTCATAAGGATTCTTGTTAACGGTTTTAATGCGCATAGAATTGAATGATCCAGATCCTACCATTGACCCGAGCGCCCCCCCCCTTCTCACTCTCTCAACACGTCCTGTTCACAGATCTACGTTGAGATTGAGCGTGCCAGGCTGACGAAGACCTTGGCAGGCATCAAGGAGCAGAGCGGGGAGGTGAAAGAGGCGGCGTCCATCCTTCAGGAGCTGCAGGTAAGACACTCGCACTCGTCATAACACGGCGTTCATGACCTGCCGCTTTGCAAAATACTCAGAATACTTCTCCTGTCAGGTGGAGACATACGGCTCCATGGAGAAAAAGGAGAAGGTGGAGTTCATCCTGGAGCAGATGAGGCTCTGCATCGCCGTCAAGGATTACATTCGCACACAGATCATCAGCAAGAAGATAAACACCAAATTCTTCACAGAGGACGGCACCGAGGTGAGACGAAGAGAGAGGTTCATTCATGTTCATCTCTGTTCACTGGTTCATGTAACAAACACAACGTGTTCCCCATGAACAATCAGGAATCCAAGCTGAAGTACTACAACCTCATGATTCAAGTGGACCAGCACGAGGGCTCCTACCTGTCCATCTGCAAACACTACCGGGCCATCTACGACACGCCCTGCATCTTAGAGGACAGCAGCAAGTGGCAGCAGGTACGCACTATGACATCAACGCACGAGCAATACACATCTACGTAAACGTGCTGGGATTAGCACAAAAGCTCAAATTCATGCAGAACACGTTTCCAGCTTTTAAGAGTCTCGGAAGAAGGATTCAATAGTCTGCAGTAAAAAGACATGGAACACTATAAAAAGGTCATTTCATATCATTCAGAATAAAATGAAAATAAATAAATTGGATGAGTTATTCTGAGGGAGTGGGAAGAAGTGGTTGATCCTGGATGTGTTGTGCGTTTGTGTTTCAGGCCCTGAAGAGTGTGGTTCTGTACGTGATTCTTTCACCTTATGAGAACGAGCAGTCGGACCTGGTGCACAGAATCAGTGAGGACAAGAAACTGGAAGAAATCCCCAAATACAAGTGAGACAGGTTTTTTTTTCTTCTCTCTCTGCATGTTGGCATCCATTGAAGCAGTTGCAAAATGAAATAAAACAAACCCGTCAACTCGAGACCGAGCTCCTCGTCATCCATGCAGCCACAGATCAGTGTCCAGCTCGTACAGCTCGAGTCTGCTCGATTGATGATCGGCCAACATCGAACTCATGCAGCCGTGCTGTGACCTTTAAGACCTGACAAAGAGGCGTCTCATAAGGCAAAGAACGTGACAGTTAAAGAGAAGTTTGAAGCGTTCACATGTTTTAATTTTGAAGTTGATCAGATACAGAGGCTGAGGCTTTAATTTGATATTTGAGTAAACGTTGAAGCTCCCTGCAGTGTTGTGAAAAGCCTCAGGTTTTAGGAGGTTAGTTTCTAGCCTCACTGAGGTTTTAGAGGAAGTTAAAGATTTGTTGATTTTCCCCTGTAAGACATGAGACAGATCAGATCTCACTCATCAGAGCTGCTCAGCTCCTGGTTCACACGGTGACTAATGTGACGCCTTACTGGCAGCCCTTCCTACATAATATGAATATTCCTCGTCTCTGCTCAGGGACCTCCTGAAGCTGTTCACCACCATGGAGCTGATGCGCTGGGCGTCGCTGGTGGAGGACTACGGAAAGGAGCTGAGAGACGGCTCTCCTGACAGCCCGGCCACAGACGTCTTCTCGTATTCAGAGGAGGGCCAGAAAAGGTGGAAGGACCTCAAGAACAGAGTGGTGGAGCATGTGAGTACAGGAGAGGGGGGGAGACTTTTCAAAGCGGCAGCTCACATGAACATTTCAGCACCGGGAACTTGAACCGGCGATCCTCCAGTTTCCAGCACTCCCTGCAGACTGAGCTTACTGCCGTCCAATCACAGCTCTGTAATGTGTTACAGCTCTCATACAGTCGTGTTGAGTAATCACCAACAGTGCCGTGAATATGCACGGCTGATGGACTGGAGAATGTTTCTCTTCTGACGCTGTGTGTAAATATTTTGCTGTGGATGTGTTTGCTTCACGAGCGTCTCCTTCTTCTTCCCCCAGAACATCAGAATAATGGCCAAATATTACACCAGAATCACCATGAAGAGGATGGCTGGACTTCTCGACCTCTCGATTGACGTAAGCAAAGTTTACTAACCGGCACAAATGTCCGTTCGATCAGGAGATTTATGACTTTAAGACGTGTGAATTTACTGGTGCTGATTGAGTGAACTGTTTCGGGCAATTTGGAGAACTTGACAGTGGATCTTTACATCCTGTCCCCCCCCCCCCCCCCCCCACACACACACACACACACACACCGCTCCGTTAAGACGCTCAGCTGTCACTCCTCCTCCGTCTTCTGAGATTCAGGCTGCGGCAGAGTTATATCAATGTCCCGCTGTCGGATTAAAGGACAGAATGGGAGGCAGGAGGATTTCTGTCCATAACGTGCAGCTCTGTGTCGTGCCGTCTTGTTGTTACCTTGTTGAATTTGTAACCCTGCTCGGTGTGATGTAGAGAGCGTCGCAGATTTGCCTCGCCTTGAGCGGCCCGGTCGACGGCGCTATTTAGCCCGACACTTTTAGTGCAGAGAAGTGGATGCACAATACGATACTGGTGTGTCAGTTTTTATGTAGGACGCAATCAACTTTTTAAAGTAAAAAAAAAAAAGGTGCATTTAAATGGGTCTGATGCACCTTACTTCATGGGACGTCGTCACATCTGTTCAGCCTGGTTCAGGGTACTGACACACCTCCGTGACTACATCCGTTTTCTTTTTTTATTTAGACAGGGGAAACTTGGTCCTGGCGTTTCGGGACCTTTAAGCTCTTTTTACATGAAGACTCAACAATGGCAGCATTAAGAAGCTCGGCTGCCTTTAAGTTTCTGTTCTTACACGATGAATCTGTGACGGAGATCTTTTCTGTCTTGCATGAAGGATGACGTGTAAACAATCAGCTACACACACACACACACACACACACACACACACACACACCTCGCTCTGTTGGAGTGCACGCTTCACATTTCCTGTCTTGCTCCTTTCACACCTTTGTGACTTCCTGTGACGCCGGCTCAGGGGGAGAAAGACTTCGCCCTGCTTTTCCACCTCTGCGTCTGTACGCTGCAGACGAGGCGTGAAGTCCCGTCTTGAACTGATGATGTCAGAGGGGAATTACGAGATATCCCTAACTGTCTGGATCTGCCCTCAATACAAATACATGAAATCCCTCTTTGATGCTGTAGTGGGAGGTTAATAAGAAGCGACGGCTCAGTGTGACCAAACTAACCTGCTCTATTCCTTCCACCAGGAGTCCGAGGAGTTCCTCTCCAGTCTGGTTGTCAACAAGACCATCTACGCCAAGGTGGACCGGCTGGCCGGCATCATCAACTTCCAGAGGCCTAAAGACCCCAACGACCTGCTGAACGACTGGTCGCACAAACTCAACTCCCTCATGTCTCTGGTCAACAAGACGACGCATCTCATCGCCAAGGAAGAGATGATCCACAATCTGCAGTGAATCCAGAACACGTGTGCTGGTTGTGTTTGTGGGAACGTCTTTGGAAGCGTAGTTTATTGGCGGACTGTGGAGGAGGAGGAGGATGTCCGGTAAACACTGACCTTAAACCCACGAGCGTCTGCCCTCTTTGCTTCAGTGTGTCTGTCGTGGAAGACCTCTGAACACGTTCCCCTTTTGCTCTTTATCACCTTCTATGCAGTGGTGTAACTTCTATCACTGTATATGAACATCTTTAAAATGTCAACTTTTCAATGTAAACAATAAACGCTTCTCCTTTGGTTAACGGCTGCATGAAGCTTTTATGAACTTAACTGCAACACATTAACTCATCACTTTAACTTGTAATGGAGAAGCTGCTGTCGCTTGTATTAAACTGTTTTTTGAATCACACGAAAAGAAGAAATATTTTGTCCCCCCCCCCGAAGTTAACGTGACGAATTGAGATGAGCTAAAATCCACACACGGTTCATTTTAGTTCATTAATGTTGCTGAGATGAATTTGGAATCTCGTGCTTTCTCTTCTTCTAAAATCTATTTTTTTTTTTTTTGTTCAGTTTGGTTTTCATGATGCTTCAGTTGTAATTTCAGGACAACAGTGACTTCTCATCCTCAGACTCGAGGTGTTCCCGGCGTGCATGGTGAACATTTGCAGAGTGATCGATGGAGAGCTGTTGCTCCCTTCGATTCATCAGCACTGACTGTGTACTGCTAATTTACATGGCAGTCTCTACCGTCATGTGAAGTAGTGTTGTAGTAAAGACCAGACTAACCAAGACCTGGTGCTGCAAGATCAGGTAATGACCAACACCGACGGTGAGGGGGCTGAGACAATCCAAATCGAAGAAGAATCATCATTATATGTGCACTTATGAAGACAGCAACACCGGGAAGGTTGTGGCTTTAACGGTTGAAGAAAAAAAATAATCTACATATTAATTGAAGTTATCAATTGTTTTAGAAAGGTGCGTCAGTAATAACATAAAATCAATAACCTTTCAGTGGTGGTCTTGATTTAACATCTGGAGACTGTCCGACAAGAACGACTAAAATTTTTTGATTCCAAGACGAGACTTTCATCAAGTCTTATCCACTCAAATGAAGTCCATTTATCTTTACCATGATGACGTGTAATATAAGCGTGGTAGGGAAACATCAAACATACTCCAGGCGGAAGAAGCAGAACTCCACGCAGACAGTGAAACACTGCCTACGACTGATCGCCATCACTGCTGTCCAAACGTCTCATGTACGGAGTATTGAAACTGCTGACACACAAACCCTTTGTGAGAGTCCTACATGATGCACAATGATTATACTGTCAAATTGTCTCCCTCCATATTTGAGGCAAGAAGGAGACATGGTAGTTTGTGGACATTTTGATGGATGTATTGCCAATGTATTTATTATTTTGGCTTTTGCTTTTATTAAGGTGACAGCTGAGGAGAGAAAGCAAATGTCTGTTAAGTCCAGGAGCCAAATCCAGTCGCTGGTACGAGGACTTTTTCACTACACATTGGGTGAGTGCTACGGTGGCCAACACGAGTAAATGATCAGCGAGGATCCGGATCCGTCATCCTGTCAACTCAAGCCTCAGGACCCCCACCCCCCCATGACGCAAATTCCTGACACCTTTCAATCAATCATTAATGAAAGAGTATGCATTGTGGACCTGAGGTGGTAAAAAAGTGATGAAAGAAAGGTTAAAAAAAGGGTTTTGTAAAGTTTGCTGCAGCTTTTTTCTCCCCCCAGGTTTACTGAAAACTTTTCCACAATGACGTTTGGGTCCAATCGAGAACCTCTGGTCGAAGGGGCCTCAGAGAAAAAAAGTAACATCTGCTATGTGACTATAGCAAATAAGTATTTGGGCTGAAATAAACCGAGCAAACAAACTGAAACGTCACCCTGACACACCTGATGGGAACCTCTGGTCTAAGGCGGCCTCTGAAAAGAAAGAAGCAGCATCTATGCAATGTGACTTTCACATATTATCTTGAATGGACAGTGGCGGTCCTAAGCAGAAATCATTTTGGGGGGACCTTCCAACCAGCATTCATCTGCCAGTGTCCCAACACTAACTCCTCTCTTCCTTTCTTTTCCTGTTTTTTAAATTATTATTTTCCCCTCCTATAGACGGATAATTCCTCTTAATTGTTCTTTGACGTCTTTGCCGTCAGATGGGGCCTCTCGAGGAGATTTCTGACTATCAATGCTTTTTAAAAATGCTACTTTTGGGCCACTGCTTGGGTTTAAATGTGCGAGCCCTCTGCTAATCCAAGCAGTTTACGGCCTGTTGAAAAGCAGTGCTTCTGAGAACAGAGCCCAAAAAGTAAAATTAAATATTTTGTGCGCCCAATTTACATCTGTGTTTCTTTACTTTTGGGACTTAACGGACACTGTAATAAAGTACAAAGAAAGTGAGACATTTTTTTCCATCTTTTTTTATGAAAATCTGTGATTTTCTAGTCGCCACATTTAATAAAAAATATATTTCTCTTAAATATAGGGATGTTTGTTTGAATTAGAGTCCGCTTTAAATAACAACCAGAGGTTTAATTCAAACGCTCTTTCACAAAGCAAGGGTGCACATACAAAACACGCACGCGGACACACGCACGAGTCCTCTCAACCTTCAGATCAGTACATCCCAGCATGCTTTGCGATCGGTCTGACAAGTGGATCCAAGATGGCGTAGAAAGTAAAGCTAGGTAAGTGTTGACTTCCCATTTTCAGCCCTCCTCACTCGTCTTTTAAATCGCAAAGCAACAGACACAAACCCCCCTCCCCCCGTTAATCATCACGACAACGAGTCCACGCACGAATAACAACACTGTGCCACATCCATTTTACGCGGTTAAACACCGTAAGGGGGAGGGGAGGGGGGGCAAAAAAAAGCGAAGGCCCCGAAACCGTTTTGTTACGGCTAACTAGCTAGCATGCTAACAAACCAGCTACAAGCTATTCTGGCTGTGAGCTCGCCAAGAAAAAGGCCAGTGTGTGTGTGCGTGCGTGTGTCTCTAAGCTAAGTGTTAGCTACACATACCATGGACAGTGTCAACATTGTTTACCCTTTTTTTAAAAAAAGGGTAAGTCGAAGTTAGCCAAACACTGTGATGGACGGTGTGTGTGTGTGTCACCGCTCCAGACTCGATGACAACTTTACAAGAAACAACAACAACAACAACAACCCGCTGAAATACACAAACAAACCAAATCTCGGCGGCTCTGTTCGTGTCTGTAAGCTTTACTGAGATCTCCCTCATTCAGATCACAGACATTTTGTAAGTTTGTTTGTTGTGAGCTCCGTGTTTTCCTCACGTTATAGATGTTGGGATTCACTCATGTCGCGATATGATTCACGATACTGCGACCCACGATACGATTTATTTTACAACATGAGAGCTTAGACCTGTTTGTGATTGTAAAAAGTTTCCTTTAAGGTGGGTGCATTGGGCATTGTTAGATAGATCTAGAGTAAGTAGATACAGTATGCGATGAGTGAGGTTTGGTTTATGCATTGGGTAGATTATTATTTTATTTTTTATTTTTTGGATTTGCTTGGCGAGCTAGCTATCGAGGTCCTGCGAGCTACCGGCCCCTAGTTGGCGACCCCTGCACTAGGCAGTCTGGATGGTTTGACCGGTGTGATCTCGCCGTACCGTGGGGTCGATTTCCTTGGCCGTGGCGCCCTTTGGAAGAGGTCAGGTCAACTTTATTTATATAGCACATTTATAACAGCCGAGGCAGACAAAGTGCTGTACATTAAGTTTAGTCAAATATGGGGATAAAAACACTCAACTGGAGGTAAAAGACAAACTAAATAATTGGGCTTTTGAAAATGTTTTAAACTGTTCAGTTGTTGCAGATCTGCGGCTTCGGCTCGGAACATTTCACGCACGAGCACGCGGCATCAAGGAGTTTTCTGGCTGTATCTGACCAAACAGGACTGAAAAAAGAAGCCACAAAGTAGCCGTCCCTACAAAAAGAAAAAAACGTTTTTCTCAAATCCTCCTGTTTGTTAACTTGAGCACGCTTCATAACAACGTAAAGCCACGCATGTACTGTAGCTATTACGACGTTATGTAAGAAGTAACGGTGCTTACGCCTGGTTTGTCCTGGAGCAGAGTGAGCGCAGACCGTGTTGGCGAGGAAGGAGGGCCGGGGGGAGGCGGGGCAATCAGGCCCTCAATGTTTTTATTTTGTAATGATTGGAGCTTCTCATTAAACGCTGCATCGTGTTGGTTGAGTTATTCGTGCAGTTCCCCGTCTTCTTGTAATGTTTGTTCACGGTTTTTGTCTCGTCTGTTCGCTTCTCTTTGATTTTTCTGTCTTGAAGACAAAACGCTTCCACACGTCAGATTTAAAAGACGATGCCGCGTCCTCATTTTCTAAATCTCGCTCTGCATCTTTAATTGATAATCTGAACATCCACAAGTGTCGAGCCGAATAACGTTATGCCGGTCGATGTTGTTTCATAACTCTCCTCTCAGTTATGAATTTAGCGTCTCTCCTAGCTTGTAGTATAATCACACAACCGTCCACGGTGATGTCCACCTGCTGCATCCCGCCAGTCTAGTAGTTGTTCCTCTCTGAAGTGGCTGGCTGGAAGTGCCCCCCCCCCCCCCCCCCCCCCAATGTTACAAACAGGAGCTTAAAATGCTTCTTGGACTGTCCACTCTTTTTTTTTTTTTTTTTTTTTTTTGGCTTCTTCTGCGTTGACATCAGTCCCATGTTTTACGTCATCTTCGTCATGTTTTCTGTGCTTCCTGGAAAAAGATTTTTGCACGCCACATAATTCTGAAAAAAAGAAAAAGAAAAAAAAAAGAAAATCTCTCCCACTGCATCATACTGCAACTGGAACACACTCCCCTGCTTACTTCCTTTTTAATGCATTTTTTTGAGGGCTGTGCAAAAGGCTTAGGCCACCACCAGCTTTGCAAAGTTTTAGCAGAGTTATGTTATTTATTACGCAGCCTCTTTAATGATGTAAAATATGTACGTTTGCAGAATAACGTGGCTTCTGCAGGCAAAGTCAGTATTTAGTGTGACCTCACGTTGAACAGACATTTTAGGACGGCTGTCTTGAAGTTTTCTGAAGGAATCCATCAGTATACCGGGCTCCTTCCAGGAGTGATACAGAAAATCAAACCAGATAAATGTGGTGTGTTTTTATTTGCATGTTTGGCCTGCAGGATGTCAGGAAGTTGTGATATGTCTGATGACTTTGTTCATTATAACTCATCGTTCTTCATGTTTGCATCATATTTGTTTGCGTCATATCCCTCCTGAAACCAGAAAAACTGAATTAGCACCGGTTAATCGTAATGGTGGCTAATAGTTAGCTTCATTTATTGCATCCTCTTGGTGTTGAAGAGTGGCGTCCATCTCACAGGTCAAATGTGCACATACTGCATCATAAATAAGTTCTTAAAGCTGAAACTGAAAGGAGTCACAGGTTGGACTCAAACCCGAGCTGCCGGCTGAGAGGACTACTCCGTACATGGAGCAGGCGCACGAACCACTAGACCACATACGCCCCAAGAGAAATATTGTTTTAATCAAAATATGATGTTTATTTGCAATTAGACTTTTGTGGTGCGAATGCTCATTTTAAGATAATAGAGCCATTTTTGCACGTTAGCACGTTCTCCGGCTCCGTCTAGGAGATCCATTAGCGGCAGCTCCACATACCCGGCTGACTTGGCTGAAACTGTGTCACCTCTGTTACTACGTGTGAAGAGCCCCTGTGACACCTCTGCCGCACTCAGGTTGAAGGTGTAAATACCTCAGTCTGTGCAGAACTCGTGTTTTATCAGCTTGGAACCGTTGTTCTGCTCTAAAATCGACCTTTTCAAACGAGGCGCTTTCCAGAAGGAATGCCATGATGAATTATGACAACATTTATATGAACGGCTCCACAGTAGTGTTATTACCGCGGTTACCAACTACTCCTCCACGGGTCCAGAAAACAAGACGAGACGTAAACAATCGAACGGCACGTATCAACAGGAAAGAAATGAAAAGCGAACTTGTTCATTTCATGGATTAATCAGCTGCTTCCTGTTCGATGTGAAGCCAGCACAATGCCAGGTTTGCTTCAGTGTCATGTAACTTACCTCTAACACCAACAAAGACACTGAGCGTCCATCTCGGCCCATCTTCTGGCCCCCCCCCCCCAAATCAGATCACACTCAGCAAAGCCCGGTTATCTTGTGGATTCAAAGATTCTCCTGCGCTGCGAGGTGTGTAAAGACTGATTTTAACCGACCTGCACGAGAGGAGACCAGGGGCGCCCCGGTTTGAAATCATGAGTGTTAAACGTCACAATCCTGTCGTGTGGGGAGAACTCAGAGGACGGCAGAGGAAGATAGCCAATCAGGAAGCAAGCTGACTGAAGCAGGAAGCAAAACAAAGTTAACGATGGCGACAGCGGCAAACGTGAAGCAATAAGTTAGATTTAATAAATTTATTGCCGATTTGCAGCAATACGAGTGATCAAAACGTCATGAGAAACAATCTGCAATCACACTGACAACGTACACACACACAGCACACACACACACACACACACACACACACACACACACACACACTATAAGAAGTAAAGAGTTAATCTGTGGTGATTTGTTTTAGCGGGACCTTAGTATGTTTGGGGGTTTTTTTTTCGGGTGTCGGTGATGTTTAATATTTTTTGGGCATCATCACACTTTAACACAGTTGTGCACACTGAAGTAGTGGGCGACCTATGCTCCAGAAAAGGAGCAGCACATGCAGTAATATTTGACACATGTGCACACGAAGAATGCATACATTAGATTTGTGATGTTGGCAAGTTTTGTTCCTCATCTTGTGTTTTTACAGGAAGTGGACTCACTGCAGTTCTCTTCTTGCTTCAGAAAACTGAGAGGATATTTAGTTTTTAAACTCTTACTGAGTGAGACGCGGTGTGCTGTATTTATCTGTTAGCTTGTCTTCATTCATTGGACGGTCAAAGTGAGGAAGAGCGGCTGCTGGTCGAGTGTCAAAGGGTCGTGACTCTGTCGATGGAGAACGCTGGGTTTAGCTTCGATGTGTTTTTAATCACGTCAGGTCGTGTGATGGTGGCTGCTGCACCCAAAAACAAATCTATACAAAAAGTGAAAAGCAAGCAGATACAGTTTTGATCTATTCTGAGTTTTTAGGATCTAGAATCATGATCCGTCTTTAATAAACAATAATTATATATATAAACTATTAAATGTGCTGAAACTAATGTATGTAAAACAAAAAACACAAATTGTTTTGTACTGTAAAATTCTTCTGACTACGTCTGTCACCTTGAGGAGTGCTGAAGTTTAAAATGAAAAATCATCTTAAGTTTTTTATTACCAACAAAAAGTGGATTATTTCCATCAAGTTTGCAGATTCTAACTAAAGCTTTGGCTTCAGAAGAAGTTTCTTATTTTCCTGCTAAGCTGTTAAAATGGAGTGCTAATAATAATAATGATAATTATTGTTATTATAAAAATAATGATAATAATGTTCATAAAAAAATTAATAATAATGAAAATAATTATAATAATAAAAAATGTTGATATAAAAAATAGCAATAATAAAATAATAATGATATTGATGATAATAATCATGATGATAATGAAAATAATAATGATAATAATAATAGAAATAATAATAATGATGATGATAATAATAATAGAAATAATAATAATAATAATTATGATGATGATAATAATAATCGAAATAATAATGATAATGATGATGATAATAATAATAATGATAATAATAATAATAATGATGATAATACCAGTCAAGACAAATTGAAACCAGAAGTTGCTGTGCTTTGGGTTGAAGTTGAACTTTTTGTTGCCGTGGTGTTTCCCCTCAGCGTCCTGATCCGTGCATGGCGTGCAGGCTGCTGTGAAGAAGGGCACGGCGCCCGACGTTACCTCAGACTGCGGTTCAGTTCGTCCTCAAAGCCGCGTTTAACGGCAGACTTTGATATTTGTTGGCTCTGACTTGATTGCTGTAGTTCAGAATGGTTTTTGTTGTTTCATGACTTTAAAATAATTACAGGTTAATTTGAAGTCGATTCATTTATTCGTAAGTTGATCATTTTATTTTTCACAGTGTGTGGCTTAAAAAAAAAAGCTGCACGCCTGTTGTGCTTTGTTAAAAACTGGAGGGGAGCGAGAGCTCAGGTTGTCAGATTTTAGATTTGCATCGACTAAGACCATGATAAAAACACGCACGGGAGAGTTTATAGAAAAGTGCTTTTGATGAGACACACGGGGTCGGAAATGAACACGCCAAATGTGGGTCGATTTTTAGAGTTTGGCGAGTAGATCATGGTCATGGTCGGTCATGTGTTACACACGTTTAATGAAAGATAAGATAATCCTTTATTCATCTCACGAGCGGAGACCTTTTACAGTGTTACAGCAGCAAAGCAGGATGGCAGAAGAAAATCACACAGTGCAGAAAAATTCAAAATATATAAAAATATAAGCGTAGAAAAAAATAGTGATCAAAAACAGTAATCAAGAGCTCGTACGAAAAGAAATGTGCATCAATTAAAGAGCTATTAAAAAACATGCCTCAGAAAGGAACAGTTGAAATGGCAGTAAGTTAAAGATGTAAGTCTGTATAAACAGTATGAACACTATCATGCACACAGTGCAGATAAGGAGGGAGTGTTATTGCACAAATTGTCCCATAAATAAATATTGCAATGCAATCAAATTTAAGAATAAAAATACACATAAGATCAGGTGACATCTTACAACATTATTATTGCACAAGAAGGAGGAGTAAAAATTGTCCAGTTTGGTGTGTTTTATGATCTACTGGGAGCTGATTGGTTAACCAGTCTGACTGCAGCAGGAAGGAAGGACCTGTAGTATCTGCCCAGTGCTGTTACAGTACCATGCAGGGGGTGGGAGACGTTCTCCATCAGGGATGAGAGCTTCTTCATCTCCCACCACCTCCACAGGGTCCAGGGTGCAGCCCAGGACCTCCACAGGGTCCAGGGGGCAGCCCAGGACCTCCACATGGTCCAGGGGGCAGCCCAGGACCTCCACATGGTCCAGGGGGCAGCCCAGGACCTCCACAGGGTCCAGGGGGCAGCCCAGGACCTCCACAGGGTTCCGGGGGATAGCCCAGGACCTCTACATGGTCCAGGGGGCAGCCCAGGACCTCCACAGGGTCCAGGGGGCAGCCCAGGACCTCCACATGGTCCAAGGGGCAGCCCAGGACAGAGCTGGCCTTCTTCACCAGTTTGTTCAGTCTGTTCCTGTCTGCAGCCGTGGTGCTGCTGCTCCAGCAGACCACTCCGTAAAAGATAACTGATGCTACCACTGAGTCATAGGAAGTCTTCAGGAGAGCTCCCTGAACTCTGAAAGACCTGAGTCTCCTCAGCAGGTGAAGTCTGCTCTGGCCTCTGGCCTCTGGCCTGTTATCAGTCCTGTCCAGTTGATTGTTCAGGTGAACACTCAGGTACTTATAAGAGTCCTGCAGAAGCTGCAGCTCCTTCCTCCTGCTCCTCTCTGTGCCGTGACGTCTACATGACGGAGCGTCGCCGGGCCACGCTAAGGAACACACACGCACACACACACACACATACACACACACACACACACATACACACACACACTGGAGCGCCAGCCACCCCCCGTTTATGTAAAGTTCAACAGAAGACAGTCACCACCTCAGCTGAGCTCATGGTCACTGTTGTACACGGGACCCGTCAGGGTCGTGTCTGTCCGCCGGTCGCCACGACTGTCCACTTATTACCGTCCTCCGTCGTCTCTCGTGGTTATTGTAGTCGCACACGACTTCCTCCACGCTCTTTGACGAGGTGATCGTCAAAGTTTGGGCGGGGCGTGTTTGGTTGTGCACCACAGGAAACGCACCTCGTCCTCTGGTGTGTGTGTGTGTGTGTGTGTGTGTGTGTGTGTGTGTGTGTGTGTGTGTGTGTGTGTGTGTGTGTGTGTGTGTGTGTGTGTGTGTGTGTGTGTGTGTGTGTGTGTGTGTGTGTGTGTGTGTGTGTGTGTGTGTGTGTGTGTGCGCTGAGATGTGAGAGGCTGAGGCTGCTGGTCCTCAGTGTTGGCTCTGCAAACATTGATATCCAAAACATGTTGTGATGAAGTGCTGACGTTTCAGGATGAAGCACGAAGGACCACAGAGGATCTCCACTCCTTTTTTGATGACGTGTCGCCGACATATTTTCAAATTTTCTTGCAGACTTTCGCACAGAAACGAGTCGTGAGCGTCCATGTTCTTCTTCTTTGTGTTCACGCTCACCTCGTCGGCTCTCGTGCAGGTACGAGCTGGCTGCCGGCGCGTGACAACCATCATTCGCTTCAGATTAGAAGTGTTACAGCCGTCTGTCGACTGTCACTGTAAACCTCGCCAGCCTCCACTACAGAGCACTGTCAACACACCTGAACACAAACTGCACAGAAATGATCACACAGGAAGTCAGTTCAAACCTTTTTTTTTTTTCTGCCTCTGGGAAACCCCCCAAACTCAGACGGCGTCTTGTCGACTGTTTGTAAAAGGATGCAGGTTTTAAGTTTCAGCCTGTCGTTCTCAGATATGAAAACACCACAGTGGATGGGAGGCATCATGAAGCGTCTGGATCCACAGTGTCGTCTGAGTCGTGTCCCGCTCAGGGATGGAAGAGTTGTCTTCATTTCTTTAATCAATCCAATGATACACAGCTGTGTTTACCCTCTCCGTCCTTCATCGTCATCTTAACATCGCCTTTATATTCTGCATGATCGATTGTGATCGCTCGCTGAGCCTCAGCAGACCGTCGACTCCACTGTCGTCGGCGTCTCATGTGACCTCGTAGTTCTCAGCGTTGTGTAGAAATGCATCTCAACGTAAAGCGTGCGTGGAGCTGAGCGTGTGCTGGAGCCAAAAAGCCTTTTCCACACATGAACTCCTGAACAGTTGTTGAAAGTGATAGATAGATAGATAGATAGATAGATAGATAGATAGATAGATAGATAGATAGATAGATAGATGGATACTTTATTGATCCCGAGGGAAATTCAAGGACATGCTGCTCACAGCGGGAGACTTTACTCGTGTCAGATGTTGGGTGGGTCTTTTTTTTTTATTCGAAGCCTGGGGGAGAAAGTTCACGTTGGAAGCATAATGAGCCGTTTGAGAATCCAAATGTTTAGTTAATCAGAGCGATGGAGTTTGCAGTTTAATCCAGCAGAGGGCGCTCCCCGCCAAACTTGAAAGACAGCAATGTGAGAGCAAAGACAAACGGGGGGGGGGGGGGGGGGGGGGGATTGACAAGTTCATAGACTTTAAAAAATAACAAGTCAGTCCCTTTGCATTGTCAACAGGCTGTTGACTTTCAGCTCAAGAAGTTACGCAGGAAGTGGAAACCTTTCTGGAAAACAGACGGCGTCTTTGTGTGTGAGAAGATATTTTCACAGTATCATTCAATCAGCTTTAATGCACTGAGGCTGCTGACTCCCGCTGCATTTCCCTCAATACTTCCTGTTGTCTTTTGCACGTCTTCTCAACTCCATTTGTGGAAACTGGCGAGAAAAAGTCGGGTCGTCTGTTGTTTCACACACCCCGTCTTTGTTCCCGACTTTTGTGTGTGTGTGTGTGTGTGTGTGTGTGTGTGTGTGTGTGTGTGTGTGTGTGTGTGTGTGTGTGTGTGTGTGTGTGTGTGTGTGTGTGTGTGTGTGTGTGTGTGTGTGTGTGTGTGTGTGTGTGTGTGTGTGTGTGTGTGTGTGTGTGTGTGTGTGTGTGTGTGTGTGTGTGTGTGTGTGTGTGTGTGTAAAAGATGAACCTGCTCTGTGGCGGATCGTAGCCCTCTGAAAGTTACTCACCAAGCGGAACATCGACCCGCAGTTGGCGCTCGGCGGCGGTGTTAATTTCGCAGCTTGGCGTCGGGGTTGAATTTTCCTGTCTTCACACGTCAGCTGAACGAGACGTCACACTGATGTTTTGGGGACTGGAGGGAAAAGTTTTGACCTGAAGCTTGACCCCCGGAGATTTGTCATCACGCTCTGAACGTCTCTGAGTTAGAGAGGACGAAAGCAGTTGGGCTGCTCGCTGAACTTTTGGACACGAGAGTGAGCACAGAGATGACATGATTATTCCCCTTTCAGAATAAGAGCTTAAGTTGACCACCTCGCTCTCTGCTGTGGGAAAATGTAGAAGTGACACCCTGTCATCGGTTCATTTCCTGTAAATTCCTTCTCGGAGCGTCTTGGAGTTGTTGGTACTGACGGATTTAGGTGTTTTCATATCTTCTATTAGCCGTTAACTTTCTGTATGTTGCACACGTGGTCATTCCTGTTTCTGCAAAGATGGTCTTCATGTCGTCTCTCTCTTTCTTGTTGCCTTCCAGAAGTTTTGTCCCTAAGTCATGGCGGACAGGAGAGCGGAGAAGTCATGTGAAGAAGCCAGTAGATCGTTAACCAGGCGGGAGTACGAGGCGGCAGTCAGCCACAGTACTGACGCCCTGGTGGTCCTTACGCCCCAAGCCCAATCGTCCGGCGCCCCTGTCCCGCCAAGCCCTACATCCCTTGTCGCTGCCGCCGGCGCCGGGCCCCTGCGCAGCCGCGTCCTGCTCTACAGGATCGCTGCCTTCCTGCAGCTGGTGAGGACATTCACACTTCATCTCTGGATCAATCCTGCGTTTACTCCACGGTTCTTTAATTGAATCTACGCCGAGCTCTCGAATTACACGAAGCACTTTAAGATTACTGAAACCCTGTAATGATAGTGTGAGAGACTCCACCGGGAGGTAACGATAGCCTTTCCCGGAGCTCCCGTCATCTCTGACCCTCAAACCCGCCGTGTGTTCCTGTGTTGTTATGACGACCACTTCTCAACGTCTCCTCTTCTTCTGCCAACAGAAAAACTACGATGAAGCAGATGAAGACTGCAAACATGGTGAGTCGGACTCGTCTTCACACAATGCCTCGAGAACGTCACGACTGGAAATCCTCCTGATCCAGTCGGTTATTCTACATCGGCGACGTTTTAGCACAGGAATGTTGCCGATGTATTTTTAAAATTTAGCCAGTGATGAGCCTGATCCCCGTACGCGTTATCATCCTTTCAGCCGGAGTACAGACATAAAAATTCTCATTGAGTTCTTCACAAAATGTGAAAGTGTAATCTTGATCCTAACAAACCTAACTGAATGAGTTCTCTCTGTGTCGTTCGTCCCGCTGTAGTCATGGCGGAGGAGATGTCCAGGGGGGACGGGGCGCTGCAGTCCGGCCTGCGCTCCATGCTGCTGGACGGCAGCCTGCAGGAGGTGGTCAGCATCCTCTCCAAAGCTTTGTATGGAGAGCAAATGGTACGATCAACGGTTAATAATGTGTACGGTGTTATGGTGATAAATGTGGAAATAATGATGAGGTGCACATGTTGAAATGATCGACTTACATTTCAGAAGGTTTTTCCCCACGTGGCGTTGCATAACATTCGTGTTTGAAAACACGTAGCGTGGCATAGCTGCAGCTTCTCTTTCCTCTGCTAGTTGTAGCGGCGGCGCTCTTGCACATCAACAGCGACCCGTCCAGGTATCAGGTCGGCGTGTGGGGAAACGCTGAACCGTTTAGAAGGAAGGTTATTCTTTGGGGCCTTTAACAGGAAGACAGGAAATGTTGGGAGGAGAGAGCGGGGGCTGACTGCGACGCCTCTGGAGTAGCAGTGTGAATCACTCCCATGATTCCCCGCCAGCCTCAACGCCATCTTTTCTTATCGTTTTGATTGAGAGCCAGACTTGACACCGTGTGCATTTAATGCATGAAACTAAAGGCTGCAAGTTTTATTGTCAGACGTTTCCTCCCACAGAGCTGCAGATAGTAAAAACTTTTTGTGGTGTAGATTTTAAATTTGGTCCGTGTATAGATATCTGAACAGCTCAAAGCGTGATATTCAGGTTTCATCCCAAAGCAAGGGTTTTCTAATAAATGGACGGACTCCCCGATGTTGTAATGAAAGTTGTTTTTCCTTTCTTTCGCAGAACGGCATCGTCACAAAAGACATGAGCAGATTAAAAATGCTTCTCTCAGAAATCGAGGTAAGAGCTGCTCCTTTTTGCTCCCGCCTCTCGCTGCTTGTTTGTTTTACAGACGGCGGTTCAGCGCTCACAGGCAAGAGCCATAAAGATGACTAATAGCCTAATTCCAAGGCTAACTTCATTATTTGGGGCTCCTCTGCCTAGCTTGTAGCTATTGTGAATTTATTACTCATTAGCCTGCAATAAGTCCACTGGTCCAACTGTGTCTTTTGTTAGTCGCTCACATAATCTTTGTCCCCTGGTCTGCACCCATTAACCCCTGAATGTTGTCTCTGGCAGGCTATAAACAGAGAGATGGCCCCCGAATACACAGAGGACCAGGAGGAAGGTGAGCGTGACTTTCTTCACTTCATACGTCTTCATCAACACGAAACACGACGAAGGTTTAAAAGCAACATGAAGCCGACTCATTAAATCTGCGTGTGGTCATTTTTATTCACAGAGGTCCAAGATGGATGGCAGTTCAGGCCTCCGCCCCGAGGAGTCACCAGCAGTGAGGAGTACACGCTCTGTAAAAGGTAACGCATCGTGGCTGAAATCACAAACTCCTCCTACTTCCTGTAAAAAAAACCTTGATATAGTGAGCTCGACAGTAGAATAAAGTAAATGCCGTATGTCAGCGCCTAGGATCAGTGATAAATAACGACATGTGCTGCAGGGACAGTGATCGTTATGTTGAGGATATTTTCTTAAAATAGTGAATTATATCCATCCGCCTGCAGCTCGTACAAACTAAAGCACTGAAACTGTCCCGTAGCAGAGAAGGACAAACTGATGCCGTTCAGTTACGTACACTCAGATCGTAGCGGGCGCACTCCTGTCACATGACGTCAGCAGCCTCTCCCATTGGCTCGAGCTGAATACGCTGCACTCCCACAAAATTCACCTGTTTGTGTTCACCTAAAACATCGAGTGTTATTCATCTGCTTTATTTAACAAACTAACCTGAGCGAAGAACCTCGAGTCACTCGACCCTCCATGACATCGCTCAGCCGTTTCCTCCCGACACACAAACAAACATCTTCCATGCATGCATTTTCTTTTTGCACGTTTTTCATTTTATTTCCGTCCCTTGGTTTGCATGTAACCTTTCGGTCCTCCTGCCTCTGTTGACCCCCCCCCCAAACCTCTGGATGGAAGTCCTAAACTATCCAATCAGGCTCATGAGCCTTCAGCTAAGCCTTTCTCTCATGGCAGATATAACGTGCCTTTAAAGACAAGCCCACCTCCAGTGTGTTTCTGGAGTCAAGCTTGGGAAGCGGTGCCTTGCAGATATTCTGTAGGAGTTAAAATAGTCACAAATGTTTTTCCCTGCTTTAAGTTGTCGTTGTTGTCGGTCCAGTTCAGCGCTCACTCTGTCTCTGCTGCAGGTACCTGGAGCAGGGTCTGTGCCGGTACGGGGCTCAGTGCACGTCGGCGCACTCGCAGGAGGAGCTGATGGAGTGGCAGAAGCGCTACGCGTCGCGCCTCATCCGCCTCAAGCAGCAGCAGGAGAGCAAACACTTCACGGAGAACTACATGGAGACGCTGATCGAGAAGTGGATGAACTCCCTCTCCCCAGAGAAAGTGGTGAGTGACGGGAAGCCATCGAACAATCCGTACAGATACTGTGTGCACTCCGGTTCAATCCTCCCTAAACCCCAAACCCACCCTGACGACATGAAGCGGCTCAGGTTTTGTTAGAAACCCAGGAGAGTCGTCGTGAGACCGGAACATCTCCTTCGACGTGATAGAAGTCCAAACTCTCACTCTGCAGCAGACGCTAACGTACGCTTAACGCTGCAACTTCATGATTCACCAAAGGAACCCAAATAAACGCCCTGAAACTTATTTGTCAACCTGTGAATGAGAACAGTCATTGTGAGAGAGCTGCAGGTCAGACGGAGGCAAAGAGACTTTTTATTTTTATTTTATTTATTTATTTATTTTTGTTTTTAGGAGCAGGCGTGCTTTTTAGTAACTGCTGAGAAACAATCAGAAAACAACGTCTAATATCTCTGATGCTTTCTTTTCATTTTTGGTGCTCACCTCCTCTGTCTCCCATCTTTCTCTCTCTCTCTCTCTGGTCAACAGCAGAGCCGGGTTTCAAACACTCAGTCAGTCATTATTTGTATTTGTAAGTGTTATCTGGAGACGCTTTACACCCGACTCATCGTTAAGAAAAATAGCATAGGGGGCGATGGGATAACGTGCAGGAAGGACTTCCTGGCGTTCCTGTTGTCCACGCTTCCTCCGGGCTGGAGGTGGAGGTCGCTTCAGGCCGTGCGACGCCGCAGCCCGATGGTGGAGGCAGAGAGCGTCAGAGACGTCCGGTTTAGAGATGACAGTAGATTTGTTCCTCTCGAAGCATCACATGTGTTTTACTAAAAGATCTCAGGACACGTGGGCAGTGATCACTCCTGAGCCTGACGATATTTGTGTGTCTGCATCTTTTCCAGCTGAGTGACTATTTGGAAGGTGTGAATGTAGAAACCAGCTCGGGCCTCTCTGTGACCGTCACCTCTAAAAAGTCCTCCCACTCCTGGACCTTCTCCTTACTCTGCAAGGTATGAAAACAGCAAGACCTCCTGAACATGAACCAAAACGTGTTGCTCCTCTAACCAGTCACGCTGACTCTCCCATCATCTTCTCCTCTCGCTTGTTTTTCTGACCAGCCGCCCAGAAAGCTGTACCGGATCGCCTTGCTCTACGACGCCCATCGCCCACACTTCTTCATCACAGGCGTGTCGGCAGGAGAGCGGCTGCAAGCGCTGCCCCAAGGCTGCCAGGAGTGGACTCCAGGAGAGGAGACGGCAGGTTGGTTTGACACCTGCAGGCAGGGGGGGGGCTGGGCATGGAGCGTGGCGTTTAAAGAACATGCAACGCTATAATAAGAATATTTGCCTTTTTGTCAATGCGACAACACAAACCTGATGCAGCAGTTTATTCTTTGGCATGAAGATCCCGTTTGGTTGTGTGCAGTCTCTGGTCGTGCACCATTCTCAGGGAAGAAAGGTCACCACCCCCCTCACACATGTGCTAAATTCTCCTGATGATATGCTGCTGCGTTCTCACGTAGAAAAAAAAAACACAAAGCTAGCACGAGAAACTCTGGATGAAGTCGGCTGTCCGCTCACCCTGACCGTCACGCCCAGAATATTTAAGGACGATGGCGGTTTCTGGGTCGAGGCCGGATCCTGTTTGTGATGCAGCTCAAACACCTGAAAAACTTCAAGACGTTTTCAGAAGATTTGTGCATGTGTGGCGACGCCATAACCCGATGAAACCAGACGTTTACTCACATTGACTGAAGACACGTGAAATATGAGACGGTTGATAATAATAATAACTTTATTGAAGGAGAAGTTCTTCTGGTATTTGCAGGCTTCAGGCTCGATTGAATGCATTTACACTTCCCTCTTCTGTCCTGACAGTGGCAGCAGACAACGGCCTGGACCACTGTGTCTACAACGTGTCAGTGGGCTTCAGCACAGAGATCTTTGGTACCTTCAGACAGACCGCTGTGTTTGACTTCGGCTCTGAGCCTGTGCTGATGCAGCGGATCATGGTGGACGCCGCCTCCATTGAAGGTAACCTTTCGCTGCTCATGTTCTGCTCAGACGGCAGTCGGTTGGATGATCAGGCGAAGCACTGAATGTTTCCTGCACCTGTCTCGTCCTCTTCTTCTCAGACCTGGAGCACCTGATGGCGGCCAGGCAGCAGCTCCTGATCACGGCGAAGCGCTGGGACTCGTCCTGTAAGACCATCGTGGAGTTCGTCCCCAACGAAACGATGGCCGACCTGGAGCGCAGCCTCCTCTCCCGGTACCAGATCCCTCTGTCGGCCGACCAGCTCTTCACCCAGTCGGTCCTGGACAAGACGCTCACCAAAGACAACTACCAGGCCCGACTGCACGACCTGCTGTACATAGAAGAGATCGCACAGTACAAGGAAGTCAGCAAGTGAGTTCAGGACGAGTCATGAAACAAACAACGAACTGGTTGTTTTAAACATCAGTATCAACCGTGATTTCCCCGATCGACGTGTCTCGACTTTCTAGCGATAGGACGATGGGTTGACTTTAAAAACAGGCAGTGTGGAGGACAGCTGAGCGTTTCGGCAGAGGCAGCTGCTCTGCAGATCTGAGATCAAGCTGTATCGATTGATTGACTTCGATAAAAACACTGATTGGTCCAACACCGATCCCACCGAGTCAATGAAATGTTACAAAACAAAAAAACCTATATCGTCATCTTTAGGATATGCTTTTATTTTGAAATTCCTGCCGCTCTCTGTGGTTTGACAGTTTCTGCTCAGTTGTGCGTCAGCCTGAATTTAATCAAGCCGAGATGAAGACGATGGATCTGACATGAACTGTGTGGACGACACCGCCAATCAATAAATCATATCATATGTTACCTTAAAAAATGGATCCTTAAACACAAAGGGAGACGGTGAAGGGAAGCTAACATGACCTTATTTGGCTCCATAATTAAAAAAAAAAAAAAGTATGTACATTTATTTGATATAAGAATAACTCTAGCTCCTTTCTGAATCATTAGAAGAACAAAAAAAAAATGAATATTTAGTGTTGTACGTCGACCCGCCACAAGGTGTCAGGCTTGACCTGCATGAGGAGGATTTGCTTTGTGTAGAGAGAGAGAGGGGGGGTGCAGTTAAACGTGTGTCGGAGGTGATTCCTTCGAGGTGGGGAGGACGTAGCAGTTTTGTCTTCCTGCAGAAAATATTTTATAAAATTTTTTTTTTTTTTACCTGCCGTCTCTCCCAAACGTGATAATGACTGCAGGTAGAGATCCCCGTCATTTCAGACGCTTAGAGTGCAGCGTGCTGAGCTGAGCTCTCAGATCTTCCCACCTCATGACTCGCTCTGTCAATTTACTCGCTGAGGGATTAACCTACGGATGTCTCTCTGAGATAACCAAATGTTCTTTAAACTTGCTGCATTAAATGTGCACATGAATAATCTCACCGCCTATTAAAGCGTCCATGTGCTCGGCGGGCGGGCGGGCTTCATGTCTGATCGACTTCAAGAAGGGAGGTTTTTCAGTTTAGTGTGGAAGAAGCACACACGTTTAAATCTGCAAATGTATAAAATTACGACCTACAACTTAAAGAAATCTCCCTGTTAGAGTTTCTCCCCGAGTGATGCCACACTAGATTTATTTCTTGCCTCGTGGGAGTGAATTCTTCTTCCTGCGTTAACGGGGAAAATGAGGATGGCAGATAACGTGAAGAGAATGAAGCGCTCTGTGAAAACGATGCAAAACCAAAAGAACAGTGTGTTTAACTCGTGTGTGTTCATCTGTCATCCGTCGGAGTTCATCACCAATATTTCCTGCTGTTTCATCAGCTCACATCCAGCAATCTGGAACAGATATCGCAGATCTTCCCCCCGAAGAGCCTCATTTCATGAACATGGGCGAGAACGGTGCAAAAGCTTGTTTACTCGTTCTGTCACGGCTCGACATATTGAAACAACATTTCTTTAAATTGGACATTAATTTATCGACTAGACGTTGCATTTTGGAGAGTTTGTGGAGCTTTTTATAAAATGGTGAGGATCAGTTATCAATTCTGTGATAACAGAATTTTACCGTTAAATTGTTTGGCGTAGGGATGTCGGTGCACTAGTGGTTATTTTGCACCTACTAAGCCAAAGTCTGTAGTGCTTGCAGGTTCAAATCCCACCTGTGGTCCCTCACTCCCCTCTTGCCTGGATCAACACTGCTGAGTTGGTGCCTCCTTAGGAGCCATGTCGGGGCCCTTAGATTCTCAGGTGGGGCCCCTCCACTATGGAGCGACCTGCCTGAGGAGACGAGGCTCGCACAATCAGGAGCCCTTTTAAGGATTACATTCATATTGATCCTGAAGCACAGCACAGCGGGGGCTACACACAGACACGCAGTCAGGCTCTGCTGAAACCGTCTCTGTAACACGGAGCAGAGGTGGCATCACTTCGTCCCCACATTACGCCTCTGTGACATCACAGGGCCGGGATGCAAACATTCAGGCTCTTTGGTTAAAGATCAAATCTTCCTGTGATTGCTCAGTTTTTGTGTGTGAATGTTCTTGTGTGTCTCTGCAGGTTTAACATCAAAGTGAACCTGCAGCTCGTCACCAGTTTTATGCTGACCGGCATCTCTGTTGGAGCCAAGTACGCCCAGAACGGGCAGCTCTTTGCACGCTTCAAACTCACGGAAACCCTTTCTGAGGTAACGGGCTCGTCGCTGCGGCGCTGCTTTCTGACCTTCACCTTCACGCTGCGCTTGTTGCCCACACGTAGAGCCGCTCTCTCCTCAAGTCACCCTTTTTTCCTCTTCTGCCAGGACACGCTGGCAGGGCGGCTGGTGATGACCAAGGTCAACTCCGTTTTGGTGCTGCCGTTGGGCCGCGAGGGTTTCTGCAGCCAGCCGCCTCCCGGGGTCAAAGAGCGGGTTTACGAGGCCGTGATCGAGGAGAAGACCAAGGACTACATCTTCCTGAGGATCTGCAAGGAATGCTGCGAGGAGCTGGGCCTGATACCCGACAGAGAAATACAGGTAGAGACCACGCGACGTTACAAACCAGATCTTCTCTCAGACGGGTGGAATTGTCTTTGTTAATAAAACACAATATCAAACAGTCAAAACAAAACGGCTGGACTGCAGGAGCAACTTCTCCGTGTCGTGCTGCAGAAGCCTTTCTTGCTCGCCAGATGGCCGGTTCCTCAAGAGTGTGACATCACATGAGCACATATGATACAGGAGTAGTTTACCTTGAGTTGGCAGATTGGCATCATGTCAGTGTGGAGGTTTTTAAATAAATGCAGTCTCGTTGCGTACCCGAGACCTTCCAAGTCCATGTAGAATTCTTGCAAACTCTGATGCACGAGAACGAGCTGGACGTGAAGGAGAAACGATCCAACGAGTGTTCTGGACTCAAAGTAGCTGCCATGTTCGAGTCCTTTTCATTTTACCTTCCCCCTCGTCTTGCACACTAAGCGTGCGTCATGATCTCGTAAAGCCACGTACGTAGCTGGAGCGGTGTGAACATAGACTGAAGTTCAGGATGTTTGGTCCTTGATTAAAAAACTTTGAGGGTTTAATTATTACCCTCGGAACAAAAGATGACAAACGGGCGTCCCCATCCGTCTTTTAGACCAGCAGCTTCTCTGATCTGCTCTTCATTGAGCGACTTCACCTTCAGCTGCTCCGTTTGATGCGTTTGTGTTTTTTTTCTTCTTTTCCCTTCAGACTGAGTGTCTGCAGATAAATCTCTCTCTCTCTCTTCCTCACTTTCCGTCATACTGAGTTGAAAGTTGTCTTCACACCTCCTTTATGTTTCTCTGTCTCACATTTCCACACTGCTGCCCTGGAGTCAGACTATATTTTACAGAACAGCCGTGTGTCACAGGACGAGGCCTCCAGCAGGGGAAACACAAGCTGAACAAGTGCACAAAGAAACGGTTGAACCGATAAATAAAAATGAAAATGGCCCCCGGCTTAACGAGAAACACGGGAGAAGTCGACAGATGTTCAGCTGTGGAAGAAAAACATGCAAACTTATGCAACTGTCTCTGAAAGGTCACAAAACACACTTTACCTTCCGCCCGGCTGCGTCTGAAGACGAGGACAGACTTTAAATAACCCGACTTGTTTGCACAGTCTGTGTTTGTTTTTTTTTAAAGCGTGTGTGTTTGGAGTTGTCGTTGACCAATCACATCCCGGATACATCGATTTGAGTGCATTTGATCCAAAGAGACGGAGCTCCTCCTGTCGGCTTCGTTTCTGTGTCATTCAGAGTCGCTCCTTCTGCAGGATTTCTCGGCGTGCGCGTCGACGTCTAAAGGAAGAAAATGGAGGCCGGCGTGCCCGCTGTGCATCGGGTAACATCGGGTAATACAGGGTGCGCTGTTCAGCCGACCAGCTGACCTCCGTTTGGTGGTAGTGGAGTGGTCTCTGAACCTCTCCCACACACGAGCGGCTGTTTCGATTGGTCGGTGTTTTCTCTCGTTGGTCCGAAGGTGGGAACGCTAAAAGAATCGATTCATTACGTCGTACTTTTTTGCTACGTTTCTGTTGATCCTGCTTTTTCCATCCCTGCCGTTCCCGGACTATGTGAATGTTTTAACCACAATGCATTGCTGTGACAGTACTGTCGGCCTGTCGTTGTGTTCTTAAGAGTGGGAAGCTTGTATTGACTCTCTCTGTTCTACCTTTGTGTCAGGTGGAGCTCCAGTTCCAGCTGAACAGACTGCCGCTCTGTGAGATGCACTACGCTCTGGACCGGCTCAAAGAAAACAACATCCTTTTCCCAGACATCGGCCTCGTCCCCACAATCCCATGGAGCCCCAACAGGTGTGTATTCAAACATGTACACAATCTCACAACCCGCTGTATTTGGTGTTTATGAGAATGCTGCATTTGTCCAAATATAAAACGGGGACATTGTCCTGAAGTGGGATCATATGACATGTCAGGGTCTAGACTTTAAGGACCCCCCCCCCCAAACATCTTGAAATTCCAGGTAAACTGTGCCAATCAGCTGATAGTCAACATTTAACATCATTGTGAGTAAAGATGTTAAACACAGCGTGCGCTCATGTTGATGCAAAGAAGGAAACTACAGAAACTCTCCTGCCACCATATCAGCCTGACGAGACGAGACGAGGGGGGGGAGCGCATCAATTTGAGTTGACCGTCGGTCCGCCACCTTGCTGACTTGGCAGCCATTCACAAACTGGCAGCTTCTCCCAGCTTTGTATTATCTCTGTGAAGCTGGACAGGTGAGGTGGAGGGAGGCGCTAATCTTTACTGACGAGAGCCAAACATAATCCTCCCCAGGGTTTTTTCTTTTCTTTTCTTCCCAAAGCTGCGTCTTTAGCGAGGCTCAGGGTGACGATGATGATTGGTGGACACTTTTGTTTTAATTGCAGTTTGAATAAGTGAGAGTGTTTCATTAAACGCGGGTCAAAGAGTGACTTCTGCTGAAGTTAAGGCGCCGAGTTTCTGTCGCAGCGGGTCGATCTCGTCTACAGTGAAGTCGGGTGGTTCGTCTCAGCCTTGATGGCATTTGTGAAGAAAGTTAGTTAGCATTAAAGAGTTGACTTCCCATCTCATCTTCCACCCCTGTTAAACACACACACACACACTCTGTAACACTGAGAGTTCTCTCAGCACCCTCGACGATCGTTGGAGCTCAATCAGTTGGTGTTGGTGGATTCCCAGCCTGTGAGGAGGAATTTCCTTGTAATGAGGACGGTGATGCCAGGAGAGAAATAGAGCACACAAACACGACATGCACGATAACACACACTTTCATGAGTGTGTATTTGAACTCACATCGGTGCCTCCATTCCTTTACAAAGCCGCCCCTGTCTCAGTCTTTATAATAAGTTTTGTCTGTTGCACGTTAAAGGTCACATATTTACCTCTTCAACCAGGTTAATCAGTGTCCTCGCTCCTCTTCATCATGTGTGTGAAGTGTGTTGTTGTAAATCCACTCTGATCCTGTATTTGATCATGTCTATAAACCCCTCTATTTCAGCCCTGCTCACAACAGGCTGTTTCTGTGTCTGTAGCTTTAAATATGTAAATGAGCTGTGTCTGACCACGCCCCCTCTCTGGAAGGGCTCGGGTGTACTCGCTGCTTTCTGGCTCCATGTCCTATTGTTTATGGTGAGAAAGCAGACTCAGAGGGCAGAACAAACACCTAGCTGTGGGAGTGTCACCCACCTGGGGGAGGGGCTACTGCCCTTTGTGATGTCATGAAGGGAAAATCTCCAAACGGCCTGTTTGAGCACACATTTTCTGAAAAGTGGAGCAGGCAGGAGACGGAGAGGATGGATGTTTCTCATGATTGGGGGGTTTGGAGACAGATGATGACGTGGATTTTCTTTTAGGTTTTTGAATCTCTTCTTTTCCTAAAGGTGGGAAATCTCAGACGGCAGACCAACCTCACCTCTGTCTTGATGGCGCCTCTTTCCTGTCTAAATGTGCAAGAATTTATCATTCTCGTATTAACTCTGTTCCCCTGAGTGTATTTAGTAAAATCCATAATAATGTCCTCACCTTTCATCCACCCTCAGGCAATGGGACGAGCAGCTGGATCCCCGTCTGAATGCCAAGCAGAAGGAGGCCATCCTGGCCATCACCACACCCCTCACCATCCCCCTGCCCCCCATCCTCATCATCGGACCGTACGGCACCGGGAAGACCTTCACCCTGGCACAGGCTGTCAAGCACATCCTCCGCCAGGACCACAGCAGGTCTGCCCAAGTTCTTTTACTCAAGATCTGCTGCATGCTTTAAACCTCTGCGCTCAGTCCCTCGTCTCCAGAAAGAGCGCTTCATCGTGTCCCCCGTCTGAAAAGCCTAAAACACCACAACACTGATTGGTCAAGAATTATGAAATAGCCCGAAGCACGACGAAGCCAATTCAGCATCTCCAACATTGATCCTAGTTTGAGCAGGTTTCTGCTGTAGGCTCTGGACCCTGTGGTGGTCATGCACGCAGGAGGGATGAGGAGGCTGAGGGAGGAAGATGATCTGAGGGTCCGATTGGGTGTGTGTGTGTGTTAATGCCATACACAGACGACAGAGGTGATGCAGTAAATCTATCGGACATGTTTGTCTTTTAATTTAAACGGTTGATGAAATATTACACACTCATCTTTACGATTCTGCACAACTCACAGCTTTATGATTTAAACTTTTCATCATTTATGACGGTGTAATTGAGTGTTGGTGATGGAGTGTGTTTTAAAGGAGAGTGATCGGTGTGTGTGTGTGTGTGTGAGAAGCTGCGGGGCAGGAGGGGAGGTCAGTGAAAGGGCGAGAATGAGGTGTCGGGGGGGGGGGGGGGGATGCTGGGATGTGCGGTGGTCTCAGTTTTAGCTCGGGGGCCCGGTGGCAGCTTCGGGTTTGACATTTAAAGTTTTGCAAAACAGGAAGCTGCAGAGTGTCAATCTGTGCTTGCGCCGCGTGGACGTGCGCGTGGCATCACCAGAGGGGCGCCGGTTATTTGGATAAATAGGTTTCATTTGTGGTCGCCGAACGCGGCCTAGTTTGATTATGGACACATTTCCTGGGCTGGAATGGACCGTTATCTTCTCATTTCAGCAAACTTCAAAGCGCTGTGTGCACAGAAAATCAAAACATTTCCAGATTATCTTTCCACAGTGTTTGTCATCGTTATTCAGCTCCCTCGCTGCGCGCACAAACCACAGAAAATTCAGCAGAGATGTAGCGAAAGCACACAAATGTTTTTTTTCTGTCCTTTATGAAAAATGAATGCCGTACCCTGGACACCGGCTCCTGCACAGATGTCGACGTTTTTGTGTTTTAATAAGGGAGAGTGGACCGTGCCCATGTTGTGTAAAAGACGTGCTTTGAAAAATGTATAGTGATACAATATTCATCTCTCATCTCATTCTGAATCCATTTAACACACTTTCTATTGGATGAATTATACATGTGCTAAAAGCCAAGACAAGAGGAAGTAACCCTGCTCCACTGCTGCTCCTCGCACATCACCCGGTCCAATCAGGACCAAGAGGTCCTCAGTGTCTTAGTCCAGAGCATGCTAACCCACACCAGACTGACCGGGACAAGACCAGGACATTTAGGGGACAAGACCGAGACAAGACCAGGACATTTAGGGGACAAGACCGAGACAAGACCAGGACATTTAGGGGCCAAGACCAGGACATTTAGGGGCCGAGAGCGAGACAAGACCAGGACATTTAGGGGCCGAGAGCGAGACAAGACCAGGACATTTAGGGGCCAAGACCAGGACATTTAGGGGCCGAGAGCGAGACAAGACCAGGATATTTAGGGACCGAGAGCGAGACAAGACCAGGACATTTAGGGGCTGAGAGCGAGACTAGACCAGGACATTTAGGGACCGAGAGCGAGACAAGAGCAGGACATTTAGGGGCCAAGACTAGGACATTTAGGGGCAGAGAGCGAGACGAGACCAGGACATTTAGGGGCAGAGACCGAGACAAGACCAGGACATTTAGGGGCCGAGATAAGACCAGGACATTTAGGGGTCTAGACCGAGACCAAAACTATCAATAAAAGTCCTTGTATTGTGGGGGGGTCTTGCCGCTCACTCACTCCGTAACACCGGGATGAAAATGTAAATCATGAATGAATTAAAGTTCTTCATCTGTCTCACACTGTTCCTCCTCGTGTCTCTCCAGGGTCCTCATCTGCACCCACTCCAACAGTGCAGCTGACCTTTACATCAAGGACTACCTTCATCCTTACGTAGAAGCAGGCAATCCGCACGCCAGACCTCTCAGGTATGGACGCACACCTGAGGAAAACCAGACGGCTCATGATTGTCTTCATACCAGATGTCTCACATTAAGTGTATGGAAACTTTAAAGAAGGATAAGGGTTATTCATGCACCTTCCAAATCCAGAGTTACGATGAAGGTGGAGCCACGGGCAGACAATATGTGGAGCCAAATGTTGCACCAGAGTTTTAATGGTTTAAAAGAGGACGTGGACTTCGCTAATCTGAGCTCCTGTTGCAGGGAACCCAAAAGTTTCGGGACCCGATCAGCTCCCGTTTTTATAAACCTGAGTAATGTCTTTTAGATGTTTGAAAATATTCACACATCATCCCGGCTTGCTTGAGCCGCAGTTTGACTTTTCACAGAAGGACTTAAAAAAGCCCAATAAGATCCGGTTTCACGTTAGCGTCGGGCTCGTTCTCTGATTCTGAAGGGAAAGAATCCTGCTTGGTCAAAGGCTGTTAATACACAATATGAGCTCCAGTCCGGGTGAAGTGAATCTTTGTATTCAGGGTCTGTAGCCTCAGCTGGGACCCTCTGAGCATCTGTGTGACACTCGTCGCTCGTCTCCACATCATCTGGATTACTGATTGGAAAAGCCTGCAGCAAGATGAATACATCCATACCCCCGAGAGTGTGACCACAACAACCGTGCAGCGTTTAAAAAGTCCACCCAGAGGCAACACACACTCACAGATACACGCACAGAGTCAGTGACTTCTAATCACTCTCAGTAGCCCCAGAGGTCACACAGCGTGTTCATGTGGGGTCTGCTCACACGAGTGGGCCGGTTCAGTGTGAACCCCATCGGAGCTCCCCCTGTCTCCTCCGGGAGGAGCTGACTCAGTCGAGAATAAAGAGCATGTCTGAGTAACAGGGAGCGTTCTCCGGATACTTTGAACAACTCTAACAAGAACTAAGACAACATAAATACCTGTTTTTACACCACGGCAACAAACAATACAAGTCCGAGGCACCCAACATGATCAGAGTTCTTGTCTGTAATTATAAAAAAATCCATTCAAACTTCTGCACACTTTTGACATTTTTCTTTTTTGAGCAATGAAGGCAGTGCATGACCCTCTTTGTTTAAACATAACAGAAGTAGATCTGAAGTATTTTTTGGACGGGGGGGCGGCTGGAAGGATGAAACGTTCAGGGACCTCGTGGATCGAGTGGATTTATCAGTTCATGTGACTCAAAGCTAGAAGCCACCGTCCAGTGCATCTTCGGTGTAAAGATCCAAGCATGAGGCTGCGGTTCCTCCCCCTCTGAGGTCTCTTGTGTCCTCCTTCTCTGCAGGGTATACTTCAGGAACCGCTGGGTCAAGACGGTTCACCCACTGGTCCAGCAGTACTGTCTCATCTCCAGCCCACACATGACCTTCCAGATGCCCACGAGGGAGGACATCCTCAGGCACCGCGTGGTGGTGGTCACCCTCAGCACCTCCCAATACCTCTGCCAGCTGGACTTGGACCCTGGTGAGTCATGTGAAAGCTCATCTGTGCATCGTGGTGAGGTTTAAAACCTGATGATAAACAAAGAGAGGTTCGGGCATGGCCTGATTTTCAGGTATTGATTGGTTCGACAGTGTCCTGCAGATTAGTCTGCAAAAAAAATAGTTGAAGAAGCTGAGATGTGATTACTACCGAGGTTCACAGAACAACTAATGTGTGCACATTTAAAGCTGTGATGAAGCGCCGTTCAGACAGGTCACTGGATTTACAGAAACAGACGGACAGTGTGCAGGTGACATTTTTTAAATCCTTTTTTTTTTTTTGGGTGCTTTTTCATCTTTAACAAACACCACAAATGTATAAATAATGTACACATTTCAAAGCTGATAAAAAAACAAACAAACAAAAAATTAATAACGACCAAACAAAAGCGGACAACATAAAAAAAAAAAGGAAGCATTCACATGTATTTTGGCAATAGTACCGTGCTTATCATAGATTATCTCTCAAAATCATAAATCCTTTATTTTCACATGGACTCTCTTTTCCTACAGCAGTCATTGAAACACAACACAAGTAAGATGGTAACATGTGTTCCTAAACCGCAGCATGGTGGTTATCACTGTTGCCTCATATCAAGGCAGTCCCTGGTTCGTATCCAGCTCACAGATGGAGACTATCCCTGTCAGAGGAGGGGCGGGAGGGGGGGGGACAAGCAGAAGTAGCAGACAAATCAACACAGTCCACTATGCAGCGCTGTAATGAGAACATTTTTCGGAGTGAAAAGTGTGTTTGCGTTCACACGCACAGCTCCTCTGAGAGGTTCATCGTCTCAATGTGCCAGATAAAGTCAAATGAAGAATGTAAGTGAGGTAGTGTTTGTGTCTGGGCTGATGTTCAACACCTGGATAGAAACATGCATATACGTTATATGGTTATCTCATTACTCTCTGCAGACACGGGTTTGTGTGTTCAGGGTCATCCCCGGGGGGCTCTGATATCTGGAGCAGGATGGGACTCATTTAAGTGATGAAAAAGACAGAAAACAATCCAGTTTGTCATTGCGGGCTAATAGCCGGCTCTAATGTGTCAGCAGAGGGGTCTTTGTGTGTTGCTTGGGAACACCATCTGCCTGTTTCTAATGTAGCATACATCATTAGCCCTGCTCCCCACGTTTCATCTCCCGGCTCTCCTGGTGTTCCACGGTGTGATGGAAATCGGCAGCAAATGAGGCAACTGGGAGCCAGCGAGTCGTCTAAGTAGCAGTAACAAATCTCCCACCACCCCCCCCTAAAAAAAAAAAAAAAGGTTCAGCTCTTACGTGTTGGTTTTTCCTCCTTCCTTCTTTATGACCTAGATCTGCGAGTGCGGAGTGAACACGCGGTCTGCTGTGAAGAGTTTTGAATTCCTTCTGCAGGAGTAAGACCACAAAAGTTCTGCGCTTGAACGCGGTTAGCACCCAGCGGTTTCTATCTGTTCGCTGTTAAAATCCACTCAGCTAATAACAAACTCTGACAGGTTTAATCTCCTGCTGTGAGGAGGATACCAACCTTGGATACGTCAGGTATTTATTCACTGTTACAAGGAAAAGGAAAAACGCAGAAAACCCCTAAAAAGTCCCCGAGTGTGTTTCATGATCTCCCAGATAGATAAGATGCTGGTTCCTTGATGAAAAGATAAGTGCCCAATGAAGACACCCCGTCCTGTAGTCACGCCCCTTTATCCTACTGATAAGGGACAAAATCCATCCGATGGTTTCCAATGGCAACCAAAACAGCATTTAGTCTCCGTGTAGACCGATGAGCCGGGACATCACCGGGGTGTTCGGTTGGTTTCCATTTCCTTTTACCTGATTTAGTCCCACGCCACCTCGGGAAGGTTGGACGGTTAACTCTGGCGTCCCAGAGCCCCTCCCCCTTCATTCAAACTGTGTAACCGCTCATCACGACAAACACGCAGAGCTTCTGTCTCGTACCTTCTTTACACCCCAGAACAGCATCGTCGGGCAACACTGACATTACCGCACGGCCTCAACAAGCAGAATACGACTGTGTGAAAGAACGGCGAAGAGCATGACGGAGAAAATGTAAAAAGTCATCTTAGAAAGAGGGGGGCGGGGGGCGAGCACTCACCCCCCTGCTGGTCTTGGCTTTCACTCTACCTCCCCCGACAGGGTTTTCTCCCACTACTGGCCTTTCTCAAAGCACAGATCTACTAACCCCAGAGATCACTACGTGCAGCGGCGTTTTCAGGATGAACACGTTACAGACTCTCGTAATGACCTGACTTCTCAAAAACCTGAAGAAAAAAAAAAAAGTGTCATGAAGTGAAGCAAATTTTGGAGTCTTAGCCTTTCACGGTGGAAGGCAGCTGTGATGTGTGAGCGTTAAAGTTTAACGCTCACACATCAGTGTGTGAGGTGACGGAGTGGTCATTTATTATTAAGCACTCATCTTTCTCCCAAATCACTTTCATCTGGTTATCATCCCAGCCTCCGTCTTTCTTTGCTCACTGTTGTTTCACAGAGGACTGATGATGTCTAATTTGCTCGTCTTGTTTTTTTTTTAAAGATGGCTTCCCCCGCGGCGGGCGGCTCCAGCATGTCTCAGGTGTACATTAAGCCTCATGTTTTCATATCGTCTCTCCGTCTTCTCGGTCGTCCATCTCTGCCTCCCTCCCTCCATATCTCCACCTCCCTGCCCGGGGGGGGGAAACATTCCCGTCCATAATGACCCATGTGCATCATTTGTGAGCGTCTGCGGCCGTTACATATTCATGACGATCGACGTGAAGGAGCAAGAAGGCAGGATGCAGCGGCGCTCCTGGTCAACAAAAGGGCCTGGCCTCAGTAATGAACAATGTGACATAAAGGGTAGCACATCGACGTGCTGCTTCAGTGAGCGAGTTATTTTCAATGAAAAAGCAGCGAAGGAAAGAACATAGCAGGCTTTAATAGTGATGCTTGAAAAGAGTCTGAACACAGTAAATCAGCGTGCAGCCGTGTTCATTCAGCCTACACATAAACTGTTCATAGATTACTCAAGTGCATGCTCATGTGGTGATCTTATGCACATTACACCCATCTGTGGAATAAGTGATCCTTTGTGACTTAACAAGTCAGACTTTTGGAAGAGAGAAATCAGACAACGGAGGAGAAAACGGTGAGAAGAAACGAGCGACTGGACAGAATGTGAAGGGTTAAAAAAGCCCACCTGATGGAACATCTCACAGTTAATAAGGTTAGCTGTCAACAGGTTAGAAACATGGGTATAAAAAGAGCCTCTCTGACAGGCTGAGAGTGCAGGAGGTCTGTGCTGGATTTCATCGTCCACGGTTTATCATGTCGTTTAAAGATTCACAGAATCTGAAGAAATCTCTGTTTGAGGGACAAGGCCGAAAAAAACAAACAAACCCCAAAGTCAGACGGGCCAACATTTCTAGCAGACAGGATTCTGTAGTTGACGTCACTGTTTCTGATCACACACTATTCGAAAACATCTGTTCATCGCTGAACATCTGCTGAGAGGAACCAGATCCACAAACACAGTCAGGCACCCTGTCCGGCTTCATTTAACGAGGACTGAGCTGAAGTGTCTGACGAGAGAGACCCCCCCCCCCCCCCCCCCTTTTCTATGCACGGAATAAGTCGACCAAAAGTCAGCTACCGAGAATCAAAATGTCGTCTTGTTTGGCCTCAGGTCCAGAAGCTCACGAAGTTTTGTTAGAATAAAATCTGGGATTTAATTGTTTTATAAATCATTACATTCTGTTTTTTTGCATTTCACTCACTTCCCCAACTCTATGAAATGAGGTTTGATATTTAAGTAGGTAAATAAAATAAAAAAGACAGGCTCACCCTCAGGGAGGTGTAGAGGGGTTAAATCCTCACCCAAACGTTATGTGATTTCAGGACAGCACACCAACATCTTGAAGGTCTAGTTTTATTAATGCTGCAGGCGAACGGTTCAGTCTGAACATGTCTGATTTCTCTCCACCTGTCCTCGTTGGCTTGATGAGTTTTTCACTTCTGAGCTCGAATACATAAACCCAATTATACACATTCTGTACAAAAACATGGTTTTGAGGGTTTGCCTTGTTATCAGCACTGCAAGCAAATTCCTCAATGAGCTGCTCACAGCGCTCGGAGAGAACATTGGTGTGAGGATTTCTAGTTTGGGGGGGGGGATCAGTGTGTTCAAAGGTAGATACTGAAGAGCGAATGTGTCAAATCAAACCACTCCGCCTCTTTTAGTTTTATTTGCCAGCCCACGTTTCCGTCGTCTGTTTACTTCCTGACAGCCCCGGCGTTTGTTCAGTTGTTTTTCTAACTGTCACGTTTCATGACTGCGAATACTTTCGTGTGGAAATGGCGTCGGGGCTTCAGAGGCTGTTTGCTGGTTGTGATTCAGCCTCCCTTCTCCCCCGCTCCGTCCTCCATGGCTCTCATTTGCCATGCCGTTTCATCCCCTCGTACTGCCGAGCTCTGTTTGAGCTTTTTAAATCAGGGTAAGACTACTGCTCAATACAGTGTCCATGAAACCTTCCCTGTGAGGCGCAGCCCTGCTTACTTGCACGGCTGGACGGCACATTAGTGACAGTGAGTGTCCAGATGCTACCTGTAAACAATTTGTTGACGTGTCAGTGTAACAGTGATGACGCACAGCGGTCCAGACTTCAGTAAGAATCACCTTGTTCAGCGAGTTTCATAGGATTCATTTATTTATTTACAGAGAGTAATTAAATCTGAGAGCAGAGCTTGATTAAAACATGACATTGATCCCCTGTTTGATGTTCTTTCTGTCCTTTAAACTGCTGGAACAGGAACTCCCCGATCATGGACCAACATTTCACACTGCAGAGAGTCTGCTCTGTGTCTGTATTTTTTCAGATTCTCTCATTTTTTTTTAAATTTTTTAGTGTTGGTCATTGTGCGAGCAACCTAATCAGGACGTAAAAGCCAACATGTGGAAGTACGTTTTGAGGCGGAGCTTTAAAAACGAAGCTAAACAAAAGCCAGTCAGAAGCTAGAACTGGCCTGATGCGACTCTTACTTGAGCCTGACTGCAGCGTTTTGAACCAATTTCAGTCGTGACTTGAGATGACTGGCTGATCTCGGTGTTCAGGGAAAAGAGATAAAAGTGTGGAGTACTAATTCTAAGTCATAAAAAGAGGATAGGTTTTAGTTTTGAGAGGGTACGTAGCTGAAAGCAACTTTTTTTTTTTTTTTGCTATTATAACAGTGTGAAGGCGTTATCAAATATCACTGATGAGGCAGGAGAGATAACCTAAGCTGCTTGAGGTCTGTTTTATGACTTTTGAGGGGCACTGTTGAACCACATCACTTTCACTTTCTTTCGTTTGTAAGACAGTTTTAGCCATCCAGCACTTGATGTCTTACAGTCACTTTGAAAGACGGTAGATTAAGTTGAGTATCATCTGCGTAACAGTGGCAAGAAATGCTGCTTTTCCAAGTGTGAGCATTTAAATGGGTAAAAGAATGAGGCCTAGGATGGAGCCTTGAGGGACCCCGCAGGATAGATTAGCTTTGTTTACATGTAGTTTAGTTCATTTTTTTCCTTCTCTATTTGTTTTTTTCAGGGTTGTTCTCTCATATCCTGTTGGACGAAGCGGCCCAGGCCATGGAGTGTGAAACCATCATGCCTTTCGCTCTAGCTAGCAAGACCACCCGCGTAGTGTTGGCTGGAGACCACATGCAGGTGAGTCCGGAGAACCATCAAGGACAGAAATGAGTCTTGTAATTATTTTGACTTTGATGTAGCTGCATGTGTCTTGTTGAAGAAAAAAAAACTTTTCAACAAATTGGTCGGGTATTTAAACGTCTTTAAAGTTTACAAAAGCGTTTAAACTTTGGTTTAATTTTGAGCTTGGGTTGTCACAACAGCAGACTTGAAACTTTGGCGTGATTTGAGAAATAACCAAAGGATATCGACACCGTTTTTCCTACCAAGGAGAAATAAATAAAAGTCCTTGGCACCCAATATGTGGTGATTTCTTTTTTCTTAATGACCCAAAGTTTTAAGTGAACTCCTGCACCCTGGCAGCTTCCCGTACAGAAGAGTTGAATATGTGTTATCTCTCTATGTTTCATTCTTTTTGACTAAAATATGACGAAAGATCTGCAGTTATTTAAAGCATCGTTGCTTTTAAACAAGTTCAATCATTTAAATAACAGATTGTTTTATTTTTCTAACACATGGTATTTAACAGCTTGAGTTTGTTTATTTTTAGACATTTTGACAACTATTCTTTTTCTGATCCACTCAAACTTTTAGAGGACCGTCATATTGAGTGAGGCTTCCTTTCTCCATCCATTTCTTCTTTGAAAGAAATGGATGGAGTCAGAAATACTGCGGCCTTTTATCACAGCCGGTGTCTGGGGAAAATGTCCGGGTGGGCTTAGTTATGCATCAGGCATGAGGGAGCAAAAACTTACTTGACTGAGGGAATGAAGGGCTGAACTCTTGGCTTTAAAGTGAGTGGGCGTCGGTCTCTTTCATCACTCTTCTCTTCTATAGTCTTCGCTATTTTCATTTTTTATTTCAAAACTTCCTTTTCAGGTTTTACGTCTCTTTTGATCGGGGCTGTCAAACGAGTTAATTTATAATTCATTCATTATGGAAAATAAAAGCTTTAAAGGTCACATAAAAAGTCTGTTTCTAACACTAATGTGTCCCCAGTCTGTCTACAAACCCCCCTAATGATGAGAAAAGCCCATTCTCTACGTCTTACTTTTCAGTAAATGTGTGCTCAAACAGGCCGTTTGGAGATTTTCCCTTCATGACATCACAAAGGGCAGTAGCCCCTCCCCCAGGTGGGTGACACTCCCACAGCTAGGTGTTTGTTCTGCCCTCTGAGTCTGCCTTCTCACCCTAAACAATAGGACATGGAGCCAGAAAGCAGCGAGTACACCCGAGCCCTTCCAGAGAGGGGGCGTGGTCAGACACAGCTCATTTACATATTTAAAGCTACAGACACAGAAACAGCCTGTTCTGAGCAGGGCTGAAATAGAGGGGTTTATAGACATGATCACATACAGGATCTTCACCGACATGTTTTGTAAACCTCTTGAGACTTATTGAAATGTGTTGATGAGGATGATGATATGTGACCTTTAAAACATCGCATGTATGCATAGAAGTTGTACATGGACTTGTTTTCCATTTGAGTCTTCATTGTTTCCTTCTTCAAACATAAAAACAAAAAACCAGACAGGAGCCATGGACAGCCTCACTCCTGGACACCACTTGAGCCACAGATAACACAAATATAATCCTTCAACCAGTCAGGCTTTCTAAGCCAACACAAGGAGTGCAATCCTTCGTCCCTCCTCTCCTGGTTTGAGACGGTGTAAAGGATTACCGAGAGGGAGGAAGTGGCTGGAGTCCATCGTTCACTGCTTGCTTTAATGACTTCCTTTCTTTTTTCCTTTTGAGTGAGGATAAGAAGGTGTCCACCTGTGCGTCAGATTCTCTCTTTTATTAGTCTCTGTGAGCGAGGCTGTCGGTCCTCTCACTCTCTCTATCCTTCGACATCGACCATCTAACAGGCAACGGTCAATGAAGTCCCTTTTATTGATTGTTTGCTTTGGTATTGACTGTGTGTGACCTAATCAAAGGTAGCTGACCTATCCCACTGACACGCTTACATTAACATCCAAGCTGAAGATAAATCACTTTCTTATGAGGTCGTGGTTATTGGGAGATTCTCTGATCACACAGCGGGAGATCCAGGCCGGATCTGGAAACTGTTCAGATCTGGATTCATGGCAGTGTGGGGTCAGAAACAAACTAAAACCCAAGACTTAATTCATGTCACGGTTTTAATAACACTTTTAAATACAGCAATTTAAAGATAGAAAATATATTCATATTGATGTGAAACACCAATAGATGCATAGATGTACTTTATTGATTCCAAGCTGGGATATTGTGGAAAGCCTCTGGTTTGTCTGCTTTCTGTTGGACCGGCTGGTCGAATGTTTGAATGTTGAATGGTGACAAAATGAAATCATGAAAACCAGAACAAAGGCCGTAATTTTTGATCACTGGGATATGTTGAGTTAAATTTGACACATAATTGACTGTAAACTGTTTGCATCCTACAGTTTGGCCCCCTGGCAGTGAGAATTAAATAAAGCGGCCCCTGCTGTGACCAAGGTTGCCCAACCCTGATCGAGACATTGTGCAGCATTTTTGATCTTTTCTCATCATTGGCCGCCCGATGATGTTTCAAAACAGATGTTCATATTGAGTGAATTGAATCACATCTAAGTTTGATGACTGTTTGACTTTGTGTCCTATTAGATGTCAAAGTTGAATTTTATAGAGAGTACAATGATCATCATCACCATCTTTCTCCTAATGTGTACATCCCCCCCCCCCTCTCTCTGTTTGCAGCTGAGTCCGTTTGTGTACAGCGAGTTTGCTCGGGAGCGAAACCTGCACGTGTCCCTGCTGGACCGGCTCTATGAGCACTACCCTCCGGAGTACCCGTGTCGCATCCTGCTGTGTGAGAACTACCGCTCCCATGAAGCTATCATCAAGTAGGTGTGAGCCCTCAGCACTGCCTTGTGTCAGAAGCGTGGGGTGGAGAGTCTTTCCAGAGATGGAAGAAAAGATGACGTGCGAGATAAAGAGAGTGGGCGGACTGGGGAGGGAGGGGAGGGGGGGCGGGTGGAAAGGGACTTGACTTGACCAGAGTGTAAAGTGGAGCCCGTCAAGGCGGCGCTTCAGCTGACTGTAGCACCGTGATGACGAGCTGTGTGGGTTTAGGTGTTTCAACTTCACATCCTGGAGAAAGAACGGAAACTAAACTTTGAATAATCACAAAAGGTTTAAACGGATGATAAAACATGTTTCCTCTGACTTCATACCTGCCGTGTTAACGGTACTTGCACTCAATGCTGCTCACTTATAATGTCCACATACTGTCATTGTTTGGTGCACGGCTGTGTTAAATACTTGTCTCTGATTGGCCAGTTCTACCTAACAATGGTCTGCTGTCCCTCGATCGATCACTGTTACGACGAAAACGAGGGCAAGTCGGACATTTTGAAAAGAGCGCCGATGACGTCAGCAGCGCCTGACTGAGAGGTTGAAAGATTTTCAACATGAGCGGTCGTACAAAAAAAAAAGAGGCGGAGCCCTGAAAAAAGAAGACGCTGGGCGGCGTGCTGTAACCATATCAATCTGTGGAGAGAAGTCCGGAGAAACACCTTATGGGAGGGGGAGGGGCTAAAAGATGTAAAAACTGAAATGTACGAAAGTGAAGGTGGCACTTGAAGTAATCACGTAGCAGAACGTGCTGCTTGAACGGTCGGGGAAAAGTAATGACAGCTCGTCAAGAGGTTGGCTATGGACGCAGCGAGATTCTCCAGGACTGCATGCAGGCAGGCTGGAGTTACTATGGTTACGGGGACAATGAGTTACTATGGTTACAGGGAAGCGCTGTGTCTGTCACTACAGTGTAACACAACCGGAATAAATCAAACTCAATGAAACTTCTGCACGAAACAGAAGAAGAAAAATATCTGGGATGAATCTGTTTATTTACTTTCTTGTCAAAAACCACAGGTGTGTTCTCTTTCTCTTACACCCTGTTTATTGTCTTTTTTCCCTTTCAGCTACACATCAGAGTTGTTTTATGATGGGAAGTTGATGGCGAGTGGGAAGCAGCCCTCCCATAAGGACTTCTACCCGCTGACCTTCTTCACAGCCAGAGGGGAGGACGTGCAGGAGAAGAACAGCACCGCCTACTACAACAACGCAGAGGTATGCATCCTCTCCGACACCGTCACCCCGACCTCACCGCCATTATACAAGGTCACTGTGGCTGCTTTAAAAAATGTTAGATCGTCACAAGTCGCTTTAGTGAAAGATCCTAAATGTGACCGAGCACTCTGCGACTTTTTGATCGCCCTTAAGCAGCGACACACCGACAACCCCTCTCCACTCACACGCACACAGAGCAGCGTTGAAATGCAGCGCACTATAATCAAGCAGCACCTTCACTTCCCGAGTGTGATCACGAGGAGAATGAATATTTAAAGGCGCTCGGCCGCGTTCAGTCACATCATTATACATTTCTGCACTCACTGTTAATTATCATAATCAAGGATGAAAAGCAGGAGCCGAATTAGCAGATTAACCGAGAGCTGCTGTTGACGAGCGTGATGCATGACTCAAGGACGGCCCCTGCCTCTGATTGGTTCACTTTGACGTGGTCATCGTCCGTGTTTGACCTCTGACCCTTTGCTGACATGTTCCAGTCAATTAAGATCGAGACGCTTCTCGATTTAGCTCCCGAGCTTTCAGCGACGCCAGAGAAATTACCACCTGTCCGTTCAGTGTCAGACCGTTAGCAGCATTATGTTGAAAACACGGCGAGGACAAAACGCGTGCGTTTGTTCCACGTGAACGCCACAGACGGCGCCAAGAAGAGGAAAGCTTCATAAAAGTTTAAAGCCTCCAACACAGCGTTTACACGAGCACGATTGTCTGTTTCTTGTCGGTTGTCGTTTTGCTTCATTCATATCATAAAGCGTCTTTTTAACAGATTTAACAGACTGGTTATTTTCCAGGCCTCCGATTGGGCCTTGCTGTTGTTTCGCCTCATGTTGCTCCGCCCTCTCTCGCAGGTGTTTGAGATCGTGGAGCGGGTGGAGGAGTTGAGGAAGAAGTGGCCGGTGTCCTGGGGCAAGCTGGACGACGGCAGCATCGGAGTGGTGTCGCCGTACGCTGACCAGGTTTTCCGCATTCGTGCCGAACTTCGAAAGAAGAGGATGCACGAGGTCAGCGTGGAGCGAGTGCTCAACGTCCAAGGTGAGAAACGTGCACGGATGGAAAGAGTGCACGAGTATATCAGTTACTTTTTATTCTTGCACATAAAATAAAACAAGCGCTGCATTTACGTACTAGAATATGAATTTGTTTAGAGGCGGGTGCATCGATTTATTAAAGCCTCTTTTTTCATCAGAATAATTCATCGGATGGGAAACGAAGAAAGCAGCTGCATTCAAAACAGATTAATTTAAAATCCCCGAGTGTCTCATTAATGTTGCTCCGTGAAGCTTTTCTCACACGTTTGTGTGTGTAAGGTGACGTTAGTGTCTTCAGTGATGTTGTTGCTTTAGATAAGAGCGATGTCACGTCTTCAGCGATCTGAGGGAGCGTTTCTCCTCGGCTCCACTGTCACACAGCTCCCACTCGTGTTGCATCCAGCTGCTTTCCACAGGTCATTAACTTCCTCGTTAATAACTGAAGACGTGTGTGTACGCGCGCGCGCGCACACACACACACGCACACGCACACACATATATATAAGGAAACATGTCTGTTTATCTGTTCTAACTTACCTTTAAGGAATGCACAGATTGGGGTTAATGTTGCACCGTCTCAATATTCAATGTTTTTAAATTTTTTAGTACATCATAATTACATGGATGCTAACATTAGCAGCAGATAGCAGCCCGCTCACTGCTCCGTGTGAACGTGAGAGCAGAGGGCTTGGAGGTGTGGCCAGTCAGCAGTTTGTTTTGGTTTCATGCTGCTGCTAAAGGGTCAAATATACTCCATCAAAAAGTCACATTTTTCCTTTAAGAAATTACAAGAATTAGTCTCCTCAGTTTCCAAACCTATAATGTAAAGAAAAAATTATCAACCGAGTGGTAAACAGGATCCTGTCTCAGGCATTGATGTGTTATGTCTGTGTTGATGTGTTATGTCTGTGTGTTGAGCTTTTAAGCTGTGTAAAGCACTTTGTCTAAAAGCGCTCTATAAATAAAATTATTATTATTATTATTATTATCATTCCTGCCCAAACTAATAAAACTTCTCAGATTCAAAATTTGACATGTTGTGTCTTTGTGCTTTTTTCAATCAATTATTGATTTTTTTGTTTTTTTAAATTTATTGATTTATTTATAAATGACTGTTACACAAAACGTTTGTGGAAAGAAGGTTGTAATATAAATCTCGAGCATCAACATGAAGATGAGACACCTGACACAACAATCCCAAAACACTTTCAAAGAGGACACTAAAAGCAGACCGTCTTCTCTTCATGTCTTTGCTTCGCAGATTCCTTGTTTCCTTCATCCTTGACGCCTTTTTTTTTTTTCTCTCTCTCTCTTTTTCTTGCAGGTAAACAATTCCGTGTGTTGTTCTTGAGCACGGTTCGGACGCGGCACACCTGCAAGCACAAACAGACGGCCATCAAACGCAAAGAGCAGCTGGTGGAGGACTCGACAGAAGACCTGGACTACGGGTTCCTCTCCAACTACAAGCTGCTCAACACCGCCATTACCAGAGCCCAGTCCCTGGTTGCAGTTGTGGGAGACCCCATAGCACTGTGCTCCGTCGGGCGCTGCAGGTAAATGCGGCTACTTGAGACTTAAAAACTGTCACTGAACGAACTCCATCAGCTCGTGAAAGCCTTCTCAGACACTCACCTGGAATCACAGTTTCTGTAACGAGAAGCCGCATTTCTGACAGAGCGAGCAAACTGTTGTCGGTCTCTGCTGGTTTCCTGTTGTGGTTCAAGCGTCCAACACGTATCACTATGATATGATGCAACGCCATCAAGTCCTCCTTCATATCTGAAAAGCAAGGACAAGTTTTATAATCGTGTTGTTAGTTTGGGTCCGATGAAGATCTTTAACCTGATAAAAACACTAAATGTGCAGCGACTCTGTTCTTGGCGTCCTCTCCTCATTTTTCTTCTCCTCAGTTTACCGTCTTCACAAATGCTTTTTCCGTATTATTTTTATATGAGACTTTTACTTTTTATTATGCCCCCAGGGAGCAATTTTTCACCCTGCACAGGAGCAAAACACCAACCCGATGCATGACGCATTCAGTCCTGATCTCGATGTGATAAAGAAGTAAAAACTCTGTTTCCTCCTTTTTTTTCTTTTCTTTTTTTTTTCTCTCCTTTGCAGGAAATTCTGGGAGCACTTTGTGTCCATTTGCCATGAAAACTCGAGTCTCCATGGCATCACCTTCGAGCAGATCAAAGCTCAGCTGGAGGCTCTGGAGCTGAAGAAGACCTACGTCCTGAACCCTCTGGCCCCGGAGTTCATCCCCCGCGCCCTCAGGCCCATGCAGGGACACCACTCTTCTTCACAGGCCCTTCATCCACACCATCATCCTCATCCTCATCCTCAACACCCACAGCCCGCCTCCAACAAGCAGGGTCCGCAGCAGCAGCAGCAGCAGCAGCAGCAACAGCAGCAGCAGCAGCAGCAGCAGCAGCAGCAGTCCCCCCCTAAGGTAACGTGTTTCTGTGAGTCTGAGTGTAGATCTCAGTAAATCTGTTGTTTTGATATTTACGATGCTAACATAAAAGCCTTACAGATGTTAGCAGAACATTTAACTAATATAATTAGCCGTGATCTTAGCACCAAAATTTCCGCTCGCTTGATAGAGCCCTTCTTTAAGTTCAGACAGCATCTGCAGGTAAACGATGTTCAGTTGTTTTGCCGAGTGTTGCTAACGTTAGCCGTGCTAGCAGTCGATCCTCCCTGCAGGTTAATGTCCACATACCTGTTGTGGTTACGCGATGCTCCGGTCGAGCCTGTCACAGGCGGCGTACCAATGGATCTCGATGTCTTTACATCGAAATGCTCCGCGCGTCGAGATGGTTTTCATTCAGTAATGATCCGATGCACTTTGTCGTCACCGTTGGTAAATTCGTCTTGGACTCAAAGTGCTGCCGTGAATCCGGGTCGCAAACAGGACAGCGCCGCCGGATCCAAAGAACGAAAGACACATCCTGAAATATAAAGTGATTAGCTTCTTCTGATGCCTATGAGAGAGGGTGACGACTTTAAATCTTCTCATCGAGCATACTGCTGTTTAGTTTCATCACTTTACGACTTTGGTTGTTAATTAAAGCTCCAGGGGGAAAAAACAGAACGTGAGAACGTGAGGATTGTTGGGAGGACGCTTTGTTTGATTGTTTAGCTCGGACTGTGTTTGTGCGTCTGTCCTCCCTCCCCGTCAGAGATAAAGGTTAACGAAATCAGCACAGCTGCCAACCTGCTGCCATCCCCCACTGGGCCTAATGAGCCGCAGCTCCGCTGCATCACACGCACACACACACACACACACACACACACACACCTGGCTCTCTCTCATACTCTGTTGCTCTGATGCGTTATATTACATTTTAATATACCGTCTCCTTCAACACATGGAACATGTTACTTGTTTAAAGGTCAGATCCTTGAAGGTGTCTCAGTGCACCCTCTGACATCGAGCCTAATGTCGTTCACTGACAGATAATCAAACCCATCGGTCACTGCTGGTTTATTTGTATATTTGTGTCCCGGTGTGTGACGCTCACGTCGGCGGATTCAACATGTTGAAACGGCGTCGGTGACAGGAATGACTCTGATTGGAGGTTCTGGTAAACGAATCAGCGACGGAAGCGACTTCAACTTAACTTTGTTTTTATCTGTTTAAAGTACCTGTGTTATTTAGAGGGGTGTCTATGTATAGAGGTCATAGTCCTTAGGGGGGCGGTCCGGGTTCGACTCCGGCCTGACGCCCCCCTTCCCGCATGTCGTTCCTTTCTCTCCCTCTCCCCGATTCCTGACTCTATCCACTTTCTCTCTCACATAAAGGCAGAAAAAGGTCTCCTCATATAATAACAAGGGTTTATATGGCCGCCGTCTTCTTCCCGTTTCCTCTTTTTTGCATGATGATTACAGACTAGCGCCACCTGCTGACATGGAGACTTGTTTCCTTTCAAGCGTGCGCTGAATGTTACCGATGGTTCGCTGTCGGCTCGAGTCTTTGCGGTGTGTTGACATCGTCAGTCGGCCCTCGTCGCCGTCTGCTTGCTGTGTCAGCCTTAACACAGATGGTGTTTAGTTGAAGACTGAGACTCTCAGTAAAATATGTCTCTCATTAAAAATCTGAAGCTTCAGCACAATTTTCTTTTTAATGAAAATGGCAAAACAGGATTTACAAATTTAACAATTTCGTCTTGAAATATGTTTTGATAAATGCTTCCAGGGCCGAATGCTCGATGTCCTCTCCTCTGTCTCGCCTCTGAGTGTTCACGACTGTCTAATGGTTTGATTATTATTTTTTAACAGGGGAAACATGCAAACCACACGGAGCACTTTCCACCTGAAGGATATGGTGAGTGGATGGAGCGGTCCATGCTGATTTATATTCTGATTTTTTATTTTTTTTATTGCGGCCTGTTGTTGATTGTGAGAGCTTGTTGTTGTTTGTCTGCATTCAAAACTTTTTCTGCAGCTCAGACTTTATCGTCTGTGTCTCCTTCTGCACAGACGAGCGTGTGCAAAAGTTAAAAACATACGCATGCATGTATCATTGTATAGTTTTCTAGTCTGGTTATTTCACAGTGCATCAGAAGAGGAGTTTGCTTTGTCTCTCTGTACATGAAAGAAGCACACAGCTTGGTGCGAGCCGCCCAGATGGATACATGAAGTCCTGAGGCTGTTGAAGCCATCCGAGCGACGCAGCTTTGAAAAGCAGAGCGAGCAGTTGTTAATACGCTGCGTCGTAGGCGAAGACGCTCAGATGGCTTTCAACCTCTTTAAACTGCAGATAGTCAGACAGAATCAATGAAGTCTGTGCGACTCCATTCTGCACTCAACGGCAACATTAAAACATGTCAGCTGTTTGTATCGTCTCTCTTACAGAGGTAGCTGACTGTATCACATGAAGTGAAACCAAACAGCAGCCTCAGGGCTTTAAAAATGAAGCCAAAAACAAACTGCAGTTCCTCGAGTGGCCACTGGAGGTGTGCTGCAGAAGAAAAGAGCATTCACAGCCGTGTTAAAATCAGCCGCACACTCTCCATCACTGCTCGTGATGCTGTTGAGCCTGAGAGTTACGCATGATGAGGTTTATGGTTAAGCTCCGCCTTGGCTCCGCCTCTTTACCTGCTCTAAGGTCGATTTGAAAGTTAGCTTGAGACAGATTTTCTAACAAAGCGACTTCCAAACCACTGAGTGACGCCCTGAAGCCTGGGTCTGTGGTCTAACCCCTCCTCTCTCTGCAGTTCAACCCAACCCGGCCATGCTGATGGGAAACCCGATCAGGGCGTTCACACCACCTTTGGGTGGCACGCCAGCCGCCATGGGCAAGTCACCCAGTCCTGTTCAGAGGATAGATCCTCACACAGGCGCCAGTATCCTCTACGTCCCCGCCGTGTACGGTGGAAACATGGTCATGTCCATGCCCCTGCCGGTAAGTCTTACACACACACACACACACACACGCACTGTACCTTTTGTGCGTTATTGATCAATAATCTCATTATGTGTTTTTTTTTTTTTTAAGTTGCCCTGGCCAGGTTACCAGAATCGCTTTGCAGTGGACCCTCGCATCATGAGCCATCCTGCAGCCATGGCGTACAACTTCAATCTGTTGCAGGCCCAAAACCGAGGCTCCCCCATCCCTTACAGCGGGATGGCGCACCCCTCCCCCCTGGGAGTGGGCCAGCCCAGCCCGGACAAGGAGCTGCAGGCGGACCCCATCAGAAACGGTGAGCCGGGATTTTCATCACCCTCAGTTACTGTACTTTAAAGCCACAAGAAGAGACCATCTGTTGTATGGAGGAAACATTTAGTAATGACCTTATTTGACCTCTTAGGTAAATTAGAAGGATGTCCCAAATCAGAGCAGAGTCGTCTTCAGACACCAGAGAGGAAAACTGCAGACATGAAGGAAAAACAGGCAAGTGGTTGTTTATTTATTTCATTATTAACCGAGGTAAACAAAGCAGCTCAACCTTTTACTGAATGATGTTTGTGTTTCGTCATTCTAGGGGGATTTAGACACTGGGCAGGGTCGGAGTCTAGACTCAGAAGGCATGGTAGGATTTCCAAATGCACTTCTCCATCGAAAAGACCCCACAGCTGCCCAAAGACCCCTCAACTACCACCTGGCTCCTCCGAACCCAGCTTTCCCTCCACACCCTGCCAGCGGACGGGCCTTCCCCCCACAGTACCCCCTCTCCAGGCTTCCTTATCGGGTCAGCCAGCCTCAGCACCCGGGGATGACCCAGCAGAGCCAGCAGCAGCCGCCGCAGCTCAGCCCCGCCTACAGCGGGGGCAGCCACAGTGCTTCATTCTTCAGTGGCCCCGTGCCCCCTCACAGGGCCGTGCAGTCCCCCACCTTGGATGGGCCTGAGGCTGGAGGGGTGGAGGAGATGAGCAGCTCCATTAGGACTCCGATGGGCCAACCGGGGGGGCATCACCCGGGCATGTCGCAGCATAACAGGGGCAACAGCTTTGGAGAGGACGGGCAGGACGGAAACATGGGAGAAGGTTTGGGTGAGTGCAGCATCATGTTTGTATTCGTTATCTGTTTGTTGTTGTATGTGTAACCGTTGCATGTACGAGCACGCCAAAGTCACAGACAGGAAGTGGTGAACGTGACAACAGAGTTCGATGCTGTGATGCTTTTTAGTGCTGGGCTGTAGTTCGACTTAGTCACAGTTTCAGCAGAGCGGACGAACAGAACACATGCTGAAGCTCTTTCCTCACATGCACAGAGATCACAGCACACGCGTGCATACGGTCTATGTTTGCATTTCTAATATGGCGACTTCCAAAGCTGGTAAAACGAAGCAAACACACACACACCGTACACACCTGTTAATGCATTAATGTGATGCATTTTGAGTTTACTCCTTCCTTACTGTGGGCGACCTGAGCAGGAGCATAGCGAGACTGCCTTCTGATACACGTGTTGTTTTTTACCCGAGGCTGCACCGCGAGCGTCAGGGCAACGGTTTGAAATGTGCTGGATATTTCTGAGCAGGCTGAGTGAGAGCTTCTTTTTTTTACGCTGTGGTTAGCTCAGCAGCCTGTTTGATCTTAGCAGGAGAATTACTGTCACTCACTCACTGACTCGATGACCCTCAGCTCCTCTCGTCCTGACTAATCCTCTCCATATCCTCCTGTCTTTACTCTCCGCTGCAATGCAACAGCAGCCTTTTAATGTTTAAAGTTCTGTGGGTGGGGGGGGGGGACGATAAACACTAAGATAACAGATTTAAAACATCCAAAGCCTCAACTACAGATTCAAACACCACCAGCGACTCTTAAGACTAATCTTGTGGTTTAACCTTTCAGACCTGCAGGGTCCCCTGGCTCTCGAGGCCCTGAGCCAGCAGCAGCAGCAGCAGGCGGCCAGGCTGGGCCAGTGGGGGGAGGCAGCCGGTCCTTTTCTGCAGGGCAGCGTTGCCTTTCCTCTGCCTCAACAGCTCGCCCACCTCGCTCCCGGCATGGCTCGCTTCCCCCCTCAGCTGCTCCGAGCAGCTAGTTGGGGCCTAAGTGCCAACATGGAGGACGAGGGCGTCCCCTCTGCCTCGACCGGGCCACCGTTCACCAGGTACGACTCGGCTTTTATTTTTAATTTCTGATTGTTCTCGAAGGTGGTACAAATACGTTTTTTTAAACACTTTTCAAATTTGAAATACATGTTTAAAACCCATTTAGAAAAAATAATAATAATTATAATTCTGTTTGTTTTCCAGGTACCCGGGCCTCCTGAGAGAGATGCCCCCACAGGAGCAGCCTGAACCCAGAGAAGCAGCTGAGATGCAGCCCCCACCTCAATCCCGTCTCCTTCAGTACCGCCAGTCCCAGTCCCGCGCATCAAGTGACCCTTCATCCTCTTTAGCCGCCACCTCCAATCACGCAGGCCCCTTCCCTCCGGGACAGTACCCCCATGACAGTGGCCGCGATCTCCTCAACGACAACCTTCTTAACAACCCTGCCCTGCAGCAGCAGCAGCAGCACCCGGGAAACCCCATGTATTCTACTGGTAGCTACCCACATCAGCCACCGGCCCACTCTGGCAGCCCCCCTCCCTCCCAGGTCAAATACCTTCTGCAAGAAGCTCAGTGGTCCCATGGCGGAGCTGCATCAGCGAGCCCACCGCAGCAGAACCACCTACTGGGGAACCAAGGCCACGGTCTTCCCTATGGTCTGCCCATCATGGCTCACCCAAGCAGGCAGGAGCAAGTCCACCTGATGCAGCTTCACCATCAGCACCAGCAGCAACAGCAACAACAACAGCAACAACAACAACAACAACAACAACAACACCAACAGCAGCAGCAGCAGCAGCAACAGAGTCAAGGTCCAGACCAGGAGTCCTATCACCCGCTGTCCCCCAGAACATCAGCAGCCGCAGCCCTTCACAATGTAGATGAGGTGAGAGTCATTCATTTAGCGGTAACATTTCGAGCACGAGCTGTTTGCACGTATTCTAGCATTCAGATTGTCCACCCGACATACTGACTTCATGTCATCTTGTCCGTCTGTACAGTATGAACCCAGAGGTCCAGGCCGGCCCCTCTATCAGCGCCGCATCTCCTCGAGCTACCCGGACGACTCGTCTCCAGCCAACGCCCACAACGCCCTCTCCCAGCAGTCCCAGCCCTGTCCGTCAGACCCCCAGGACCACCCGCATCCGCACATACAGCATCATCAGCACCCGCACGCACCCTACGGTTACTCCTCACATGACCTCTGGCCCAGTAACGGCGGGGGTCCCGGTCCGTTCCAGAACATCCCGTGTAATGGAGCCAGCACGCTCGGTCAGCATCGAGACCTTATGGGTGAGTACTCGGCTCTGTCCTTTAACCTCTTTGGGGTTACCGTTCTATTGCTCTAACATTTCTTCTCCCTGCAGCGTCTAAGGCTCTCCGTCAAAGTGAGGAGCAGGTGAAGGCCGAGGCCACGGCAGCACAGCAGCCTCACCCACACGCCCTCAACTCCCTGCAGCACCTCGGACAGTTCCCTCCTCTCATGCCCAATAACAAGCATCAGCATCAGCAGCAGCAGCAGCAGCAGCAACAACAACCGCCACCACCGCCGCCGCCGCTGGCTCCCACGGAGGCAGGCCAGGGGCCTCCAAATCTGAGCAAACCACCCACCATGTCCTACGCCAGTGCCCTCCGTGCTCCACCCAAACCCCGAGCTGTTCGTCCTGATCAGGCCAAAAAGAACAGCGACCCTCTCTCCCTCCTCCAAGAGCTGAGTATAGGAAGTTCAAACGGTAGCAATGGGTACTACTCCTACTTTAAATGAGTCTTCTCCGAGATAATTAAGTGATAAAATACAAAAAGAAAAAAAAAAAAAGAAAAACATTTTCTAAAACACCCAAAAAAAAATAGTGCAAAGTGCATTTACAAATTGTTTCTATCAGTAGGTTTGTTTTCTGCATTTTGTTTCATTTTAACTTTTTATCCGTAACGGTCATCTTTTCTCCTGTTTCACATATCTGTGAAGAAAATAAGTATATATAATGAATGCATTACTGGTATATATACATACTCATTATGTATATATGAATATATACTTATATTATCGACACTTGTATATGTACGTAATGCGAAAAAAATGCAAAAAAAAGTTTTAAAAAAACAAATTTAAAAAAAAAAGAGGCACGAGTTAGTTGACCACTTAGCTCCCTGCATATTCTCTCTCCTTCTCCAAGTTGCTTTCGTTGGTTGCCTAAATAAGTACGTTGAAGTTTTTAATTCTTATCATTTTGTACCCTTCAGTTTTGAGTGGGCGTTCGCGTCTTGATTTTCATGCTACTGTAGTCGTGCTGTCGGACGAAAAAAAAAAAAAAAAAAAAAAAAGCTAAGTGGTCAACTGACGGCGAAACTTCATGGAACAGTGTATAGAAGTAGATACAAATTTTCCTCTAATCTGTACATAAAAAGAAAATAAAAAGACTGAATTGTATGCCACAGACATGTCCTTAAATTCCTGTATCATGCTAGCATTTGAATAATGAATTATTTCCTGTTTTTATTTTTTGCTTCTTAACCTTTAATCCTTCGACGTCCTGACCCGGGAGTCATCTTTGGTGATTTAATAGTAAATGTGATTATTTACTGAGAATAACATTACAGATATTGATTGCATATTTTTAATTTTTCTTCTTTTTTTTTTTTTTTTTTGCATCGGCAACAAAAGATCAAGTGTTAAAACGTCAGAACAGCTACAACCATGTCATTCCTCGTTTGTGTGAAAGATTGAACGTCAGGCGTCGCTCTCTGTGATCCGAGTCTCCTGATCCGCTTCCCTCTCGTTCTGTGTCGTTATTGTATTTCTTTTGATTGTGTGCAGCAGACTGCTGCAGCAGGTATGACATGTGGTTTCCTCGGTCACTAATGATGGTGAGCTTTTCTTGTAAAGGTTGCGCTGCTCTGAGGGTTTGTGAAAGTGAAGAGAGAGAGAGAGGTGAGGTGGCAGTGAGTTGTCCTGTTCGGTAAGTTGAATCTGAAGGTTTTCATAAACGAGCTTAAACTTTCCCCAAGAAATATTTGATACTATTCGATGCCACGTGTTTTAGAACAATAGCTTAAAAATAAACAAAAAAAATCACAGATCTTTTGTCACATTTAACTCAAAGAGAGAGCACTGTTAATTGGTTGCCTAAGACTGACATTTTTGATTGCCGTGGTATTGAAACAGGAAATGGTTTGCTAGTATTGATCAAAGTTTGTTGGTGTCGTGACCAACCCACATTATACACTTTTTCTTTAAAGGTCACATATTCTCCTCCTCCTCTTCAGGTTAGATAAGTGTCCTCGCTCCTCTTCATCATGTGTGTGAAGTGTGTTGTTGTAAATCCACTCTGATCCTGTATTTGATCATGTCTATAAACCCCTCTATTTCAGCCCTGCTCAGAACAGGCTGTTTCGGTGTCTGTAGCTTTAAATATGTAAATGAGCTGTGTCTGACCATGCCCCCTCTCTGGAAGGGCTCGGGTGTACTTGCTGCTTTCTGGCTCCATGTCCTATTGTTTACGGTGAGAAGGCAGACTCAGAGGGCAGAACAAACACCTAGCTGTGGGAGTGTCACCCACCTGGGGGAGGGGCTACTGCCCTTTGTGATGTCATGGAGGGAAAATCTCCAAACGGCCTGTTTGAGCACACATTTTCTGAAAAGTGGAGCAGGCAGAAGACGGAGAGGATGGACTTTTCTCATGATTGGGGGGTTTGGAGACAGACTAGAGACACATGAACATGATGACGTGGATTTAGCAGAATATGTGACCTTCAATCTAAAATCTTGTTCCGTGTTTAAAAGTCTAATCTTTGACATAGTGCGGGCGATCTTTAATCCCTGAGTAATATGAACTTTATAATAAGCTAAATGCACAAGCTAATATGAGCTCAGTGTGCTACCTTGCGCTGTCACGACACCAGAATTTACACTTTGATATCGATACCTGTTCTGAAGTCACAACAACAAAAAAACAGACGTCTTAATGTCTTGTTTCAAATCAGCCAAAACTGCATGCAAACATCTGTGGCCTCCTCTGCTCTCTCACCGTCTGTAAGTCATTATGAGAAGCCAGAAGGTCTTCAGAAACGTCAACATTTGACGACCTCTCGGCAGATTTTAACTCGAGATGTGTAGGTTTAAAAAAAAAAAAAAAAAAAAAAAAAACTTCAATACTTTTTGATACTTGTCGTTGTGTTAAATAATGAACACCAGCGCTTTAAAACACGTGGCATCAAAAAGTATCAGTGTGGAACATTTTGGCGACCTTAGTGCCACCAAAAAACGCTAACGCTAAAGCTAACGGCTTCAAGGGTTTCCTGATTTCAGGAAATGAGCTGAACCAAGCTCTTTGTTGTTGTTTTTAATTGAGCACAATGAGAGTGAACCGGCGATGTTGGTCAGACAGTTCAAATAACTCCGGTCTGATCTGACATTTTCATATTAAACTTGTGGGTTGATCTCATTCATTAATAGAAAGAGGCTCTGAAACATTGACCACTGCTAACGCCATTAAAGTCGGATCTTGTCAGTTTGCTGGTTAAAAAAATAAAAAGCTCCTCACTTTCTGACGAAGCAGCGCTGCTCATCCCGCGCACATTATACGCCGTCGATTCATCGTTAAAGTCACAGACTGTATAAAGAATGGACCACGCTCCCGTGAACGCCGACGTTTACAGAGTAGAGACCGTGCAGCTGTTTTGACCCTCACATGGGTCAGAAACTCACGATTAGACTTCACATGGACGGTTTTTCTTCGGATGGTTTTTCCGTAACGTGTTCTCTCGTCATTTCTCCTCTGCTCTGTTGACCTGTTGCTCACAGCGCCGCAGGAGCCGCATTTGTTCTCATGGCACTTTAGTATAAATAAACGTATTTAAAAAAAAATGTAAAATGAGTTGCTCGGGTGTTTAAGACTCGACGGTTAGCCCGAAAAGTTAAAATGTTTAAACATCGTGAGCCTGATTCTCGACATTGTATTTAGCAGCCAGTCAGCGCTGGATATTTTGGCTTCACGTGAGGCGAGGAGGTTTCAGCGTCCATTTTATATACAGTCTGTTTGGATCGAGAGAAGTTTGTGACGCGGCGGTGAGTCGGTGCTGAATCTGATATCCGCAGAAAGCTTCACTTAACGTTTAGAAAAAGTCGGCGCAGATCTTCGTGAGAACAGTCGTTTAATTTTCAGACGTTTCGAATTCAAAGTTCAGCTTTTCGTCGGCGCAGCAGGAGAACGACACAAACCTGTAAATACGCATTTTCTAGATATTTACCAACTTTGTGAGCGCCTCGATTTTGTAGAAGCTCCGAGAAGAGGTCTGCCCTTTTTAATTATGCAAATTCACAGAAAAAAAAAAAAAAGCCGATTCTCGACGTGGACGACGACAGACTCGTGGGCAGGAACGTTTTGTATTGTTTGTTTTTTTTTTAAAGCCATGTTTCTGATTTGACAAAGAGGAGGATTTCTGTTGCAGCTGTTTCACGACTTCACTGTACCATTCTTTGATTTGATTGGTCGTTGCCGGATGGTTTGTCGCGCTCTGTTTTCTCGCCACTTCACAGCTGTGCAACCATCAACACAGAGTTTGTTTTCTCTCTTTTTTTTTTATTTTTATGTGAAGACTGTTTTTTTGTTTTTTTTCTTTAGTTTTTTCTTTTCGTGCATGTTGAGATGACCTGGCTGGTTTTTATCCTCGTTTTTATCAGTTTGTATGAATTTGTGGATTTAAAAACAAAACACAAAAAAAAGGAGAAAAAAAAAAAAAAAAACTTTTGTTCAACCTGCAGAGTCAAATTTTGGTATATAATTTGATGTGTACAATAACTTGTGACATTATCAACAGACCTATTATAATACTTTACTAACATGTCAATCAAATATGTAACAGTCATGTACGTGTTCTTTTTTCTGTTCTGCAGTTTGTTAGCACGGCTGACGCTCAGGTTGCTCCCTGCTGTGTGGCCCGTCTTTTAAAGCTTCATAAACGCCGTCGTCTGATTGGCGGACCTTTTAATTTTTTTTTTTTTTTTTTACAGTTGTCGTTGGCTAATCTCTGAAGTTGTGCAATACTAAATTTCACCGCTTCTTCAGCTACACTTTTATTTATTTTTGAAGCAGAGGAGATTGAGCCAAAGACATTTTTAAAGGGATTTTTATTTTTATTTTTATTTTTTTCTCCAGAGCTGTTTGACTTGATCTCATCTCTGGAAGCGGAGTCTTTACTCTTTCTAATGAAGTCGATTTTAATTCATTTTCCGCCAGCGGATATCATCCTGTGAATCTTTTTCTTTACAGCCGCCTGTGTCGTCTCTACAGAGGCCACAGCGAACCCAGCGTGTGTGTGTGCGTGTGCGTGTGTGTGTGTGTGTGTGTGTGTGTGTGTGTGTCGGGCACACGTACAGGGAGCAACCTTTTGCCCAGCCGGTAGAGAGCACTGTGTTCAGCCTTCTATAAACGCCACATCTCTGCACCGTTCTCTGTTCGCTCTCCTCTGTTCCCCCCCCTCCCCCGCTGCTGTGAATCAATGGCACACCTGTTCTCCCAGTTCTCCCACCCCCATTGGTTCCTCCCTCGTGGGTACAAAAATAATGAATAGATCTGTTTTACTCTTCTTCATTTCAATTGGTGGTGGTTATAATAAAGGATTTAGACTGTGTTTCAAAGGTTTATTTTCTTTTTTTATTTGTTTCTCTATTAAAGTGTTTTTATTGAAACCGCTCGACTTCTCGCTTTTTGTCATCCTCTGAGTTCAACCGCATTCGATCGAGGAGCCTCCGAGCCTGAACAGAAAACATGAGCTGGGTCACTTCCTACAAGAATTTCAGTTTGAGCTTCATTCAATATCGGCTTAGTTTGAATAGGTGTGAAATAGTCTTTAGGTCCTTACAGAAATTATTAAAAGGAACAGAGAAAATCTGTCGTCTGTAGCAGTTTGTAAGTCTGTAAAAAAAATGTGACCAATGTCTGTCACGAGGGACCAATTTGATGAACCAATCACACGCCTCCCTGCTCGTTCTCTAACTCGAAGCGTCACTGATGACGAGGTTTAGTGAGTTTACTTAACGCTGAATGAGACGACGCAGTTTCCACACAATGAAGAGATGAGCTGAGGTCCGCTTCTGGAGCAACGGCACTGTGCGTGTAAGTGAGGGGGCGTGGCTTCAGAGCAAGCACAGAGGGGGGGAGGGGGTGTAGATGGAGCACTGAGGGAATGCTACTTTCAAAATCAGGCTAGTTTATAGGCATTACCTACCTTTCCTTTAAAGCATCCCCAATGAGCAAACTAATCAAGACCTCTAAAAGGATGAGACGTTCGATACTTTATTGATCCTGAGGGAATGTGAGGATTTATTAAAGATGGAACAGCAGTGCACAAAGACGGGAAGTCGATAGTTGAACGTGAGAAATGCTTTTAGAAAATGTTTGGATTTGATGCCGTCATGCTTCAAACTAAACGAGGAGAGACGAAAGTAGATTTAATTTGATTACAAAGACGGAGCACATATCAAACACAATCTAACCCTGTTTGTTTGTTTGTTTAACTTTCTTAAACTTCACTCGTTTCCTCGTCAAACAAAAAGTTAGCTTAAAAGAAGGTAACGCTCCCTGAACGAGCTCCGAGCTCAGTTTGTTAAACAGCAGCAGGTGAACACTTTCAAACTGTTAGAGATCTGAGATACACAGTCGGGTTTAAGTTAACCATCAATGACTGAAAGCTGTTTCTTTGTTTTTACCTGCTGTGCACGACTCCCCGACTCTTTGTTGAACATTAACCAGCTGCTTTATGTTTGTTCTTCTCCGCTCGGTTGAATTACACGTAGCATTGATATTCTCATATCATCGTGTAGGCCCCCCCCCCCCCCAGCCCGGTCGGGAGCAGTCCTCCTCAAATTATCTGGATATTCTCAGGAGTGTGTATGTGACTTCCTGTGCGTCTTCAGGCAGCCTCTAGTGGGCCCTCGGGGAACTGCAGGGTTTTGCACTCGCTTAGTCAAACCCTGCCAGGAGAGTCTCGCACTGACAACGTGAAGATTTACGGTGCAGCTTGTCCTGAATAAAACCGTCGAGCTGATGAGTGCCTGTAAATCGGACAAAACGCCGGCGTCCTTTACGACACATGATGTGTTTGGTGTTGTTGACACATGAAGGACAGCGGAGAGATTTTCATGCATCAGTTTGGGTTTGTGAAGTGAAAGTAAAAGGCCTTGTTCTTGCACCTGCTAGAACTGAACCTCTTCCAGCAAGACCAGTGCTGCAGACTGTGTGGGTGTTTAGCATTCAGCTTGCCACACACACACACACACACACACACACACTCTGTGCTGCCGCTTCGCTTCGAACCTTTCACTTATTCATGACGTTCTCACTGAACTGAGACAGCTTGAGTCTTAAAAATGTACAATTAGACGCTTGAACACATGTTGCTTTTCTCACTCATTTTAATTCTCTTGATTCCTTGAAAAACAAAAATCAACAGACAAACATTATATATGTACAACATATCATACATAAACATTAGAAGAAGAAATAAACTCCCTTACAGCGATTGTCGGGCCATGACTGCATGATTCTTCATACTCAAAATGTAAATTAACGTGAAGCGTATTGAGGTATGGAGAACTACGATGTGCATAATTCTTAACATTAAAGGGCGCCAAACCACACGAGACAAATCGAAGGAGCGTGATTGTTCATTCAGAATACGGCGAGTAAAGGCGGAGTCTGGCCTCGTTTCCACCTGGTTATTAACACGCATCGTTCATTAAGATCTGATCACTCTGACGACTCTGAAAGAAGGGCTGAGACTCGTGTGTGTGTGTGTGTGTGTGCTCGCTCATGTCACGTGTCCTGGGACCAGGGTAGGGCCGACTCGTCTCTGTCGCCATGGCGATGTTTGCATGCATGAGGTGACAGCTGCTGTCTGATTGAATATTTATCTTCTTTACGCTTTAAAATTCTTGTAGCATACCAAGCATGTAAAAAAACGTGCTCTACGATTAAAAGTGGGCGGCGTTTGAAAAATACACGACGTCTACGGGAGCCTCTAGCGGACATAAAGGTTATTCTTTTTTTAATGTAGGTGGATCCCGTGCGGAGTTGAGGAGAGCGAGGAGAGACGGTGACAACGTTCCTGTTACCATCGAGCGTGCGAGCGCTGCCAACATATTCACACGTGACCTCAACACGTTCGCGATCTGTAACGCTAATATTCATCATGATTGATCACAGCCTTTACTCTGATTAATCATGATTACGTTCTCTCTTTAGTTCTATCATTTTTTATAAAGGACACAAAGAAGATATAAAGAAGCTCCGATCTATTTTTTGTTTTTAAAAAAGGCCTCTTAAGTCGCGTTGGGAAACGCACGTCAATGCGAGATGTGCTTCTCCGAGCTGTCGATTTGTGATCAGGTAACCCAGGATGAAGTTTAAAGTCCCCATGAAATGGTAATCGATCTATCTGCTAATGTTCATTTATCTGTCAAAATAAAATCCACTTAAAATGACTCATCCTGCACTCAGGGGCATTTACGAATTTTGGACCAATTTAAAAGCTTTGTTTAAGTTTTATACCATGTTTGTTCCAATCCAATCAAATTGACCCTTACTTTATGTCCCGCCTTCCATCTTGTGGTTTGTTCTGCTTCAGGAGGAAATACATTAAGACACAGTAACATATTCTTGAAGATCCTTTTCATGGGGACTTTAATACCAGCTGTAAACACGGCCTCCGATAAAAGGCCCATGTTCAAGCTGCTCTAAATTTGAAGGTCGGTATGTTTCCCATCATGGCAATCACTCCACTTGATCCGGCTCGGCGTCCATGCACGTCTCCCACGGGTTCCTGGGCATCTGCGGCATGGAGAGGATCAGCAGGGCGAAGCCGGTGAGGAAGAGGAGCACGAAGCCGGCGCAGGCACAAGCGAAGGACCAGGCGTAGTAGTACTCAATCCAGATCGTGTCCTCGCTCTCGATCATGCGTTTGACTGACTGACGCATCACCTCCAGGGAGATGAAGGCGCAGAGACCTGGGAGGGAGAAACACGAGCCAACTGCAGAATCCATACTGGCAATGTTGCAAGCAACTCAAAATGATCATCGTCAACTGGACTCACCGGCAAATGCGAAAAACATGCCGGCAGGTTTGAGGAGGTAGTCTCGTCCTTTGCCTTTACCGGTGCATGAGCCCATCAGACACAGAGAGCCCAGGATCATGAAAGCCAGACTGAAGATGGAGATGGCTGCAGCTGAGATGTTGTACTCTGCAACGAAAGATAAGAGTGTTAAAGGAGCAATGTGAAGGTCTGGCCCCCTAGTGTTTAAAATGTGTACTGCAGTCTTGATTTAAATCATCACAGATAGCTGGCTCCGCCCCCTTCTTTCTAGGGTGGATGCTCACACAGCTCTGCATGTGATGGACACTGTAGCTTCAGTGTTTAGCCAGCTCTGCATGTTGGTGGACACTGTAGCTTCAGTGTTTAGCCAGCTCTGCATGTGGTGGACACTGTAGCTTCAGTGTTTAGCCAGCTCTGCATGTGGTGGACACTGTAGCTTCAGTGTTTAGCCAGCTCTGCATGGGTCTGTAAAGCTTTCTGCGTTCTAACCTCTCTCCATGTTTCAAAAGCATCTCCAACATTGATCCTAGTTTGAGCAGCTTTCTGCTGCTGGAGCTTATTAGAAACATGCAGAGGCTTTTTAGCTCGGGTACAATCACTTCTATCTGAAGCAGTTCCACTGCCCGCTTCCATCGCTGCAGCACCTGTTCACCTGATAACTGCTCTCATATCTGGCAAACCCAGGGGCGTCCAAAACGGCCATGTGTGGGCGCCTCTGAGCACAGAGGTGAAAACAAGCCTGAAGACTGTTTTTTTTTTTTAAGAAAGGCGTTACTCTACATAATGTGAGGACATATTTCATATCTGCTATATTCCATATGATATCTTTAACATTTGACGACGAGTAACTCTGCCGCTGTGTTCGCAGCTTCTGTGCAGTAGCTGGCTTGTCTTTTCATAGCGGAGAGGCGGACGGGATGCAGGCCGTTTGATCTGCCTCCTGTTCGCCTGTGAACCATGCCCTGAGGAAACACATTGCTGTGGGGGGGCAGAGCCTTCAGCTCCTGCTGGCTGCACCCTGAACAGTCTGTGCTCTTTACAGAGACTGAACATCTCTGGAGCTCGTGTTCTGAGCCTGAAACGCCGGAGTTTTAGAAAACACAAAGAGCCAGGTAGACTTCAAACGATCCCTGTGTTTCACTCACACAGGACTTACTTTACTGCACAGCTGAAGGGTTTCTCAGTGTTCAGAAAGAAAGACATGTAGAAGAATATCAAACCTGTGCACGGGAAGGAAAAAGGGCTTCATTCAGTTTGAGTTTAGAGTCCCAGTATCACAGAACGTTTTCTGATTATGTGGTGAAATTTAAACTTGTCTTTATAGAAAGTGTTCTTGGGTATGTTTATAATGTTCAACCCTACCAGATCATGGACATACTAACCATTGCATTCCTCATATGACTCAATATGAAATCAATACGCCTTCAGGTTGAGCTCTTCTTCTCCTTCTTTGTTTGCATAAACACAAGTTGACCGTATTGGTGTTTTCACACATGCACAAAACTCCAGAAAATCCTGCATGATCACAAAATTGCAAATCTTCATTCAGACTTTTTCCTGTCCGGCCCCCCCCAAGTCAAATTTCTGCAAGAAGTCAGGGAGAACGATCAAACCAGCACACGGGATCGCTTTGCTTCTGTAACGAAGCTGCTTCATGATTTTACATGTTTGCCTTTGAATCCAGCTACCGTGTGCCAGTAGTCAGTATAAATGTAATGGATGTGTTTTATGTCATTGAATGAAATACAGTCAATGAAGAAATGGAGACCACCAAGGTGGTAGAGGTGGTCTCAAGGAGCTGCCTGCCTTTTGTAGTTTCAGGTGTGCATGTGTAAACAGGAGTCATGTGGACTGTTGGTTTGGTCTCATTTGGTTTTAAGCTACTCAAAGAGGAAGATGTCACTTTAAACAAGAAATCTAAATCAAGTTTATGCCGATGTTTTCTTCAGTAAACATATTTAAACAAATGCCTGGTAACATTGTTTTTAGTACGGGCGAATTTTCTCAACTCATAATATTTTCTTTACGCTTCATTTATCTTTATCCTGGCGACTCCCTTATAGCGGATAAGAGGGTTACTGTATGGATGTTTGTGCAATGTGGTGACACAATGTACATCCACTGTGTTCATTCAAGCGTGTGCACCATTATGGTATCACCGGGTGAGTCACTCAAGAGTGAGTAACAACGAGAGGGGGCTCAGGACGCTTCTGCAATCATTACAGCTAACTTGTAATGTGTCTCTTCGAGGCTCGCCATCAGCTCTGGGAAGATGCATGTGTGTGTGTGTGTGTGTGTGTGTGTGTGTGGGTACTAGAGGTGGGGGAAGGGTACCCATGAATGCTTCCATTAGTCAGTGTTTAGGGTGCGGGGGTGTGCAGGACATCATGCGAAAGACTTTTCACATTTACACCCCAATAACTGAATCTGACAGTACTCCACATGTGCTCTGCTTACAGAGAAGGCCTGTCATACGACATGCGCCGGCCGGGCTCAGGGTGGTCGCAGCTGTACCAGGGTCACTGGAGGGAGGGAGGGGGGTGGGGATGGGAGGAATGGAAGGAACAAAGGCGTGGGTTTCTAACACGACCGCTTTCAGTGTTTATTGAGATTTGGTTTGACATGTCATGTTTAAAAAAGTAAAGTATGAAGCAGTGTACCCAGGCTGCTACCACCAACCCCTCCCCCGATTATCGTGTATAGTGTACTACCACCAATACATCTATTTTCACTACTACTACTGTAATCTATAAGCAGAAGAAGCAGAAGGAATATGTCCATAAAATAATAATAAATGGGGGGGGGGGGGGGGCAGCTCTCCAGCTATCAGACCAGTTTGCAGATCTGGTCCACACAGGGACTTGAACCAGCTCTGTTGAGCCGTGTGTGTGCTGAACCCTCGTCATGGTATCCCCTCCTCCCCGGCAGCAACGACAGGCTGTAAAAGGCCAAAATCTTCTGACATCATTTTAAACAACAAGAGATCTAAACACGTGCACACATTTTCAAACAGCTGATGATCCTGCAGCGCTAACGGGCTCTGTTTCGGCTCTCTGACTTTGGGAGGAGATGATGGATCCAGAGGTCTCGTACCCGGGATTTAATGACGTCCTGTACAGACGTTTGTCACTGTGCTCGGAGTTGAAATCCGCCTGCGGGGACAGTGCCGGCTGTGCTGCGGTTTGAAGTGACACATGAATGTAGAAAAAGTGAACCCAAAGAGAGGAGCAGGTCACACGGGGAACTGTGAGGCAGGCAGTTTGATGTTTGACTTCACACACACCGGGATGTCCTGATGTTTTAAAGGACGTTAAGCTCTGTGAATCATAATTCAATACGTGTGACTGGCGTCCAACAACAAGTGATGATGAAACTGAAAAACCTGCAACATGATCACAAAACAAAAGCAGCATCTGGACACCTCAAACGTACCTTTTTGTGTTTTATAGTCGAATATCTCTGCATCCTGCCCGGGAGTGAAGTGTCTGAAGTACGTGCAGTTCTCCACTGTGGAAAAAAACAAAACAGGAGAACATCAGATTTAGTCCAACAGTTCATGTTTTGTGTTTGGCCTTTAATCACGCACAAAGCTCTCCTGTCGTTTACAGCTCAGGTCACGCGCCCTGATGGTCGAGGCTGCTGCGTAAAGTCACCATCAGAAGCGACTGATCATTCACACACATTCGTACGCTGCCGATGAAGCAGCGGGAGCAAGTCGGGGTTCAACTGTCTCGCCCGAGGACTCATCGGACGTGCTGCTGCTGGAGCTGGGAATCGAACCTCCAACCATCCGGCTGAGAGACGACTGAATCCACCAATGAGTCACAACCGCCGCCGTGACGTGTAAATAAGCTGAACTGCAGAAAACCAAACCTGTGAGCTGGAGAGGAAAACAGACAAATGCTCTGCAGATGCTTGTTGTTGTGTCATATTATTTTATGATCCATAATCATTATGATTTATATTTATGATTTTATTTTCATATTCTTTTCAGTGTTGTACAGGAATATTAAAGACAACATGATAATGAGACAAACATGAACGAACAAATAAAACAACTACATTATGAAAGTTTGTGAGAGTTAGTGAATGATCAGCACACACACACACACACACACACACACACACACGCTTCTGCCCTGTCAGCTGCTCTCCACCTGCTGCTCTTTCCTCGGAGAGCCGGATACTTCTTCACCAGCTCACATTGTTTTTCTGAAAGCCTCTCACGTTACTGACACCAGCGAGGGGTTAATATGATGCCGTGCAGAGCCTGCTCTGACTGTCGGAGTTAAAATGCACACCGCAGACCTCACATTGAATTTCTGTTTACCAGACGAGGTGTTAAACCAGTGTGCTCAAAGATGGTGACAAATATTGATAGCATTTGACTTCTGTTATAAATAATGCATACGTGTTAAAAAGCAGACGATGTAAAGACGCGTGAGGCTTCCTGTAACATTCACTTAAAATCCACTTTAAGCTCAGGAGATCATATGGACGGAACATATATGTCACTTCATCTCGTGTGGAGTGCACATGGCTGATCCTGGTTATGCTGAGGTCTCCACGTTTCCTAATCCCCTCTCCTATAGTCTCACCAGGGAACATCAGTGCAATGCTTTCAGGCACATCTGCATGCTATCGGATCACGGCGAGAGGTCGGTGACATGCCGGGTGTGTACAACATAAATGTGCATCTTAAGGACAAGCTGATGGGCACGCCAGTCGGCTCTAAACACAAACAGTAATTTGATATAAATGAGCAGAAACAATATCTCTGGAAACCATTTTGGACGATGAAATCTTCACTAAAGAGGTGATCAACTTTTTATGCCACATCGTGTTGGCCCACATAGGAAAGAAATGTTTTTATGAATGAGGACAGGGACCGGCTATCGTGAACAAACATAAACACAGAGGTCTGTTGCTAGGCAACAAGCCTCACTAGTTTCACTGTAGAAAGCACAGACGGGTACGACAGAGGCTGTCAACTTAGTTGCACAGTTGAGCAACCCAACAGGGAGTGCCAGCGTCTCGGGCCTGTCCTACACAGACGCAGGCAAACGGGCATTTTTTTGGCTTTTTGTGCAATTTGATTGGTCGGTTTGTAATGCTGATTGTTGAATATGTTGGGGGAAAAAATACAATCGTTATCCAAACAGCTTCTTTCTCTTCTTTTAGATCATTTTGGGGAGAGACAGAAGAGTGGGTTGAGTCGGAGAGAGAGAGAGAGAGGTTAAAGGAGAGTCTCAGACTCAAACCCGGGCCGTCCACTTCCAGGACTGCAGCCTCTGTTCATTGGCTGCACAAACTAATTAAGAAGAACCCTAAATGTGTGTGTACGTGAATGAGTGGCGTGTAGTTCGACTGCAGCTGAATGTGTGGTCGAGACATCGTGTTGGTCTAAATCAAAGAACAGGCTGTTAGTTTGCTTTGTGAGCTGAAAGTAAGCCGCTGTAATACAACCTGCTTTGGCTAAATGTCAGCTCTATTGAAAAGCATCTGCTAGCTAGCAGGAGTTGTGTCCGATTCAAACGTGAAGGGAATCAGCGTTTCAGCCCTCCAGTCGTTTCACCAGATATCACCAGCACCTGCTGCAAAGAGATCAAGCCTCGGACCCGCTGCTGCACCGCTCACTATTCCCTCAAGTTGTCTGACCTTCACTCATTCCTACACTTGGAATATTCTCAAGTCCAGCCCTCTTTATTTCAGCTGCAGCCTCCTCTCATCGTGAGAGGATTTAAGGTCCTGGGTTGAAAAGTGTCCGAGCATCAAGCAGCCCAAACGGCTTCATGAATATGTCGACTTTTATTTACCTTTTTTTTTAAAGGGGAGCCACTCAGCACACAGGTCCAGGCTTTCTCACTCAGCTTTCAAATCTTTAACCTAATGGACAGAGGCTCCAGTTTGATGTTCATGCTAAAGCTAACTGTCAGCTAACGGCGGATTAACCAGCCGACAGTTTGCCTCATTCACAGGTTGTTTTAAATGTCAAGTTTTACAGGACTTGATTTACCGTATTTAAATTTAAAAAAAACACATCAATCATTTTGATAAAAGCTACAGTTAAAAAACCACAGAAGAAGAAGAGGAGGGATCTCACATTATTAACATGTTGGACTTGTTTGTTTTGCTGCATCCACAGGTAGTTTTCTCTCTTTTTTCAAACATATCTCGTGCCTCAGGCTTTTCAGGAAACCATCGTGAACCATTTTTAACAGCTACAACAATTTATAGAAAAATCTGTAGAGAGGAAGCCGGGCGCAGAGAGAGAAAGAATATATCGACCTCTGGTGTTTTTTTACTGATTCAACATATAGTCGGCCTACTTACAGCCTGCTCTGTTTTATGACTCTTGTTATGACTCGGGGAAGCCTAGAGAGCAACTCTTCTTCCTCGCTCTGTTCTTCCCTGAAGAGCAATCAGTCAGTGTGACAGAGATCAGGTGAGGACGCACGTCTGCACACTGTCATGTCACAGCTGCACCTTTTATAGCTCGTACAACCAAGACTGGACCAAACCTCTGAGTGAGTCTGGCTTTTTGTTTCGTCGGCTCCGTAAAGCTGCCGTGACCTTCCTGACACGAGACAACAACTGAAGTGAAGTGTAGTGAAGGGTCACCAGGAGGCACAAAGCTCTGTGTGGCAGTCTTACTAAAAATAAGATCCAACTTTAAACCTATGAAATGCTCATGTCTATAAACATACAGACGTCCCCTACATGAAGCCGATCCCTGCTGTGGCATGTCATCTGACCACCTATGAAGGCGAATAATACCAGCGGTGTAGTTTCTCTTCAGGGTCGGAGTAATTTGAGCGTCTGCGTGGGAGCTGTGAGTCTGAGGCAGGACGGTCCCGTGGGAGCAGTTTTTGGTGGTTTAGAGCGCCGACTCTGCCGGACTCTTCCAGGCGGCCCTGTCACTCACGGGAACGCTGCGCTGCGTGTGAACACTTGACCCTCGAAGCGTCCACCCAAGACAGCTGAGTATTTACGTGGCTTTTATTAATAACCACTATGACTGCTTGCTGAGCAGTTTGCACGTTATTAAAGAAAATAATAATACATTTTCTGCATCTTTAACGAGCGTGAATCAGTCATAACGGCTGAAATGTCTTTTGATTACAAAATTGGAGAGGATTAGATGATAGTTCATAAAAACTCAAATATAGGACGAACCTTTGGCTCCATTTTTGGCTCGGATGAAACTTTCTTTGTGCAAAAAAGTTTGCACTGGACACTAACCCTAACCCTTTTCTCGGAGACTATCTGCACTGTGTCAGTCGTGACCTACTCTCAGCTCATATTTTCCAAAAGAGCGTCTTAGGGTCTCCCACCTCCCGCGTTCTTAAAGGCCTGCTTTGCGTCAGAGGCTGACACGTCTCTGGAGACGTTCAGCTTTCATAAACAACAATGTTCCTGTCCTAATACAGCGATTGGTCAGGAGAGAGTCCTCGCAGATTAATGGAACATCTACTTTCTGTAAATCAAGGCGCCAAGATGGCCGTCACAAATCACTTGTGTGGTTGTAGGTCATTTGTTAGGAGGTTAAGTGACTGACTCGAGCTCTTTGCAACACATTCAACATGAAATCGTTTGGCTTGGCTTGAAATATAAAAATAAATACAAATACTGTTTTAAAGTTGGAAGTTGTGCTTGTGAAACTCTACTGTGTCAGCGTCTTGTTCCCAGCTGAATCTCATCACTAATCAACACAGCTGTCTTCCCTCGTCGGGATTATTCACTGTGTATTTGTGCTGTTTGTCTCAGTACCTTGTGTGAGTAGCAGTCAGCCTCTCTTCTCATTGAGCTTACAGCGACTGGTGAGGATTTGTACCTCTGCTTGCTTCTAGTAAACTTTTGTTGACCCCTCCTGATTCTTTGCGTTCTTTGTGGACGTTCTCGTTTCCGACAGTCGATTGTGTGCTTAGATTCAGAAATATATGAATGATCACTATAAACCACTGAATCTGGTGATGACTAGACTGTGTTCATGTCACAAGCGGCATCTTCCAGTCTTCAAAAATGAAGCTGATGTGGAAATGCAAGATCTTACAGTTCGTCGAGTGTCTGCTTGAGGCTGACTCAAGGAGCACAGGAAGTCAGCCAAAGACGTTTTTACTGCAGAAATGAACACGTTTATATCCTGGTTCATTAAAACAAACCGGTCTGATAAGTGGTTGTCATCACTTGAGCACACTGTATGGAGGGGAGGGGGGGGGGGGGGGGGGTGTTGTTGACCTGATCGACAGGTGGGCGAGTTGTAAGCTCCAGCTCTCAGCCTGTCGTTAGCTTGACTCAAAGTTAGACTGAGACAGCATTTCCAGCACGGTGGCTGCTGCCGATGAGACCCAGGAGCCCCCTGCAGGAGTCACTCAGACTTCATCCATTAATATTCACAGTCTATTAATTCCATACAGCTGACAATAATGGCTGCTGCCAAAAATGGAATCAACAATGGCCCAATGATCCCAACAGCATGCTTACAGTGGATGTACATTGCTGAATAGCTGTTGAGTGGCTATGTGGAGAAGGCTTTTGTAGCCCCTTTTAAAATGTTGATAGAGCATTCCTGTCAGCTGCATATGCTGACTGAAAACAGCAAACGAAAGCCCCAGAAGTATTTGTCACTTGTCTGTGCAATCTGATGAATTTCCAGCAGTTCAGAGTTGGCCCGAGGTGATTTTATATATTCAGCACATGCCTGCCATGCCTGCAAACCCTGATCCCCCCTCCGGCATCTCATCTGCTGCTGGAATGGCACCGCTGTGCAGACAGCGTCTGGGATTCCCCAAAGTCCAGCAGCCTCCATCCGTCTGGACATATTTTGGGACTTTTTCACAGCTTTCTAAGGTTGGACAAATTTGGTCTGAAAGTTTGGAGCTAACTTTAGATAAAGAGACACGCGCAGGGTCAAACACCAATCAACAGTCAGATAATGGTTTCTAGCCTAGCGGTCAACATGCCGGCACTCGGCAGGGGAGTGACTCTCACCACAAGTCAATGAGTCACAGTTAGTCACGAGGTGCTCGTCGCTGTTACATCCATCTTTATTCAAGCAGCTGCGAGTGCGGTTGTTGGGATAGAAAGTTTATCCTGTTCAGAGTTTACAGTCTGACGATGATCTCTGAGGACATCTAATCTTTGTGACTGATGTTTCACATTTTTCATGACTCAAAAGTTACTTTGAGATGAAAGTGTATGAAAGTAATGTAGAAATCATTTGAAGTAAACATCGCTCTCTGTTAATAGAACTTTCTCCCATTAAAGTTCACTGATATCTGGACCAAAAAATAAAGGGTCTTATGAGAGTTCCTTCTTGTGAGGAGTTTTGATTCAGGTCGATTTTGGCGCCGCCTGTAGACAAACATATTTATTTATCAGTTTATTTGTCAGGGACAATTCATCTAGACATTGTTACATTTAATTAAACCAATGTAATGTATATATAATGTATATATAGTATGTCTTCTATCATGTACATGTCCAAGTTGTGTTTTAGAAAAAAAGAAATCTCCTTGTGCTTTTTTAAACTCTCAAATGCGTCACTCACTTTGAATCTCTCGTAGAGACGTAAAAAAATATAACTTGTAAATCACTTAATTTGATCCCTAACTGCCCGGTGAAGGGTTTATAAAGTAATTGAAAATAGTAAACTAAAGTTCTCCTTCTTCAAAGATATTCAATAAGTAATCTATTACGTATAGGTTCTTGTATCGCTCCTATAAGTCTCTTCCCTGGCATTGCTCCGTGGCGTGTTTTGTATGAAGCGTCAGTTGTCTTACATACTGCATCTTTAAACGGGGAAGTGCTGCTCAGGGAAAGCATGCCGCCTTAGGGAACCTTGTGGTTTGTTTTTGGTTATCTCTGGTTGACGCCCTGATGTCATATGTGGTTTGTCTCTCTCTGTAAAGTTCACTGATACTTAAGGGATCCCTCAAGGCGTTGTCTTTGGCAGCATCCAACTTTTACAACAGGTTCAACCCAGGGAGAGGCAGTGGACACCCACTGGTCAACACCCAACTGACCAAAAGAAGACTTAAAGGTGCCTTAATATGGCCTTAAGTTTTAAATTTCAGTACCACTTTCAAAAGTGTAAATCCTTGAAAAATGTGGTATTTTATGGCTTTTAAATTATCAAAAATGACCAGCACACTGTTTAAAGGTCACAAATTACACAACATACATGTCATGTTTTTCCAACACACATTAGTCTGTCTATAAACCCCCCAATGATGAGAGAAGTCCATCCTCTCCGTCTTCTGCCTGCTCCACTTTTCAGAAAATGTGTGCTCAAACAGGCCGTTTGGAGATTTTCCCTTCATGACATCACAAAGGGCAGTAGCCCCTCCCCCAGGTGGGTGACACTCCCACAGCTAGGTGTTTGTTCTGCCCTCTGAGTCTGCCTTCTCACCGCAAACAATAGGACATGGAGCCAGAAAGCAGCGAGTACACCCGAGCCCTTCCAGAGAGGGGGCGTGGTCAGACACAGCTCATTTACATATTTAAAGCTACAGACACAGAAACAGCCTGTTCTGCTCTTTATAGGCCTGATCCAATGCAGGATCAGAGATTTACAACAACACACTTCACACAAGTTTTGGGGTGAATACGGGACTTTTAAATTACACAAATACATTTGCAACATTTCAGTACCAAACCATGGCCATGGAATCTGAATTGATCGTTATTGTTTTAAACGCTTCTGTACTTGTCAATACTACTGATTGAAATATCAGACATTATATCATTTAAAAACATGCATCATCAAAAAGTATGTCAAATATGGATAACCTTATTTCACTCAGATTAGATCTAACTTTAAATTTATGGAAGATTTTTTTCTGTCATATGGAAAAGCTAATCTTAGAAGCTTCATTTTTCAGAGCTTTGCACTGGATGTCATAGAGGTTTCTCACGGTCATAATCAATATTCGCACCACAGCTTCGGTCTAAATGTTTCAGCAGCACAGACAAACAGTGAAATGTGCCTTTCCTGAGGTAGGGTTAACTGTTGTTGTGCTCATAGGTTCTCTTACCTCCAGGTAGACTGATGGGTCCGCAGCCGTGCCCCGGTACATAGTTTTCTGAGCTGATGTAGATGTACTTCTTGCACAGCCTCCACAGGCCGAAGTGGGCCGCCTCGCAGGTCTCGTTGACTTTATCCACCTTCGGGCTGAGCACTGCCCAGTGGTCCGTCACCACCGCCGTGAACATGCAAGCCATACCCACCATCAGCACGAAGATGGCGATCTTTATCTTGGTGCGCTTGTGCATGTTTTCAGGTGTCGGGATTTCTTTTCAGTAAATATTCCTCTCCTGGGATTAGGAAATAAATCTATAAGGTTGGATTTTCTGCAGTGTGGACAAAGAGGTCTCTGTCCCAGGGGCTTTTCTCTTCAGTCACAGCAGCAGAGTCTCTTCTTGTTTCTAGTGTCTTCTCTCCCCTGTCGCAAATCTGTGCTTGTGGTTCGAAGGGAAAGGGGCCAGACTGCTCTGTCCTACTTTCTAGTCCCTTTTTCCCTACTCACTTCACTGTGAGTTGCTGCACAAGTGAGGGGCTGCAAGTTTAGACTTACAGCTGTTGAGGTAGATCAGAAAAGTTGATGACCAGACCAGCTGTCTGTCAGGCATGGTGGGCAATGGGCGTGGGGACTCCTGCATGTGTAAAGTGTTTTACTGTGAGTGGGGGGGATATTAAGAGGGGGGGTGGGGTGGTTGCTATAAATGTGACTAGTGAGTCAAGTTGTCAGGCTGTCTGCTTATCCGGTTACAGTACAGGGGATGGGGACGTGTAACACACCATAAGTAGTGGACTCACATAAACAGTGTCCCTTATGAAAACGTTCAAAATTAACTTATTTCTCAGACTTAAGAAAATAGTTTCCATCATCATAGTGGCTAAGACTTCCAGTCCATGTTTTACAAAGAGACCGCCTTGCTTTGGATTTGTCTTCGTAAACTATTTATAAGTCGAGAGTGGATGTGTTTATAAAGAGCAGCAGTAAGGCTCCAGCTGCCAGACAACAGTAAGGAACATCACTGCTTTCAATACTTCTCACGATGCTTCAGGTGAAGTTAAACATGATGTGTGATTGTTCCTCACTGAAAGCTGGAGCTATACTTACTTTTAACTCGATGGTGCATGATGGCTGACTCGCGCCCCCTGCGTCTGTCGGGATCATTGGCTGTGCACATCTTGCACACTGCATCGGGCACAGGATGCAGAGTGAACGTTAGGGGCAGCGTAGAGGCAGCGGGGGATGTGAGCGTTTATCCCAGCAGCAGAGACAACAGTGACAAGAAGACGAGCTGACAGAGCGAGCTCACGTTCATCTACATCTCTATGTAGCGTCATCGAGACGGACTTGCTAAGCTTAAGGCTCAGGATAAGTGTAAGATAATGGATCAATAGATGTCACTGCCACCAACGCACAGGGACAAGCATACCTGTTAAATAAGCTTTCGACAAATAAGTTACAATTTAGTTTAATCTGCAAAACTAAAGGACTGTTAGGTCGATGCATGGAGGGAAATGTTAGAGACACAGAGTGGAGACAGTGCTGACAGCGTGTTCTGTCCATCAGTCAGCATTGATCTTAACTGATCTGAGGATTCTTTGGGTTATTGATGCTGATATGATGTCAGATCAGATCTCAGCTTTAACATCCTGGTAACCTCCCTCTCTGCTGTGCCCCAACACGTGAAATCACAGAGCCAACAGGGACGTTCATGACGCAGATGGTTGTGTACATCAACGAGGGATTTAAAAAACAAGTATTTCTGCAGCCTCCTATATTATCTGCTTGGTGTCAAGTCCATTACATTTTTACTTTCCTTTGATAAAAGTCTCGTTAGTGGAGGAGCATCTCGTGATGAGGTGACAGCAGTGACACACTGCTGTTTAATTCCTCTGCAAAAAGAAATAGGTCACAAAACGGATAATGTGTGATGTAACATCAACATCTACAATGACATAAACCAGCATCGTCATCAATCTTTTTTTTTTAAACTTTTGGTACTTTTCTATACTTTATCATGTTTGCTTTAAAAAAAAAAAAAACAAGGTGCTGAAAAGTATCAACGTGTCAAACATTTTTACGACCCAGCCACCGCTGCCGTCCTCATCCATGCACGGTCCGCTCCGACCTCCACCTCAGCGGGGAGGAAGTGTGGGCAACAGAAACGTGAGGAATACAAAGTAAAAATCCTTCCTGTATCTTATCTCCCACTGTGCCGTTTGTCTTTTAGTAAGGTCTTCCACCTGCTTTTTGTGAAGCATCTCAAAAGAACAATTGTTATGGATTGGGGCTGATCAAATAACTATCGATCGATTGATAGACTGACTTTGTGCAAGCACTACTCTCCTCCATGCTCCATGTTTGTGCACATCGACTGTACTGACGATGGCCAAAGTCGAACACAGTCTTCATATTTCATTCAAGATTCTGAGTCAAAGTCAACCACTTGCTCTAAAAGCTGCTGCTTGACAAAAGGCAAGGCAGGCAACAGTAGGGGCCCAGAATGTGCACGTTTAAGGAGGCCCCATCAATGTTGTTGAGCGTTTTATTATTTCTGTGAAAACTGTGGCACTAAACGTAGCTGCTGGTGTCAGATTATTTTCTAACATGAGGGCGATCAGTGCTAGTTGGAGGACTTTAATACTTATACTTTCACTGCAAACCGCTAATGAGTTGCATGTGCAGCTGGTGCAGTGGTTGGGGCGGAGGTTGCTGGTTTGAATCCCCGTCTGACAGGAGCCTCTCTGTGTGGAGTCGGCATGTTCTCCCTTCGTTTTCCTCCCACAGTCCAAAGACGTGCTCGTTGAGTTACCTCTGCGATTGACTGGCGACCAGTCCAGAGTTCCCCTTCCCCTCGCCCAATGACGACCTCAAATGACCTCGAATGACCTTGAATGGGAAAAGCGGTAAAAGAAAATGGATGGATGGATACTGTAGGTTGTTTTAAACAAATCTGAGCTGTTAAATAAGTGGAGGAGGTAAATGAAAGAAATACTGTAGATTAAAGGAAAAAGTCTTGCTCTTCTCTTTGATAAACCCCCTCCTCAGAATCACAGTGGTACATCTCTGTTCCTCTCTTTTAAACGATAACCCACTTTAAGTGTCTTTATGAGAAAAGTGACCCACTTCCTCCAAGCTGGAGCACAGACAGCAGTGAAAGTCAAAGATGTCTCATTAGTATTAAAGGAATAACTGAAAAACCCGTTCTCAACACGTTGTTCAAAAAGCTTTGTAGTAGTTCCTCTCTCCAGATCCTTCGCCATTCACGATGTGAATAAATGAATTATAATAACTGTATTCCATCATTCGTGCATCTCCTGATTTATGCAAAGTTGTGAGTAATCACAATGATGACTTTTGTTTTGTGTTGTTTTACTCGTGTGTTAATGTTCCCTGGGTTGGTTTTCAGTGTTACCTTTTGTCATGGTGTTTCCCTTGTGGGGTTCTTAGTTCAGTCTTTATGTTGTAGTTCTGCTCTTGATTCCTGCCTCTGTCTTGATTACCCTGATCGTCCTCACCTGTGTCCTGTTGGTCTCACCTGTGTCCTGATCGTCTTCACCTGTGTCCTGTTGGTCTCACCTGTGTCCTGATCGTCCTCACCTGTGTCCTGTTGGTCTCACCTGTGTCCTGTTGGTATCACCTGTGTCCTGTTGGTCTCACCTGTGTCCTGTTGGTCTCACCTGTGTCCTGTTGGTCTCACCTGTGTTTGATGACCCTGTGTATTCAGTCTCTGTGCTTTTCCCCCTCGGTCTTACTTCATCATCGTTTGTACCTTTCTTTGTTGGATTTTGAAGAACTTTATTTTGGAAACTTAAAGAAGTAAGCCTGGTCCCTTTTGACTTTTTGTTTAAATAAATCACATTTTAATTCTACACTCGGGTCCTCCAAGTGTAGATCACATCTTATTTTAATCGTATTACCTGTACAAAGTTTTAAGAGACCTGAGATGTGCCCAATTATAATGCAGCCTATGAGCTCTGCACGGTAGACGTTGACGCAGGAAGAGGGTCGTTGCTGGCGTCTCAGAAATAATAAAGACGTCCAGAGTTATCAGGATGGACTCAGCTGGCGAGTGGTTGCTTTGTGTCTTCTTCTTCTTCTTTCTGCATTTTGGTAGATTTACAAGACAACTATTTGCATACAGTACTGCCACCTGTTGTATCAGACTGTGTACAAACTGTGTTTACTAATGTGAACGCAGGCCAGCGAGGGGGAGAGGGAAGGGCGTTTAAATGGTTAAATCTGCAATGATTGAGCTGATTTTGCTTTACGATAACTTCCTTAATGGATTCAAAACAAATATATTAGTTTTTCATTTTCTACCCATGCACATCTGCAGGAGCCTGGTATGTGACATTTGTCTTTTTACATGCACAGCTTTCTTCACCTAGCAAAGGTTTGGTGAAACTGTCATCCTAAACTGGTATATATGTGTCATCCGTGGATAGACAGCGGTCTGTCCAGCTTCCCTCTCACCCAACGTGAACTGTGATAGGCTGGAATAACTCTTCATACTCTGAAGTTTTACTATGAACTCTGAGGACACAGGGCACCACATTAAAAACACCCTTACTTGTTTCTTCGATGTGCTTGAACCAAATATCTTTACGACCCTCATGCCAGTCTATTCTGGTTTTATGAGAGATGCCTCCTAAATGCCTTGTAAGCCCAATTTATAGTCGGTGTATTCTAAGTTTTAAAGGGTTAAAGTTCATGTTAGGTGACGGATGGGAGCATACTCAAAGATATGTGTAAAGTCAGACTTAAAAGTTGAATTAAATGATGAAAAGTCTTTAAAGGGAAAGTCAGTAACTTTTTCAGAAAAAATAAAAAATCGACTTCTACAAAGCGAAGCTGCTCCATCGTCCCTTCTGGGCCTCCGTACATGTGTGGTGGTGAATGTGTCCTCTGACTGGATTTCACTGGATTGACTGGATTGTTTTATCTGACTTGGGACATTTCTGTGCGCAGAGCTGGTGTGATTCGTCCAGCCAATGGAGTCGGCTGTACAACTCTGTGATTGGATGTGATTCAAACCAATGAAAATGACGGGCGTGTGAACACATCGTAAAAGCAGGGAAAATATAATCTTAATGAGGCGAAACGTCAAGCGGATGAAACCCGATTAAAAATCGAAGGTGCAACTTTTGTTGACTCTTACCCCCTGATGCAGAGTCGGACTGCTTCCTGTTGGACAGGCAGGTGCCAAACACTGACAGTTAGCTTGTGCTAGCTTTGCTTGCAGTGCCGGTACAAGCAATAAACGTTGACGCTAAACCCGTGAAACGTGAATGTTAGCTTGTGGGGCTTCATTTTAATGTTGCATTGACAAGCTAGGAAGAACTATAAAGAAATGGTTACAAGTCTTACAGTTGTTTTAAAAATACATCAGTGGATAAAGTTGCTAACACTTGTTTTGGCCTTTTAAAATGATAATCTGTTAATAAGCTGGGTCTCATACCAACTGAGCTTCACCTGCATTTTCATCTGTTTCATTAAGTTAATAGTCAATCTGTAGTCAGTTAGAGATGTGTCAATAATAAATGACAGGACCCAGAACCAACCCCTGTGGTACACCTTTTGTTAATGGTAAAAACAATAATTGGGTAAGTTTTAATGTTTGCCACATTGACTCAATGAACGAGACACTTCATCAAATTAAACCACAGACTTCCTGAATAGACGGGAAAAGGTCACTTGTTTTGAAAGCTAAATGAATTAAAGCTCTGAGAAAGCAGCACGCTGTGTGTGTGTGTGTGTGTGTGTGTGTGTGTGTGTGTGTGTGTGTGTGGTGGCCTGAATGAGTTGATAGATTAGCAATCGACACTGAAGCCTCCATCAATGCAGCTCTCCTCACACCTTAACACCATTATTTTGAATGATGGCACTGAGAGAACGACTTGAAACCTCGTGGTCATCGGTTGGTTCAACCTCTGACCTCCAGTCCGAGTCCTCGGGGAGGCAGCTGGCCCTCTAAATGACTTCCAAAAGGAAGTTGATTAATTGTGTGGACACAACTGCAATTGAACCCTTTTGTTTGTTACTTATGCTGAATGATTATTGGGTGATTTTTTGGTCAACATGAACCATTGTTTTATAAAGTTTGTATGGGATTTATGTGCTTTTTATTGGTTATGCCAATTAAAGACTGAATCATTAAGGGTCCACAGATGGGTGGGTGTCACCAGTGTGAGAGTAATGATGTACAGGGACAGATAACAACCCTTCCTGTGAGTATGGAACTATTTGAGATGGACAATTAGACCCAGGCAAGTTAAGAGAGTCAGTAGCTTTGTGTCTGCGGAGACTGTGTCCTCTGGCTGGATTTTCATGTTTTGGTTGATGAGGGATGTTTCATACAAGCATCAAATACACCCGATGTAAATATGTTATGTTGTTGTTGTGAGCTCAGTTCTCGGCTCAAATATGTTTCACGCATGTGTTTTTTTTCCCCTGTGAATCCCTCCCTCTCCTAGTGCTCGCCCTGCCGACATATATGAAGAGAGACGGCCCCGCCCACTCAGAGAGTCGTACAACTACAGGAGGACCGTCAGACTCTCCAAACCAAATAAAACACCTTCTTAAAAAACCCAGTCAACTTTTAGGTGTGTATCGTCACTCTAAATTGATCACAGAATCTCGGTTTCAGTCTGCCGCACGCCGTCTCCCAGACAGCTGACTGGTGAAACAGAAAGAGGCGTGTCCTGAGAGAAAGTCACACTGTAAGACTTTAAGTTTAGACGAGCCTGGTTTCTGTGTGTCACACTGATGAAATGTTTCCTTTTTTGTCATTTTCAGATTCAAAAATCTGTCTGAAAATCTCAGTTATAATAATCTGTTATTGATTTATAAAGGCGTACAGTTCAAGACAGTTTGGATCAAGCTAATGTCAAGTCATTTTTCAAGGACTCATGTGGATGTCGCCTGTCCAGCTGTGTGAGGGGGACGTGACCCAAAAACAATCTACCTGACTGTTCATAGTCTGAGTCGACTGTGGAACCGGTTTGCTCTCAGGGATGAATAAAGTTTTCTATGTGTCGGTCTAATAAACCCAGTAAATGGCTTAAATGTTTAATTGGCATTAATGTATAATGTTCAATTCAACGTGAATGATCAATGAAGCAGTAAAGCGTTCATCTCGGTCCCTGAGATGATTAACTTTGGGATGCAGGATTCAGGGATTTTCTGTGGTAACAACATGTGGGTCCTCTGATGAGATTCTGCTTCTCCAATTTAAAGACGTTGCATAACAGCAGCAGCCTCAGCCAGCAGCTATTGGTCATGTGTTTTTATTTTCTTAGACTTCTGCTGTGTGAAAACCTCCTTTGCCAAAAGTTTACTGTCTGCAGCGTTTGATTGAAAGAAGTAAAAAAAATTTTTTTTAAAACAACGGGTTTCTTTAAGTTGCTGGTTGGATGTGCGTGAGAGTGACGGGGGCTGGAATCGACTTCTGCAGCTGCTGCCTGCTGTTATCTTTCATAAATCCTTACAGCATTGAGTGGAACACATTAATTATGCTTTCACATGTAGTGTTAATAACTGGCGCTGGAGCAAACTCTCTCCAGTGCAGGAATTGGAACAATTAGTAACTCTCATACTTACAGTACTGCCATTACTTCACGTCTCCTTCTTCCTGCGTCTGACTCCACCTTTAGTTTCAAAGCTCAACACAGACCGTTGTGTCAGAAGGATGTTTAACATGAGTCTGAGTTCGAGGACTGTTCAAGAGTTTTGTCTCTTAGAGTCAGTTTTACATTCTCACTGATACTTTTCTAAATTTGCTCATGCTGGATTTTTTTGGTGTTTTACCCACTGGTTTATAAATTCTCTTTGGATTACATTTGTTATGAGTTGGCGCGATGCAAATAAAAAAAAAAATACTGATTAACTGCAGCTCCTCCACCTGCTCCACCAACTGAGCCAAACCAGCGCCCGAGAAGCGTTTCTTAAATAGCGAAATGCATTACGTGGAGTTTCAGATAGCGTAGCTCTCAGCATTCAATCCCAAAACAAGAGCAAGCTGCAGAGCTGTCTGTGTTTGTGCTCGCACATCACGCGTCCAATATGCTTCATGAATTAGACCATGAGACAGAGCAGAGAGCGGGAGCAAATGATGCAACATTTTTGGTGCATTTAGCAGCTTTTTCTAGCGACGTCAAACAAGCCCTTTCTTTTCTTCTGCTCTTTGGGAAGGATCTTTTACTGAAGGATTTTGACAGTGTTAGAAAACAGGTCCAGGCTTATTTTCTGGCCCCGACAGACACAAAGGAGATAACAAGGTTTTCCTTTTTAAAATGTACATCCTCATTTTTACATAGCTGCTTAATTGCTGGCATTGGGAGTATCAGGTTCAAGAAGCTGATGTATGAACGTGTGTTCACAGCAGCAAATCAGATCACAAAGACAGAATCTGAGATGAGACCCAAAATGTTGTTTTATCCGTCCTGCAAACATTCAAACCAAGCATGTTCTGTGATTGACTGGAGGTTATTTCACTGCTCAGGAGGGAAGGGTGGCAGTGTATGGCCTCATAGTGGATGAAAATACCAGTGAGCGTCCATGACATTCAGATTCTCAGGGCTTAACAGCCCGGGTGATGGACAGAGACGAGGGGGTGACAGAGATGGCTCAGTTTCAGAGCTGGAAGGGGAGACGAGGTCATCGGATCACCTTGGCGTGAAAAACATACATCACGCACACGCAAAATGGAAACAAGTCCATTCAAATTCAAGGCTTCCCATTCTCCGCCTCAGTGGCTTTTGTAGAAACTTTAGATATTAGATACTATGCTCGATACACAAAACAACAACCAAATTAAGCCAATTCCAAACGCTGCTAAAAAATATGAAACTGAGACACAAACCATGAAGCTGACATAGAGCTCGGTGATGTACTTTACGAAGCGTGAGTCATCTGGACGTCCACTTGCCCCTCTATGCCCAAACCAAAACACCCACTTTGCTCTTGAGGAGGAGACACGCTTTCTGCAGTCTGGATGAGCATTTGGCAGCCCGTCAGTTCAGCCGAGCATTAAGAAGGCTGATGTGGCTTTCCTTTCACACCCTGTGCTGCCTTGCTGTTTCATAGCTGAGCTCGACACAGAACATTCTTCTGTTTAAATTCTTCATTGAACCCCAAACAAGCCCAAAATGGAAGCTAACTGTAAAACAAAGATGACTTTAAATGATTTATTTCTCAGTCACTATTTAAGGAAGCTTCAAAAGGGGACTGTTTGAAAAGGTGAAAAAGAGGTTTAATATTTCCTCTTTAACGAGGGCGGTTCCTGGCTACAAATGTCATTGTCAGCTAAATTCACAGTCCGTTTAGTTGGCCTCTCTAAAGGGAAGAAAACAGTCAGAAAACAGTGAAAATGTAGCATAATTTATTTGATCAAGGCTAAACACAAGATTGCAGCATCTGCAGGTAAACACTGTTGAACTGGTTTGCAGAGTGTGGCTAACGTTAGCAATGCTAGCAGCACCAGCCTTCGGTCCTGCTTGCAGGTTAACGCCCACATGCCATAGCTCGAGTTGAGTGATTAAATTCCGGTTTAAACTGACACAACCGACAAACAACTTTATCTACATTTTTCTCTATCGAAATACTGTGAAAGCGCTTTGCTCCTTAAAGATCTGTTCGCTGTGGCTGTTTACATCCGGGTGGTAGAGCAGTGCAGCAGTAAGCAGGAGCTGCAGCCCCCGCTAGTGGTGGGTGGAGTTGCAGTTTCGACATTTGACCATCAATGTTGGCCTGAAGTGATGAAACTTTTAACAAGTTTAATCAACTAATAATTTACTGATTAGCGAGGGTGTTGATACGGCCTATCAGCACACCCCTGGTCTCAACCTCTTTCAGACTGGATGTAAAGCTTTCTTTTTTTACACACGTTTTTTGTCTCTTAAACCGTTTTCACAACTGCACTTCTGAAACAAGCAAGATAATTCTCAGAGGACTGCTGCAGAGATTCTCCTGATCTGGCAGTTCTGGCAAGATGTGACGTTGAAAAAAAAAAGATGAGAATAAATGAGAATATTTGCCTTTATATAAATGCTATATGAAGCTCAGTGGAATCACAAAAATCCACCAATGAGCGGAGAAGAACATACTGACGGACAGAAATCATAACGCAGCAGTTTAATTACGAGTATGGAGATCGTAGCGGCCGTGGTTCAAACAGTCACTGCTCTGACTCCACACACAGGATATAAACCTGCGTCTGGCTCCAGCTGAATATTCTGCTGCGTTTACACAACAGATAACTCCGACTTTCTGTGGAAAGGGTCTGTGGTAAGTCCAAGTTTGTGTTAACGCAGCTCCTCCTGCAAATACCAATGGTTTTTCAGGTGTGAAAGCCCTATTAGATAATTGTATTTATAGTTAATTTGTTGCCATGGCTGCATGGATATCATCCACAGGGAGCTCAACGTCGACGTGATGATCAGCCCTGCTTTAAATATCGATCACATAACAGCTCTCTGAGGTGTGTTTTTGGATGTCATCAAATATTCAATTAAAAAAAAACAGCACAGAAAGGTTGTAAAGGCATGTCTTGTTAATCAACAGCAACACATACAGCGTGATCTCACCTTGTTGTTTTTAACACACAGTTACTGTAACAGTCTGTCTGGCTCAGGTAAGAAAAAAAAACAGCATTCAAATCTGTCTGTCACGCTCTGCATGTCTAACAGTAGATCCACACATCATCCCTGAGTGTATGGAGAGCAATAAGAGCGTCTGTACAAAACATGTGAACACTGATACATCTCACTCAATACTGGAATCTACACATATTACCACCTGCATCTTCATATCTGGAATCTACACATGTTACCACCTGCATCTTCATATTTGTCAATATCTACAGAAATTCATCTTCACAGCAAACGTGTCAGTCAGAGCGTTTAGATGCAGTCAGAAAATCTATTTATTTATTATGTTAGTCTGACTAAAACTGGCCTAAAGTCGGACTAACACTGTGATTATAATGCAGCTGGGAGTCGATTTCTTTTGTCACGTTCTCAATCGAAGAAAGCCGAGAAGAGAACAATACAAAGGTATTAACATGGCGAGCGACGGAGCGAGAGCCACGCGCCTTTGGACAAACGATACAACAGTTTGTGTTGTGTCAGCCTTTGGACTTTCTGTTAAATCTGGTGTCTATACGACACACTTCTCAAACCTGTCTTTTCTTCTTAAACGTTGGCTGCGTCCGGTAAACCGATGTGACCGTACCTGCTGAAACACGCCATCATCACAAACTGCAACCTGGTTGAAAAGTGTGTTTCATTTCATTTCTATGTACCAGGCTCTAAACACACGTTTTCTTGTATTTGACTTCCTGCGTTTCTGGAGCAAGCCTCAAGTGGACACTTGAGGAACTGCGGGATTTTAAACCTCCGAATTAGTTTCATTTTTTCTAGACTTCGGTCTGTAAAGCGATTCCCTCTCGGCATACTGGGGCAAAGACAGCAGTCTGACGAAATGATCGAGCTTTAACCTTCACGTGATTCAATGCTGCATGTAAACGTGCTGACCGTGCGGTCGAGCCACAACACATTTTACACACTGTGACACAGGTTTCACATTCCTACTCAGTCGAGGTTATTGAGACACAGTTGAAGTATTTAAATGGCAGTGGAGAAGATTTAAGACTATCAGATTAAGTTAGCACCAGGTGTGTTAAGTTACAAATACAATACGATATAATACCAAAACAATCACATGAATCACGTCATCTTAGCAAACAAATCCGGAGATACTTTTGATGTTGAAAGAAGAAAAAATCGTTTCTCTTTCCAGTTTTCAGAAGGAAATCCTCGTTATCTGAAGTCCACTTCGTAGGATTCTTAAATTGATTATGACCTATATAGATTTTTATTCTTATGATCAGGAAATGTCTGATTCAATCAAAGAATATCAGAGTAAATCCACCAATTTTAGATTAATTTGAAGTCAGTGAGTGAGTACTCTTTAAAGATTGCTACGAAGTGTCTGCAGCTGTTTATAAATAGGATACTGAGCATCATCATTAAATGCAGTTTTCACTCGTCACCTTCCTTCAAATGAAGCACAGATTGGCAATGTTCTGGCACAGAGGGACGCAAAACAAAAACCATTTCCAGCCCTGACCTTTTCTGCGTCTCCGCTTCCTGAAGTAATCGTCCTTCCTCATCAACTCGACCACATGTAAAGAGTTTCACAAAGCCGAATGCACTAAAACCTCCCGACCTCATACAGGCGTGGTCCTCCTGTTCACGCCGTCTTTGAGATCTTTCTGGAAGCAGTTGTGGACTTGCAAAAACCCGGAGTCTCTCTCTGGACTGTAGGGTCCTATTGTCCCACTTGCACCCTTCAGAGGGTCCCTACTGAGGGCGTACAGTGATATGTCCCCCATGGGCAAACCAATCCCAAACCCTGCTCCTCCTCCACTCCCTCTGATCTTCATCCCCACCGGAGACGGATCGCGAGACGGGTCGGTCGACCTCGAACTGGACTGTGAGCGCCTCCGTCTGTAGCGGTAACTCGGGATGCGAGAGTACGGTGAAGAAGAGGAGGTCGTTTTGATGAAGTCCCGTCGGGCTCGGAAGCGCGTCTCTTTGTTTTTCTCGATGTATATGTTGACGGCGAGGACGCCCACTGACTCGGCGACGATGAAGGAGAGGGCGCCGAAGTAGAAAGACCAGCCGTAGTTGTACTGGCTCTTCTTGTCCTCGTCTTTCTTGTCGCTTGGATCTCCCGCGTTGCTCGAGATGTAAACGATGATGCCGATGATGTTACTCAGGCCTGATGAGAGAAGGACAGATGCACAGAGATATCAGTGAAGGGAAAACAATGTTGAAGCACACAAGTGGAATACAAACCTACAAACCTAACCTATACAGTCTATGAAGGGTTTCCATACTGTCAATTTAGCAACTTGGGAAGCAACCATAGATTGTAAGTATCACTGGTCGAAGCCTGGATGACGTCCTGCAGGGGGCGCTGGAGGTCTCAGCCTAACTTTCAGTCAGCGACAGGTGGAGAGCCGGAGCAGAGGCGGGTTTTTAAGCCTCCTGACGAACCGTTACATCACGTCCATCTGTCAATCAGGTCAGCCTGTCGCCTAACTTTGGATAACACACATCCTTCTTAAAATCAAAACAGAGGCGTTATGAAAAATTCAACCCCCGCACAGTGTGTTCCCATGACGATAATAACTAACCAGACCAGTATTGTTGTTTGTACCAGGCTGTGAACATGTTCATTTATGCTGTTTGAAATGCTTTTTCTGAATGGGTGTGACTTCTGGGGCTCCTGCAGCCAGCCTGCAGCGGACACTCGATGAACTGCAAGATTTACCACCTTCACATTATTTTCCCTCTTTTTTTCAATACTGGAGCTCAGCCACTTGGAAGCAACATGTGTCGGATCAAAAGTGAAACAAAAAATCCTTCACTTTTGTGTGTTAGTATTAATCATCAAATATTTTATTTCACTTCTGGTTTTTCACGACCACAAAATAACCACCATCTCTTCTTGGTTCGTTGCATCGCTGCTCATCTGTTTCTGGTGAGTCTGAGTTTAACAGTAAATTCACACAGAGGTCACTCTGGTTTACTTCAGCAGTATAAACAGTAAGAGAAATGTACACATGTTCTCCTGATTTACTTGCTATTAACACATCTTGAGTTTGCCAAAATAACCTCTTGATGCAGATATGTAAGAAGTCAAACATAGAGTGCTCAAGAGAGGAAGAGAACTCTTCTTCTTAAAATGCTTATTTGTTGAATGGGGGGGCTTGGTTGATCGGCTCTGATGCATTCGAGGGCGTTGGAAAATCTAAATGCTGCATGTTTATCTCAACAGCTCAGACTGACAAACAAAAAGGATTCAAAAGGAACACCTTCTGTAGAATAAGAAGTAACGTTACAGGACAGTTATAAAAGGACAGTTTGTATTTGTGTGTAGACAGTATCGAGCTGACAGTTAGTCTCAGCCAACCTGCAAACACAAACAGGATGCCAGCACTGAGCAGGATGTTGTTCCTTCTGCTGTAGATCCGTCCGACCGCGACACACAGGCCACCCAACATCAGCAGGATGGTGCTGAGGATGGGGAAGAGGCTCGACGCACGGGCTATACCTGCCGAGAGACAGAGTCAGAAACCTATCAAAAACAATACAAAACAAATGTAGTTCAATGATCTTTAGCGCTGTCACATTCCTGAATGACCAGTGAAAATCAACAGGACAGGGCTTCTGATATCAGCTTTGTCAACAACAATGGCGGAGGAGACAAGAGTCCAATGTCTTTTTAAGGTACAATTTGACTCACGATTCTCTTGTGCCATTTGTAATAAAAAAGGTTCCTCTCTGATTACCTTCACCTGCAGAGCATGCGTCTGCACATCGTCCACTAGCTAGCTATTATACAGCTACAGTTTGCATCATGACTCCGCCTCAGGTCTGGCTTAATTTGACCTTCTTTCAAGGCACTTTATTTCCATGATTACAGTGTCTCCCCCTGGTGTCTCCCCCTAATGTCTCCCCCTGGTTCTCCCCCCGTTGTCTCCACCTGGTGTCTCCCCCTAATGTCTCCCCCTGTTGTCTCCCCCTGGTTCTCCCCCCGTTGTCTCCCCTTGTTGTCTCCCTCTGGTGTCTCCCCCTGGTGTCTCCCCTGTTGTCTCCCTCTGGTGTCTCCCCCTAATGTCTCCCCCTGTTGTCTCCCCCTGGTGTCCCCCCCTGTTGTCTCCCCCTGTTGTCTCCACCTGGTGTCTCCCCCTAGTGTCTCCCCCTGGTGTCTCCCCCTGTTGTCTCCCCCTGGTTCTCCCCCCGTTGTCTCCCCCTGGTGTCTCCCCCTGGTGTCTCCCCCTGTTGTCTCCCCCTGGTTCTCCCCCCGTTGTCTCCCCCTGTTGTCTCCCCCTGGTGTCTCCCCTGTTGTCTCCCCCTGGTGTCTCCCCCTCATGTCTCCCCCTGTTGTCGCCCCCTGGTGTCTCCCCCTGTTGTCTCCACCTGGTGTCTCCCCCTAGTGTCTCCCCCTGGTGTCTTCCCCTGTTGTCTCCCCCTGGTTCTCCCCCCGTTGTCTCCCCCTGGTGTCTCCCCCTGTTGTCTCCCCCTGGTTCTCCCCCCGTTGTCTCCACCTGGTGTCTCCCCCTGGTTCTCCCCCCTTTGTCTCCCCCTGTTGTCTCCCTCTGGTGTCTCCCCCTGGTGTCTCCCCTGTTGTCTCCCCCTGGTTCTCCCCCCGTTGTCTCCACCTGGTGTCTCCCCCTGGTGTCTCCCCCTGGTTCTCCCCCCGTTGTCTCCCCCTGTTGTCTCCCTCTGGTGTCTCCCCCTGGTGTCTCACCTGTTGTCTCCACCTGGTGTCTCCCCCTAGTGTCTCCCCTGGTGTCTCCCCCTGTTGTCTCCCCCTGGTGTCTCCCCTGTTGTCTCCCCCCATTGTCTCCCCCTGTTGTCTCCCTCTGGTGTCTCCCCCTGGTGTCTCCCCCTGGTGTCTCCCCCTAATGTCTCCCCCTGTTGTCGCCCCCTGGTGTCCCCCCTGTTGTCTCCCCCTGTTGTCTCCACCTGGTGTCTCCCCCTAGTGTCTCCCCCTGGTGTCTCCCCCTGTTGTCTCCCCCTGTTGTCTCCCCCTGGTTCTCCCCCCGTTGTCTCCCCCTGGTTCTCCCCCCGTTGTCTCCACCTGGTGTCTCCCCCTGGTTCTCCCCCCTTTGTCTCCCCCTGTTGTCTCCCTCTGGTGTCTCCCCCTGGTGTCTCCCCTGTTGTCTCCCCCTGGTTCTCCCCCCGTTGTCTCCACCTGGTGTCTCCCCCTGGTGTCTCCCCCTGGTTCTCCCCCCGTTGTCTCCCCCTGTTGTCTCCCTCTGGTGTCTCACCTGTTGTCTCTCCCTGTTGTCTCCCCCTGTTGTCTCCACCTGGTGTCTCCCCCTAGTGTCTCCCCTGGTGTCTCCCCCTGTTGTCTCCCCCTGGTTCTCCCCCCGTTGTCTCCCCCTGGTGTCTCCCCCTGGTTCTCCCCCCGTTGTCTCCCCCTGTTGTCTCCCTCTGGTGTCTCCCCCTGGTGTCTCCCCTGTTGTCTCCCCCTGGTGTCTCCCCCTAATGTCTCCCCCTGTTGTCGCCCCCTGGTGTCCCCCCCTGTTGTCTCCCCCTGGTTCTCCCCCCGTTGTCTCCCCCTGGTGTCTCCCCCTGGTGTCTCCCCCTGTTGTCTCCCCCTGGTTCTCCCCCCGTTGTCTCCACCTGGTGTCTCCCCCTTGTGTCTCCCCCTGGTTCTCCCCCCTTTGTCTCCCCCCGTTGTCTCCCCCTGTTGTCTCCCTCTGGTGTCTCCCCCTGGTGTCTCCCCTGTTGTCTCCCCCTGGTGTCTCCCCCTAATGTCTCCCCCTGTTGTCGCCCCCTGGTGTCCCCCCCTGTTGTCTCCCCCTGGTTCTCCCCCCGTTGTCTCCCCCTGGTGTCTCCCCCTGGTGTCTCCCCCTGTTGTCTCCCCCTGGTTCTCCCCCCGTTGTCTCCACCTGGTGTCTCCCCCTTGTGTCTCCCCCTGGTTCTCCCCCCTTTGTCTCCCCCTGTTGTCTCCCCCTGGTTCTCCCCCCGTTGTCTCCACCTGGTGTCTCCCCCTGGTTCTCCCCCCTTTGTCTCCCCCTGTTGTCTCCCTCTGGTGTCTCCCCCTGGTGTCTCCCCTGTTGTCTCCCCCTGGTTCTCCCCCCGTTGTCTCCCCCTGTTGTCTCCCTCTGGTGTCTCCCCCTGGTGTCTCACCTGTTGTCTCCACCTGGTGTCTCCCCCTAGTGTCTCCCCTGGTGTCTCCCCCTGTTGTCTCCCCCTGGTGTCTCCCCCTAATGTCTTCCCCTGGTTCTCCCCCCGTTGTCTCCCCCTGTTGTCTCCCTCTGGTGTCTCCCCCTGGTGTCTCCCCTGTTGTCTCCCCCTGGTGTCTCCCCTGTTGTCTCCCCCTGGTTCTCCCCCCGTTGTCTCCACCTGGTGTCTCCCCCTGGTATCTCCCCCTGGTTCTCCCCCCATTGTCTCCCCCTGTTGTCTCCCTCTGGTGTCTCCCCCTGGTGTCTCCCCCTGGTGTCTCCCCCTAATGTCTCCCCCTGTTGTCGCCCCCTGGTGTCCCCCCTGTTGTCTCCCCCTGTTGTCTCCACCTGGTGTCTCCCCCTAGTGTCTCCCCCTGGTGTCTCCCCCTGGTTCTCCCCCCGTTGTCTCCCCCTGGTTCTCCCCCCGTTGTCTCCACCTGGTGTCTCCCCCTGGTTCTCCCCCCTTTGTCTCCCCCTGTTGTCTCCCTCTGGTGTCTCCCCCTGGTGTCTCCCCTGTTGTCTCCCCCTGGTTCTCCCCCCGTTGTCTCCACCTGGTGTCTCCCCCTGGTGTCTCCCCCTGGTTCTCCCCCCGTTGTCTCCCCCTGTTGTCTCCCTCTGGTGTCTCACCTGTTGTCTCCCCCTGTTGTCTCCACCTGGTGTCTCCCCCTAGTGTCTCCCCTGGTGTCTCCCCCTGTTGTCTCCCCCTGGTTCTCCCCCCGTTGTCTCCCCCTGGTGTCTCCCCCTAATGTCTCCCCCTGGTTCTCCCCCCGTTGTCTCCCCCTGTTGTCTCCCTCTGGTGTCTCCCCCTGGTGTCTCCCCCTGGTGTCTCCCCCTAATGTCTCCCCCTGTTGTCGCCCCCTGGTGTCTCCCCCTGTTGTCTCCCCCTGGTTCTCCCCCCGTTGTCTCCCCCTGGTGTCTCCCCCTGTTGTCTCCCCCTGGTTCTCCCCCCGTTGTCTCCACCTGGTGTCTCCCCCTTGTGTCTCCCCCTGGTTCTCCCCCCTTTGTCTCCCCCTGGTGTCTCCCCCTGGTATCTCCCCCTGGTTCTCCCCCCGTTGTCTCCCCCTGTTGTCTCCCTCTGGTGTCTCCCCCTGGTGTCTCACCTGTTGTCTCCCCCTGTTGTCTCCCCCTGTTGTCTCCACCTGGTGTCTCCCCCTAGTGTCTCCCCTGGTGTCTCCCCCTGTTGTCTCCCCCTGGTTCTCCCCCCGTTGTCTCCACCTGGTGTCTCCCCCTGGTGTCTCCACCTGGTGTATCACCCTGTTGTCACCCCTTGGTGTCTCCCTCTGGTGTCTCCCCCTGGTGTCTCCCCTGTTGTCTCCCCCTGGTTCTCCCCCCGTTGTCTCCCCCTGTTGTCTCCACCTGGTGTCTCCCCCTAGTGTCTCCCCCTGGTGTCTCCCCCTGTTGTCTCCCCCTGGTTCTCCCCCCGTTGTCTCCCCCTGGTTCTCCCCCCGTTGTCTCCACCTGTTGTCTCCCCCTGGTTCTCCCCCCGTTGTCTCCACCTGGTGTCTCCCCCTGGTGTCTCCACCTGGTGTATCACCCTGTTGTCACCCCCTGGTATCTCCCTCTGGTGTCTCCCCCTGGTGTCTCCCCCTGGTGTCTCCACCTGGTTCTCCCCCCGTTGTCTCCACCTGGTGTCTCCACCTGGTGTCTCCCCCTAGTGTCTCCCCTGGTTCTCCCCCCGTTGTCTCCCCCTGGTGTCTCCACCTGGTGTCTCCCCCTGGTGTCTCCACCTGGTTCTCCCCCCGTTGTCTCCCCCTGGTGTCTCCACCTGGTGTCTCCCCCTGGTGTCTCCACCTGGTTCTCCCCCCGTTGTCTCCCCCTGGTGTCTCCACCTGGTGTCTCCCCCTGGTGTCTCCACCTGGTGTCTCCCCCTCGTTCTCCCCCCGTTGTCTCCCCCTGTTGTCTCCCCCTGGTGTCTCACCTGTTGTCTCCCCCTGGTTCTCCCCCCGTTGTCTCCACCTGGTGTATCACCCTGTTGTCACCCCCTGGTGTCACCAGAGGGAGACCCAGGATGAGACAAATCTAAAATAAAATAAACGTTATATGATCTGATAAGTGTTCTTCTCTCCCACAAACCTGAAATATTACGATCTCTCAGCTGTCTTTTCATTTTTCTCCCTTCTATTCCGTCTGTTTTATCGCGGCTTGTTTAAAAAAGGGAAACCGTGCGACTTCTTGATCCAGCAGGTGTCGCACTCGAGCTCCAATATGAAATCAAAACAAGCCACAGTTAGGCCACGCCTCCTCTGGAAGGAAGCGTCCGCTCTCCTCCAGCGACACACCCCTATAACCTCTCTTCCCTCGCGCTCGTACAAATGACAAACTCTCTTACTCAACATCAAACAGCATCACTTCATCATCTCTCCAGCTCAAACTACTGTCATGACATCAGCCTTTTATGGAGGAGGGATGGCAATGTCACGACACATTAAGTACCGGGGTGATAACTCAATCACCACTCCAAGAGAAGAAAAAAAGAGAGGGACCATAGAGTGTCGGTGGACGTGTCAGAAGACGAAGAGGTTGCAGTGACTTACGTAAGATGTACTCGGAGCTGTCTGTGTCGTAGTCGTTATCATCCGGGAAGTGATTGATTCGAAAACAGCTCCCTTTGTTGATACCTGCAGAGAAGCCAAAAAGCACAGTGAGCGTGAGTGAGGGGACGACAATGACGACAAGGAAATAAACATTTCCTTTTATAATACACAAAAGGTACTGAGTCAAAATGCAACTTTAATTTAAAGTTATGGAATATTTTAGTCTCTTCTTGGGAAAGAATATCCAAACCACCGCTGAGCTGTATTTTACCTCTAACCATGTCAGAGCATATTTGAGGGCAGGCTGCTGTGGATCTGAGGCCCTCGGGCACCTTCTATTCAAAGACCCCGATCCTCGTCTCCACAGAGAAAATCTTCCCTCCACTTATAAGAGAATAAAACATCGGAGCATTATGAATATTGAAAGGAATTAAAAAGTCAGACGACTGATTTTGCTGCATCACTCATCGTCATTTTTGTTGTTAGTGCTTTCAGTCGGGAGTAGATTTGTTACGATACACCGACTTTTGATAGTGTATTTGTTACCATGACAACTAAAAAAGAAGTTAAAGACACCCAATATTGGATCATTTCTTGTTTTTTTTATTCAAAAAGTTTGAATGTAAATTTCTGCACACTGTTTATATTGCACAAATTAGTAAAACAGTTTGTCCAGCGGTTAGTGCTCGGCCCATGTACAGAGGCTATAGTCCTCTAAGTGGGTGGCCCAGGTTCGATTCCAACCTGAGGCTCCTTTCCTGCATGTCAGTCCCAACTCTGTCCCTCCACTATGTCCACCGTCTGATCACTACAGACAAAAAGGCACAAAAAGACCCGAAACAAATCTTTCAATCTGTTTAAATAAATCTATTGAATCTATAAACCCTCTCTATTTCAGCCCTGCTCAGAACAGGCTGTTTCTGTGTCTGTAGCTTTAAATATGTAAATGAGCGGTGTCTGACCACGCCCCCTCTCTGTAAGGGCTCGGGTGTACTCGCTGCTTTCTGGCTCCATGTCCTATTGTTTACGGTGAGAAGGCAGACTCAGAGGGCAGAACAAACACCTAGCTGTGGGAGTGTCACCCACCTGGGGGAGGGGCTACTGCCCTTTGTGATGTCATGAAGGGAACATCTCCAAACGGCCTGTTTGAGCAGACATTTTCTGAAAAGTGGAGCAGGCAGAAGACGGAGAGGATGGAGATCTCTCATCATTGGAGGGTTTGTAAACAGACTGGAGACACATGTTAGAGTTTAACATGGGACTTCTGTGGAAGAGACGAGGGTGGAATAAAAGTCGAGATGACGTGATGAGTATCTTCACTCCTTCTGTTCTCATGCCCAGTTTTAACGACTCTTATCACCATCATGTCTCCTTTATCTCACTGATCTGCTCCCTGCTATTTAAAATATTTTTCACTCTCGGATTCTTTTGCATTTTTTATGAAACAAGCACGCACAATCAATACGAAGACACAGTTAGCGTGTAATATATCCAAGCTTGGTGTGTGAGTGGATCTCCAGTGGCTCCTATATTTATAAGATCAGTGTTTCAGTAACTGGATGTGTGTGAGTTCCCAGTCGTGGCTCCCAAAGAAGAGAAGAAGAGCAATGTGAAAGATGACAAAATCTGATGATAAGTTTTCTTTAGTGAGATTGTACAGAAGGGTAAATATTTGTTTGAATACACAGAAGGCTAGAGAGTTGATAACGACAGGCGTGACGGTGAAGACGAGAGAGAGAGAGAGAGAGAGAGAGAGAGAGAGAGAGAGAGAGAGGGAGCTCCCCAGAGCCCGTCTGTCTGAGAGAGCCGAGCCCATCATTTATTACTCAGCATAGCTTCACCATGGCAACCTCCTCCCCGGCAACCCAGAATCACATTTCTAGCTCTGCTTCTCAGAGGATGCCTTTGACATCTTACTAATGCATTCACCAGGCTAGCACACTCGCGCACACAAACTCTCGCAACGCCACAAAAGCAGAGAGCAGACTTTCAAAATGGAGGAGCTTAAACAATCAGATAAAGAGGAAAAACTCTGACTGCACATGAGCAGCATTTCTCCGTCTGAAGTTGAAACTAATGTCTCCTTCAAACACGTCACATTGTCGAGTGCTTCCCCGGCATGTTCAGCGTTTACGGTTGCCTCTCTTAAGTGAGACTTCTTGTTGGATTTCGGCTTGACTGACCGCAGGATAACTTGAAATTGTTTCCACTAAATGCTCGCTTGCTGTCTTTTCGGACTTCCAGTGAACCTCCTGCTTGTTTTACAAGACACTGCTCTCATACAAATGTATGTGTGGCACAAAGAGATGAGCCTCATTTCTCCCACAGGGTTAGCCAACACGTCCTCGGGCCGACCCATTATTTAGACCTAATGAAACAGGTTTCCACTGCGTCTTGTTTCTGTTCCTGGAAGAGATTACCTCTGGAAAGTCAAATGAATAGACAATGAAAGCCATGTGTGCACCATGACAACAGTCAGTGTAGCGACAGTGCAGCAGATATGTGAGAGAGAAAAACGATATCATGTGTGTTACTTTTCATCCCAGCTCTCTTCTTTCATTTCCTTTTATGTGAGCGGCATGGGGAGCACTGCACCTCACTTCTGCAGATGATGTTCTCCAGGGTTTAAAACAAGAGAGAGAGAGAGAGAGAGAGAGAGCGAACATATCTTTTGATTAACTTAACAGAAAAGCCATAAATAGAAGCACTTTTTTTTCTTCTTCAAGATTTCGGCAGGAGTGGTGAGAGTGCAGAGCAAAAGTGCACAGAGTGTGACTTCAGTAATTGCTGCAATCATCTGCATGTAGGGACAAACCGTCTGCTAACTTGAACCCGCCACCCACAACCAAGTCAAGCCTCTCACACGCCTGAGAGATGCTGCCTTCATGACACGTGGAAAGATAGGAAATTCAAGAGCTTCTTCGAGCTTTATTTTTGGAGTATTTCTTGTGATTTAAACTTTTGATATTCTCTTTGGCGAAGTGTGTAAATACTATGGCTGTCAGTGTTGACGGGCTAATCGAGATGTGATTAAACTCTGAAATATTTGAATACTTTTATTTTGAACTGCATTTATCACATGCCCTTTTGTCCCTTTGGATCATTGGTTCCCAGCCTGGGGGGGCCAAAGATCTCATGGAGGGGGCGCAAGACTTTGTCTGCTCTTCTTAGCTTTTCTTGAATTTAATTCTCCAAGGTTAAAAATAAAATAAAAAAATGAAAGTCACTGCTTTAGAGGTATCTTGGGTAAGTCTCCTTGTAATCTCAGTTAAAAGAAAGAGGAAGACCCCTCTGCATCTTTGAATGGTTAATATTACTTTACATAACTCCCTGCTGAAGAGTCAAAGTCGTATCCACCACAAGACATCAAACATTGACCTCTGCTATCGCTCCTTTCAGCTGTTAGACCTCAGTTTGGGATCCATACCAAGTTGCTTTAAATTGATGCTGTTTACCTTTAAACTACCGGAAGTTCCTTAGTTTCCTTCAAAATAAAAGCAGGTTTGTATCCAAGTAGGAAGTAAAGTACCCTTAGCTTCAGACAGTACAAACATTTTTAAAAGATCAACTGTTTTCAAATGCAAAAGATTGGAATTTTAAACATGTTATTAAAATGCAATTGATATCGATTAACTATCGAGATTAAGTATTTAGAAATGTACGTTTCAGTTCATCAAGTAAAAACTGAATGAAGCTCATCGTTTAGCTGAACATTTCTCTAACATCTTTGTGTGACTCCTAACCTCCTAATAATGCCACTGAACTCGTTTTCTTTTGTTGCTGAATCAGAGATATCGATATTTATTCCAGCCGATTTCAGAACCTGCTAAAAACTCCTCACAGGAGTTTTAACAAGTTAGCAACTGCTGTTTCCGAATGTCAGCGAGTCAGCGTTGATCACCTTGTCGGATGTCTTGTAAGTGTGAAGTTATTGATTAGTCGTGGGGGGGTTTCAGCACCAGCAGCAGTGGACAGCGCCACAGAAGGCAGGGCTGTGACGTCACTAGAAACCACCTTCACTGACCGGCTGCTGCGCGCTGCTGTGCCTCTGTTGATCAACGAAGCTCAGGATAAACCGTGATTCATTGCACTTTATTTTCTAGTAAGGTGATCGAGCGCGATGTTGTGTAAACGTGTCCAAACAAAAACGAGCCGCAACCCAAAAGTCCTCTGACGCGCCTCGCGCAGCATCACAACAGCTATTTGACTGTTTTAACAAAAGCAAGGCTATTATTTGGCTTGAACGACTTTATATAATTTAATGAGTCTCAGCTGATTCCTTGACGAAGCTTAATGAGAAAATAATGTCAAAACCTTCTTAAAACAACAGTTTCAAAAGCGACACTTCCTTGGCTTCATATTTAAAACACGAAATCTCCTTTTCAAGGCTGGATTTCCTGATCTGCTCATTGAATCTTCTTTTTCAGTCACACATTTGATCATTTTTTTTAAAGGGAAAATAAAAAGTTTAAGCATTACGCACGCACAACACCGCCTTTACGCGCAACAAGCTGCAGCTTTCCCCCCTCATACTGACGTGTCAATCTAACTTTTTCAAAGCTATAGAAATGAGAATGACCACTCTGCACCCATTGTGCATTCACATTTTCGGTGCGTCATCACACCAAACCAAAAGGGACGTATTTGTCCAAAGTAAGGTTCCTGATTTCCCAACAGGTGCATTCGTCAAACATCCATTTTAATTTCTCTAGTTAAGACATTAAGACAGATGTTTTAACCTTTGAAGTATAACCTTTCCCTCTCCAAAAAAATGAAACATCTGTAGGAAAAGAGCTGGGAGTAACATGCTACACACGTTCTGTAATTAAAAACAAAAAGTTCGTAGGATAAAGGTAATTCACTTCTTTGACTTAGTTTTACCTTCGATGCAGCAGATCCTCCACAGCCCGGAGTGCGTCAGGTCGCCTTTCACTTTCTTGCTTTGCACCTGGTTGTCGTCCGCGGTGACATTCGTGGCGTTGCATATGTACGCCCGGGAGTAAAGCCAGTAGTCGGTGCCGATGGCGATGGTCATGAGACTGAAGGCGGCAAAGGCCCCTATAACGGCCAGCAGAGTCTGAACCCCTCGGTCACACCATGCCATGGTGGCTCATAGTGTGTGTAATCATCCACAGCAGCTTACGCACACGGCGGGGAGCGCGTGGAGCAAAGGATCACCGCGGTCCGAGGAAGCGCGCGCGCCTCTCGCGGGTTTTCCGTCTCTTCAAACCAAGTCTCGATCCTCACGTCCCCTTCCTCCTTAAAACGAGTCCAAAAAAGTTTCTCAGATTGACAAAATCGCTGCATTTGTTTGGCTCCTTCGAGTCGAGTGGACGGATGTTAAACTGTGCTACAGGTGGACAAATGTGCAAAAGCATTACTTGACCGTTCACTATGTTCTCCTAAATCTAAAGCAACTTCATATCTTAACCACTGAAACGCCTTCCTTACTGTGTCCAATGCAACATTAAACTGCACTGTTTAATAAAAGATGCTCTATCGATCATCCAGACCACACCTTCCACAGCTGGAGCCAAGCCAATGAGAGGCAGCTGCTGGAGGGTGACAACATCCGATCTACATCAACATATAGACCACAGCAGTGTTAGATAACTGAAACACTTACATGGAAACACAAGCAATGTGTCCTATGTGTACAAAAACACAACACATAAAGGCAACACTCAAGTGACCTTTCCGTAAGTTCAGAAAAAGGCTTCAAATCTGTTAAAATAAAAAAAAAAACAGCCAAGCTCAGGATGAAAACACCAGCACTGACGGCTCAGTGGAGATGTGCGGGATCTGAATCCAGACGCAGCAGCTTGAAAGAAGCTGAACGCTGAAACATTTCTTTAAACATTCACAGAAAACACTTTGAAGATGGAGCCGCCTGCCTGCTTCATCAATCAGCTCCTAAAGTTGAATTATAAGACTCAGAAGTTCACTACAGGCAGATATGATGCAGAATTCTGTCTGTCACTTTAAGCCCTGAGCTGTGTGCAGTGGGGGGTCTTTCTCTATGTTTCACACTGACACAGAGGGAGGGAGGGGATGATGCTCATGGATTGGCAGCAGCTTCTGCTCTTTGTGCTGTTCTGTATCTTGAGCCTGATCCCCAAACCCCGGAGTCTGAGTCACTTCCTGTTTCCCACAGAGGAGAGCAGAAAGAGTCTCAAAGGGTGTGTGTGTGTGTGTGTGTGTGTGTGTGTGTGTGTGTGTGTGTGTGTGTGTGTGTGTGTGTGTGTGTGTGTGTCTGCATTTAGAGAGAGGGGCTGGAAATATTACAGGCCAGTGAGGAAGGAAGAGGAGACAAAAAGGGGACGGGAGACATAGTGAAATGAGTGGATGGACAACACTGAGCACATAAGTATGGTGGCCCTGAAGGTCAACTGCAAAAACAATCGCAAAAGCGTTTTGGTGAGTCGCTAAACGTGTCCCTGAACACTGTTTACGTTTCTGTGGGAAGAGCAAAATGTAAACATGGGGAGGACTTGTCCAATCACAAACAAGCAGTGGAGTTCTACACTCCTCTGAAACTGTTTTTCAGGAAGTTAAATGTTTTTATGTTTCACGACATCTTTGTGTCTTTTTCTGCATTTCTTTAATCGTCTTTGTGATTCTGTAAATGAGGCGACTCCTTTCCAATTAGACATCTTTTTAAGCTGCACGATGTCCGATGTCTCTTACCCAGCCTCCACCTGTGGGCTCAACCTGGGGGGGTTTAAAGATGTCGTCCAATCTGTCCTCACATTTTTGCATGTAAACTGAAAGTCTAAGAGGTGAGACCAAACACAAACTATCTTCTGCTGCAATAAATGTTTTAAATGAATACATACGTGAGTTGTGTGACTGAAATATTTTTATATACTTTTGGGCCTTATTTATTCATGCATTTATTGAAAAGATTTCGCCGCTGACCTTCATGCCACCGGAGGTCAGACATCACAGGTTTCACATTTTACAGAGGGAAAGGCTGAAAACACTTTCTGCTGTGAAGCAGCACAGAAGCTGCTGCCTGGACTTTGTTTCTCTCTCATCATTTTGTTGTGTGAAACAGAATATACTTGTGTTTGTTTCTGTCTGATGTCAAGGCTTTTTTTTTTTTTTTTTTAGATTTGGACTGTTTTACATTTAAAGCTCCGATGCTTTCAATTCAAATCAGACTATTCCTGCAGCTCTGTCATTAAAGGTTGTTAAACCCAGCAGGAATGGACTGTGACAAAATTCTTTCAGCACACATTTCTGAAGTATTTCACATTTTAAAAAATCCCCTCTCACTCTCAGCACAGCAGAAGGGAATGTGGACTCAGCTTTGCACAGAATGCGTTCAATGACCATGTGGAAAAAATACAAAAATAAATAAAAAGTATTTCCAATCAGAAGAGATAAATTAAGAGTTTACGATTAATTATTCAACAGTTCAGGAATAGATAAATGTGCAATGTCTTTGGACACCTTCATGATGAAGTGGGGCCGATAGCAGGCTAGCATTACGAGCTTTAATAAAAAAAGATTTGATTCTGATTGGTCAAGAGGCTTTTCCTTATTAGACCACTGTTTTGAGGAAGAACAAACCGTTACTAAGAAAAGCAGAAAAAGTACGAAGGACATGGTTCAAGTCGAAGCTTAACTTTAAGAGGTCTGAAGGTCCGTTTACTTTTTAAGATGTGCAGTAACGGTCTGACTGAGATGAAGTGAAGACGTCACTTAAAGTAAACAGGTAACAGATGTTTTAAAGAATCCTCAAAGGAAAAATTAGATGTGATGAAACTTGACCTTCATTCAATGCAAATGTATAAATACATATATGTTTGTATTTTATGGACATGTTGTTGTTTTTGTTTAATTTTAAAGACGTATTTTTGGCCATTTTATGCCTTTATTACAGATTACAGTATTACGGTAGGACAGTGGATAGAGAACGACATCAGGGAGAGAGAGAGAGGGGATTGATAAGCGGGAAGGGAGCCACAGGCCGGAGCCGGGTTGCCCGCATGAAGACTATAGCCTCAATACATGGGGACGCACGCAATAACCACTGTGCCACCAGCGCCCCCAATCTTCCTATCTCATCAGACATGAAGGAAACCTGCTGTGTTGAAGCTTCTCTGACAACAATGCAGCAGCCAGTATGTCCTCCTTCTAACTTTAGATTCTGCTCCTGAATGCTCTGGATTTGATTGGACCAGAGAAGGTAGGCGGGGCTTTGAAGGCCGTTTTGGACGCCCCTGGGTTTGCCAGATATGAGAGCAGTTATCAGGTGAACAGGTGTTGCAGCGATGGAAGCGGGCAGTGGAACTGCTTCAGATAGAAGTGATTGTACCCGAGCTAAAAAGCCTCTGCATGTTTCTAATAAGCTCCAGCAGCAGAAAGATGCTTTTGAAACATGGAGAGAGGTTAGAACGCAGAAAGGTTGACAGACCCATGCAGAGCTGGCTAAACACTGAAGCTACAGTGTCCACCACATGTAGAGCTGGCTAAACACTGAAGCTACAGTGTCCACCACATGCAGAGCTGTGTGAGAGGAGGGGGGGAGACAGCTCTCTGTGATGATTAGAGTTTAGACTGCAGTACACATTTTAAAAAGACACACATGGTAAACTTCCTGTTCTGCATTCTGTCTGATTGCTGCCATGTTGGCCTCCCAGCTCGCCTGTATAGAGTGTCTGTAGATCATTTAGAGCCAAGGGGCCACTGATGAGGAGTTTAATTCTCATCATCACCATGCTCCAGAGGTCTTTTCAACTTTACTCCCACCTCTCTGCTCTCTCCAGCCTCTCCATTGTCCCTGACGCTGGCAATCTCCTCTGCCAGCTTCCTCGACTCTCCAGGCATTTTTTAATCATCCAAAGCCAAGAAAAGACTCCTCTGTGACCTCGCCGAACTTTCTCCACCAGTTCAGCAGTCAAAAATGTTGATAAGAGTTTTTTGGCTGCTTTTATATTGCCCTTCTTCCCTCCCAGCTTGAGTGGCTGCCACAGTCTGGGTTTTGCAAGGAGAGGGATTAATGCTGCACGGCTTCCTGGGGTTACAGCATTAGTGGGAGTGTCAATGAGACGGCGCTCTCTAGATAAAAAAAGAAAATAAAAAATTGGAGGCCTTATCAAGGAAGTAAGATGACATTTCTTTAAAATGATTTCATGAAAATTCTGGGCTGATTTGGGCAAAGGAGGAAGCCTTTCGATCTCGTGGAGAGAAGTTAGACGAGGATGAGAGATCAACAAAGGAAAGACGGAAGTAAACATGGGAAGCTGGACATGCTGATGAGAGATACCAGCTGAGATGAGGCAGCAGAAGTTCAGCTTGGAATTAAAAAACATGATTTCAAGCTTCACGAGCCTGAAACACCGAGCAGTGCACGGCAGTTTCTTATATCATAACATGACATAAGACAAAGGAAATGTGAGAAAACACTCAAAGATGTGAACAAGCTGCAACCTGCAGTTCTTCGAGTGTCCACTTGAGGCTGGCTGCAGAAGCACCAGGAAGTCAACCCCATTCAAAAAAAAAGCCAGATTTTAATGCAGAACTTAACACTTAACATGCCTAATGAGAAAAAATACAACTAAGTTGGTCTGATTGTAACTGCATTGGTTTATTTTTTTAAATGGGCACTGCAAGCAGAAAAAAATGGTGGACACTCTTATGCATGATGTTTCTTTGTTGACATCTGTGTAAGTTTTGGAAACACTTTTGTTGAGATCATTAACTTAAATGTTGTATGTGAAGAGGCAAGCTCTAACTAGTCCACCAAATTATATTTATTTTTTTGTCCTTCATCATTTATAAACACGCCAAAGGGAAGCTGTGGTAGAGACGTCTCCCAAACGGATGGTCGGGGGTTCGATCCCCAGCTCCTGCAGCTACACGCCCGATGTGTCCTTGAGCAAAAAAACTTTGCCCGAAGTTGCTCCCTCTGCTTTGCTAACTGTGTGTGAATGTGTATGAATGGATTTGTTACTTCTGCAGGTCACTTCACGCAGCAGCCTCTACCATCAGTGTGTGAATGTGTCGGTGTGACGTGTGGTGTGAGAGCGCGTTGAGATGGCAGAAGACGAGAGAAGAAATAAACCAAGCTCATGTCCTACATAAGTTACATATAGTTGTATTACTACAGGACTTAATCCACTTTCTAAAAGGTAACAAGAGTTTGACAGATGACAACAGCGAACACTTACATTAGCAGCATGTTTGCATGAATTGTTTAAAACATGCTTCCTCTGTTATATATAAAAAAAGATAACTAGATCTCTAGAGATAATGGGAATCTTTCAGTGTAATGTGCAGAGCGATAGGACTGCCTGACTCTCTCCCTGAAACATCAGCTCGATTTAAGAGAATTTTAAAAAACTTCTGGACCACTAATGGCTCAGTCTTTTTTCGTTTAGAGTGGAGGATCATGGTCATTATTAAGAGAAGAATGAGTTATTGTGTGCAGCTCAGACATGCAGAGAACATCCGCGCTCATTTGCCAAATGAGTGAGAGTTAAAAATAATACTTCTGATCAGTAATGTTCCTGCTCTGGCTCGTGATGAAGCAGGGAGTCTTGGTTGCTGCAGTCAGCAGTGAGACGTGTGTGCAGACGACGCCTGGAGCAGAACAGAGAGCTAAAGAGCATACGAGATTGGGCAAAGAGAAAACAAACACAGACTCATCCCTCAGGCTGTCACAGGCTCGCTCTGTCTACCAAGAGCTGCAGTTTCAACCAGCTAAAGTTTCTCTTCTTTCTTCTTGCCTCAGCGAGGACAAGCTTTAAAGGAAAGATATTTTAATAGGTTTGGCCTTTTATCAAAGTTGTGACTGCGTGGTTAAAGAAGCTGTGGCCGCCTCAGCTGCTGCTACCTCATGTCAGTTTTTCTTTTAGTTATCGTTTTAATTCTCGGCCACTTAGTTTCCTTTTAGATAATGCACGCCATCCTTTACATAAATCCCACTTTATTGCATTCATGACAGTTGTTTCCTAATTAGGGTTCACACAATTTAGTGAACACTAGGTCTTTTTTTCCACTGAGCCTGCTGCTGGTCAAAGATGGTCTTTTAAGCCACGCCCACAGGAAGTGGGAGCTACCAACAGCGTGGACTGGAGAAGTGAAGACGGGGACTCACGAGCTCCAATAAGATCTTTCTTTAGTTTACTTTAAATTTCTGTATTCAAGGGAATTAAACCCTTATTGTTGTGTTATTGGCGTTAAAGAGTGGAAAAGTTTGTTTTGTTTCCCCCTTGTGGTTGATGTTGGAATAGTCCATAGGGTATATATGACTTCACTGTTGTCAGTTGCTGGTATTAAAGATGATGGAGCCAGAATGTAAAATTCAAAAGGAAGACTCAAGAAGGTTTACAAATAAAAAGACAAGCAGGATTACTGAAACAATGAGGAGAGAGGATGGCTGAGTCTTTAAGGATCCGCATGAAGTTGGAAAGTTTGTCGGAGAAGAAGTGATGCAACAGCATAAAACTGAACAGAAGAAGAAGAAGAAGAAGAAGAAGAAGAAGAGTTGGTGTCAGGACACATGAGTCACAGAAAACACAAACAGTTGACAGGTTCATGCGGGAACCAGCGCACCGTGGGATAGAGGGGAATGTAATGGCTGACCATCTGGCTAAACAAGCCCTAAGAAAAGATCCAATCATGGAGGTAACTTTCAGTCAAGCTGGGACTGAAGCCGTAGTCTGAAGCTCCATTATGTCTGCGGGTTAGCGCTGTTGCCTGAACACAGTAAAAATAATGCATTGATGGATGGATGGATAATCATGTCTGCCTGACAAAAAGAGCAAAAAAGTTATCCATAGTTCCTTTTATTAGTTGACCTCTTTTTGATTTTGTGCCCCATCTTTAATTGACCAGGTTTGTTCCAGACTTTTCAGCTTAACTGTCCTTTACCTGATGCTTGGTCCCAACAGGGCTTCAGCATGTTTAAAAGGAGACGTATAGAATCAAAAAGTGATCTCTGCTGCGATACAAACAAAACGAGCGAGCACAGAGTGAGGAAGTTTCAGAGAGAGAAACAGACTTTTCTAATTTTCCTTCCCGTTTAGCACAGAGTGCGATCCTCCCTGCGGTGCGTTCACAGCCCTCGGTGCTCACCATCTGTCCCCCGAGCATGTGGACTTTTCTAAAAGTGTCCAGGTCAGTGGCAGCGAGCGACCACTGCTGTGAGTGGTTATAAAAAGGGGAGTTGCATATTGGAGGGTTGATCCTCAAAGGCTAATTGACAAGTCAGACATCAGCGGTCCAATCAGGGCGTCGTCTGTGAATGTTCAGGAAGTCAGGCTGTTAAATTTTCCATAAAGTGACTGTGTTGTCAACTGAATGGTAAACCAGCCAAAATAACAATTTTATTAACATTTTACATAAAATTATCTAAATTCATTTAAAATGGACTTAACTCACGTTATATATATTTTTTGTTTTTGAGTATCTACATCATCTCAAACAGCCGTCATGACAGACACAACATGTTTATTGTGCCGTTGCCGTGGAAACAAAGATGTTATTTCCAAGGAGCTCGTAGCTCGCTGGAGTAGCGAGAGAGAATCACTCCCATGATTCCCCACCAGCCTCGATGTCATTTTTTGTTTTTGTTTTGATTGAGAGCCCCCTGGTGGCTGAACTTAGATATAGTGAATTTAATCCAAACCTAAATAAACGCAAGATAAGAAAAAAGAATGAAATTAAGCATAGTTGTTTCCCTGACTCATAAAAAGTGCCAGATTTGAACATGAATAACTTTGTCTATATTTTTGAAGCAACAATATATAGGAATTCTGTTTGGTGTGCTTTGGCGAGTTTACGGAGAGTATTTTGGGAGGGCTTCGCTGCCACTGGATCCTGTTCTCTGGGCAGAATTGGAGGCATTTCTTTCAATCACTGAAGAAATGATTTTGGAGTTTGAAACCTTTGTTAAAGGAATGATTGAATGACTTTTGTGACATGTTTGATGCAGCTGACAAAACTCGCTCTATCTTCCAGCTTTGATGTGCAAAGATTCCTCAGTATTCAACCCTTTGTCAGGCGCTAACACAATATGTTGTGACAATCAAGAATCGGAGTATGAACACTGACCCAGTCAGGCAGGAATGTACGAAGCACCTAAACCTATTCTCTGCTTGTTCTTTCTTTTTTTTTTACACGTTTGATTCTTAAGGCTGTCTGACTGAAATACGCTGAGCTCGATTTCTTCTTCTTATTTCCTGCTTTCAAAGTCTGTTCACACCATTGAAAACTATATGTCACCTTTTGTATCCGTGTTGTTGTATTGACAGACATGCTCAACAATGGTTTCACACAAAGGTCCAAAACACGATTTTAAAACCACAACATGAACCAAAATGAAAGGTTTAGGAAGAGTAAAAAAAAAAAAAAAATTTTATTTGTTCTGGTGTCTTATTTTAATTATATAAACATACTGTCATTGTTTTTCACTCTGTCTCATTAAAAGAAAATGTATTCATATTTTTGTATTTGAAAAGTAATTATGTTGCTGGCTGCAGAAGCACAGGAAATCACATACACACCCCTTCAAAAAGGTGTGTTTTTTTACAGCAGACATTAACATGTTTACAGCCCGAAACATAAATCTGAATACGTCTTATGGGCTCCTGTCACAGTGGGGACACAGTGTACGGGGGGGTGAACTCTTTGTTAACTCGTTGGTTGGATGCGATGTAAGAGGCTTTAAACTTGTTGTTCGGTCGACTGAAGGTTTGATTGAGTCAGCATTTCCAGCATGGAGACCGCCATCGATGGGACTAAAGCGCCCCCTGCAGGAACGGACAGGTGACGTCACTCAGGCTTCGTCCTGTAATATTTTAATATCTACCCATGCTTTCATAGTTTATGTGGAAAAAAGTTGAAAGACAGAAGTCAAAAGAAAAGATTTATTTTTTCCAGCAACAGTCAGGAGAAAGAAAACTGACAGATGGAGAAAGACTGCATGGAAACACAAACAGAGAAGAAGGGCTGTGTGTGTGTGTGTGTGTGTGTGTGAGAGAGAGAGAGAGAGAGAGAGAGAGAGAGAGAGAGAGAGAGCTGGACTGTCGTTACATTATTCATGACTTCCCTTCCTTGGTTGTGCGGGGTTGGGCTCCAGGGAGCGCTTGTATACGTTTAGCTCATTATAGCGCTATAACGCTCCTATAAGACGATTTGTTCGTCCCCTTTCTCTCAGACTGAATCCTTCAAAGTTTATACGAATACATTAAAAAAAGTATTTCAGCATTAATTCAACCCACACAGACCTGCCAGTCCTTTGATTCAGTTTAAAAAGAGTTAGCCTGGATATATGCTGGTTATAACGCGCGGCCCTACAGAGACCGTAGTCCTGGTCACAGCAGCCGAGGGTTCAAATCCAGCCCCGGTGTCTTATTGCACGTCACCCCCCCCCCCCACACACACACACTCCTCTCCTCCCCATGAAACCTGTCTCTCTTCAGCCTCCCTTCCCAGTAAAGGCAACAAAATCAGCCATAAAATACTACTTCAAAAAAAAGCCTGTAAGGCTAAATATTGAAAATCTATTAAAAAGTATCTCCAGAGTGTAAAAAAGCACTTATGTGACTTTTATCAATAGAGGCGCTGCTGATGGAAAGACTTTATCTGGACCTGGATCAGTAAGGGGGACTTGTGCAGAGGAGGTGGTCTACTTTACCTTTAGATCATCCTCATCAGAAAAACAAGAAGTAGAAGAAGACAGGAGAGAAATGACTCAAACTGGACCAACGAGACGAACACTAAAGAAGAAGGATATATTTACCACTCATGAAATCCATGACGAGTTTCAGCTGAAGTACTGAACCAAATTACATTGAATAAAATCTGCTTTATTTATCTCAGACCTTTGAACATCTGAACCCATGGCTGCTGTGACCAGGACTTCGGGCTTTGTTCGTCATGTGCATGTGAGTGTGATGGGGCCCTTATCCATTGGGGGCCCTCCAACCAACCAACATTCATCACCATCATGTCTGTCCATGTCTTGACGATTACGACTCTTCTTCTTGATTTCCTGTTTATTGTTTTCTCTCCGATTGATTCATCATTCCTCTTCTTTTTTTCTGCCTTGACTTTAATTGACAACCTTTAGTTTTTCACTGCAATAATGCCGGGCAACGAAGGTGACTGCTGTCAGATGGGGGGGCCCCTTAGGGAGGTTTTTTTTTTGCCGTTGTAGAATGTGCACACTTTGGGTCACTGCTATGGCTTAGGTTTGTGAGACCCTCAGGGGCCCCTACTGGTCCAGGTACCCCAAGAAGTTGCCCGTCTTGCCTGTTGACAAGCAGGGAGTTTTTAAAAAACTGAATCCCAGAAGGACAATTCAGTTTGACAGCCTATCGAAAGGAAGAAGAACGAACAGGCCAGATCCAGATACAATGAGATAAAAACCACAGAAATGTATATGATCAATGGATAAATAAATCTCAATCTTCAAGGCTCTGTCTCAAGTTCAGCTGTTCTGCATTTAACAGCCAGATGTGAAGAGAAGCTGTTTGTTCTCCATGCAGGGGGAAAGATGGCGCCACACACAGGACATGGCAGCAACTTCCACATGAAGCGCCGTGAGGGACTTTTTCCCTTTCCTCCTGTGTCTCCACATAAAGTCCACCAGAGGGCACTGTTGTCAAAAGGTTGTGGGCCGTCTCCCCATCAGATCCGGCTCGTTACCGTGATAGACAGAGGAAGCTGTGCTCATGGGGTTTTAAACACAGGTAATTACTTCACCTCTCAATCATCCAGCAGAGCAGGAGGAGGTTGACTGTGCAATTAATGAGCCATCTACTTCATTAACTTTTGTTTATAATAACATGATGGTAACTGGCTTCACCGCACGAATCCTTCGGGGGTTCGACATTTGAGAGCACGCCAGCTCATCGTGTCAGGAGGTTATTCAGTTTGAGGGCAGATCAGTACGCGATGCTGATGGCACAATTACCCCATGTAACCCCCCTCTCCGACCCCCTCCCTCAGAGAAGGAGGAGAGCCAGCTCTCACAGTACTGTGTGCAATTTTATTTTAAAGTCATGTCTTCGTGAATTCAAAGGTTTCATGAGGCCGACAGCAGGAGGACAGAAGAAAGACAACCTTATGGAGTCTAGACGCTGGAGGTGGTGGTGAAGGACGCGATGAAGAGTCGACGTCTGAAGAGCTGGCTCTGGAGAGATTGCTTCGGGGTGACTGGCGTGGAGGAAGGTCACGCTGATCCAAACGTGAAATGGTAAACTGACAGCAGCAGGATGGATTTAAAGTTTGGCAGCCGTGATGATCGGGCGATCGTGGATCGCTCTGGTCTTACTGCTGTCTTTGTCCCAGTTTACAAGTCTGATTCTGCTTCAGTACAGGAGATGGCGATAAGCCCTCTTTAAGATATTTGCTATTAAGATACTGAACCTTCTTCCGGTTGACCTTGCTGACAAGTTTTCAAGCAACAAATGAATCGTATGTCGACACATTTCCTGCAAACTCTAATCTTCACTTTTTGTACTAATCCAATGCAAGCTATGTGCCGAGCTTCAGGTGCTTTTTGAATGCGGACGACTATGAGACTTCTGCTGTGCTGCACATTTAAAGCCCGGCGTGGAGAATGGGCACAACGTCTCGTCCAGTTTGGGTCTGCAGAGTAAATCAATCCCTGATCACATGGTCAAGACGTTCATTTAAGAAATTCATATTAGTATTATTTCAGTCACACGCTTACATGCATCTTTACTGTCCAATAAAGGGACTTTTTCTAACTGCTTGTGAAGGTACTGATTGAGAGGTGTAATTCGACCTGTGTTTTAATACAGACACTTCAGAAGCATCTAGAACCTTTAATTTTTTGAGTTCTACATATTTCATTTATCCCGAGGGAAACGTTTCTCTCTGCTTTATGAGGTGAAACCATAAAACACACATCAGGCACAAACAGGACATGAAAGGAGTCAAATCAAGGAGCTCGCTGCCTGATCACGTGAAACCTAACTGCTAACGTCAATACATGTAAGACAGCCACCAAATCCTGATTAGTTCAGACTTGTCTTCATGTTTGTAGCTCAAAGCTAAGTGTGTGAAGTTAATCCAGTTAATCTGCCCCGAACAAATAAACCATAGATAAATAAATACACGGGCATCAATGGAGAGATGGCAGATGTCTGCACAGGGGCTGGAGTGACGGCGTCCTCTGCTTGAGCTCTCCAGTAAGCAGAACACATTTACGTTGGTCTGTACTGGGACTTGAACTAGGGAGAGTCCGGTTTATCCAAATCCTAGACTGAGCTGCTGCAGCTTCATTTATAATGGATCTCATTAATGTCGCCTGTCGCTTGAATCTCACTTTTCTTTTTGTCTAATTCTTGATCGAAAGCCAAGCGCTCAGTGACGTTTATCTCATTACTGATTATTCAATAAAAGAACAAGCAGACTTCCTGTTTATAAATCCCATTAACCTTTATTTTGTATACACGTTACATTTCACATTTAACATCATAAAAATGACCCAGACTGTAAAAGTTCACAGTAGGACGTTTGAATACTGACGAGGACGCCATCTGAACACTTTACACATTTATTCAAAGCTCACATTCTTGATGTGACGCAGGAGGCCGAGCCGCCGTAACGCACTGCAGCGTAATCTACCTAGCAACAGAACATTTCTGACATTTATTGCAGTCTAGAATAAATGACTGTATAAACACACGTGTTGTTAAGTCCTACAGAGTTTGCGTGATCCAAACTGGTCTAAAAAGTTAAACAGAGCTTTAATCTCAGCTCCGACCTCAGAGAGTTTGTTCTGTTTACAAAGTCATGAAATGTTGCATGCCATTAAAAAGAAGTGAAGTTCACATCATGCAACATTGAATAACTACATTAAATATATAATCTTGTAAAAATCCAACAAGCATAAGAAATATTGCACAAGACAAAATGTTTCTCTGTTATATGTTTACACGTAATGCTGCATGAAATGTTGATATTCAAACTCGACTGTAAGCCACGTCTCCACTGCGTCCTTGGCACGATTAGATCTGCAGTATATTTCAGGATGGCTGGGAAGGGCCAAACAAACAAACACTTTCACGAGCACTGAGACCGAATGTTGCTGGAGAGGAAAAGAATCTGCTGCAGACCTGGAAAGAGCGAGCAGTCAATTAGTTTGTTTTGGCCTCAAGACTGTGAAATGTGTTTTACAAAGTTTATAATGACCAAATTACGTTTGTCCGTTTTTTTAGCACATTTCCGTTCCAGCAAAGTTTCTGTCATTTGTTCATTTGTTGCAGCTCTCGTAAAATTGTTTTATTTCTTCTAAATGTATTTTCTAAAATGTGAAATTTGTCTCAAGCTAATTTTGTTTTGCACTTCCCAGCCAGCATCATATTTGTTCAGCAAGCATCAAAGAATATTATTTAAATCAGCAACGGGAATATCTAGAAATATATAATTCTGGTTATTATTTCTCTGAGGAAGAGGTATTTTACTATGTGTAGCAAATCTCGTTCAGCAGTTTTTCCTTCAGCACATCTTACATTCACATCGGCTCCATATCAAAATAGACTTTCATACCTACTGGCTGCTTCACATTCTGCTTGAAGCTCCTTCCTTCACGGTGAACAAAATGTTTTCAACTCTGAGATCTGATAAACACGATCGATCCGTGCTGCCCCCGTGTTCCTTTGAGATTTCGGCCTTTTAAACTGTTTCTATTTATTTGTGATTTACACAGGAATCTACTCAAGGTACACGAGTACACAGACTTATAATGTTCAATAATGATTTTTTCTCGGTGTCTCTTCCATAAGTCACAACTGAACTGGGAAGAACGGCTTTTTACTGTTCGCTTTACTTGGAACCAATCACAGACAATCCTGAAACCTAATGAGTCGCTCTCATTGGAAGCTTTTAAGAGGATGTTAGACGACTCGGAGACATCTTGGACACATCTGGCTGCAGATGTGCGTCTTTTAATGTCTTGTTATTGTATATTTGGCTGCTCGTATTGTGTGAATTGTTTTTCCTTGTTGAACAAAATAAAATATTCATGCTTTTTACATCCCATTGGAGCATTTAATATATGTCTGGACTTACAAACCTTTCCTTTGGTGTCAATAACTGCATGAAGTGACCAATGAAAACAAAGAAACTGGACGCTCAATGAGTCCTGGCTGCCATGCAAAGAAAGCAAGCTGTAAGCTAAAAGTCATTGTGATGTGCAAACTGTTTATAACTCAAAAGAAGTAAAGTGCAGAACGTCAAACGCAGATTAATATGAACCCAGCTCTTCCCCAGTCCGTACACCTATCAATCAGTTTGTTTATGAACTGGGATGTTCTGAATGGTTGATTTGAAATATGTTTTATAAGTGTTAAAGGTCACATTTTCTCCTCCTTTTAAACACAACTACAGTAAATAATAATGTGTGCGAAGTGTGTTCCACTCTGATCCTGTATTTGATCAGGTCTATAAACCCCTCTATTTCAGCCCTGCTCACTACAGAAGTTAGCGAAACCTTTATTTGACCACGATGACATTAGGTGGTGATATACGCTCAGAAATGTGATCAACATACTTATTTTAACCCAGCTAACTTCAGAGGGATACTCTCTGAGCAAAATGAGGAAATGTTTAGTGAACCAACCCCGAAAATACGTTTTTCAAACCAAGTTGCCTCCCGATCACAAAAAGGATGATTTAACTATTTGTTTCTGCTATTTGCTGTTGAGTTTGGCTTTTGAAATCTGTAATCTCTGCATCCACTGCCTGAACACATCCTGCAACTTTGTAGTGTGACACTCTTATAAAATGTTAGCAGCACTGTGTTGGCTCAACAGGACTTTTTCACCGCAACTCAGGATCCTCCGTTCAAGACTGTCGCTTTTCAACCCTCACTTTTAAAGTTAAAGAAACAGGAGACAAAGTGGTCAAAGCCTATCCTCTCTCATCTTCTATTAGTTCTCTCTGAAACAAGAGCTGACGATACAGTGAGCAGGTTTAACCTTCACCTGAAGTTTCACTCCCTACAAAACCCAAAGGCGTGAATAAAAGAATCGGCAGTCGGGAGGATTGAGAGAATCAGGTCGTAGTCAGGACACTTGAGGACGAGAGTAATTCAAGCTGTAGTTCAAAATGCCGCCTACGATGCTAACGCCCACTCTCTTCCGCCTCAGCACGGAGACGACGACATCTGCTCGTACTCTGGACACTTGAGGAGAGCAGGGTAGTGTGAGGGGTTCATCTGCAGGGAGGCTTCGGAGGAGATGGATGAGGGACTGCGACCACGTCCGGCCCATGCGTCCGGATGAAGGAACTGGCCGGAGTAATCTGAGCAGTTGCTGAGTCGAGGCCGGTAGAAGCCCTGGTGAGGCCGGTACATTTCCTCCGCTGTGTAACGCTTCATGAAGAGGTACACAGACATGACACCTGCCGCCTGTGGCGAGAGAGAGAGGCAAAACGACAAAGTCTGAACAGTACGTCATACTGCAAAGTTTCTTCATGACACGAGCAACATTGAAGTTTTATTTTCAGAATCATCTCCAGCATTGGTGACACTCTGACTATCTCATGATCCATTACGTTTTGTATTGGATGATTTGACTCTGGGAACATGGGCCAACATTTCCAAGACATTCAGGAGTAGCAAGCGGTTAATGTCTTCCAACCAACCAATCCATTTAGCATCTTAATGTTTAAATGAAAAGCACTCTCAGATATGTCTGCAATAGAAACACTATCTATCTATCTATCTATCTATCTATCTATCTATCTATCTATCTATCTATCTATCTATCTATCTATCTATCTATCTATCTATCTATCTATCTATCCATCCATCCATCCATCCATCCATCCATCCATCCATCCATCCATCCATCCATCCATCCATCATCCACCCATCATCCATCCATCCATCCATCCATCATCCACCCATCATCTATCCATCCATCCATCATCCATCCATTCATCCATCAATCATCCATCCATCCATCCATCCATCATCCACCCATTATCCATCCATCCATCCATCCATCCATCCATCCATCCACCCATCCATCCATCATCCATCCATCCACCCATCCATCCATCATCCATCCATCCATCCATCCATCCATCATCCATCCATCCATCCACCCATCCATCCATCATCCATCCATCCATCCATCCATCCATCATCCATCCATCCATCCACCCATCCATCCATCATCCATCCATCCATCCATCCATCCATCATCCATCCATCCATCCATCCATCATCCATCATCCACCCCATCATCCATCCATCCATCATCATCCATCCATCATCCATCCATCCATCCATCATCCATCCATTCATCCATCATCCATCCATCCATCATCCATCCATCCATCCATCATCCATCCATCCATCCATCATCCATCCATCATCCATCCATCCATCATCCACCCATCATCCATCCATCCATCCATCCATCCATCATTTCACTGACTTTGCCATAAAGAGTCATGCTGATTGCTCGCTCCAGTTGAAATGTTAGCAGATTGAATACAGATCTCTGTCTATTTCTATCAGAACACAATTATAGCTCCTTTATTGGTTGAACATATACAGATAGTAATGGACTCTCTGCACACCCCCACAGCAGACCTTAAAATTTTCACACCCATCATACCAAAGTTACCTCAGTTAGCAGGAAGGAGATGGCAGCAAAAGCAAACGACCAGCCGTACTTGTAGCTGAAGTACGCCTCGTTACTTTTGGTTCGGTTCAACATTTCATCGTTAATGTTTGAGATGTACAACACCAGACCCACAACCAGAGAGAGTCCTAAAGGAAAGAAACACAGACAGACGGATGAAGAGTAGGAAAACATATTGATAGGGTTAGCTTAGCATCACTCGCAAATGATTACAAACCATGCATGAGGTGATCACCGGTTTGATTTGAATAATAATGGTCTGCTTTCCTTTTCAATTTTGACCGGCACAGAAAAGATCAGAGCCCTCTCTGTAACTCTTTAACATTCGTTTCATAACTGTTGCCTTTTATGTCAACACGAGTACACTTTCTCACAACTTTGTGTTTGTTGAATCACAAAAAAAAACATACCGGACAGGATGAAGAAGATTCCAGAAACAAAGGCCAGGATGGTGTGATGGGGTCGGATGTGGCCGATGTTACTGAGTACAAAGCCGATGAACATGAAGAAGAGGCTGACCAGAGGGAAGGGTGTGGCAGAGCGGATCATTTCTGGAGGAAGACAACAAAAAAAGCTGGTTTAGTTCTGGTTGCTAGCTTAGCGGTCCAAGCTGGAGTCCTCCTGGGTTTGTTGTTATTAGCTTTGTGTTTACACTGATGGGATAGCGCTTTAATTCAGCTTCACTCAGAGTCTCAAACATGCTTCATTCACTTGAACCTCTCCTCCTCCTCTTTGTCACACTGTTGGCCCTTCCACCTTGTGGCGTCCATAACAGAGAGAGAAGAACAAGCTGACTTTACAACCAAACTGAGACTTTCTATCACCTAAAGAAACATTATTTAACTGAATCCCAGAGAACATCGTTTTGGTATTAAAATCTACTCTGATCGTCATAGAGTAATTCAAACCACATTTGTTCTGACTTTTCTTTTAATGCATCCTCTTTAAGTGACCGGCTGAAACTCCAAATGGCTTCCTCTTCCCAGAGAGTCAAGTCAAAGTTTAACAGGGTCAGTTCGGGTTCTTATTTCTAAAAGGATGGAGCTGGACCTCTCTACTGTGTTTCCTCTGTTACACGTGATGTTTCCCTCCCAGCTAAGTGATCAGATATGAAGGGCCATAACCTTAACCCAGTGCCAGGGGCCTTTTAGGGTCTATTGGGACCTGAAGCAAAGATTCATTGGGCGCCCCTCCAGCCATCGTCCATTATTATTTTCACAGCAATAATACATGTGACACTGAGTGTAAGGGGCTCCCTGAGGGAGGTTTCATACTGCCAATGCAACATTTGTACATCTTAAGGATATGATGAGGTTCAAAGTTTGTCATGTGCTGGGGGGCCAACATACTGGAGTGTTGAAAAGCAGCCGCTCTGTCCAGTGGAATTTTATGATTGCCTGAACTTCACTTGAATTACTTAGGAAAGTAATAAAACAATATCAGCTGAATTGTTAAATTAGTATTGGGACACAACAAATGCACAAAGATTTCTTCTCTACTTTGACCTCCTTAAAAAAAGAAGCTGTCAAACTATTGTCAGTGCTTGTTGCCTTCACTGCTTTCCTTCATGATCTCTTCTTCACTCACTGCCCTTCTTCCGTCACTTCCTCTGCGTCTTTCACCTCGACGCCTTCACATCGGTTCTCCTGTTTTCCACTTTGTTTTTTTCTGTTTTCTCGTCATTCCCCAAATATCTACATAAAAGAACAACTACTTATATGACGATATGACGATTAAAATGGGATAAAGTTACACGAGCACTACTTTTCCTTTGCCTTCTTGTGACTGCAGCTTGAACACACACGGGGTTCTTGGATTCTAAGTGGTTTTCCTGACAGCGTCATTCTCATGAGTCCTGACCGCCTGCACTCACACCGGCACTACTTATGTGTATGTGTGAGTGCCCACCCTGCAGGGCGTCTCTACAACATGAAAATGTCATCCTTCAATTTTTCATGCTCTTTGAGGATTTGGTCCAGAAATAACACAGAGCATATGAATGACATCATCGTAAAGACATAAGAACTGGAGTTGAGGACTTTTTACTCGGCTTGTCATGTTTGTGAACATCAACGGAGGCTCAACGTGCACTTGAATCAATTTCAGCAGCAGCCCGGCGGCGGCAGACCGACAGGTGCTACCTCATGTGTTATCAGACGCTTTTTCCACCTGCCAGCCATGAGGTTCACGGTCAGGTCATGAAGGCCGTTAAAATGTGTGCTCAAAGAAGTGCACGGTGGTTTGAAGAAGAAAAAACACACCCAGATCCTGATTACACAACGATTCCAGATGGAAACAGCGTGGGTGGCTGCAAAGTTTTGAGAATGTGACGTTTAAATGTGGCGTCGTTAGTCATGCGCTGCGGACTCCTGAGTTCTGTTTGTGGAAATGTCGACTGGTAATGACTTGAGTTTTATTATTTTGGGGGCCATTTTACAACATGACGGGCCACAGGTTGGATTCGAACCCCAGCCGCCCGCTTGGAGGACTATGCCTCCGTACATGGGGCGTGCACGCACTAACCGCTGGGGTACCAGCACACCATGACTGTTTATGACATAAAATGCAGCCAGTAGGGGGCGCTCCAGATGTTTTGTTTTCACTTTTTTTTAAGCTGTCATGATGTCTATTTTTTTATTCAGGCTTTTGTTTGAACCTGACAACATTAATGGTCCTCGCAATCCACATTTCAATCTGCTACCCTGTTAGCCCAGACGATCCCACAACTAGTTTTCTTACTGTCATCGAACTAATGACTTACTCCTAAGAGTCGTGGCGTGTGGACAGTCACTTACTCAGGACGCTGACAGTGGACTCAGAGGTTATCTGGACGGTCGTTGGCATCACGTACTCGATGGTGAAACATCGGCCTTTCTCCTCGCCTAGAACCAAAGACAACAAAAAGACACGCATGCGTCGTATTAAGTGTCTTGAAATTGACGGGACACCAACTTTCTCCTGGTCCTCGCTGTGAGTGAAACAAACAAACACATGTTCATTACATGTTGGCTGTGTAGTCAGTGCATCACACATGTCCTGTAAGCGTGTTTCGGGCCTGACCTGAACTGAACCTTTAGTAAGTGTGGGTCTAGTATATATGGTGAAACCTAATTTTAATGCTGAAGCACTAAACATCACCTGTTCCAACAGCTTTTAATGTGTGTGTGTGTTTAATGAGGTGTTGATAAAGCCATCAGTTGTTACAGTGGGTGTTTTTGCTTCAGTGTGTTTTGGTGCCAGACTCGAAAGTGTTCGTATCAAAGTGGGAGAAGGAGGAAGGTGCTAAAATCGTATATATGTGAGGTGTTCCTCGTAGCAGAAATTCACTGTGGAGCAAAACAAGCTGTTGAGTTTATGTTCATTTGCAAGCTGCTGCGTGCCTGTCTTCAAGTGTACATGAAGCCCGTCGGACTGATTAAAAACTACACATACTGTATGTGACATCAGCTGTTTTCACACGTGTACTAATTTTCAGGACAACCTGCAGGTGGCCCACATGTGGTGGGTTGTAAATACCCAGATAAATGTTCAAAAACACTGTAGAAGGGGCTTTATCATCATATTTCCCATTTAAGTTGTTGCAGTGAATACATGACCTTCTTTGAAAAGAGCAGCAACAAATACATAATAAAATGTCATCTGACTGCTTTGAATAAATATCCAATGATTAGACGCCCTGAACACATGCCAAGCTGTAGCTGAATGAGAAAAGACAGGGTAAAAATAAAACATGTAGGAGTGTGTAATAGAGATGTTAAGTCCTGTCATTTATCCCTCCCCAACTCTCGCTTCATATTTGTATTATTTTGGCAGGTCTTTATTTAATGTGACTGTAATATATCCTCACACCCACATGTAGAGATTATGGAGAGTAGGCTTTTTCATTTCCCTGTTTGTTTGTTTTTCTCTTTATAATCCTCTTTAACCTTTTTGTACCTGAAATTACAGGTCGAACCAAATATAAATATAAAGAAGAATTGATTATTGTAGGAGCTCATGGTGATGTTTTCACTCTCTTCCATATGACTTAATGCCTCACATCATTTTAGTAGGACTCGTTTTTTCTGATTGCCAGCGTCATCGAGTCCAATGAGGGGAGGATGTTGCAGAAGCAGGAGGTTGACATCAGCGCCGCTCTTTCAAACCTGCCGATCATTTAGTAGATCTTTCATGTCCTCGCTTTGTGTCTGACCAGAGCCGTCATTATCATTGAGTTCATCATCCAGACAAAGAGTGCAAGCATCCTACGTTTGATGCTCATAGTGAATAAGAAAAAAAAATCAATATTGAATATAAAACATGCAGTAAAAAGTTACCCAGCAGGGTCAGTCGTACACTTGAATTTCCCTCGGGATCAATAAAGTATCTATCTATCTATCTACACGGGCGGTGATCAACAGACAAGCAAGACACATGTACAGCACTTTTCTGAAACACCAAGTGGACTCAGGGTCGAGGACTTCCTGTTGTCATGGAATAATATTTTATTTTGCTTGACGTTTAAATTCTTTAATAATGCAAAACCAATTTTAAATTACAAGCCATTTAAAAAAGTAAATCAATCTGTGTTAAATGTTTTATTCTCCATGTCACAGTTACTTTATACACCATGAGTGCAGCACTCACTTCAACACACTGTACACCGTGCTGGCTGTGTTGAGTTCCTCTGCATGAACTCTGAGTGACAGCCGAGCACCCGATGAACTAAAACCAACATCAATATGAGTCAAAACAGCAAACAGGTTCACGTAATGCGTAGTAACCCCACACTGACTGTGTAATTGTTTCTGGGTCAAATCCCAGCTGTTAAGTGGGCAATAAGGCCACTCAATGGCCCCGAACACACACACACACACACACACACACACACACACACCGGATCATTAATCCATTCATAGTGGAGCAACAGGCAGCTCCATGCAGGGAGACATCTGTTACCTAATCACGACAGGAGCGCCTCCATGTTGGCTGTGACTAAACGATTAACCCTGACACATGCAGGCCGGAGCAGGTCAGCTGTGACACACACGTCAACAGCAAAGGGAATCACCTGATGTAAAGTCGTCGACATGAGACGTCAAAGGCAGGGTTGATTCTTTTCAAAAAACCAGCATGATTTTGAAAGTAGCATTCTCTCATCGATCTCGTTCAGCAGTGCGTAAACTCACAGTATGAACTCGCTTTCAGGTTGGGCGAGAGCACACAAGAGGTGGAGAACGAGCAGGGAGGCTGTGATTGGTTCATCAGATTGGTACCTCGTGGCAGACATTGGTCGTTTCCTTACAAACTGCTGCAGATGATTGATTTTCATTCTTCCTCTTTCAGAGCACATGAATCAGGTGATCGTCTTTGATAAACGCATCACCTGAAGAAGAATCACTCAAACTTTTTGTGGCATTTGATGAAGCTCACTGACCTTCTTCCTAAGTCTGCTGATTTTCACGTGATGTGCATATAACTCCCCTCTTTTTCCCAGCACATGGGGAGAACATTTAAAACACTTCTTTAGATAACATCGACACTCTGCATTCGATGTTTCCATGCAGAATGGGTTGCTAATTAATAATCCAGAAGAATGTTTACCAGACATTTCTATCAAATACTTTGAAACTACCCGTACACAGGAATCTGAACCCTCGTCCTTATTGGAGGGTGCATAAACAAAAACTAATAAATGTTCTATTGCTGGATCAGATTTGCTTGATTATCCATTTTCCCATTGTTATATAAAGAGACTCACTTCCCACTGCTGTATCTCTGCAGGACTCTGTTTGGGTGAAAATGGAAGTCCTGTCTGAAACGATAAATCTGGCTTACCTTGCCCCGAGGAATGAGAGATAAAAATACTTCATTTTGATATTCAAACTAACTCACCAGCCAAGAAGCACACCCTCCAGAGCCCCGAGTGCAGGGACATGCGGATCTCTGTGCTCTGGTTGAGGGGAAGGATGACGCCTTCCTCCAGGTAGAGCCAGTAGTCGGTGCTTACGGCGATCCCCAGCAGACCCAGGCCGCAGACAGCGAACACGCTGCTCAGCAACGTCAGCACCTTCCTGCCACAAAGGCTCATACCACAGCCTCAACAGCAGGGGGCGCCACCGGCAGAAAGGAGAGCTGGAAGAGGAAAATATTAATATATTAATTAATATCACTTGAATCCAGCCAGAGACGATTTAAAGAAAAGCAAAGTGCTTTTATTGGAAAGTGATTTTAGATAGCTGTAACAAAAGGCTGTCTTCGTCTTTGCTAATTATAAATCTTGGAAAGTTCCCCTCTCTAAATCTGTCATTAGAATTTGAATAACCACATTGTGCAAGGCCGGTAGCTTGGAAAAGCAAGTCTAGGGGGAAAAAAAGTTATACAAAGAGTTTCATTGAGTGCCCTAAAGATGCCCTCAAGCAGGAGAAAAACGGTTTAATCTGAGAATTACATAATGCCTGAAAGAGAAGTCTCAGATTGAGTTAGTTTAGCTTTTCATCCTTTTGTGCAACATCACACACATCCCTGACCCCCCCTAACACACACACACACACACACACACACACACCTAATATGATGGGTCACCCCAGGTGCTACCCCAAAAACCCTAAACATAGCCTGGTTATTTGCTGTGTCAGAGGCAGGTCTTCCTGCAGCTTGTAGTTTTTATTTTTTAAGTCAATATATCATCCGTTCTGTTGTAAGTTCCTTAAATTGTAAATAAATATGTTGCACATCTTTTTCATGAGACGGGTGCACAGGAAGGCGTGCACGACGTCACTGCACACACTGAAACATTTCCAATAAATGTATTTTTGCAAGTGAAACAGGAGAAATCTTTAACTCCTTTAAATTGTGACTTTTGACATTTTGGGGTCTTTTAGGAATCTGACTATGGTCATTTATATGTTTCTATTCCCTTCTAGAAGATGTAATAAGTGGAGACAGATTAAAGTTATTAATTAGTCGTAGACTTTAAAGTCTCCCCTGCATACACCAGCCCTCCAGCAAGGAGTCTGGACTTGAACATGATATAAAGTCAGCACTGTTACAGAGGCTCTGCACTGATGGTGCATGCTCTCTGTCTGCACATGTATGTGTTTCTCCTCACACACAACCATGCATCTTTTCCTTTTGAGAGCTGATGCCCATATTAGCTGGAAGCCGGCGCGCTGCGGAGCTTGGCATGTGCTGTGTGTTGAAAGGAATTGATTTTACATAATGAGTTCTCAGTGTGTTGCCACATCGCGCACCCACCGGGGGGCCTGGAACGATGCAGTGAAGAGGAGAAAGGATTCTGAACTTTTGCAGAGATATTTCCCTCCGTGGATCGACTTTTTTTTGTCTCAGTGGAACAGAGCTGAGATTCACACACATCTGGCAGCGAGCGGCGTCGCAACAGACAGACGAGTGATGCAGGAGGGTTTAGGTGTAGCACGCTCGGTTATAAATAAAGCTTCAGAGAACACACAGGAACAGATTTTAACACATTGCTAGTTATACGCCGAGCAGGTTGAATTACTGCACCACAGCTTAATTTGTAGTCAAGAGCACACTAACAGAGACCAGTACCCGAGACCAGAGTGCTCAGAGAACGAGTGAAGACCAAGATCAAGGCGGGGCGAGACCAGACAAGATCAAGACCTTCAAAATCCTCCTCTCGTGTCACGTCACTCACTCAGACCTGAGACACCTGCTGCGCTCTCATTGGCTGGAGGAAACTCTCCAGCTTCCCACCCAGAAATGTCCCGATTCAACCAAAATAAACCAGAACCGTAAAGTCCAGTCAGAGGACAGGGTCAACGCAGACACAGTCAACACCACACATGTACGGACGACGGAGCAGCTTTACTTTGACCAAATTTGATTTTTTCCAGAAAAAAAACCTCTGAAACGGAAATTTCAGTCACTATTTTATCTGTTCACACCTTTCTCCTGCACAGAGACTATTACAATCACATTGACTGAACATGATGTTGATTGGGAGCAGTTGGCGTGCAAGTATAAGCAATCAGAGCTCACGAAAGCACAAAGGGAGAGCTTTAATGAGAAAGGACCCTCATTAAAGCTCTTCTATTCTTGACCCGGCTGCAATCAGGGGTCATTCACTGACAATGGCTGCATGAAGCAGTTCTATTTTCAGAATCGGTTAGATCTGCGCTTTCTATTCTTGGACCTGTTTGTGGTACCTTCAATCAAGCGATGTTTTCAGTTGTGCAGCACAAGAAGCGCTGATAAAAGTTCTAATAGAATTTGCCCCCCGACGTTGGTTGTCTCATATTGTTGCTGTGTTTGGATATTGTTTGATTTTTAATAGTATGGTATCACAGTTTATCACATGGGTGGTGGCTAATTGCCTAGTGGTTATGTAGTGGTTATGTTGCGTGCCCCAGAGGCTATAGTGGTCTCTGCAGCGGGTTGTAATCCAGCCCGCCTCTTCGTTGCACGTCATCCCCCACTCTCTCCTCCCAACATTTCCTGTCTGTCTTCAGCTGTTCTATCTAATAAAGGCAAAAATGTCCAAAAAATATCTTTACAATGTTTATCACACTGCTCTGTGAAATACTTGATTACTGATGTTAAGAATAATTTACCTTCACTAAGGAAAGCAGGCAGTTGCGTGGGACTCATGAGGACCAATCACATCAGTGGGCTAAAAGAAGTCTGATAATATCTGAGGTATAAAAGACGAGGATGCACATCCTCAGTGTCTCCCTGTGGTCACATTGAGTTTCTGGGAAGTTTCAGGAGTTTTGTGCATGTATGGAAAAACCTCGACTTTCTGAATTTGGTTGGTTAATGATAAATAATATAAAAGATACGATATGGCAAAGAGTTTGGCTCATGATTTAAACTCTGAAGGTGGCTGCAATGAAAGCAAAACAAAAGTCAAGGTTTATTTAGATAGAGATGATTAAGTGTAAACTTAGACCTAACCTGTTTCTTACTTTTATGACATCGAAAAGCTCCTGCTACTTTCGTAAGAAGTCCAGCATTAAACTCGTCTTTCGGCGAGCTCACTGATCACGCTGCTGTGGTTGTAAAAGCGTGTCCGTGACTGCAGTCGCTCTCTGCCTCTGATGCAGACGTGCGACTCAAGCTGAGGAACCAAGCTGATGTTGTTAGGGCTGAACTGAGGAGCCCGAGGACAGCTGCAGTCCGACACACGAGAGAGGAGACATGACATCAGGCTGCAGACTCAGCTCCGCTCCATCATCATGTTCATATGAAGCAGAGGTACTGAGAGGGAAACACTTCACATGCATGTTGATCCTTCATGCATACTCCATCAAACCCACACACGTGTCAACTGAATGCTCATACAGTAAACCACACTCAAACACTAAAGATCACTTCAGTGAGCGACAAACTGTCTGCAGCTACTCTCTCTGTTACTTTCACCTACAGCATCTTAAGTATTGCCGGCTGAGTGAGTCACTGTTTATAACAGGACTACAAACAAAACAATATTTCCTCTGGCGTTCAAACAAAGTTAGTCTACTGTTTCAAAAGGCAAAAACAAAACAAAAAAGTTTAAAACTGACCTCCACAAACAAATGACTCAAATAATTAGTAATCAACTCACGACATAAATAAAACTGCAGCTCATTCAACCGAAACAAACCAACGACTCTCTGACCATTAAAGTTCATTCTTAACACTGCTTACATACCGTGTGTATTTATTTATTTTTTTGCAAAATGCAAATGTCTGAGAATACACGTCCAGCAGTCATGTTCAGACTATTTGCATACTTCCTAAAAATTCTCACACTGAGCAATACACACTTCATCATGTATCTCTAACTCTCGTCTGTCAACAAACCCCTAAATGATGAGAAAAGTCTAAACAGGCCGTTTGGAGATTTTCCCTTCATGACATCACAAAGGGCAGTAGCCCCTCCCCCAGGTGGGTGACACTCCCACAGCTAGGTGTTTGTTCTGCCCTCTGAGTCTGCCTTCTCACCGTAAACAATAGGACATGGAGCCAGAAAGCAGCGAGTACACCCGAGCCCTTCCAGAGAGGGGGCGTGGCCAGACACAGCTCATTTACATATTTAAAGCTACAGTCACAGAAACAGTCTGTTCTGAGCAGGGCTGAAATAGAGGGGTTTATAGACATGATCAAATACAGGATCAGAGTGGATTTACAACAACACACTTCACACACATGTTGAAGAGGAGCTCTGACACTGATTTAACCTTAATGAAGAGGAGGAGAATAAGTGACCTTTAAACATGTATATAAGAAGTCAAGGTGGATGCAAAGTGTGAAACCTGCTTTCTTTGTGATGGCCAACAGGGAGTGATCAGTTGCCATGAGTAAAGATTTTCCTCCAACTTGTAGTTCATAATCGGCAGTTTTTAAACATCAATACAGCCTGTCTCTCAGTTTAAAATTTACATTTGACAGTAAGTGAGGAAATGCCTCAGCCCGTTCTAAAAGCTAAAAGGCTGCTAAAGCCAAATCCCTCCTGTAGATGATCTTATTACAGTCCAAGGCCTCATCCTGCAGACAGCAGAGGTAAACTGTCTAATTGTTTAAGACAGAGAGTAAAGCTGATTTTGTTTCGACACTCCTTCTCTAAATTAACATCTTGCTCCAAGATGAATCAGCGAGCAGTGAGATGTTGCCGAGGTCTGACCTCTAATATAGGAGGTGTTTTTCATCCATCGCTGTTAAAACTGAAGATGCAGCCTGCATCAAAAAGCAGAACTTCCCTCTCCTGTCACATCAGATCATCTTAATGGGAAGGGGCAGCTCTGGGTATACGGCCTGAGCCTTTCATGCTGCTCCGGAGGCAGTTCCCTCGCGTCTTTAAGCAAATGACTTTGGCTCGGAGCTGTCACCCCCCGTGTGTTCCTTCTTTCCATATCATCATTAAAGTGAGCGGGGAGCATGTCACTCTGTGACTGCAACATCTACTGCTGCTCCTTAATAAATCTTTTGAGTATAAACTCTAAATGCTGGACGCTAAAGATGCAGTCCTCACCAGACTGTGCGTGCATTTATCTCTTGAGACTTGTTTGTAACAGAAATAGCAGATGGGTCTATTTCATCAAATCAAATTGGAGAGATTGGCACAGATGCGGTCTCTAAAAGGGTTCAGACTCAATGAGTGCTATTGCTGTAACATCCATTTTCTAATGTTTGAGAAAACGTGTCCTATTTATAAGTGCTTGACTTGGTCCTGTCGCCAGGCAACACAATACATAGAGGCTCCTGAATTAGTGAAGCATGAATGGACTGATGAGCCAGTCCCAAAACAAGACTTCCTATTCAGCAGTGCGTTTAACACGAGGGGATACAGATGGATACAGAGGCACAAATAAATCACAGGAGATGATCAAATATACATAGATTCATCGTATGCTCATCGTGTGTCACAGAACGTTATAGTGTAAAAGAACGAAGGCCCTCCCTCTCCAGAGAGAGAACATGTTTTATGTTGCAGCAAACTGAGTTAAGAATACACATCACGTCTTCTCCTTGTGCATCGCTGTGCTTCTATACATGTCTGACCTCCTGGCTGCATTTTGTATCTTACAGGAAAGCAGCTTTGTATTTACTCTGCTTTGGTTGTTTCCCTTTGCAAAGAGAAGTCCTCCTGCTGTATGTTGTATGAAGCAACTTCAACATACCCTGGGTAACTTTCAGACATCTCGCAAACACGGTCACACAAAGCTCGTTATCGACCTGACAAGAAAACCCAGAGTGTCTGTGAGCATGTTCACATAAAAGAGGCGGAGCTAGCTCACAATCTCAGCGCAAAATATTCTGACATTAAGACAAAAAGGAGAAAAGAAAAAAAATACTTGTGATTAATATCACACAGCTGCAGCAACAAATGCAGCACAATGTTGCTAAGAAAGGCTTCTAATCCGATCCCTGTATGGTCATGAATGCAAACAGGATTCAAATATGGGACTCTCGTTTCTTCCTTTAACTTATTTTCTCGCCTTGTGTCTGACAGTTTAATGTGTCATATTTCAGCTGCAGCTCCGACTGTAGGCCAAACAAAGACAGTATGGGTCTTATATGAAAACATTTAGCTGTTTTCACACATGCACAAAACTCATTAAATTTTTTGAAAACTCTGAGGTTGACCTGCACAAGTGTATTAAAACATCTGAATCTGAACTGTATGTGCAGATGACTCACTGTGGGGCATGGTGTGCACGTTTACTGCTTATACCGCATGCTAACACAAGCTAACCACCGGTGTTTGTCCCCTGCCGGTCCAACAGGAAGCAAACCAACGCACGTCTGTGTGTAAAAGCCAACACAGGGTTCATCCTCGATTTGGAACGAGCTTTGTGTGTGTGACCTGTCACCTCACTGTGGTTTCATTTCCTCATCTTTGCCGCCATGTCAGCCGGTTTTCAATCCCATCCAATCGCTGAATTGTGTCCACTCCTTAACTCACAAGTGTGCTGTCAAAACAAACCAGAGCTGTAAAGTCCAGTCAGAGGACAGAGTCTCTGCAGACTGAGTCACCAGCACAGAAGGGATGATTGAGCATCTTTACCTTTGTCTAAGTCTATGTTTTTATTTGCCTGTTAAACGTGTGGATTAAATTCAGACGTTTAGATTTGATAAATATGGATAGAAAAACTGTGAAAATGTGCCTGCAGCTTTTTAATGATCACTAAATCAATCAATCACAAGAAGCAGCGTTTCAGAATAAATGACTTTCAATACAATCTTCTCAGTGTCCATTTTAGTTTCTCTGTATACAATCTGGATAACCGGAGTTCTACACAGAGGATAACAATCAATCTGACCTCTGACCCTGAAGAATCAAAACTATACGAAACGGCACATGCAATATTTGTGCACCTTAGAGGCCCTGTTTACACGACAAAAAGGTTCAGCTGTTCGTCTCCATGACAACAGCGTTTTGGGTGACTAAAAACAACCTTTTCAGAGTGTGAACTTTTGAAAACAGCACCGTCTGCTTCCTTGTGTGAACTGGCTATATGAAGTTCCTCTTAAAGCGGAGACATTTCACACACACTCATTACGCTTCCAATCCATCGCCGTGTAGGCATGAAGGTGGAAAACAAAAATGGCCGACTCCTGAGGTACGTTTCCTTAAAATGTACTGTCTTTGTAGTTTAGGGTTCCTTGGAGTAGGAACCTCACCTCATTGTGTGTGTTAGCCACGTGCACACCTTATCGCTCTGCAGAATGATGAGTGTGTGCACATGCACATTACAAAGTCACACCACCAACTACTGACGGGGGATGTTAACTTCAGGGGGGTTCAGGGGGGTTTCAGGGGGTTTTGTGGATCTGTGTGCACAGAGGATGTTATCAAAACTTTGTCATCTGAACGTGGAGTCTTATTTTCATAAGGAAAAACAACTGCTCCACATGTAGTCCAGACTGAAGTATTGTTTGATACCACATGATTTAAACGACACAGTCTCTGAGTCTGCATGGACTGATTGTATTAAAGAGTCCTAAAGCTTAAAGAAAAATACAAATCTCCAGTCATAGCTTGAACCCAGGGGGTCTGTTGGGGCCCGAGGCAAACATCCATTGTGGGGCCCTAAAAACCAGCATTCATTATTATCTTCACAGCACTAATGCATGTGACACTTAGCAGGGCAGTGAGAGTCGGTGCGGTCAGATGGGGCCCCATTAGGGAGGTTGTTTAAAAGCAGCGCCGCTGCTTGAACCCCACAGAGGCCAGCAGCGAGAGAAAGAATCAATCCAAATTCTCACACTGGCAACTACATCGAATACAGACATCCTCATGAAGATGTCAAGTTACATAAACGCTACAGTCTAAACTGTGAAAATATGTTGGTATTGTTTCAATAGGCATACATTTAGACAACAACAACAACACATTTCTCAATCCTGGGTTCTGAGAACTTCTATTTCTTTTGCTCTAGAGTCGAGATAAGTGTTGATAGCGTTTGATTTTTACGAGCATCACAAAGCCTCTCAGTTAAGTATTCTGGTATTTTGACAACCCAGCGTGTACTGTAATCTCTGAACAACGTGACATCATGTCTGTCTCTCAGCAGGAAGATGAGCAGCTTAAACCATCCTTCTTCTACAGAACGCTTTCCTCGCACAGAGGAGCCCACACCATCCTGTCGAAAGTTGTGCTGTAATCGTGTTTGTTTGTTTGGCTGACCCACTGAGGGCTGAATGTACGCCAAATATGACCGTGTGAGCTCACAGCTGAAATGATTATAATCCAGGTTAAATCAAGTCTTTTGAATAAGAAGACATTAAATGAAATATATCCCATCTCAAGGCTTGTTTACCTCCAGATTCCGTCTTTAGTACAACACAAAGTAAATGAAATAAACATGGATCAGACTTTATATTACTGAGCAGACTGCGTGTTCAATCTGATCTAAAACTCACTAATTATGAATACCACATTATACACAGGTCACTGAGTTCTAAATGAAGCGAATTTAAAAATGCATTCAGGTCAGTGGGTAAGTGTCATCAGCGTGTTTGTTTCCGGTAATCAGAGCCAGCTGTTTGTTTGATCTCTGGCTCGCGCTCAAATCTCTGTCCGTGGTGCTGAAGCGCTCCCGCACGTTCCCACGCCGCGCGCAGCACCCAGTCAATAATACACATTTAGTACATCAGCAGGAGCAGAAGCTGAAGTAAAGCAGACTTAACTGGATATCTAAAGGTTGTGCTGGTATTATCCGGATGTAGACTGAGCACACACACTATTTTTTACTTCTTTTCTCTATAACAGCAAACACGAGATTATTCTCTGTCTTAAATCTATTTTATCTCTATTCGCACAAACTATATAGGCTACACCTGGCTGCAATTTTAGGAGCTTATTTGAAAAGCCGAGTGCAGCCATTATGCCTGTAAACCTTACGTGAACAGCAGCCACAAATGTCACGTATAGAAACGTGATGATAAAAAGTCCGCTGAAGCTTCAGTGTCCCCTGACTTTAAAGAGTATTACATTTGAACAGTAACTTAATATACTTGTACCAGTAACATAACGATTAAACTACAAGTTCATACTAACCAGAAGCTTCCATCAAAGCAAATAAAGCAAACAAAGCATTCCGATATAACTAAGAGAGAAAGAGAGAAAGAGAGAGGGAGAGAGGGAGAGAGAGAGCTTTGTCCACAATAAAAAATAACCTGATATCTTTACAAAGAACAAAAAAACAACACTGATTAAATATGAGTTACCTTCACGAAAAAGCCCGTTTGAAGAAAGCAGCCTTGTTCCTCCTCTCCTCCTGTTATTGTCCTCTGGTTTCAGTCCGTGTCTTCTCTCCTCTGGTGGAGCGCGCGACGTTAAGCCTGTGTGGCAGACGGGACCTGCGGCTCGCTCTCTCGCTCGCGCACCACACGACTACTACCCGAGCCTACTGAGTGAGCGTGGGGCGCGTGGGGCGCGTGTGGCACGTGGAGCCAAACTCCTGCCTCCACCTCTCTTTCAGGTAAACAGAGAGGATGAGAAGATGAGTACTACTGGAGGTTTTCAGTGGCGGCTCTAAGGCGAGCGTTCACAGGGGGCCTCTCCAACCAACCAGCAGTCATCACCACTATGTTATGAAGTGAGATAGAGAACCGTGGTTACACAATGCGACCATACCTTGTTAGCTAATAGGAAAATAACAACATGCAGAAGTAACGTGAAGACATTTCTACAGTTAACTTGCACCCCAAGATCGTTATGAGAGCAAATGCACCATATATATATATATATATATATATGTGTGTGTGTGTGTGTGTGTGTGTGTGTGTGTGTGTGTGTGTGTGTGTGAGAGTGCAATCAGATGAAGCCAATATGAGGATTTTTTCAGCTGTCATTGGAGACATTACAGATTTTAAACCCCTACTGTGGTTCAAAGCTTTCCTGCCCATGGGGCCCCTACTGGCCTGGGGCCCCCTGCAGTCTGCCTTGGATGTCTACTTCAATACCATATTCGAATGGACGGTGGCGATTCTAGAGTCTGTCGGGGTCCTTGGCAAAAATGTATACTTCAGGGGTTTAGGGGTTTTTACTCTCCCTCATCCACTTTATTTATCCTCTTTTTTCTCTCTCGGATAAGCAAGGCAACAAGTGCTGTCAGATGGGGCCCCCTTAGGGAGGATTCCTACTGTCATTGCAGAATTTGCACATTTTGGGCCGCTGCTCTTTTTTGAAACCTTAGGGCGCCATCTGTGCTGAATTAGCTAGTTTCATAACAGCATCAGGTCACAGGTCCAGGACGGCACACATTCATCGTCTGAGCTGCTGCTGTCAGACTGAATTCAGGAGAAACAGGCTCGGAGCATTCACTCATCAAGGAGCATCTGGCGTTTGTGTGACTAAACACCATGTTCTGTTTGTGTCGGATCACAAACAGGGGGGCGTCATCCGTTTGGCTCGGACTCTGCCTTTCACGTAAACTCTCACTGACCTAAATCTGAACATTTCTCATCCTACTTGATGAGTGTGTTTCTCACACATTACATCATTGTTTGAGTTTCTTTCTTTCTCCACTTCTTTTTGTATTTCTCTCTTCTTTATTTTCAGATTCATTGTCAGGTTTTCTCTCCTGTGTTGTCTGTGAAGTGTATTTTACATGCAACACAATGTAATATGAACAAGAATGTAAAGTGTAATTATGCTGCTGAAACATGTGAGCTGTTGGTGGGACAAATGGTGTTCTTAAAGTTAGAGATTGGTTAAACATCAAAGACAATAAAGGGGTCTATTTATGGGGACATTCTTTAAGATTGTAAAAGAGAAACAGTTTGGTAGTAAAATGAGAATAAACCCTTAGGATATATTAGGAGAGATAAGAGGTCACCTCATGGTGACCTGTATAACCTTTTAAGTCATATGTCCTGAGGAACCACAGGGGGTGCAGGAATGTAGGAGATGCACTAAATGAAGTCGTAAATGTCCTGATGCTTTGACCAACACTGTATAAATATTAGAGTCTTTTCTTTGTTCAGGAGAATCACATTTGGCTGGTGAGTCTCCCAGGTGCCATGGCAAACCTGGACTGAAGCTGTTTCTTGACTTTGTAAATAAATGTCTTACATTACAAACAAGTCAGTGTCAGCGGATTTTTCTTCATCATCTACACATCATCGTCAAAGGAGGAGAAACTACATCTGCTCTACATGTTCGGTTTTTTTTTTTAACACCTTTCAAATCTTTTTTTAAGGGTCCAAATGTAGCTGCAGTATCGGTTAAAAACACGAACGTGGTGGGTGTTGATGTCAAGCCCTGTCGGTGTCCATTAATTATACAGTCTAAAGCCTCATTGATCATGGAATTAGATCGTTTGAAAAAGCAATACCTGTCTCAAACTTTAATGTCACGGAAAATCAAAAGCTTCCTTAAGGGAGAGGAAAAAATTGATTTCCATTTTTATGGTTGATGTAGAGGAAATACCTCTTCCAAATATTGGCGTTTTGTTTTAAACTGTCGATGAAGAAAAATCAGGGTGCGTGGCCAGATTCAAGGTTTGACGTTTCCAATTTATGTGTCCAAAGAATCCTCGAGTGGGCGGCGTCCGCGATCTGGAATTGCGGTCGGACGGCCTTGGAAGTGTGGAAGCATCCACATCCAGATGCTTCATTCTGCAAACTCTAAAAAGGTTTCAAATGATCTGTCTTCTACGCCAGGACTTTATCCCTGTGGTTACTGACCGTCGCTGCGAAGCGAGACAGAAGGTCAAAGAGCCGGCTGACGATCATCCTCCACTTCTGAAGTCACGTTTGATCATGTAGGTTTCTGTGAGATGTCATGTCCATGAAGTGGCAGAATCATCTAGTGTGTGAGTTTGTTGGATTATATAATGAGTTAAAATAGTCCCTTCGTCTGAGGTCTCCCCCTTTTTAAAATCGATAAAGATTTGAAAATCTTACAGTGTGGGGTCAGCTTTACAGATGATGGACTGGTTTGTACTGTAAGTCATTCAACCAGCCTCTTTACACTCTGATGTCATTTTTCATGTGTATCAGGCTGAAGCCATTACACAGCTGTTTTCCTCAAGGCCAGAAAAGCTCCCACAACAAAACAATCTGCTTGTATATGTCGCTGCTTGTTCAGGTTAACAACAGAGGATGAGTATATATATGTGTGTGTGTGTGTGTGTGTGTGTGTGTGTGTGTGTGTATTTGTCTGATTGTGGAGTAGAGGGAGAATGGGAGGAACCAGTGGACTGAAACATATAGGTGCTAAACAAAAGCTTTGACACCAGCTGCTTCCACAGTCATCACACTGCAGGGCGTTTCTCCCATCACATGCATGGACTGAAAACATGTGAAGGCAGGAGCACAACTTCCTGTCTTTGCACATCATGTGTCGGCATTAGAACAACATTACAAGAAAGAATCGTGTTATGAAACAAGGTGAAAACTCATGTGCTCATTAAATACAGCTGACGTGATCTTTGCAGCCTCAGCTCACAGCTGATCAATTACAAAAAATATCGCTAAAGCTGCTTTAACAAATACTTATCTGAAAGGGTCGGGATCATTTTGGGACATTTCCAAAGTTTACATCTCATGTCGGATGCTTTGTGTGTGTGTGTGTGTGTGTGTGTGTGTGTGTGTGTGTGTGTGTGTGTGTGTGGGTCTTACCTCGATTCACAGAGCTGTGAATGACGTCACACCCGAGCTTAATGCGCTCCAGTTCCAAGTGAGATAGATGGGGGGGGGGGGGGGGGGGGGGGGGGACTGGAAGCATGAAATAATACTCAGTAATACATCTAAGATGGCTGACAAAGCAGACTGATGCTGTAATGATGTAATGCTGCCCTTGTGCCACTTGTCTTTGGACATTTGTTTGACCCAAATAATGATAGCTTGCTAAGTAAACATTGGCTCAGCAAAACATCAGTTGTTGCTTTCAAGGGAATCACCAAGTTAGCTCACGACCTAATTTTGAAGAAATGTAGCAGAGATGTTTTCAGTGTGACATTCAGACGAGCTGGATGTGATGATGCGGAGTGATCACTTCTGACAGCAGTGAGTACAACACTGTTGTCTTCCATCAGCAACACCTCTCTGCCTCAGACGTCCATCTAATTAGAAATGGCTTGGAAGCTACACAAACTTGACCCCTATCTCTCCTCCAAGACACACACACACACACACACACACACACACACACAAACACACACACACATCACAAGCTTTGCATTTGCAGTGGATGGAACATTCTGTCACATATGATTATAATGATGTATTGACTTTACTGATAAAATGTATGGAGTACATAGAAGCTTTACCATGAAGGGGATGCAAGGAGAGACTGAGCTTTCTCCCGAAGGGTGAAAAATAAACAAAAAAAAAGTTTTCTGCCACAGCTCTCAAAATCAAGCAGGGAACAACCAAAGTTGAAAAACGGAGCCAAAGTGAAAGTAAAAAAAACAAACTCTGTAGTTCCTCGAGTGTTCCCTGTTTACAGCCTGGTCAAAAAAACAACCCAAAAAAACCCAGTTTGAATCTCTATACTATAGAGATTCAAACTGGGTCTGTTTGTTACCGTGCTGTGCCAAAGAAACAGGAAACAGTCCAAAGTAGGTTTTGGGACGCTGAGCACTGAAACGCAGAACTGCATTGGTGGTTTTTTATTGGTAGAAACAACAAAAAAAAAACAGCCTTAATGGACAGGGACACTTGTGGGTGTGGCTTATTTGACTGACAGGTGGGTAACAAAAAGGCTTAATGACTGCCTTTACTCTGAACCTTTGCCTGTCTATAGATAATGTTAGCTTAGCATAGCATTTACAATCTTGCAAACACCATTGCTGGTCATTCATCAAGAGATCATGAGATCATGGCGCACCTCTCCAAAGTGGTAAATAATCGTACATAAAGCCTAATTACTGTCTAGTGATAAGCTCGAAAAGAGTCAAAAACAAATCACACATGCAGCAGTGTGGACTCGATTTTCCTTTTTTTATTTGCATTATCATACATTAGGTACAAATGACACAATCAATTACAAGGTAAGTAGCTCAGACTCGTTTGAAAGGTTTTTCAGGCTGACGAAGGAAGAGAACAAACAAACACCAATTTGCAAAATACAATATATTCTTTGTTTTACAGTCTACTTGATCTACTGTAAGTCGTTTATGTACAAGGACAGGGCGGCTGAGATTAGAAATGAAATAAGAGGAGAGGGTGAGACTGCGTCGCTGCGTGGAGGGAGGAATAAGGCTTTCCAGTCATTCTGTGCTCCATACGGCCAAAAAGATGGCAGCTCATCTTCGTACTCTTGTTTGACGGTGAACAGGACGAACAATAACCACGAAGAAGATCAAGATTTATCTAAAGCAGATATGTTTCTAAGAGGAGAAACTAAGGAAACTAAAAAAAAACAACAACAGACACCTAATTAATTTAAAAGTAGATCATAAAGTTACTTCATAAATTTTCAGCCATCCAAATTCCATTAAATACACAATAAAAACAAGAAAGGATGTAAACAAAGCAGGACATCAAATACACTTCTTTGCTACGATGGATCGTGTGGGGGGGGGGGACGACAAATCGACGCCAACCAGAAAACTCATCTTCATTCCTGACTTGATGGGATTTAAAGGGTGAGAAGAGGAGGACGCTGTCGATAGGGTGACAGATTGACTTGGCCCAGGCACTGAGGAAGGCGGGGCGAGAGAGGGCACAGAGGGAAGGTTAGCTGCGAACAGGCACAGGGGGTTGGCCTCCAAACAAGCCGCCATCATCCGTCCTTTTATGTAAATAATCTGACGCCCATGAAGCATCTTCCTGTGATATAGTTACAACGCACATGAACAGACTCCGCACGTCATTCAGTCATTAGTAGGCACAGGGAGGTAAAGGTAAAGCCAGCCGCAGGGAGGGAGGAGTTAAGCCCTGTTTAGTTGGTGTGACCTTTGTTTACACGACAACGCCGTCTTAGGTTCACCAAGTGAGCTACTCGCAGAATCTCTGTCGTCGAGTCAACTGGCGATATGCATTTAATGTGAAAACAGCGTCCACGCATGCACGTTCTACCTGCAGTCGTTATTCACCTGCTAGTCACACGCTAGCACAACGATAAACACACGAGTTCCTTTAAAGAAAACGTCGACTAGCATGACTCCCAGTCCTCAATTTCTTGATATTGGGTCACTTGGAGTCGCGGTCTGATCTCATCGTCCGTCCACATTGGTGTGTTCACCGCTCTGTGTGCACATGCGTGTTGTCCGATTACAAACTCACACCGCCACCTACTGGCCTGGCATGTGAACTGCAGCATTCATTGTTGTTTTTGTGGATCTTGCGTGCTCGACGGCTGTTCTCAAAACGTCGTCTGCACATTGAACGAAGACCCCCACACGTAAAAATTATTCAGCTTCACGTGTTTGTGTAAACGTCGCCAGACTTTAAGGATTTCAGGGTATGTCAGCAAAGTGGGCGTTAAACTCAGCTTCACAGACTGAATTAGAGGCCGTTGACGTGATTTCTTGTCACATTCATTCATCGTGAGATGTGCACTAACATGGCGTAAGCACGGCGGGGCGGCGGGGGGATTAAACTCCGCTGGGCTAATTGGACATTGCAGCACATCTTCAGAAAGTGTAGTTAAAGGTACGCGTCGGTTAAAACCAGAGCAAGGACGATAAGGAGGTGTTCAGCATATCTGTTGGGAAAGGCACACGAGGGGGAGAGTAAGTAATGATTGAGTTATTCCCACACGTACTGTGACATCTTCACTGACGAGCGAAGGAGATTGGAGAGTCACCAGAGAGATAGTAAAGGGATCGATCTGGACTATCAGGTCTGCAGTTATGTACAAAGAGGATTTCTCTCACTGATCTGGATGTTAAAACAAACGCTTCAGAGACAGTTCTGCCCGAGGCCACGAGGGCAGTAAAATCACGCAGTGTGCGGCGAGCAGACCGTGCCGCTGGTACACTCATGGCAGCATGCTTCTCTGTATGTTTTGTGGCTTTAGGCAGAACTGAGAGTCCTCCACGTGACTACAGCTAGTGCAACGCTGCTTAGTCGGGTTTCTGGCGTTTTCCAGGTTTGGCACATGCAGAAGGTTTTTTTTTTTTTTACAATAACAGGAAAATACAGCAGGAGGGCGCAGAAACATGAAGACATGATGACACTGTCAGTCAGATATGAGTTCTCTTATGTGATGTATCCCTCGAAAACATTCCTGAATTCCTTGAGCAGAAAGTGGAGGAATCAAAAGACGTCACTGACGAGCAAAACGAAAAAGACACAACATTAAACACACAACGTTAAGATTATAACACGACCCCCTTCACGAGACCCCCGGAGAGCGAGCGATCTGGATTCAGTTTCCCTCCTGACTCCAAACACATAAAACCGAAGACCATGATGGTCACATGTTTAACCTGATGCGTCTACTTCCCCTTCAAAACCCCAACTCACACAGTCCTGATGTCTGCTTTCAGATCGGTTCTCTTCACGTTCCCAGCTGTGGTATGTGACCGTTTACATCAGAAACGTCTGATTATATTTTACTCTTCAAACATTCAGCCCATGAAATTACATGGCGGTATTATTGTTGCAGAATTACTTGCAAACGTAAACACAGGTCTGCAAATATGTGAAAAAGATTATCACCGTAAGATTCCATGTATGCAACACTTTAAAAACGTCGTCATGGAAACGTGTGCTGCAGCCTGTGTGTCAGTTTAAAATGCTGAGATAAGCACAATCATGATCCTAAGAGTGAGGCTGCAAAGAGCAACGCCGGCTAACGATCAAACTCGTTCCGCAGTGCCCCCTGCTGGAGGAGGAAAGCAACAAACAGAAGGGCTAACCTCACATGTCTGTCGTGGTGACTTGGTTTGCCGTTTGTTTACTAATGGCGTGAACATTTTCAGTTTTTGTCGGCTGTTGATGAGAAGGTTGGTACTGACACGATCCTAAAGAACTCAGCCTTTCCAATCCTTTTTTTGTGCAGGAGTTTAATTTGAAAGTAATAAGAAGCCCGTCTCGTCCTGAATAAAGGCGGGCTGGTTCCATGGACGGCAGTAAATACAAGCCTGAGCTACTTATAGAAGCTTCTCTTAATTGGCCATCTGTCTACATGTGAATTATGCAACGCTTCTGCTGTGCAAAAATCAACAGATGTGTAAAAGTGAGGCGTGTGCCCTGCGCTCAGGCTCACAGGCTCGTCTCATGACTAACTCCCCTCAGCTAAACCTGACCGCTCAACTGTCGGCTGAGAAGTCTTTTGTGTCTGCAGATGTGTGTGCACATTCGTAGATACGTTTACACAAGGTAGTTTTGCAACAATAACACCGTCGTAGGATGAAGTGATTCCATACAGCAACATGAGAATCAGGTCAGGACCACGCCTCCACCGCGCCCGCTGTCCCGTGAATTCAAACCTTTCCGACGACTCTTCTATCTTTTTTCACATTCGACATCATGTCATTTAAAATCATCAATCCAATAAAATAAATACATATTTTCATCTATCAGATGCCAGTGAACCCAACTGAAATAAGCGGACCGCTGGTTCGGAAGAAGATGGAAGACGAAAAAAACACAGATTGGAGCTAACTATGGCTGTCGTTCCTAGAAAATGTTCAAAACGGAGGTACACGTTTTCTACACCATTCGACTGACTCTGATACATGTACAAAAAGGTTTTGAGCGTAGTACCACGTTGAGGTTATAACTCTTTGGGGGTATTTTTTTTAAAATGTATTTGCATGCAGCACTCGGCCAATCACGTGCATGAATGATGCCTAGCAACAGCATGCAGCTACACAACGAGGACAGTCAACAGCCGGACGAGCGTCCAATCAACACGAGGATTTTGCAGTCAACATTGAGGATTATGAAGAAAGAACAAAAGATCTGATAAATCCGTCGAAACAATAAGAACACAAACGTTGTCCCAACCGTGACTCCGTCAAAGACATCCAGCTGTTACATCCTTGATCAGTTCTGGGTCACCTTCGTCGTGGTTTTTTTTCTTTTTTTTTTTTTTAAACACATACAAATATTGGTTTATATAATTAATGTAATAAAAGCACATTCAGGTGTTGGTATAAAAACTGGAACTTGCTATACTCTTTTTAAATAACTCATGATTATTTACAAAGGAGTTATGCGCTGATATGAGATACATGAAAATATCCTTTTGATCTAACGGGAAAATAAACTCAAAAGATCACAAAAGAAAAAGAAGGAGAGGAAGAAGAGTCACTTAAAGAAAGATGTTAAAAAACAAAAACAGAATTGTGTTGTTGACATACTGTGAATTTAGGAACGCTCCTTTTGACTCACAACTTCCAAATCAAACATCCGTCCCTGGAGAGCGTGATACTGTCTGCAGCGTAACATTACATGGTTAATACATGATGACGTCTTTCTATAATCATACAAAACAAATAATTCATTGAAATGTCTTTTGTGTGCAGAGACGGATGTGAGGCTTCGCTGAGTCGGGGACAAAGACAGTGTTGAAAAAATGACAAGCTGTAAACGTTTGAGGCTCGAGACATTCTTGCTCTTTTTTTTAACCCTGCGTTTGCGTTCACAAGCGGCGGCATCGTGAGCGTAATCGTTCACATGCTTGGCGTGTTGATGGAGGAAACCTCTAGAGGGCACGCCAGTACGCTATGGCTGTAAGCAACTGCCTGATGTCGGATCCTAACTACAGCCACAGCGACGCTCAGCATTAAGTCCATGCACGCCGCGAGTAACGGTGCGTGCACTTTGAATTCTTAAATTACTTGACACGTGACAGTGACACGTCGTACAGGTGTGCATAACTCTGCCATGTCCACCCCCTCTGCCTCTATACTGCCCCCTGCTGTTGATGCTCATACTGCACTTTGCGTCCAGCTGACTCACCAAACAGCTGCAGGGGAGGTGAGGAAGCCAACGTGCACACACATGCACACACACATAGTTCAGAGCAAGTATGTCTCCTGCCTTACTTTTTTAAATCGTAGAGTAGCTATGAGAATAATTATTCTGCCCACATACTAAACTAACTACTGTGTCCACATGGTGTCCACACAAATATGAACGAGGGAAGTACACAATGTGCAGCTCATCAGGGCTAAAAAATAGATCTGTAAGGGTTCATCTTTAGAAGGAGCTAAAACAGCTGAGCTAAGCTAACGGTTCGGTTAGCGACCATGACTTCTATACCAATGTGTCTCACATCGTAAGGTTACTTTATCATCATTTTAATTAGCTACTGACAGGAAGTTAGGACTGGATAGAATAAGTTGTTACTACCACAGATTGTACACCATCACCTTTGTTTTTGGCTACAGTAGCTAACCTAGCATACGAGTGTTTCTCATGCTGTTTACTGTTGTCATGACGATCCCTCAGGATAATTTTAGACTTTATGCTTCTTGTTCACGTCACTGACAGCTTCCACTTCTCATAAACCTTTATTACAAACAGAATTATGTCTTCAGTTCAGGCTGCTCGTATCATGACTGAAGACGGCCTCCAACCAGTTGGATGGATTTTATCTGCACTGATCAATCATTATAAAAAGTTCCCTCTCTGGTTTGTGCTTCAGTAAAATGTTTTGTTTCCAACTTTCACATCAAAATGTTCTTTTAAATATATATTTTAATGAAAATACTTCAGATGCATAATTTATCAGACCTCAAACAAGCCATGGACCTTTGATTTATTTCTTGTGGACCGTGTTTATGGCGAGCACAGGGCGCCATGCTGGCCAACAGAATATTTATGTTGAACAAAGGAAGACTACAAAGATCCATATTTGGTGGAATAACCTTGACTTTTTTTTTTTACATCTTCCGAGCATTTGGTCATTCTCTCGAACACCGCTGATTGGTTTTGAGGCGGCTGTGCTCAGTGGAAAGAGAAGGTCGGGGGTTTGATCCCCAGCTCCTGCAGCTACCTGCCTGATTTGACCTTCGCTGCTTTGTTGGCGGCATTAATTAATACTGACGGACTCTTCACACACAGTAGCAGCCTCTACCATCAGTGTGTGAACGTGTAGGTGTGACCTGCGGAGTCAAAACGCTTTGAGTCGTCAGAAGACGAGAAAATAAAATTAATCCACCAAATGCAGAATTTTGAATCTTTTATCATTTTAATTTTCTGATCTTTAAAAACTGAACATGAACTTGTTTTTGTTGCAACACTTGTGGTCTGACATATTCTGCATCCCTTCATTTTCTTGACCAGATGTCATTTTTCCACAAATTATTTGATTTGGAAGTTCAGAAGTTTGGAGTCACACATTATTAACAACACGTCTTATTTGCACACAAACTGGAGGTGTGTGCAGACTCCAAAGTTTCTCCTTTCAGATTTGTTTTTTTTTTTTTTGCTTAAAGCCTCGTTTCTTGTTCATGTCATTTACAGGTCGTCTGTGTCAGTGCCTCCAGTTATGTAAACCGTCTTTACAAACAGGACAGGATTATGACAGGAGTATACGCTTCTCATTTAACTCAAGGAAATTAATTCTTGGATTGCCTCGAACTAATCCAGTGTATATTATCTACACTGGAAAATGTCTAATACAGAAGAAAAATGCATGCCCTAGAATTCTGTTAATGAATAAAACATTTACGTAAAGGTTCATTTAACGGGCCTTCATCCAGTTGCGGTTGGCGGTTGGTTTGAGTTGGTGGCAGTGAGGGGGCGGGAGGTTCATCGGAGCGGCCATCTCATACGCTGTTGTTGATGGCCGGGTGTACAAACTGTGGGTTGATGAAGGAGAAGCCCGAGAACTCCGCCTGGTCGATGTTGGCCATGACGAGCTCGTCCGGCGGTGTGAGCTGCGGCTGGGTGCGCGTGAAGAACTTGTCGAAGTTCTCGGCTCCTTTGCCGCACTGCAGAGAGGAGAGAGAGAGAGAGAGAGAGGGAGAGAGAGAGACCAGACGTTTAGAAAGAAGGCACGCCGAGTCACGTGGAGAGAGAGAGAGCGAGGCGGCTGGACAGAACAGACACGACACATCTGAAGCACTCTGCAGAAGTGTGAAGAAGGCATGTGACGAAACCGTGTGATACGGTAACGTACGGACAATTCAAATCGATGTGACAAAAAAAAAATGCATTGCAATAATCCTTTTTAACCAGCAGAGGGAGCTATTTGATTTCGGCTTTTCTCGTTCGACATCAGCAGCCAGAGAAGAGAGGCGTACAGAGACGGCGGAAGCAAGTGAAGATTATGAGCTCCGTCTTGTTTCAGAGCGAGCGTAAAGTAGCAAGGTGAGCATGTAACGGACAAGAGAAACGAATGACACAAATAACACAGCTAACATGATGCACAAGTATTTCATTTATGTTTCTACAAATCCCACTTATTCAGGGTAATCAGACGAGACACGTTCATGACTGCTGATGCTGCCTCATGCTGCCCAAAGGCTAGCAGAAAAATAGAGAACATTTTGCACCTGATCCCCCACTTTTTTTTTTACCGCTGCTATATGCAGCGTCACAGATTACACGCTCTACATCTCATTCACCTGAATCTCAACGCACCCTGGTGAATACCGAGGCAGCTCGGGCACAGCTGGGGAACACACAGTGGTCGTTTCCAGAACACAAGGCTTGATTTTTGTGTATGTGTGGGAAAACGCCGCCAGGAAGCTCTGAAACCCGGAGCGCAGCGTACGCTCTGACCTCATAGCCCGCTCTGACAGAGCTCCTTTATCTCGCCTCGGATGTGATTTGTCCTCTGCGTCTGTGAATGTGACCCCTGCTGTCGAAGCTCCTCGTCTAACAGGAGAATTAAATTATTTCTTCATTAAAAAGCAGCAGCAGCATCAGAAGGTCAAAGACGGGTTAATTAGCGTATTCATGGGAGCGAGCTGAGCTGTCAGTGTCACGCCGCTGACACGCTTTCATGTTTCTGTGTGATAGGTTTAAGAGGACTTAAATCAAACGCATGGAGAGCAGCCTTGTCACACGGCGGATGAGAATCTTTCAGATTACGATCGGAGATGTGAGAGTGCATCTCCCCTCCTCGACTAAAATACAATCCTTACTTGGCACGCGTGACCACATAAGCTTTCAAGATGAAAACAAAAGCTATAGTGTTTTTTTAAATAGCGATATATTATGTGAAATAATTTGCTATTAAAGAGGAAGTGGATTTTTAGGGTCTTAAAACCCTTTTATTAGAGCTGTCTTATCTGCTTTAAGAACGAGTGGCAACCCTGCAAAACGTTCAAATATCAGAGGATGTGAAGATGGACACACGGGTTGTTGTAAGGCAACAGAACATGAAGAGGAGGAGCAAAGACTGAACAGAACTTTGACCTCCTTGATCCTCGCCATGTCTGTTGATTTACATCGCACAGGAAGCTCTCGGTCTAAATAAAAACAAGCGTCATGGAGTCACATCGTTAAACCGACAGGAAGTCTGCAATTTTAAAATCGAGGTTAAAAACTCTGACTGTCCTCCGTAATGTGACCCACGTGAAACTTGGTCGGTACTCAGAACCGAGCCTGAGGGAGAAACTGTGAGTGGACTTGTCTCGTTCTTTCTCTACACGTCCACACACTGACTGTCAGCAAGTAACTAATCCATCCACACCGCCGCAGAAGAAGACGAGGGGCGCCTTCTGTTTTTGCGGCGACCCGGCAGCACTGCGTATTTTTAGGTCATGTTTGTTTACTGACATTTGCATTTGCATCACTTCTTCACTCAGAGCAGGAAAACACACAAATTCCAAGGCTCACACATCCTACACACGGTATGTTTATACTTTAATTATTAGCTATTTTCATGTCTCTACCAAACAATACACACATTAGCAGATCCTGCTGAAGAGCTAACTAACGTTTGTAATGTTCGGGTAGGATTTTTTAAAAACCATTCCAGCAGAAAAAGCAATCACTGTAAGAGCTCACAACATGAATACAAGCTGTTTCATCTCCTTCCAAGCTCATCACATTTACATTGATGTATTTGTTTGCAGTGACTCTGCAGCTGCCACTCGAGGCGACGAGCATCCTTTTAGGTTAAGATCGGCCTTTTCGTGCCTCCGTACTCATTTTGTTTAAGGGGGAAGAAACAAGACGGTTTATTTCGCTAATCTATTCATAGTGTTCATATTTAATCCTGCTTCAAAATGCACACGCACGGATTTGGCCAACAACCTTCCTTTTCCATTTTCTATCAACCTGGCCTTTTTTTTAGAAGATGTATTTTTTGGGGGCTTTTGATGCTTTTATTGTGGAGACAGGACGTTGGATAGCATCTGTGAGGATGACGTGCGGGAAAGGAGCCACAGGTCCGATGTCTTGTTTTTAAAGCTCCTTTGTGTTGATTTTAGCGCCCCCTGTGGACGATGCAGTACATGTCTCTACTTGTTGATCTTGTCCTGTACATGATATTATTTTTGTAACCAAAAACTGTATCTTGTTTTTTTTTAACAGTCAACGGTTCATCTTATCAGTGCAAACTGATTTGTAAAAGTTTCTTTCTACAGTCTTCGTCTGACTCCTTTCCTCAGGCAGCATCTTAAAGACATAAAAAATAACTTTGTTGAAATAGTCGAACTTCCGGCTGAAGAAGAACAAAGAAGCATCCGTATTAATTTCAGTCTGCCTGATGATAACCAGATCAAACTTCCCCACAGGAGCTTTCACCGAGAAAAACTACAAAGAGACGAGACGGAGAAGAAAACACAGAACTCTTTTCTCTCCTCATCAGTCAGTCCACCTACACACCGGGCTCACGGACATGGATGCATGCGCTTACACACACACACACACACACACACACACACACTGTACGCTAGGAACCACTGAACCACTGGATGAGTACTCATGTTCCCTTGGGAGCTCCTGTTTCCTGTTCTGTTATGGCTCCGGGTAGGACCGACTCTGCAGATCCAAATGTCACGGAGCTCTGAGAGCACCTGTAGGCACCGTTGTCATGGAGATAAACCTCTGAACCTGCACTGTTTTTGTCAAACATTACGTTTCCACACACGTTTATGAATCATTACAATATGATTGGGTTATTGATAAGGTATAATAAATACAATACACTACAGTGCAGTGAGTCTCATCATCATATATCATATTGTATCCTGCAGAATATCCCGCGGGATCATGAGTAACGGTGACCTCTTTTTGAGACCTGTGACTAACCAGCTGCATTCACATGCAAGTCCTAATGCACGAGTGTGTGTGTGTGTGTGTGTGTGTGTGTGTGTGTGTGTGTGTGTGTGTGTGTGTGTGTGTGTGTGTGTTTGTTTTTGGATTTACTCGAGTGTCTGTGTGTATCCATCTTTTAGAGTTTATTCATTTCTAAAAGCTCAGACGTACTTGCTTTTGGACTACAAATGAGAACGTGTGTGTGTGTGTATATGTGTGTGTGTGTGTGTGTGTGTGTATATATGTGTGTGTGTGTGTGTGTGTGTGTGTGTGGAGGTGACAATGGCTGACAAACTTTAAACCACAGCATCGCCTCAAAATGTGCATTTTGCAATGACAGTAGGAAACCTCCCTAACGGGCCCCATCAGACCCCGGCTGGATCGTTGACGTGAATGTTCCCGTCCTTGCTGGTGGACGACGTGTGTTACTGGACGAGTCCTCCAGAGGGAGCTCCACATAGATCCGTATAGACGATCTGTCGCAGACTATTTAGGCACGCGTTTGTGGAGTCCAGCTGGTCACTTTTCTTCTAAACTTTCCGTCATTGTTGTAGCGGCTGTCTGGTGACTCTACACTGCTCCTAGTGGTTACATGCATACTGCATTTTGTAGCGTAGCATTACTTTTTGAGGACGTGCACAACCAGTGCTCACTTACGCATAATTAAAAGCCAGTTTTCTCAGGGCTTTCGTGTCTTTGTCCAACAAACATGTTGTCGTATAAAGACACAAAAACATGTTTTCTTTTCATTACCGGAGAGACGAGACAAAACGTTTGTTAAACACAACAGAACCTGAAAGCAACAACAGGAAAAACCTGGATGTTTGTGAGGCGTCTGTGGGGACTGAAATGTCCTCTAAGGACTTCTGTCCCTGACAGGTGACGTTAGCTCCGAGCCACTACTGTCCTGTCAGAGTGGATAAAAGGCAGGGCGAGATAGAGAGCTAACGTAGCTCCTGTGTGTGTGTGTGTGTGTGTGTGTGTGTGTGTGTACATGTTGACTCTGGATGTACTCTCTCGCCTGATGGGTAATTGCCAGCGTCCTTGCACTGCTGAGTCACTGTAAACTTGTCTTCTTGAATCCATCAGGGGCCGTACGTTGCTCAGAAACCTTTGAAGCAATATGTTGTTGTTTTTTTACCTCCACAGAGAACCGATGATGTTCCTGCCTGCGATGTTGCTGCACCGACCGCTCCACATGTGTGTGTGTGTGTGTGTGTGTGTGTGTGTGTGTGCACAAAGAAGAAGCAGGAGGAGGAAGAAGCTAAAATCTAAATGCAGACGTGGATGTGAGAGACTCCACACATTACGATCGATCAAACAGTGTTCGTTCATATCGTGTGAAAAGAGCAACGACATGGTCACACTGACTGATCATCACACCTGAACAGAGCGCACTCTCTCAGTGGTGTAATATTAGTGTACCAGTGTGTCAATTCACCGCTGCACAACGACAACAAGAGCATGAGAGGCACGGTGTGTGAGCACACAGCAGGAGCTTTACACACACACACACACACACACACACACACACACACACACACTCATGTCTTTTTGGGATATAAGTATTCTACCTGTAAGCGCCCGAAGTAAAAAAATAATAACTTGTTTTTAATCTTCTTTCTATCTCTGACATCAGATTTGTGAAGTAACAGAAGTGAAACATCTTTAAACGTACAATATGTAGAATTTTACATTAAAATGTAAAAAAAAATAAAAAATAATAATAATAATATATATATATATATACAGTTGTGCTCATAAGTATTCATACCCATACTAAAATTAACAAATTCTCAATTATTTTCTACAGTTAAGCTTGGATGTTGCGGATACACATATACTAAGGGAGACACAGTTGTTACACAACAATCTAGAACAAATTTTAATTGGGCTGATGAGGATTATGTCATTTGTTATAGTATTTCTATTTTCACCCCTGTTCAAATGTATTCATACCCTTGTCCTTCTGAAGTACAAAGGTAAATATTTTTCCTGGTTCAGGTACTTTTTCACTCCATAGGTGTGTCCAATTAATTAATTAACAATTGAAAGTGAAGATTGGTTGCCAGAAAGTTCACTGGCCCTATAAATTAAGGAGTATTGGTGAGACCACTGTCAGTTCATCATCAATGCCAGACTCGACACCATGGTCAAGCAGAAAGAACTGAGTGAGGACCTAAGATCGCGTATTGTGGAGGCGCACAAGGAAGGTTTGGGTTACAAAGCAATATCCAAGCGTTTTCAAGTCCATGCAGCCACAGTCCAGAGTATTGTTAAGAAGTTTAAGGCATTCCACACAGTGAAGAACCTTAAAAGACCTGGAAGGAAGCCCAAAGTGTCAGACAGACTTGCCAGAAAATTGGTTCGGGCCGCCACCGTCAACCCACGTATCACCACCAAGGAGATGTTGCAGGGTGTCAGTGACGAAGGAACCAGTATCTCCAGACAAACACTCCAGAGGACGTTGAACAGGGCAGGACTCCATGGACGCCGACCACGGAAGACTCCATTGCTCAAGCCTAACCACACAAGATCGCGTCTTGACTTTGCCAAAAGTCACTTGAATGAAGAAGAGGCCTTTTGGTTGTCGGTTCTGTGGTCAGATGAGGTAAAGATAGAGCTCTTTGGGCACAGAGATGTCGCTTATGTTTGGCGAAAGAAGGGTGAAGCTTTCAAACCAAAGAACACAGTGCCAACTGTCAAGCATGGAGGAGGAAGCATAATGCTGTGGGGCTGTTTCTCAGCGAGTGGGACCGGTAACCTCGTTAAGGTGGATGGCATCATGAGGAAGGAACAGTACATCAGTACCCTCCAAGAGAACATCCGACAGTCAGCGGCAAAGCTTGGTCTGGGGCCACAGTGGATCTTCCAGCAGGATAATGACCCCAAACATACCGCCAAAATGGTCAAGAAATGGTTTGAGGACAACACAGTCAATGTTTTGAAATGGCCAAGCCAAAGCCCCGACCTCAACCCTATTGAAAATCTGTGGAGGCAACTTAAGATGAAGGTCAAAACAAGAAAACCAACCAATTTGCAGGACCTGGAGAGAATTTCAAAGGAGGAGTGGGCCAAAATCCCAGTGGAAACATGCCGGAACCTCGTAGTAAACTACAGGAGACGTCTTGAATCTGTAATAGCAAATAAAGGCTATGCCATTGATTATTAAATCATGTTTGAAAGAGGGGTATGAATACTTCTGAACATGACATTTTTTGCTAATTTGTTAAATAAAGCTGAAATAAGTATGAAATTTGTCAGCAAGACATGTGTCATATTTGTGAAAGCCTATTTCAACCTTTTTATGTAATTAGTTGGAGAATAAATGAATTTTGCAAAGAAATACACAAGCAATATCAAAACGATGCAAGGGGTATGAATACTTATGAGCACAACTGTATATATATACTATTAAAATGTTAAATATATATATATATTTTATTTTTTTTGGAGTATTTTCATAACCTCATATTTTTCAAAAGTGATCAAAGAAATTGTTGAAATCATTTTGTCGAAGTCACAGGACTCGTCCCGGCCCACCATGACAAGACCGAGCGTTTATCGTTGCTGTGGAAACACCGGATGTTACGTCAAAGACTGCGAGGCCGCCGTCCCGTTGCTGTTTGTCACAGCATCACGTGACTTGGGTCAACACGGTGTTCAGTTTTGGGGGGGATGGGGACTCCCATTATTCCTGCCAGTCTCAACGTCTTCTTATGTTATTTTGACATTGATGGAGCGATCGAGAGCCTCCAGGTGGCGGAATTTGAATTAGTATCTTTTAGTTGCATAAGATCGATATAATAACACAATATCCCTTAAAACAGGTGATAAACTTTGAGCTCACTTACGGGCGGCTCTCCACAGAGAAATGAAGCTCTCATGATTATTCCACCAAGCACAAAAAGGGTAAAAAAAACAAAAAGAGCTGTTGAACATTTTTGATGAAAATCTAGCCGCCTGCTTGTGTGACATTTAAACGTGGCCTTTTGAGAGGAGGAAACACTGATCCTAAAGTCGTCTGTTGCTCTGCGTGTGATTCAGACGAGCCTTCTGGGATGAGAGCAGAACTATTACGCTGTTGATACATCCGACCATACACTGTGACACAGTGTCCTACATGGATTTTGACCTACTTTCTCTCTCGCTCTCTCTGCGTGCACACGAACGGGCGCGCACGCCTCTGCACTCAAGCATATTAAAAGAACGCGCTAACACGCTACCGAGGATGCTAAATGAGTGCCGGCCTGTGTTCGGAGTTGAGCCATGACTCTCTCTCTCTTTCCATTTTTCTCTTCTTCTCTCTCCCTGAAGACACTTTGGGAGCGATCTGTCCTTGTCGTAGTGTCACAGGGACTTTTCTTCATTTTTCTTTTTAGTCTTAATCACAGAGTGGAGACCAATTTATACGCCTCACTTATTACTGACTGCTGCTTTGTGTTTATGTTTCATCTACTTCATTCATTCTAATTGTCTTTTAATTTTAACGTGATTTAAGGCGGGAGTGAAAGTGCAAAAAAAACTGCTATTCCTTGAGTGTCCACTTGAGGCTGGCTGCAAAAGAACCCAGACGACCATTTAAACCTCCCTGTGTTATTGTCGCCATTTTCAAAGATAGTTCTGTTACATTTATCATTAAATGGCCTTTAAAGTTTACCAGCACTGTCACTGACATTTTCATCTTCACATTTTAATTTACTTAGCAATCCTGCAAGGCTAGCTACCAGGATGCTAGTTGAGCTCTCAGTTAATGGTAGCCATTTTAAAGTACAGACAAAGAGTGGTGACCTCCTCTGGTCACTTCTGGTATCAGGAGACTTTGAACTCAAAGCAGCGCTGCTTGAGGATTATGACCACATGAAGGGAGAAAACTATCCCGGAGATCTGTGCAGAGATGGGTGATGGTGCATCGTTGTCCATCGTGCACAGATTATGTGGCAGGGAGGTTTAAGGCCGAGTCGTCTCCACCTCTTTGCTCGTTTTTAAATTGATCAAAAGCTATGTGGAGACAACGTTTCAAATATGGCGCCTGCCGTCATTTGGCTTCAGAAAACCTCTACAGAAACCAACTGATGACATCACTGAGGCTACGTCCATATTTGATACATTCTGTGGCTAAAGTGTGCAGACGGCTACGACTAAAACCAAAAGTTATCGTTTGTGCTTTGGTGACCTATTAACAGCTGTATCTTTAAATCCAAAAAGTAAACATTTCAGAATCTAATTTAACCAGTTTTTAAAATCTACACAAAGTTTTAATCAAATCTGACTTCGTAAACAAACCTCAAAGCAATTTTAAAATTTAGTATGAAATGTATAATCCTCAAAGCATTTTCCTCTGCTTGTGTTGAGTTTCTTGAGATCTGACAAAAAAAAAAATCAAACAAATTCTCTGGACACCAAATAAGGAAATAAATAATCAAAATAGAAATAAAAAAAAAAAGTAAAAAATATTTTTCTTATGTCCTCAGGCTCAGGGAGGAGAGGCAGACATGCTTAGTCAAGTCTCTGCCTCTCAATTTCTAACATCTACAGTGAGTCACATCTCATCCATATTGCCATCATTTTCTGTGTGTGTGTGTGTGTGTGTGTGTGTGTGTGTGTGTGTGTGTGTGTCCCTCCCTTCATCCCTGTTCCAGGACTTCTGTGCAGTGACTAATTCCTCCTACTTCTTTTCTCCCTTCACCATTAATCAGCAGCTTCCTGTTTGACCTACTTTTCCCATCCTTCCCTGCTCCCTTCGGCCTGAAAAAACAGTCGACCGCCGACGTGGCGTCAAACGTCTCGAATGCATCGAATGTGTAGTACTCCCAACGTATGAACCTGATTGTGTACAAACACCTGCGGCTGCATGCGGCTTGTGCATGAACCGGCAGCAGACAGAAACACAGAGGTGCATTAATGAGACTTTATGGCCGTCAAGGTTTCCATTATTAGAATGAATGGACGACGCGGGGGCCGAGTATTTTCTGTGGACTCTATAAATCTCGATTAGAGACACCTTAAAGGGCCAGCTTAACTCTGTTCAAGTGCTGAAGGAAGAAGTGAAGACCATGTGGTGTTTTAACGAGAGCTACTGAAGGTGACTCATCGAGAGACACGACAAGGAAAAATGAGCTTTAAGAAAAACTTCCCTGCATGTAAACTTGATCTTTAAACGCACAGAAAGCCTCGTTCAGCTGAGATAGTCTTTAATAGACATTAAAAATGACGACGACAAGCGGTGACACAGACCGAGGAGATCATGAAGCCTGATGTTCCTCATGTGAAAACTGCACTGCAGACTCCAGTCTCTTATCACAGCTCCTGATGGAGTCATTCACAGCATGTAGACATGTAACCTCTGTTTTATAAAGAGGAGATCTGACTTGAAAAGAAAGTGAATCAGGCGCCTTCATATGCAAAGTGGCGAGTTCGATGTATGATACGGGCTCAGGTCATGTTTCCCGGGAGGAATGGGACCTGCAACCCAAACGGACACGAGTCTGGGTGTTATATCTGAGAGAGACGGATCGTCACCTTGTAAGGAGTTCAGATCCTGCTCATCTGGCACTTTCATACGAATCCTTCAGTAACAACAAATCTGCTCGTGTCACAGCTGGTTGTGTACTCTCTTTTCCACCGCACTCCTCCAACCATACAGATTGTGTCGCCTGAAGCCCGTCCAATCGAGACACACGGTTTGACTTTCAGCCGGGCGCAGCTGCTGTCATGATTGCAGTTCTGCATCTGTCACAGGTGGATGAAGTGAGACTGAGCGGGACGAGATGGAACAGGAAAAGAGGAGGAGGAAGAGTGGACTCCAGGAAGGGTTGAGGGGGGGCGATGTGAGAATAAGGACAGATGAACTGAGCTTCTTAAACGATGGATCGTTGTGGTGTGAGCAATGATGACGGCTAGCGTTAGGCAATGCTTTCTCCCCCCCCCCCCCCCCCCGTCTTCTCGCACCTTTCACCACCCCTGTGCTTCCACGCTCAGACCCATGCAAGCATGCACTGTGCAAAGGTCATGCACGTCTGCATGCATCCACCTCCCTGCAGCTCCAGCCTGCACAGAAATACGAGCACAGAAGCTTCTCCGTCCTTCCGCTCTGCGATATCGATCCCCCCTACACACACATATGCAGCAAATAGACACGGAGACGAGGCGTACATGCAAGGAAATCGTCCTCCCCTGCTTTTCTCTGTTTTTTTCTCTGTTTATCGTGTCTTTTTCTTTTACTCCCCCCCCACACACACATACATGAACTCACACATACACACACAAAGCACACACAGCATTTCCAGGACACCCAGGACATCCAGACAGTGGGAGACAAAGAGGTCAGGATTCACCTTATCAGAGGAGCTGGAGCCCTTGAGGGTTGAAACAGAAGAGAACTACAATATTTAAACTGTCATCGGTACACACACATGTACACACACACACACACATGTACACACACACACACACACGCATGACAATGAACGAACTCAGTGCGAGTCACTGTGTTGAAGGTCAACGTTTGACTGCGTGCTCCACCTGATCATGAGGAATCCCAGCAGGTTCAGTGTGCAGCTAAATGAGAGCTCATGATAAATTAATGTTTCATTAATTATACATCAACATGAGAGGCTATAAAATTACTTATGGCCCATAAAACACGTGCTATAAGTAGCCGAAGCCTGGAGGTGTGATTACACTCGACACAAGAGAGTCCTGTCAAGAAGGAAGTGTTTTACTTCACATCACACGGAGCCTCGCTTTAAAGACACCGTGATGTTTGTCGAGCAAACTCGCTGATATTTAAACTGTATTTTTATTTTTCACTTTTGAAGCTTTTAAATATTTTATTTCGTTTTTCAAAATTACAGAACAGAAAAATCCCGACATTGCAGGACAAAACACACAAAGACAGAAACATCATTTACTTGTTTCTAGAACAGTTGGACTGTCCCGAGGTCGACGACTTAGACTGGAGACATACTTGCTGTTCAACCTTGCGTTCGCTCAATCGTCCGTCAGCCGAGTTTTAAATACACTTAACTGTACGAGACGTGTGTTTCTGGAGGACGCCTCTAGGGGGAGCTCAGCGCTACATGATCTGCAGGATGTGAACTGCACACAGTGAGGTTGCTATTTAGTTACTTCTGAGATCAACGCTCCTCTGTGTCCCGGACCATCGGGTCAAAGCGACCACAGATGTCGGAGCGACAGCAGCGGTGTCCCCGCTAATGCCTCTTTGTGTCGTTTCTCAAAATGTACTCATCATAAATGTTTAATGATAAACGACGCACTCAGCTGCAGGTCAAAGGTGAACACGTTCACTTTTATTCGTTTTACAGGTTTCTACGTCGACTTCTGAACGAGAACTCAGTCGAACATGTTTGTCACTGCAGCGTCACGACACATGGTACAGATCTCCACCTCTACACTGCCCCCTACCTGTCGTGTGTATACTGCATCTCCCACGCTAGTGGCCAAGCTGACGCTCCAACAGACGCCATCATGCGTGCAATGTGGACGCAAAGGTAACAGCAAGTATGTCAAAGAAGACACGCACATCCCTTAGTGGGCGCAAAACAAAAAAACAACTTCACACATGAAGGGGGAGTTCTGCTAAAGTCTGAGGCCGGCTGCAGTACCCGGGGGAGACACCAGGGGGAGACAAATCGAGGTAAAAGTTATATTACCGAGAACCCAAAGCATCCGAGTGTGTCACGTTTCGTCTGCTCCGTCCAACAGAGCGTGCTCTACCTTACTGAAATAAAAAAAACACTTACCTGATTTTACTGTAGATTTTTTTTTGACTACTTGAGCTGCGTTAAAATGCACTTTCACAGGCGCCACCATTAACAGTTGAAGAGTGAGACAAACCGTCTTGTTCTTTTATCTTCTTCTTTCACAGAACTTTCTCCGGTCATTAAATGTTAAACGCGTCTCTCGAGAATTATTTACGACGATGTGTTTTAGCAAAAGCTCGGAGTCAGTTTTGACGACTCTGTTACACGCTCTGCCCTGAAATGACCTGCTACGATATCCATCAACGCTGGCTGTGTATAAACTCGCTCCGATTACACGACCATGAGGGAGTAACAAACGTCCTCGTTCTGTTCGAAGATGTTTCTGGTTTTGGATAAAATAAAGAAAATATAGAAGCATCCCGGCAGGAACATGAGTGGGTGTGAAGGTCATCACCTTTGAGAATATTTAATATTTCCTGAAAAGAAAACACATTTCCTGTGTGTGTGTAAGTGTGTGTGTGTGTGTGTGTGTGTGTGTATGTTTGCAGAAAATCACATTTTCTCATCACATACAGATTTTTGAATGAGTTTCTTTCAGCCACTGTAATCAAACCAAGAGCAACATAAAGAGAGGTTTAAGGTTATGTTGGTGTTTTTTAGATAGATAGATAGATAGATAGATAGATACTTTATTGATCCCGAGGGAAATTCAAGTTTTTTGTTTTTTTTAGATTTTAAGTGAGGACGGGAATCTTTGGGTGTCCCATGATTCCATCTTGATTTCTACTCTTGGGTTCAAGATTCGATTCAGAATCTATTTTAGATTCAAAACAATTCTGGCTTTGTGGAGTCTTCAGGATCTCCTCCAGTCATCCGAGACACTGACTGGATTTCGAGCTGGCTTGAGCACTTAGCAGGGAGCGACTGATCCGACACTTCCATCTAATGATTCCATTTAAAATCCCAGAAGATAAGGAGCTTCATTTTTACATAAATCCATTTTTTCCTCACCTCGAATTTGAAGTCACAACAGATCTGCACTGAGTTGTCATGACAACACAATATTTTCATCACATTGAAAAATGGTATATTGAGTATAAATGTGTCCTTCATAGTCCACATTAAGGTGATGTAAAAGTGATTTAAGTTAAGTTTGAAGAGTGGATCCCAAATGGGGGGGGGGGGGGGGGGGTCCTCATGGGGGGGGTCACTTAAATGTGCTCTATAAAGATAAACACACCTGAGTGTTTCATTATTAAAGGTGACATTTGGAGGTTTGGTCATGATGTGTTTTCCATCCACGCAGAGCTGAAGTCTGAACACGACGTTCTTAGAATAACTCTGTTCTTCTGTGCGCTTCTTTTTTTACGGGATGTAAAGAGGACTTTTAGTGCGTGCGCTCCGTCACACGTCTGAGCGTCCTCCGGGGGACAGCGGAGGAAACCGGCTTTCTGGCAAATCTGATTTTTGGGGGGCCGAGAGCTGAAAGTTTGGGAAGAAAACAGTGCAGACTTGAGGGCAGCTGCTGCTGAAGTATTGTTGTGTAACTTGTCAGACGGACGGCTCGGGGTTAAAGACTGAACACACACACGGAGAACACAAACGTCCAGAGGGAGCGAAGACGGGCTCAACACGTCTGACTGTGACAGATTCATTTTGAACCGATGAGCACATCTGTGCTCGTCCGTCTGGATGCACGCACTTCACAAAGTTATCACACTGTCGTCTTCAAGCTTGTTGTGCGGCACATGTCTGTGTGCTAAATCTATCGAATGTCCTCAGAGCACGTGACCCGAGCGAGGGAAGAAGGGGCGCGACAAGGCGCTCGCCTAGCTCGATGCACAAAGTGGAGGAAACAACATTTGAAATCCACATCTGTGTGTCACCACGGTTTATTGACGAGCCTCTGAGTTGTGATCAGAATCATCAGCTCGTCAATACAAAGACCCGCGCCCCAGTACTGAAGATGTCCTATGGTTTGTGAGGGGAAATTCACTGTGTGGACCAGTGTGGACGGCGAGACAACGTGACATATAACGCACACACCCGTGTCAGGAAAGCTCCAAGAGAATCATGAAAGCAGGAGAAGAGCGAGGAGGTCTGAGCGGGTCAGAACACGGCTGAAGAAGACGGTGGAGATAATCTGAAGTCAGAGCCAAAGGAAGCTCGAGAGACGAACGAGCGAGCGCCTCCCAAACCAAAGGATGACTTCTGTCATTCTTCACCACGCACACATCAGACGGACAAAGTAGCAGCATTCGTGTTGTGTAATTGGAGGTGTGGCCTTAATTAAAGGAGAGCTGGACGCATCACTGTCACCGTGGTTACAGCGGTTATTACAAAGCGTCCCCTGGTTGGCGAGCGTTCGGGTGTATTCGTGCACAGCGCTCACCACTTTGGGCTTGAAAGGCGGCTGGATCTCTCTGTTGGCGAGGCGCTCCCAGTCGATGCGTCTGAAGAAGGCGTGCTCTCTGATGTCCCTCTCGCCCTCGGCGCCGCAGCCCAGACGCTTGGACGGGTGTTTGGTCATCAGCTGCTCAAAGACACAAAAGAAGAGATGAAACAGTGAAACACGAGACGCTCTCTCTTTATCAAACATGGACGGAGAGCGGCGGGTGTCTGAGGAGACGTTTTGAAGCCCTGACGAGGACAAACACTTTGCAGAACCTCCACATGTGGATGTTCATGCTCTCGCTCTGTTTTCCTCCACTCATCTGAGACTCCCTCTCTTTCTAGGTCAGTAAACAACAACACGGATATCCTCATTGTGCTTCCCTCTGCTCTGACGTTAGCCGAAGCTTGTTGCTAATGAACCTTCTGAAGTTAAATCTTTCAACGAGGAGAGAGCGTTCACAGCAGACAGCAGCTGCCCTTTTTTTTCCTTTTTTTTTAAGCGCTCAGGTTTAAAATCTTCCAACTTTTCAGAAAGGCGATGTTGACGTCATCTGCGCTCTTTTTCAAATGTACGATATTCCCCGTAGTTTTACCGCCTACAGATCCTCCATCTGTGTCTCACGGGGAAACAAACGGTCTCAAGTAAAAACATTCATTGAAACGTTACAGAGCCGTTATAAACAGACCGTTGTCATAGAGACGGCTCAGCCAGGAGCTTCTCTGCACGCGGCCTGAGGAGCACAGTTTGGTCTGCAGGTCGAAACCCAACTGAACCAGCGTTACTTAACTTCCATTAGCATGCAGGTCGTGTGACTGACGGGTCGCTAAATAAGAAAAGGAAGCAGAGATGGACTCTCGCTGTTTGCTCCTTTCATTGTCAGTCCAAGGACAACGTAACTTATTCATGCTGCAGAAGGTGGAAGAGAAAAGTTTGACTCCTTGAAAAGCAGCAACAGACCGGCTGCCTGGCTCCGCCCTCCTGTGTTTTCTAAATGATGCACGCAGAGTTTAAGTACATACATGCCTGAATGTAAAGACATTTATATAATATAAAGACCCTTAAATCCCTAATCTGTGATGCACACCTCCACATGCAGCTCAGTCATCAGATCTCCTGAATGACGTGTGTGTGTGTTTTATGATCCACAGAGGGACGACGAGTAATCAGCCTCCGACCGAAGGCAGGAACACGATCCCTTAAAGCAGCCTGTCACTCAGGCGACACTTCAACAAACATTTTATTTCCATAAGAAACAAATAGGACTCACACATGTATGTATGCACGGCTGTTAGAAGAAGAGGAAAAGCACTGGGCATTTCTCTCCCTCGCGTTAATGTCTGTAGCTGTTACAAACAAACACCTTCCAGCCTGTCAGTCATTCTCGCTGGTCTGAACCTCGGCCGATCGACAGCAGTGAAACATTTTCAACTTCACTAAATGTTTTTTTTACATCCTGAAAGCCAAAGTGTTTAGATTTCAGATCTAGACTAGAGATCAGAATTCATCGACGCGACCTCCATGTTGTTATTTCGGCTAATTTGAAAGAGAATAATCGAGAAGTAAATCAAGAAAATGTTTCATTGGTTTGTTTGCGTAACGTCTCTGCAGCATGTGACGAGAGACGGCCTTCAAGTCGCTCAGTGCTAACAGCTGCTTTAACATGAATTATTAGCAGAGACATAAATCACCTATCAGACGGGGAAGGGAGGTGATTGTCCATGGGTTCATAAATAGTAGATAAATGAAAAACATCACACCGCACAGAAAGATCTACGGCTCCCTTAATGAAAGAGATGACTTCATATAAAAGTCGGCAAAATGGATAAATCAGGAGTTAGTGTTGAATTTATCTCCTGTGACGCTGAGGATTCAAACAGCTGTCGACGAGTGAGGAAAAGTAATTTACAGCTTCCTGTCTGTTCACAGGGCTGTCAGCGACGGCGAGGAATCATTCTGCTGCTAACAGGGCGCCCGTCACCATCCCAATGAAACCACTCAAATGTCCTTGAGAGTGACTGACAGCTGACCTGCCAACCAGCCAATCAAACAGCCTCTCTTCAGCTCATTTGCACGAATGTGACGCTGAGTCCTGAGGAGGGAAAACACGGTGTCGACGTTTCATGAAGAAAAATTCATCTGAAAGCCTCGACCGAGCGCCGCGCCGCCGTGCTGTCAGCGAAATGTTTGGTTGCATGTGCTCACAGGAGTGTGCATAACCTCCAAGTTACCCTGCTGCTCCGGCTGAGAGCGGCGAATCATTAGATGTGACGGGGCGAGAGGGGAGGGAGACGGCGAGAAAGCGAGAGACAGAGTGGGGAACAGATGGGGTCTGAATCAGCAGCCAGTCAGTCCAGGTAAAACTGACTGATTCAGGACGCCACATCCTCCATTTCTATCAGACAAGATACAGTCTGAGAGCACGATGCTACTCTGAGGTGAAAACTCCTCATCAAACACAGCTCTGAATGCTCCTCACCTAAAACACATCAGAGGCCTCGAGTAGAACCGGGAGACGATCAGAGTTGGGTCTTTCTTTCCCGGACATTTATTCTAACGACGTGTGACGAATGTTTACGTTTTTAGATCCCACCTTTATTCCCTCCCAGTAATCAGAATGAACTACGACAGCAGTCAGAAGGACGACCTTTAGGTGAAATCTCATTACGCTGATGGATGTGCATCTACATCTGCGACCTATTTAAACGTAATAAACAAAGGCTGGCTAAAAATAGAGAGAGAGTCTGTTCCAACTCCAGCGTCCACATGTGAGCACACATCTGATTTATATCTGTGTGTCTTTTTTTCTCCCTCTTCCTCGGTTTGTTACCTCTCTTGTTTTGTGGGTCAGACTGCTGACGAGCAGAGTGTTACGTATGCAGCAGGAGCGAGCGCTGCAGCCGTGCACAGCGGAGGGACTCGAGGTCGACTTTGTGCTGCTTTTGAACACAAATCGACCGCCGTCATGACTCAGATGATCCGCGCGGCGTCATCTTTCTGAAGGTTATGAGCTGAAGGCCCTGCTGCCTCGGGCTGGGCAACCACACGACACGCATCAGGATGCAGAGGATACGACACATATCGTGATGTACCGTGATAACGACTCAGCTGCTCCTTATTGTGGAGAATAACAGACGAGTCATATTAAAGATCCTGCATCTTAAAACGCTCTGATTCAGATCCTCAGAGATCCGACAAAAACATTCAAATATTTGAACTGCACCATCGTTGCCACTGTGTTTCCAGACTGGCATCACAGCTGTGCAGCCAAAACGACTCTGTTGAATCTGCATTGATATGTTGATGTATGTTCAAGTAGCACATGGTGACACGTTGCTGTAGAGATCTCTGGAGCACAGCCTCCAGATGTCTGGATTCTCCGAGGAGCAGAATCAAGACCACGGCGTCACCACGGTCAACTTAGAATCACGTGTGTGAGATAATAGGCTGGCGGTGCTAGTGCTGCTAACATTAGCCAAACTCAGTGAACCAGATTACATAATTTACTTGAAGGAGATTTGAAGGTGAATTGTTTTCTGGGTGTTTTCTTGAGCTTGGTCTGAATTTAACTTCACGTTGGACTGATAAGGGCTACGATGGGAGATAGACGCTTAATTGTGATGAATCCGATCTGTCACAGAACATTTAACAAACAGAGCCTTTTTAATTCATACTCCCCCAACTGTCCCATCTCGTCTTTGCATCTGAAATACAAGCTAACAAGCTATAAAAAACGCCGAGTGCACGGAGCTCCTGGATGAGCTCAGAGCTTTTAATAAGTGAACTATAACAGACACAGGCTGTGAGTGAGGAGGCAGCAGAGGTCTTGTGAGTTTTTAAGTCTTGACTTCTTTCATGTTGAATCAAACTCTGCGGGGAAACACTTCACAGCAGTCTCCTCCTTGTTGAATGCGGAGGAAGTGGAGGGAAATCATTCTGTTGTAACTGTTGTGTCATTAAGGACATGCACTCACCCCTTTGCAGATGGAGACGGCTTCTTTGGACATGGACTTGGGGTAGGACACGTTGTGCTCCATTATGGACTGGAACAACTCGTCTTCATCCTCTCCATCAAACGGAGGCTAAAGGGAGGAAGGACAGGGAGAGCGGCGTTAGCGTTTTACCCACGATCGCATCACGCAGGAAGATGACCGTCACCTTTTTCCACTCATGCTCTCCTGAAAGGTCGAGAACACCTGTTTGTTTGTTCACACACGCACCTCAGAGGATAAAAGGGGCGTGGTCTCAGGAGAGAAGCCATGAAGGACAAGTCTGGCACCATAATGTCAACTTTTCGCTCTATAAGTGCTACATGTATGTGCATATCCACACGCTAACTTACGATAATACTGACAGAGAGGAGATGAAAATACTGAGAAACCTTTCAGCAGCCGTGCAGAATTTGTGGAAAGACGTTTGACAGAAGGGACTTGCGGGGGCAAATGGAGGGGATGACCCAGCTTCTTCCCCTCCTCGCTGGGTGGTTATCATCAGTAACCATAATGTGGCTGTTTTGACAGTCCATAAAATGAATTATTCGTCATTTCCACTTCACTGGTCCCTCGGGGGAGAGATAGCCTTTTCCTGCGTCATGCCCTCTTTACTTGATTTCTCACCAAGCAGGGAGAGACGAGGAGGTTTAAACTTCTGTCAACGTATGAACAGCAGAAAGTCGCTCTTCGTTCATTTGGGGATGAAAAACATGCTCGGACATGTTGCTCTGCTGAAGAGGAGCTCGTGTTAGCGGGTGCTTTCAATTTGCTGGCGCCCTTTTGAAATGGGGGTCATATCGAAAATAGGTCACGCCATAAAGTTATGAATGAGCCATTGCGATTTTTGGAGTCTCCGTGTTTTATTAAAGAGGAGGACGTTTTAAAAAGTTCTCTCAGAAGATTTTAGGTTTTGTTTTTATCTCTTAATATGTAACATGTTCTGTTTCGGCTGTGACTCCAACGACAATGTGGTTTTAGCTCGATGAGGTTAAGCTCTCTGATCACTCATCATAGATGAAGTTCCTTTGTTGTTGTAAATCCACTCTGATCCTGTATCTGATCATGTCTATAAACCCCTCTATTTCAGCCCTGCTCAGAACAGGCTGTTTCTGTGTCTGTAGCTTTAAATATGTAAATGAGCTGTCTGGCCACGCCCCCTCTCTGGAAGGGCTCGGGTGTACTCGCTGCTTTCTGGCTCCATGTCCTATTGTTTACGGTGAGAAGGCAGACTCAGAGGGTAGAACAAACACCTAGCTGTGGGAGTGTCACCCACCTGGGGGAGGGGCTACTGCCCTTTGTGATGTCATAAAGGGAAAATCTCCAAACGGCCTGTTTGAGCACACATTTTCTGAAAAGTGGAGCAGGCAGAAGACGGAGAGGATGGACTTTTTTCATGATTGGGGGACTGAAAGCTGAACAGGGACACATGTATGGAAAACATGGTGAAGTGTGTTTACCATATGTGACCTATAAACGCTTCAGTCAGGAACTTTTGGTTTGAGTGGATTTTGGTGCGCTCTGTAGACGATGCTGTACCTCTTATCTATTTGCTGACACTCATCAAGAGCCCATAGTACCTGTCCTCAGGCTCTCAGAGTAAACATAAAAGAAAGGCTGGTTCTGCAGGGTGTGCTGTGTCTAACACCTCCACAGGTAAACTTTATTCCCACAGAGAAAGCGAGTGAGGGGACAACACAAGCTTGGAGATCATCTCAGGAAGGATCTTTTTTTTTTACACTGTTCACACAGATAAAGTTACATGTCCTCCTTGTCTTCACTCAGATATTTGATTCCAGAAGCAGCTCGTCTTTACCAGCCAACACAGTATTGACAGATTCTTCAGTACATGGAGAGTTTTGTCCACAAAATCGACTCGTGTCCTCTGGCAGAGCAGCTCGCTGCAACCAGGAATAAAAACAAAAGAAACTGAAAAAAAACAGAAGCTTCCTGAACAAAACTCTGGTGACATAAGAAATGGACGGGAGCAGTTCAGTGCAGAGATATCAGACACTGACTCTGCAGGCTCCTAGTTACTGTGGTTAAGAAAAGGCCAGACTGATATGCTGATGAGCCTTCATGAGTTTTTCATGCGTTTGTTCTTATTTGGTCGGAGATTGATATTCTTTCAGCAAAAAAAAAAAGGACGAGGTTGGTGTCTTTATTACCCACAATGCAACAAAGGTTAAACTAGGACGTTGCTATTAAGTTAACCAGGGACGAGGGGAACGCTTTAAATCACAATTCACTCACAATAAAGTGGCGTTAAAGTAATCTTTACGTTCTCACTGGGAGGAGCTTTTTTAGGACTACTTCAGACTCTGAGATGTGTTTATTGTAAACGCTCACATGGTGATAATGATAACAGTGCAATGTGCTGAGCAGCAAGTAAAGATGTGTGAAGACAAAAGGAGGGCTTCTAATGGAGAAGCATTTTCTTGTACAATATAAGGACACACATATGCAGACCTATATTTGCATAATCCACACACACATTCACATCCATTGAATGTGCATATTTAAGACCTGTAGAGACCCTTTAAACCCAAACTGTATTTGACGTTTGTTTGTTTAGGATTTTTGTTTTTTAAAGATGTTGAGGTCAAACACAAGTCCTGCTTAAAGGGGAAAAGGTGACATAATAACAGGGTTTGACCTACATGGAGGATTTGTGTGTTTGTGTGTGAAAGTTTGCAGGAAGAACCAGCTGAGTACATTCAGGCCACAGCAGAGGAATTTCTATGTGGGAATAATGTCGATGTTGGCAGCCTGTGTACTGCACTACATAACCTGTAACATGTTGTTGCATAAAGGCTGAAAGTGCGTGTGTCGGGAGGTTGTTTGTTTGTGAACACGACTCACCTGCCCTGCCAGCATTTCATAGAGCAGAACTCCGTACGCCCACCAGTCTACAGAGCGTCCATATGGCTGATATGCGATGATCTGTGGAGGAGAAGAGAGAGAGAGAGAGAGAGAGAGAGAGAGAGAGAGAGAGAGAGAGAGAGAGAGAGAGAGAGAGAGAGAGAGAGAGAGAGAGAGAGAGCTGAAGTTTAGACCTCTGCAAGAAGAGAGTCAGCACTCGCTGTCACATTTAGAGAACAGAAAAAGAAAACTCCTCCAGTCTGAATCAAACAACCAGTCAGAGTCAGCTTGCACAGAACTCTCAGAGTTTCCTCCTCTGAGTCCGACATCATGAAGAGACAGTTAGCAGTCAGGGTTCTGACTCCATCCTCGACCACCCAGTCCACATGAACCATCTCATGGTGCCAGCTAACTGTCCTGCACAGTATGTTCAAATTATAAAAACTGCAATATGACCAAGTGCAATGTCCAAATCACATTGCATTATTATGTGCTGCATTATAATGACATGTTGTGCTGTTGTGTACGCATGCTGTTCTCCAGTTTGTTCGGTAAAGACTCCAACAGAAGGTCACAGGTCGTCATCATGATTGAAACCAGGAGCAGCCTGACGCTCAGCCGTCCTCCTTCACACACGGCCTCCACCAAACGACAAAACCTTCCTGCTAATTATCCCAAGAGTGTCTGCAGATAACACTTGATATCGATTGATTGATTGATTGATTGATTGACTGACTGTGTCAGCAGGTAGACGGTTGCTATGTGCCTGGATTCTTCAGAAACATAGATTTACTGATTTCCTGCTGACACCGCAGCACGCCACACGCAGCACCTCAGTGCACCAGGAAGTGTCCAGATGTGACATCAGCAGCTGGCTGCAGTCACGTGTTATGATTGGTGCATCATTTGGTGGGCGGGGCTTTGCAGGTTGAACAAGGCAGCATGTTCATGATGCATGCTGCCACTTTTTATTTCTTTTAAATTGAATTTAAATCCTCAACATGTTACGAGCGTCATGCTGCTGAACGACCACGTTCAGCACTTCAGTCCACCTTCATATGAACTCTGCACATTAATGAGGCACACTTTATAAATCATTCAGAGCATTATTCATCCATTACAATATCCATCACTTATCCTTTTATGATATGGCGTCAGTCTGCCACGATGTGTGCACGCCTACTGTTTCATTTAGTTTGATTAAACACCTTCAGCGTAACGTACATTTCTACCTTCATCGTGCATCTTCCTGTCAGGGCGTCACATCCCTGCAGCACTCTGCTGCTGCTCATCCATCTCCTACAGTCATCTGTGCAAATGTCACGTTGTACTTTTGTGGCTTCTGAGTGATGAAAATGTTCAGATAAATGTCAAAGGTTGTTTACAGATTGTGCTCTCAGGAAGCGAGGCGACAAAAGGCAGCAGACACACGGGTTAAGAGTCTGACAGCAGCTTTGAAGATCCCGTTTCACGCTTTAAAAAAAAAAAAGGCTCACAGAAAGTTTCCTGCTCCGCTCGTCAGCTCGTGATTCGACTCAGGCAGAGAATAGTTTCAAAGCAAAGGTGTGACTGCAGCAACAATAACGTGTGCCATGGTTGAGCGAAGGAGAAGGGATGCTGGAGGTTTCCGTCACAGCTCGCACTCTTTGAAGGAGAACACGTTTGGATTGAGACGCAGACAAACAAACATCAGAGGAGGAAACTCTCTTTTAACATTCAGACTCAACATTCATATTTCATTTCATCTTTTAGTCCTTTTTGTCGAAATGTCTTTGAAGAAAGTCAACACGGTTCTCTTCCTGAGCTACACAGGAGGCGGTTCAAGCCCTGGAGCTGCAGAGGTGTCCTCGAGCAAGGCACCAGACCCTCTACAACTCCATTTATACACACTCATACACCAATGACGGAGCAGCAGGAGCCACCTGGGCTTACACATCAGACATGTGGCTGCTGGAGCTGGGGGTCAAACCCTTGACCTACGACCGACTCCACCACTGAGCCCCAGCCGCCCTGTGCATACAAAACAAAGTCATGCAATGTGCTATTTTATTTCCTTTTGTATAAAGTTACATCATGACTCCAGATTTAAAAAGGATTCACCGCAGGGTTAAGTCAAGAGCGGAACCCCCCCCGACGAGGACGTCTGTGTAGATGTGACATTTCCTCTCGTGACAGTCGGACTTCCTGTGGTTTTCTCTGACTTTGGTCGAGGTCAGCCGTTCACCCGCTTTGACCCCGACCCCAGCAGCCAGAAGACACATGTTTAACACTTCACATGAAAGAAGCCGTGTGAGCGTGCTCAGGTCAGGTTCACACACACACACACACACACACACACACACACACACACACACACACGCACACACACACACACACACACACACACGCACACACACTCCTCCAGCTCTGTACTCGGCTGTCATGCTGCTGTCCTGAGGGCTGATGGGAGCTGGCTGGACGCTCAGTGCATCCACGTGTTTACACACAAAGGAGAGCTTATAAAGTGTTTTTAAAAGGTGAATCTTATTTACCCGTTCAAACATTACAACATACGTTCATCTTAGCATGTTTAGTACAACATGCTCCTGATATGTCCCTCTGCTCTGCAGGAGGCTGAGAAGTGAAGCTATCGTCAGTTTTAGTTTGAAGGTGTCGTGATGTTAAGTCGTGTGACCGAGGCTGCAAAAACATCCATCACAATAAAAGGTAAAACAATCCTGTGACATTTGGTCCCTTCCTCACACACGGTGATCGAGTCGCCATCGTGTCTTCCAGCTTCTGCAGCGACAGACAAATCTCCCAGACTGCTCAGTTGAGGAGTCAGAAGTGAAACGAACTTTGTGTCAAACTGAATCAAAAACATCAGATTTGAGCTGAAACCTCCGAGCTAACCGTCCACGAGCAGCTGAGAACGGCGAGCTGGAGGCCGAATGTCAAAGCCGGCGTTCCATCAAACTCTGCTCCCATCGAGATGTGAAGGCTTTCTTTGAAACGGGTTATTCCTCTATTGATATATGCAGCCTCTAAAGCCTAAACTTCCTGTTTCCTGTCAGTGTTTTAAAGGGATCCTGAACTTCATCTGATTAGGAGCCTTTTGCCCATCGAGATTGGCTTCCCCTGAAATCTTAAATCCGTCTCTCTTGCCAGTTCATGTATGTAAAACTATTCTATCTGACATTGTTATATAATAGCAGATGCTATTGTTTCATGCTAAGCTAGCACATCTCATCCACTATGTTGGGATTTATGAATGACTCCCAGGTCAGTGGATGAAACTCAGAGAAGTTAACTGACTGCAGGCTCTAAGGGACCTCTGACCTTTGACCTCCTCAGGTCAGCATGTAACTATACATGTCACTGTACAAAGGTTTCACGCACACAGGACCAGTATGAAACAAAAACACGCCAGTCGTGTGTTTATGATTGGCTCTTATCACTGAGCCTCTATCCTTGACCTGACCATGTTCCATGAACGTCAGATGTCCGACATGCTAACAACATTCAAACCTTACACAACCTCTCACACGCCCCCCCGGCCTTTAAAAGCCCCCCTCACACGCCCCCCCTGGCCTTTAAAAGCCCCCTCACACGCCCCCCCTGGCCTTTAAAAGCCCCCTCACACGCCCCCCCTGGCCTTTAAAAGCCCCCTCACACGCCCCCCCCCTGGCCTTTAAAAGCCCCCTCACACGCCCCCCTGGCCTTTAAAAGCCCCCTCACACGCCCCCCCCCTGGCCTTTAAAAGCCCCCTCACACGCCCCCCTGGCCTTTAAAAGCCCCCTCACACGCCCCCCCCCTGGCCTTTAAAAGCCCCCTCACACGCCCCCCCCCCCTGGCCTTTAAAAGCCCCCTCACACGCCCCCCCCCCCGGCCTTTAAAAGCCCCCTCACACGCCCCCCCTGGCCTTTAAAAGCCCCCTCACACGCCCCCCTGCAGGTGTTCACAGCTCCGCAGCTCTCAGACATGAGGACTGTTTTGCTCGTCCTGCTCGGCTGCTGCCTGTCTGAGGCAAACGTCCCGGGTCAGAGACTCACGGCCGTCTCGTTCTCCGAGGACGAGCTCGCTGAGACCGCGCGGCCTCCCTCTGCTCAGAGAGAGGACGGGCGCCTTGGATGAGCAGAGAGGTGAGCTGCTGGTGCAACTTCAGGAAACTCAGGGTACGTGCTGCAGCCTCTCTTTGAAAACCGAAGCTGTGTGTCATTGTTTGAAGTTCCCTCATCGTGCCTGACATCATTTGTGTAATTCACTGAGCAGAGCCGAGATCTGTACAGACGCACAATCACAGCCTGATGATGAAAGTTTTGGAACAGCTGGAGGCGCTGAAGAAAGGCTTTACAGGTACATCTTAAATAAGCAGTCTCAGTATTCCTACTGACCGTTCATCCTTCAAAAACCTTGGTGGCTTTCTTTGTGATGTCTCACGTTTGGTGAAGAATATGTTTGTCAGACGTTTGGTAAATCGTGTTTTTAAAGACCACGAGGCGAGGCTGAGAGTGAACGAGATGGCGGTGGAGGAGCAGAGGAGCTCGGTGCAGCGAGTCGTGCGTCAGTTTACAGGTGAGAGAACTTAGTCACACGACGAGTGGACGTAAGCCACGCATCAGCAGGCGAGAGAGAGAGAGAGAGAGAGAGAGAGAGAGAGAGAGAGAGAGAGAGAGAGAGAGAGAGAGAGAGAGAGGGAGGGAGAGAGCTGAACAGAGACAGAGAGGGTCAGAGGTCGAGGTCAGATTCAAACCCACAGCCGATAGCTTCTGTGTGTGGGGCTGCAACATGACCACGAGACTATCCATCCTTTATCAGAGCTCAGTGAACAGAGCCAGAAACCACTTCACCAACGGCGCCCCAAACCTTCCTTTTTTATCTGGCTTTTAATTTTTTCGGGTTTTTTTTTCATTTGGTTTGATTCGAAGTTTTTCTTGATATTTTCATGATTTTTTATACTGTTTTCTATTTTTTGTTTTCATATTTTTTTTACCCTCTCTCCTGTTTTCGTCTTCTCCAACATGTGCTGTGATTTCCTGTCTGCTCTTTGGTGAAACGTGCTTCCTGCCTTTCTTCCACAGAGTCTACACTCTGTCCACTTTAGTCTTCATTTTGCTTTCCTGTGTTTCCGTCTGTTGATCAGAGCTGGAGGCCCGACTGAACGCCGCTGATCTGAAGGGTCAAAGTAAAAAAGTGGAAAAACTTGAGAAGGAGAGCGAAGGTAACACGATCATCAGGTCCTGACATGAAGGACTGCAACAAAAACTAGATGACTTCATTTTTTAATGAATGACTTTAAGGACTGACCGCAAGACTGACAGAAGTGGAGAGTAAGATCAGAGACGTGGATGCAGACGTGAACATCCTACAGGCTGCTGATCAAGGTAAAGAAACGACCTCTGACGTCATCAGTAGTTCAGCCTGCGTGTCTGTAACTTGAATAGATTTGTCCTGAACAGAACTGGAGGTCAGACTGAACAGCACTGACGTCCAGGCAGAGACGCTGAAGAGCCTGACCACACATCTTCAGGTGGAGATTAAAGGTGTGTACGAGAGAGAGAGAGAGAGAGAGAGAGAGAGAGAGAGAGAGAGAGAGAGAGAGAGAGGGAGAGAGAGAGAGAGAGAGAGAGAGAGAGAGAGAGAGAGAGAGAGAGAGAGGCGCTTCTTAACAACAGAACAGGAAGGCTAATCAGCTGCTCTGAAGCCTCCGCTCTCCTCCAAACCCAACGTGAAGGAGTGATCTTTATATAGTATACTCTTTATAATTAAGCACCTTTAAGCGTAGCAACTGACATTAGCAGGCTAATGTTAGCACACGCTCATTGCTTCATGTTTCACCTACATTTAACCGGAGTGATCTAAAGACTCTTACGTGACAGACGAAAAAGCAGTGTTCTTTTTTTGTGGACTGAAACAGACGGTCCGTGTAAACACAGCTCCGACAACAACACAGGCGGACTCGCGCCGCTCACTCACTGTCCACAGTCAGGACGCAGACAGACTTGAATTCTGCCACATCGATGTGTAACATGTCGCACAGTCTTCCTTTAACAGAGCAGTTTCTGTACATCTTCAAATGCAATGTTTGAGCTGATCGACAACTCTGTTATTTTCTGCTCCAAACATTTTCAAGGGGGGGGGGGGGGGGGGGACAGCGCAAGTCCGTACTGCAGGAAGACCAGTTTATCATCTGGACTCTTTAAGTACAGAGCCATGCAGCACGTGCAGACTGTGCTGTTATATCAAGGCCAGCACACAAACACCACGCGCCACAGTGCGTCTGTTCTGCACTCTTCCTGTTTGTTGTCTCGTTTGTTTAATTATTCCCCTGATTACTGAGCAGAACTGGATGCCCGACTCAACGCCAGCGATCTGGAAAACCAGAAGTCACGAGTGGAGCGACTACAGAAGGAGAGTGAAGGTAACACAACAAACAAGTCAATTATTCACAGCACGTTAAGTGGTTCTCTCTCTTCGCTCATCTCATTACATTCATGATTTAAAAGACGCTGAATGGAGATGGTTTTTTTTACACACAGAGCTGAACATCAGGCTGACGGAGCTGGAGGGAACGTTTGGAGACGTGGACGAGCACGTCCAGACCTTACAGGCGGCTCAAGAAGGTTTGTAATCAGTGACCACACGGTCACGTCCAACAACACAAACAGAAAAACATCAACACATTTATTCTGTTCCTCAATGAGCAGAGTGTGAGACCCGACTGAACGCAGCTGACGCAGCAGCAGAGACACAGAGAGTCGTGGTGGCAGAGTTAGAAGGAGAAGTCCAACGTACGGTAAACCTGAACACGTAAACTGAAAACCAGTTTGAGACCAGTGAGAGCGGCTGAGGACGGAGCTGGCCGCTCAGGTTGGAAGCATGATTGCTGATTTTTTTCCCTCCTTCTCGTGGTTTCATGAAGAGCTCGAGAGCAGAGTGGAAGCCACTGACGGCTCGGTGAAGGAAATGAACACACGCCTTGGAGTTACTGAAACCAAAATGGAAGCACTGGAGAAAATAGACCAAGGTTAAGATTTTACGTACAGCTTCCATTTGTATGAAAAATTCAGATAAGCGAATCATTATTTTATATCTTTCTTTCTTTGTGCTGTTTTCAAAGCCAGATGTCGACGCTCGACTGGCTGCGGCTGAACGTCTGGGCCAGGAGATGAGCGCACAGCTGGGACAAACACAAGCCGCGATGGAGGCGCTTAGAAGAGCTGATGAAGGCAAGCCGAAGATGAATATCGAACTGTAAAATCCACTAGTAGAGGAAAAACGTTCCCAATTATCCGTCAGAAGGAAAGGTACATTTGATACGTTTTCATGACAGAGCTGGAAGTCAAACTGGAGACGAATCAAAGTGAACAAGAAGAGCTGAAGGTTAAGGTGGAGCAGACAGCCGAGGCCGTGGAGGAGGTGAAGACGGCAATGACTGAAGGTAACTGAGTAAACAACAACAACACCGATTACTGGTACTGTGCCTTTAAGAGAAAAGATGTTTGGATTTCTTCCACAGATAAAGTGGCCTTCTCAGCTGCTCTGGAAGAAAACCAAGTACACATCGGGCCGTTTAACACCGAGACCACCCTCGTCTACAAAAAGATCATCACCAACATCGGACACAGTTATGATCCCACAACAGGTAACGTCTTCCTTTTGTTCCACATGTGGACGTCTTGGCCGTGCTGCACTGACGCTCCGTCATTACAGCTCCTTTGTCCTACATTGAGTCACAGCGCTGTGGAAGTGCAAGATGTGAACACAAAGACACTCTGCCAGCTCTGATGTCCAATCAACATTTAGCCACATTACTCCTCTGTTACCACGGCCAATGGCGGCTCATTAGCAAATACACTATGCTCAACCAAAAGCCTGCAGGATATGAGGCAAATATGTAATGTTTGGGGAGCTGGTGGCGCAGTGCGCTCCCATGTACCGAGGCTACAGTCCTCATGCCCGGGTTCACGTCCGGCCTGTGGCTCCTGTCCCGCATGTCGTTCCCCACTCTCTCTCTCCCTGATTTCCGCTCCTGTCCACTGTCCTTCCTCTCTAATAAAGGCAAAAAATGCCAAAAATAAATCTTAAATAAATTAAATAATGCAATGTTTGTAAACTGTTCATTTCTGCTGATGAATTTGGCTTCTGTTAATGATGCACTCTGATGTTCTTCCTGTTCAGGGGTGTTCACAGCTCCAGTCAGCGGGGTTTACCACTTCACCCTCTACTCTCACGCTAACGGAGGAAACCCCGGCTTTTTACTCCTGTACAAGAACGGAGAGGCTGTAGTGGGGACCGCTGAACACCCGACTGGCTCCGACGTCACCGATAACGGATCCAACGGCGTGGTGCTGCTTCTCCACAAAGGAGACCATCTGGATGTGCGCATGGAGGCCAAGTCCTGGGTGTGGGCAGACAGCCATCGTAACCTTTGTACTTTCACTGGTATTCTGCTGCACGCCACGCCACGCCATGTGTCTGAACCCATCGTGTAACTTTACAAGCACAACTTGGATTCTTTTGACAAGCAACTCCTACAGAAATACGCTAACACGCTACAAATGCTACTCACTTCTGCACGTATGGGAAGTTTGACAGAACATGTAAAGTGAACTATTCATAATGAATCACTTACGTTTAAAAGCTGGATCACATTAATCCTGTAAAGCTTCTTTCCCATGTGTTACCATAAACGTGTGACTGTCTCAGCTTTACCTTAATGACTCCTGATCATTCTGTCATTTAAAAACACTCTTCATGTTGGGAAACAAAGTCAAATAAATTGTTAAAAAAAAGCAGTTACTCTGAGTTTATCATTGATTTTCTGACCTTAACAACTGTGCAACATGAAGTCAGTCTATAGCTCCATTAATTTAAAGGTCACATCTCCTCCTCCTCTTCAGGTTAAATTAGTCTGAGAGCTCCTCTTCAACATGTGTGTGAA